>NC_088334.1:705000-1402500 GCF_036884655.1 Musa acuminata AAA Group
ATTGTGAATACAATGAGTTTCGCTCTGTGCCTACGTCGTGTAGGCTCTCTGACATCTGCTCAAAATCATTCACTGCCTTCCCCTTCCTCTTCCTCGTGGAGCTCTATGATCTGAATATTGGGTGGCATATATAAATACTACTCATCGGTCCATGCATCACCCTCAAATTGTGTAGACATGAGCATCGACTCCCAAGCGTCATCGTCATCATTAGTCGAGGAACTGCTATCCATATTGTTGCCATGTCTCTGGATCGAGCGGGTTGTTGAATACGACTGATAAGATGTCTCACCGTTGATTTAATTCTTTCTAACAATGCGACTGATGCTACCGTCTTCCCCTTTGCCTTTGCACGTTGGGTGGACAACTGTGGCGGAGGAAAGGGTTTAAAAACCATTTCCTATGGTTCTAATAGTCAAATTGATCGTTTGAAGTTCCGAGTTATTTAGATGTTATCATAATTTATCAGAGGTACTGAAGTTATGAATAATTTCAAAAGTTAGCAAAATCTGTCAAAGATAACCAGAGTAATTTCTAGTTTGTTCGAGAAGTCAGATTTCTGACTAATTATTGAGTTGTCAAAGAAGTCAGATTTCCGAGTAATTTTGTGTTGTCGGAGATAAAATCTCAAGTAAATTTTTGCATTGTTCATGTACCAAGTCATTGTCAGAGAAGTCAAAGTTTCAAGAGGTCATGAGAGATGTCAAAATACTAATAGTCCCAAATATGTCAAAGTTTCCAGAAAGTAGTCAGATATGCAACAAACTGTAAGTTTGTCAAATCTGTTGAAGTTTGGGAGTAACTTGTAAAATTAAATTTTGTCAAAATCCTAAGTGGACTCCAAAATTATAAAAATTTGTTGGATATGGACCTCAAGGGACATTTGAAAATGTAAGATCCATCAAAGATTTTTACAAGGTTGCAAAATCCATCAAGGGCATGGACATTGCAAATAACATGAAAGACTATAGAAAAGACACAAAATTTGCCTTTCCACTACATAAGTGAATAAATTATCATATTTCTTGTAATGATTAATATAAGCTCTGTCATAGAGTTGCAGAAGCATTCTTGCCAATTTCAGTCAACTAGACCATCTGAATTGACATTTTATTCATATAATAGAATAACATTAATTTTGGAATCCAGAGCACATATATTTTTTTAATGTCTACAGTCATGTGCAAAAAAAAAAAAGCAAAATGGACAACTTACATTGATTTTTTATATCTTAAAAAAGATGTCAAAAAGATATGCTTCCACTGCCATACTTCATATATTTGCAAATAAGACCATTGACCAAAAGATATTCTTGTGCATGGACATGTTCTCCAGGTATAACTAGATTAATTGCTAAAGAAGATCAGGTGAGCAAATCACCCATTTTTCCATGGCATATATGACTGCATGAAGATTCATGTTTGCAACATCCTTGCAAGAAAGCACCTTAATTTTGATCCTTTTATTGGCATATGATACAGCAAAATGGTCTACTAGAGAGAACCATAGATGGCACAAATCCAATAAACATGAACTCTGTAACAACCATTCCTATGTTGATTAATTAGGTCTCTCCACATCATTGAGGCAATATATAGCAACAAACCAACAACTCCATGAAATAACAATTGCAGTTGTTCTCAATCTCAACTCATTCTCTATACTAGTCCGATCATAACATGTATCATGCGCACCTGAACCAACTAATTTTCAACCATGCTAAATCATACAAAACTGACAACTGAATGAGAAAAACAAATGCATAAACGATTATGAACTATATCAAATAAATCACCATTTTCTCTCGAATAAAAGATAAGTACAACAGTGTAACCTCGACAGTTTGAAGCTCCTTGAGAAGAGACTCTGATGGGGTTGTTATGGTCTGGATGATATGTGTACGCTAAAAATAGAGAGAAGTTAATTATTGCACCTTAAGTTTGCAGATGCAGTTTAAAATTTAAAAAATTAATTGCCAAAGCACGACAGACAGGACTCACATAACTATCGACAAGTTTCTGAAGTTCGAACTGTGCTTTTCCAAGCATTAACAAAACTCTACCTGAATGAATTAAAAAACTGCCAATTATGACCTGTAAGTTACTTTAATAATCATAACAAGATCAATTAATCACACACTTTCCAAGATTTTATAAAAAGCTATTCTAAAATAAAATACCATGTGGATAGATACAGTATCTAATAAATTGAATGCCAGGATGATAATGAACATACTCAAGCAATTAGAGAAAATATATTAGTCAGAGCTCCTTTTACAATTAAGATTGCTATGAAGTTCTAAGTTTAGATGAAATAAATTGAATGCCAGGATGCTAATGAACATACCCAAGCAATTAGAGAAAATATATTAGTCATAGCTCCTTTCACAATTAAGATTGCTATGAATTTCTAAGTTCGGATGACATGACCCTTACTATGATCTACAGATTAAAAAAGAGGTAAGGAACTATTTGGCACACTTACCACTTTCTTCATCATCATTTAATGCAGTTTTTTCAAGAAGACAAGCACCCAGTTCCCGCAAGGCTTCCGAGAACTCTGAAAAATACACAAATGTCTAGAACAATTCCTTGGCATCCTTAAAAAGCTGAGTAAACAAAGAATGACCTTTACACAAAAAGATGAACTGCTTTGACAAACAGATACCTTAAACATCAATTTTTGCAATTCTAACAATATGAGATAATAAATATTCCATGCTGTTATATAAGTTAAACTCAGCTAACTTGGAGCGAACATGTGCTAGATAGACAAACTAATTTTCAGAAAATTTAAATGAAGGTACCCCTTGCTTTTTAAAAATTTTACTTATTATAACTGAGACAGTTCAGTTAATTAGCATGTATAAAATGCACAACAATGATGATTGTATGCCACTTAGATATCTAGTTATTTACGGTAATATTTTCATGAAAAAGTTAAAATTCTAAAAAGAACAAACAATTACAAGTAAAGGATAAGAATAAACTATTTTTATACATGGAACATGATATCCAGAACAAAATAATTGACATGACATAAAGCATTAAAGAGTGGTTCCACCAACAAGGAAGGGGGAAAAGAACAGTGTGAATAAATAGGAAGAGAACCAGAAAGATAATCAAGGTAGCAAATCTACAAAAGCAGCATGCACTTATTATTGTTTAGATATCAAAAGAACAATTGAATGTTGTAATGCTGATATAAATTGACATAAAAAATTCTACCACAATATGCTAAACGCGAAAAGTTTTGATTCATAACTAATTAATAAGTATCAGTTGTTTCTTCAGATTTAAATGCCTTAGTTAGATATAAGGGGAAAAGCATATAAAGGTCCCAATGGACAAACTTTTAAAAGCCACATAAAGATAATGGATATGGTGATGGATGGATGCAAATGGATAATATATTTAGACATGGTGTACAAGGATGGCAATGAGGTAGTGGGGTCATGTTATCACAGACTTTCTTGGAATTTCCTAAGTCGTGAGACCCTCTTGCGATAGTTGTCAATGAGGAGTCAGCCCAAGTGCAACCTCACATAGGTCTCAGAGGTCATGTAAAACAAAAAGTTGATTAGTTTAAAAAATAAGTGACAGACAAGTTGTAACAACTGAAACAAATGCACACAATCAAGCAAATTAACACACATGGAAAGCAAAGGGAATAGGACTTTGAACAGTAAAAAATAGCCTAAGTCTAGAAACAATCGTTTAACCAAGTGTACGATCACTTGGCAAGCCTACGCACGATCAAGCTCAAGTTTTCCAAACTGATCACTAACACTATACCAAAGTCCCATCTAACACTAAGCCACACGAGGGATTTTAGGATTCTAAGAAAGCTGACGTTTTGCATGATGTGGCTACCTCAAAGAAATAAACCTGTGACACACGAAAATGGGGTCGTTTTGGCCCTTTTGGTTGTTTGGCAAGTGATCACTACACAGCCTTGTGGACTGTCTTGGCCTAAAAACCTAGGACAAAACACACACGAATAAAGCAAACTACAAAGCTAAAGAAAATAAAAGCTACAAATAATCCATTGAAGGTGTTGTGGGAGCATGGCGACTATCTGTGACATTCCACCCCACTTATTCTATCAACACCCTCATCCATGATTGCTGGTAAGCAACAATAGCTTCTCCTGACGCCCACCTAGCTTTAGTTATGGAAAGTTTGCTCTCGCTCCATTAGGTACTCGACCTACTTTCCTCCATTAGATAGCTTTGTCTTGTGATCCGCCAGGGTGCCTTCAACTTGCCTTTCATATGATTCTCACATAGGGGTGGTCAAGTTGAGACATTCCTTAATACGTCTTGTGGATCCGAAATTGTTGGGGTGGCACATGTCATGAACTTTGATCTAGGTCAAAAGTTGCAACCAGTAAGATACATTGCCTATTTTGTTAATGACTGAGAAGGGCCCTCAATATTGGTCTACCAATCCATTGTGCAGTTTTACCTAAAGAACCAAAGGGATACTAGTTATAATCTTACCAACATAAGTCACGGACCCAAATGCAAGGTTCTAAATACCGTACCACACCGGTGTACCAATCAGCTATCAGCACGATACGTACCGAGCTATAACAAGCTATACCGAGCATACTGACACATGATACACTAAGGTGTACCGATTTACCGTCCATACTAGACCTCTATCGAATCGATACATACAGAGCCATACGGTACGGTATTGCCAACCATGCCCAGAGGTCGCCTTAAATCTACCCACTTCACTTTTTTTACGACCTTCTCCAAGTATGCCCATGCAATACAAAATGATATGCTGATGGGCTACTTCTGATGCATCTAATCACCAAGGTATGAAGAGTCAATGGTTGTCCAATGATGATTTTAAAGGGGCTCTTGTTGGACACGGAGTTTCGATGTACATTGTAGGAGAATTGAGCTATAACTAAGAGTTTCACCCAATCTCATTGACTAGCACTCACATAGTGCAAAGATATTGCTCTAGAAGGGAGTTTATTCACTCAGTTTGGTTATCCATCTAGGAGTGAAGACTTGTGGAGTAGTATAGTTTGGAGCCCAACAACTAGAACAACTTAATCCAAAATCACTACAAGAACCACACATCTTGGTCGTTGATAATATTGCGCAGAACTCCCCAAAACTTCATCACATTCTTCATCAACAAAACTTTGTCGTCACTTCCACTAGGCAATGTAGGGGTGCAATAATGTGTTGCATATTTTGAGAATCGATCGACTACCATGGCCTAAGTCCCCCAACTATTGGTAGGCTAGATATGAAGTCTAAAGATATTATCTCCCACAACCTCTCTAGCATAGGCAATGACTCCAGAAGACCCAAGTATCACTTGGAAATCATCTAATGGCACCACCATCATGTTGTGCTTCCACTTGACATCCTGACCTTGATGGGAGTCATGGGACCCCATTTGATAACCCAAAGATCATGGGACCCCATTTGATGGGAGTCATGGGACCCCATTTGATGGGAATCACTTGGAAATAAATAACAGTAAATATAGGCTGCAAAATTGATTGAACAAGGGAATCTTCCTGTTGTTACTGTAAAATTGCAGAGCAACACTGTATGAATAGGCATAAGATACAATAATTACACAAGAAAAGAAATAATTAGCAACAAATAAGAAACACAGAAATAATAAGATGTAGAAGCTGAACAAGAGAACGAAGGTGAGACAAAATCAACCCACTTTAGAGTGATCTTGGTAGTTGAATCTATAGAGATGGGAGTTCAAACAATTCCAACAGACTATTTTGCAAATATCATCTCATTTGAACATCATGTTCATTGTCGTCGAAGTTGGTAGTTCACTTGCTGCAGCTTCTAACCTGTAATAAGTTTCTGATTTGCATCTTTTGTTTTTGGGTATTATTTTGAAAAAAGAACTGAACCTTTAGCCGCTGCCTTGATTGCATGAGAGCAAAATACTTGTTTTTTGTTTTATTTTATGCAAACTTATAGGTGTCCAGAACCCATAATGCTATTTTCTAGACAAACAATCAAAGTCTATCAAGAAAACCACATCAGAGAACACCTCTTCATGAGAATTACAACAAAAAATGATTCTTAATCACCATCGATTAGGCTATTGACTTCTGATGAGAAATTGGGTAAAAAGATGTGATAACAAACAAGACTGCAATTTCTATACCCCTGACAATTATCAGAAGGAATTGAAGATAAGTTTTTAGTTGAACAATTCCTCAGAAACCATCATAAATGTTGATAAACGCTCCTTCAAGTAACTCAGTGTTGAAACAGAGTACCAAAAAAAGAAAGAAAAGACAAACCCACTGATTTGAAGGAACTTATCAACAAATAAATGGTATAAAATCAAACTTATTACCATATGCGCTATTTGCAGTGGCGGCAGCAGCAGAAAGTAAGCTATCATAGCAGTTCTTCATGTCAAGCATGTCCTACAAAATACAAAGCACCAAATTTGACAATGTTAGAAAAATGCAACCAGGAATTTGTTTCTGATTAGACTTTCACAATTCAGTAAGAAAAACAAGCATCATTCATTGAGTTGTGCTCAGTGTTGACTTTCTCAACTCTGGAGATAAATTGTAGCATGCGACTAGCAATAAACAGCTCATAAAGTAATTATACTACCATGTATTTTTTTTTTCTTTCTGCTGATTTGTTTGATAAACAATCATTCTATGAGGAGTCATGAAAATATCAAAAGGATAAAAGAGCCAGATAAGTTCTTATGATGGAACCAAAGAGCTATTACGTCGCATCAACACATTTAGACTGAAAACATACTGATGAAACTACTGAGAAAGAAATCGGATCTTCTTAAGAACAAATGATAGATTGAAAAAAAATTCGTCCGAAATAGATTCCGTGTCTCCTGTGCTGCATTTAGGTATCATTCGGTTGCGGCTATACGTACCAAGGACCCAACAACAGATGGGAAAAAAGCAAAATAGAGAAAGGTACAATCTGAGATAACTAACAGTAAAAGCAAGAATACATTTCATAAAGGGAAGGGTCGAAAGGATAATTATAATCCTTGATAAATCAACACTTTCTAAATCAAAATGAAGAAAAGTTCATCAAAGCTCCTCTTCTCAATGAAGCCGAAGTACTTTCTTCAAAATAGGAAAAGGCGTCGAAGGAAATAATAGCAGTAGGAAACGAACCTGGGAAGCCTGGAGGAGCTCGTCCTGGTGCGCTGGAAAACGGGCATTCCTCTTCTCCTTTTGGTCATGCTTGTGGAACGCGAAGCCCCGCAATTTCCTAAGCGACGATTTCATTTCTGCCCCTCTTCTCTATCTTTCTCGCCCGGTCAAAAACACACGATCAAAGCCCCTTTCACTTTCCCCCTTCCTCGCCCGACCAAATCGATCGATCAAACCAAACAAGAGCAAATCCCATCTCAAATCCCTAACCGGAACAGGGAACCATGGGGAACAAGAAACTATTCGAAGAGAATAGATCGAACAATAGCAAAAGCAAACGAGGGTGAATCTAAGAAACCCTACGAGAGATCCCAAAGAAATACGAGAGATGGATCAAACTCCGCCGAGGGCGCTCTCTCGCTCCCATCTCCTTTCCTTTTCTTCTATTGGTTCCCTTTGGTTGGTCAATCGGAGATATTTTATAAGGGAGAAATAAAAATAAGGGAATGTCGCGAAAAAGAGAGGAATACGAAGGGAGAAAGAACGGGTCCTCAACCGGCCCGATCGAACCCGTCCAAGTTTGAGTCGAACCGGTCTCACGTAGTTCAACCGGTCACATTCGGCTTGAGAACATTGATGGGATACGCCGTCACTGGATGTCAACGGTCCTCCTTTGCGGCCGTCCGATGGCGGTGTACGTTCGCGGACTGGATCCACTTCAACGTAGCGTAACCGTCCGTTTCCAACAAAAATTCGACGAGGAAATCGATGGGTGACGGCTGGGCACGACGTGTCAGCGTATGATTGGCTCAAAGAACGCCGGTGACGAGTTTAGTCGAGGATGTGTCGTAGGGGATGGATGGATTTGGCTGGGAAGAGAGGATGTCTCCGGCGACGTCGATGCATATCAGCAAGAAAAGTCAATGGTATTCAAGTCCATTTACGCCGCTGATTTGAATGATGCTGCACGATTCTAAGAGATTGGACGAAGAATTCGAAGAGATTTTTTTATGAAAGAAACTTTGGTCATACAAGCAAGCCTTAATGCTCTTATCTGATTTTTTTTTTCCTACTTCTTAACATTCTACTCGCTTCGGTCAAAAGGAAATATATTTTTTCTCGACACTCTTTCTAATTAGTTGATTTTTTATTAATTATCTTTATAAAAACAGTCTGGTCATTAGCATATTGGCTACATAGTTAAATGATTTTTTTTTTAATTTTGTTAAAAGTTATATCATAGGGTTAGAAGAATTGATGATATATATCAAATAAAATCTTAAATTTTAAAAAAATTCTCGTAAAATATTTTTTCCTAAATGATTATCCTAGCCTCATCCCTCTTTGCTAGATGCACACAACAATAAAGGTACGTATCTCTCTAGACCAAATAGTAACGGAGTAGTTCTTGTTGCCGTCACATGAGCAAGACATAGGCAATAGTGATAACCCTCACGACCCTTATCATTCTTGCACTAGCAAAGACACAAACAACATTGCACATTTGATAGAATGGGACCAGAAAATGATGGCAGAGCGAAGGGAGGAGAGGGCATGGATGAGGGCAGCAACAAAGTTATCATGGAAAAAATGACATACGCGCTTAATGCCAAGGGCGATGGTGTAAAAGGAGAAGGGGAGGATAAGAGGGTAGCAACGAGGAAGTGGTCAAGGAGGCAGAGGGCAGTGATCGCTTGATGCCATGGATGAAGGGAGAGGGGGAGGGGCTTGCCACCACCGATGCTAGTGGTGCTGCCGTCTGTCATTGATATCGTCCATCACAAAACTTTAAATTATTTTTTTATCATTTATTTTTATGTTTTCATCGATAAAAACTAATGTTGTTAGGGTAAATAGAGTAATGGATCAGAACACTAAAAGCAATTAGCTACATAGAGTAATCTATAGTTAGCCCTAAAAAAAATACACAATAAATCTACTCATAAAATCTACTAAATTATAATCATAAATGCGTGAGAAATCTTACCTCTTATAAATATAATGCAAATATAGGGAGAACAAAAACCTCTCATCCATATATACCTTTGTGTATATAAATAAAAAAAAAAGAGGATTTGAGAATCATCTTTATATAAAAAATAGCACATGAAACTCGATATACTATTAGTTTATGATGCGTAGGACATTCAACTCTCAATCGTCATATAAGATGAGGTAAAGATTTTAGGTGTCAGATAACGTTCAATCAAAATTATTTTATTAATTTCAATTCAAACATGATTGTTAGAATTTTTTTTTTTGTACACGGTGGATTTTTTTTAGCATATTCAGATGTCTTATACGAAATATTGTATGAAAGTTGTAACATTTGAATAATCCCTTTTGAAACTTCTACTTTTACCATTTTACTAATGATCGACTTGTGCTTACT
Organism: Musa acuminata AAA Group; assembly: GCF_036884655.1. Lineage (NCBI taxonomy): Eukaryota > Viridiplantae > Streptophyta > Magnoliopsida > Zingiberales > Musaceae > Musa > Musa acuminata. The sequence goes on from NC_088334.1 coordinate 714,542, forward strand.
ATTAAAACACAACTATATAAAGGGATTTTCTTATGTCCAAAGATTTTGATTAGCCAATCTAAGTCGAATCAATTTGGCTCGAGTTAGTCTCGCTTGGTCCAAAGCTCAACTAGGCTAGCTTAGACAAGTTGAACCCAATGCTTGACTAGGCTAAGTTAGGCTTAAGCTCTTGCCCTTATTTGGTCAAAGGAAAAAGAGCCCTTCTACCCTCCTTTAGAGGTTTCAACTTGTAACCATTTTATTATATATCAAAGTCTTTAGTATCAAAATACAAACTTTTGTTTGTAATTTAAGATTACATAAGATTTTTTTTTTTGTACTTATAGTACTCTACATAATTCATTTTTCCCATTTATATACGATGCATTAATCTAAATAAAAATAAATATCAAAGATGCTTGTCACATCCCAAAGTATTCTATTTGTATATGATGCATCCACTGATTATCTAAAAAAATCATATGAAACATCAGATGCATTCCAAAGTGCCCAATTTGCTTGTGATGTGTCCATTTTGGATTAAAAAAATATTCATTTGTGTATGATGCATTCTCCCAAAATAAAAACAATGCATATAAGTCCTAAACGATTCTCAAAGCATATCTTTTACTCATTGTGTGTTCGCCCATGATAAAAAAATCCACTTAAAACATTTGAAATGACTTTTACATCCCTTTCACATGCGATACATCCACTTAAAATAAAAATAATATAAATCATTTAACACATCCCAAAGCATCCCCTTTATGTATGATGCATCCCCTAGTGGATAAAAACAACTAACACACCCAATGCATGCTAGAACATCCTTTTGCGTATAATGAATTCTTCTAGAACAAAAAAAAATTAAAAAGATATAAACAAAACTCTAGTTATTCGACAAAAAATACGATACAAGATACGTGTATCTTCTATCCTCAAACCAACGTAGGATACAAGATAAATATAGTTTTTTATGGCCTATTCTCCAAGTTTCGAATACTCAATGACCTCTCCTCTTTGAAACGTAATGATCTTCATGTCAATTTCATTATATGAAATATAGTTTTATTTGGAATATTCAAGCAACTTGTCATCTTTAAGACGATGCCTGTATGGTATCTTGCGACAATATCTCGGAACACTCGTATGTCCTACGCTAATTGATGTCCTACGGTTCATGCAATGCGGAGGAACACGTAAACCAACAAAACCACATTCACAAGTCGAGGGAAAAGCTAATCGATGTCCTTGCTGTTCTATCGAAGTCTGTGAATCATTAAACAAAACTTTTCCTACTTGGATTCCACTGACATTAATGCTGCACCAGCTCAGGTATAAGCTTGAGCAGGAACGAGAGCTCGCGCTGCGAGAAGTTGGGTCTCGCTCTCACCTTCACCTGTCTCGCTTCTACTACTGCATCAGACAAGCCTTCGTGTTCTTCCGCAACCGAGGTTGGTGTGATGAAATCTGAAACAGCCTCCGTTATCTCCTCGACGAGATCCACGATTACACCGTCGATGCCCATCAGATGCTGCATGTAGACGGCTTCAGGAACATTGCTGCAAATGTAAAATCGAGGAAACCGAGTTCAGAACAAGCAAATGCAACCGAGATCGGAATGGTTTAGACTGCATGCATCGCCTCGCCGGGCATACTTGAGGTGGCCATAAGTCAGGAGGGAAAGGTTGGATGCTTTGATGCTTGACACCGCTGATGGGTTTCTGAACACTCCTTTGACGTCGGAAACGATGCCTTGCAGGCCACTTGCCAGGCACAGCTTGATGGCCTCGTCCAGTGAGTTTCTTCTCACGTCATCAGATGTTTCGGTGCCTCCAGTGGTAAGGAAGAAGACCTGGTTCCATGTCATCGTTAAACAGCTTGTCTGCTTAACTCTTTAATTATCGAATGCAACAAAATGATCTACTTACAGGGTAGACAGTCTGGAGTTTCCTCAACAGCTGTGCCGCGTCAGGTTGAAAGGTGGAGAAGATGATGGGTCTACCGTTTGCATGTTCGTAAACGACCTAACGAAGACAAGATAAGTCGCGAACATTCGACAGGGCCAACCGCTTAAACTTTCTTCGGAGGGAGAGGATACCTTCAAGACCGCCTCAAGAGCATGGGTAAGATCTCGAGCGAGATACACCGCGTGGTCAATGAATTTGAGCTCGATGTTGAAGCCCAGACGCGAGTCGATCTTCTCGAATGCCTCTTGCAGCGTGCAGAGGGAGTCGTCGTCGTCCACGTTCCACTTCAACACTCTCCCGTCGTCGGTTTTTCTGAGCAATGATTTGCCAACCTGGGAGAACAGCAGCACGCCCCTTCATGCATGAAGAATCTCATGCAACATGTCACGCGCTGCAATCTTGGTTCGAACAAGTATACCTTGCCGGGCTCTCGTTGAGGACCATAGGAAAGGAATTCTTCCAAGTAAAGATCGGTGACGTGCTTCTCCAAGATTTTGCCCTACAGGCGATCCGAAGCCAAATGATAGCACAATAAATGCATTGACTAAGACAAACAGAAATAAATATGGATGAAGGGGAAGAAAAAACGTACAGAATCTTCAGTGAGGATGATATCGTCGTGGAAGATGATGGGGCAGTCATCCTTGGTCACCTACAAAAATGACACTTGATGGTTGTCTTCTAAAGTTCTTCCTCAGCTAAACTTTCTTTTTATTGAAGAAAAGCAAAAGAGAGGAAAACAAAAAACAAAAAGATCAGTGCCCAAAATTTACATGCTAAGATCGATCTATAACGTGGACTAAGACATAAAACTGCCAACGCCGTCAACTCCAAACCAAAACCTACTTGATTGGGTTGCAGCCATGGGAACCATGGAGTTTTAAGGGGAAAAAAAGATCGGACCGGAGAAAAGAAAACCGGTCGCGTTTCGAACCGGGGGGGAAAACGAAAGAGGTAGCCGATCAGATCACCCGAATCCAAGCGTCGTTAAAGATTGGCCCCAGCGATTCAGGAGATAGATAGAGAGAGATGGTAATCAATTGTACCTGGACGTCGAACTCAACGAAGTCGATGGGGAAGAGGGCGGCGCGGTTGAAGGAGAGGAGGGAATTCTCCTTCACGGCTCTCATCCGCAGGTCCGCTGATTCCAGCGCGTTCATCCCCTTCCCTCGGTGCCCCAGCACCACGAACCCCCGCGCCGCCGCCCTGGGAAGGAGGGCGGCCGCGGTTGGAGTCTCCGGGACCTGGTGGAGGCTGGGGACCTCCATCACGTGCACGACTTTGAGAGCCATTGTTAAGCCGGCCGGACCGCTCTCTCAAACTCCCTAAAGATTCGTGAAATATGGGACGGACGCTCAACTGGTCGTGAGAGACGGAAGCGCTGTTTTAAAGGCGGACAGGGAAGAGATGGCGGATTGCAAGTAACGGCGGCGTCAGTTGTGGTCGCTTACTTGTCAACGTTACCTTCCCTATTATTGGCTTGGAGGCATGGCCCGGTCGTGGGTCACGTGGTCCTCCAGCCATGGAGAGTCTTAATAGTTGGGAATCTGATCTGTTCCCGATCTGATCCATTGACACGTGCATTTCGTGGATGTGGAAGCCGCCTGACCCGACGCCACGTCACGCCACCATGTACGTTTCCGTCGAAACTTGAGGAGGGGGCCAACGACAAGGTCCGCGGGCCTTGGGGGAATGAGGTGGCGCCTGCGTGTCGAGTTTTTGACTCTGACAAAGTTGACCCAGGTAATCAACACGTCAATAGGCTAACCTATTTTGGGATTGACCCAGGTAATCAACACGTCGTCTCCCAAAGCTTTATTTGAATCATTTGCAGGTCCACCACATCAACAACATTTCTTGAGGTCGAGAGCTTAAGTGGACGACGCATCATCTCACGAGCGCTGTTGGTGGCATGATGTTGTCCGAGACAAAGAGAGTGAGTGGTCACACAGTCGGTGCCATGGCCCCTGCGAACGAGGAGACCACGTGGGAGAGGAGAGGAGAGGAGAGGCGAGGCTCATCTGCGTTGTGGACGACAGCAAGGATTCAGCTTTGGGAGGAGGTGGCGACTGTTCCAAATAATTGTGGCACCTAACGCGACATGCGCAGTTGTTGTCATCCTCGTCATGATTGACGGCAGTGCCGTGGACGTGGCAGCCACATCTTGTTTTGTCTTTTTTATATGAGTTGGGGTTTGAATCGAACAACCTGCATTATTAGGGTTTAATATAGATTCAATTATTGCTTGACGTGTTATAATCTTGAATTGATCTTGTATGAAAAGCATGTGGAAGATAATAAATAACATATCTCTTCATGCACAATGTATCTAATCGAACAAAACATCTTATCACATATGATATATTTCAATAAGATAAAATATCTTCATGTACATATGTCATAATATATAATCCGATGATCATAAGATAGAATATATCATCACGAAGTGAGGTAATAAAAGAAAGAAAAAAGAAAATTTGTGAAAGAAAGTAACTATAAGAACAGAAAAAGAGACAACAATAGAAGAAGAGCTCATGGAGGATGTTATTGAGATATAATAAAAAAGATATTGGATGTATTCGATAATATATTTATATTTTTAATGGATATTTGGAGAAAGATGTCTAAGTAGATATATATAGTTGTGGAATACTCTGAGTGTTTGATAAAAATAAATAAAAATTATATTTTAAATATATATTGATGTAAGTGTTACTTGGTAAAAAAATATTTCAAAAGTTCATTGAATATTATGTGACAAATTTATCAAAATCTTATCTGATAAATTTTACACTATAAATATTAGTCTAATGATGGTTTATCATACTCATTAAAGGTTATTATTATTATTTGCTTAAGTGGCAAAGACAGAAAATAAATCAGATGATGTTTTGAACCCTAAACCTTTCATAAGATTTGAATTTATAGTGATAGAAAGATATTAATTCTGAATTAATATTTATCCATTATGAAGATGTACCTATATAAATGTTATATTATTTATCTATTATTAAGACACACCTATCCAAAGGTCACATCCGTTCTCATTGATAAATATAATAATTCATATCAGATTTGTCTTCCTCGCCAAATGGATTTAACTCATTTATTTGATCATCATTAAATATCATGAATCTAAAAGTAATTTTGATCATGTTAATTCTAATATTCTCTTACTTTTATATCAAATTTATCGGCTAACTTATTATCGTAAAGTCGTGAGCTCATATCTCACTTTCACCGTTTATCCTTTGAAAAAAAAAAAGAAGATTATTATGCCAAATATTTCATATGATTATTAAAATTATATATTATTATCAAGTAAACAACTAAAATAAGTTATGATGTTTATAAATTATCAATTTGATATATTTCCTTTCATACACCATAACATTAGATTTATGCTTAATATGACTCATAATGACAGTTTTAAGATGGTTCAACAGTATCTTTGATTATGTCAACTTTCATCTACTTCAATAATGTATATAATATAGAAATAATGGTAAATCAGAAACACAAAAGTGAGCTCAAAGTGTGAAATGATCCTTTATAAATATAACATGATATAATTTAGATTTCAAATAACTCACATCTAATCTAATATAACATGATATAAAATGATATATATATATATATATATCGATATATTTTTTTATAGAGTTATAAAAGGATCGTTCCATAATTATATGACATCGATGGTGATGTAAAACAGTCCTTACCTCTTGTTGTTACTCTTTCTATCCACAATAATCATCCATGACTTCTGAATTTATTTAAAATATTAAAATTAATTTTTTAAAAAAATATAAAGATCGAGATATTAAAAGTAATTAAATATGTAATTAGTTCAAAATATATTTTCCATTGGATGAAACTAAAATATGCCATTATTGTCTTGAGAAAGAAAGTGTCGATATCGATGCCATTCTCATCCTTTTTCATCGTGATATAAGGGAAGGGATAGTAAGTCAGCGTTGGAGCAGGAGCAGTGGACGCGGGCGCTCCGAGAGTATACGAGGTCTGGAAGGGAAGAGTAAGTCAACGTTCATCTGTTTCGTCGAAGTTTGATCGTCGCTTCTCGAGATTGTTGTTTGGGGGGTAATTAGGGTTTTCTCGTGATTCTTGCGTAGGAGAAAATAGATAGCTTGACCAAGGCTGCATCATATCTAAAGTTTCTCTCTTTTCTTTTTCGATTTTATATATTTGAAGAAGATATTGGCGGTTGGGTCACCTGCTCGCTCCTGTATTCTGTCCTGACAAGAAAGAGAAGTTGGTACAGGATTTGTGGTTTCCTCTAAAGGCAATCAGCATATCGTCTGCAAACATAAGAGATAAGTTGGAATGTGAATCTGGAGTGTCATCTAATTTCTAGTTCTACACCTTGTGTGTGAAATTTAAGTTTCTCAATTTTTGACTTCGTTTGATTGCCATCTAAAATGAAAATCCAAATAGAAACCCCTGTTGTGTATGATTCTGTCAGTAATTTAATTCAGTACCAAGTTCCTTGTTCGTCACTGAAAAGGAATTTTTGTTGTGGTGTTTAGTTTTATGATGCTGTCTTATTAATGCGTTAGTTTTTGTATAGTTAAAAAGGAGGGAGGAAACAATTTGCACAACAGTTTAACTCATTGTTCAGCATTGCATTTCTGTAACATGGTATTAATTATTGGGATGCTTAATTTCTGTGAACGGATTGGTCGTTCTTCTGCAGTCCATTTCCATTAGAACAACCATAATGTGATAACTAGGATGCTTAATTTCTGTGAGGTCTACTCTGATATATACTAGACGGTGATTTACAACAACAAACAAATACTACAATTGTTCATACTACTCACTTTGTTATTTCATGTTACTTTCAAAGAAAAAGCAAATCAAGAGCACCTTATGACCTACTAAAGGCTTCGTATATCCATTTGGTTTCCTGTTTTGAGTCTCTTGAATAATTGCAGCATCTGAGAAGAAACCAATGTGTATTTATGGTGTATTTACCATGATAGCCTGATACAATATGAACAGAGCTGACCCTATTTTTCCATTGGAGAACTTTTGAGTAGATTGAAGATGTCATTGGTGTATCTACGGTCTAAAATAGAAACTTAAAGTTAACTCTTGGGATTTTTTGTATTCGTCCGCAAGCTTTTATCAATATTTATTGTTGTTTTTCTTTTAGTTTTTTGTGCATCAACTTGCTTTCCTACTTGCTTTAGTCTAGTAATCATATTATCGAGAACCTTAAATCCATGACCGTATCTTTCGTGCATTTAGTTATATCAGAGCTAGGGTTTTCACGTATTGGTTCTACTTGTACCATTAGGTCCTGTATATTATCTCATAGAACTTAGTTTAATTCCTTTCAAGCTCATCCTATATTTTGCTTGGATTTACAGTGCCATAGTAGGTACACCAGTAAATCCTTTATTCTCATCGGTTTTCCTTTCGTTTAGTCTTCTGTTACCTCATTTGCCTTTTCATTATCATTTTATAATGCCTAGACCTATTATTAGTTTCTACTTTCTAAATCTGGGTTTTGTATCGAATGCAAAGGAAATATTTTGGAAGAGCAACTGCATTTTCCCTTTCTATATTTTACTAGAAAGGATTCCTTTTATGATACTTATAGGTGCCATTGATATGGCTATGTCAGCATGCCACGAAAGTGTAAAGAATGGAAATAAAGGGTGTAAGGTCTCGGGAGGTCTAGATTGGTGGTGAATGAAAGAAGGAAAAGGAGTGAGAAAAAGAATGAATAGAAGGAAAAAGAAAATAGTGACAGAAGAATAAGAGTGGTGAGAGTCTTACCTGTCTTTCTAAATTAAGATTGGTGGTGCCAAAGGATCACTGACAATTAGGAAAGCTTATTTGCCTATAAAGCCGAAAAAGGGGTAATGCTAACACTAACCACCATTGAGAAATTGAACCAAGATGTATCATGGTTATTCAGGTCAATACTCTTATGGAGGCCAAACCCCAAGAGAGTGTAGCCTAACACTGCCTAGCTTACCCAATTAACCTCATATACAGTGAGAGTAAATGATTTTTTTCTGAAGTTTTGAGCTAAGCCTAGTACCAAAACCAAGTTATTGTCCCAAGCTTGGTCCTATATATTCTTCGACCTGTGTGCAAGTCTTTGTGGGTTGTTATATTGTTATTGTATAAGTATATTTTGCGTGTAATGAAATGTTGTCGATAAATTTGAATTGATATATCATGTAAACGTTTAAAAGACCTCTCATGTTTGGGATTTTAGAATGTTAAGTTTAGTTTTCTGACGATATGAACTTGTGGTAAATGGTTGGTTTTGCGATTGCATAGATTCTCACACTGATGGATTTATAAGTGTGGTTAATGTTTTGTTAAGTTGGTTTTGAGTTTCTTGAATTATCGAGTGATGTGATGTATGATTATAAACTGCACAGGTTATATATATATGAATAATATTTGAATACTTTTCAGTGCCCTCAAATGTTGGTTTGGATCCCGGATTGATGTTGGTCCTATATATATTTTTACTTGTGCAAGCCCTTGTTATTTGCATATATGTATCCAAATAGAAGGAATTATGTTTCTATGATTTTGTTTGATAATATTTTGGTTAGACAATTGATAAAAACTTTAGACACTGTTATGAACGAAGACCTAATCCGTACAACAACAGAGGAGAGCTAACCCGTACAACAGAGGATCGCATATTGGTGGAGAATTTCAAAGAGATTTTCTTTATGAGTATTCTTCCCTCGAGGAACAAGATCCGTGCAGGGGTACTACAAGAACAAATATTTCAACCAAATTCTGGAGGTGGAGGTTTCATGAGTCCAAACAAAGCAGTGGAGATGGGTAGGAAGCTTATGACTTGGGATGAATTAAAAGCAGTGACACAGATTCGTGATCTTGAAGGTCCTATGCAATGCAAAGATGGAGGATTGCAGGGATGATGACCTTGGTGAAGCTTCACCAGATATAACTAGGGGAATTGCATGCTGCACTGCACCATTGGCCCTCCAGTTAGGGCAAAGGTGGAAGCTGGGAGAGAATACAGGAAGTAGGTCAGGCAGTGGGTATGGTACCAGCAACATGGCTGCAGGAAACTTGCATGGCACTCAGACAGTGACATACTTGAAAACAGGGTTCTTGTAGATGTGGGATGTGCATTAGGATAGGCCTGTTGCTCTTAATAAGATTTGATTTGCAAGCAACCCAATGTATATGTAAGTATATATAATGTTTGCAATTGTGATTTTATGAAAAGTTTTTATTCAGTTGGTCCTTTTTCAGGTTCATAGTTTTCTTTTCTTTTCTTTTTGTCATTGAAGTGAATTATATACTGAATTCATTATGTGGCCTGGTTAATTTTTTCTTCAATTTTCTGAATTCATCATGTCTAGACCATATTAGCATGTAACACTTTGCCTTGATCACTGCCTGAAATATATTGGAATACTTGTTCGTTCATTTTCATGGGCTGAAGAAGCTTGCACTGAGTTGGTTTCTGTATTATATTTCTATTTCTCCCAAGCTGAGGAGAAAATATTGTGTTGGTTACTGTCAGCTTCTGAGTGTCCTAACTTGACACCACTCCCTTTCGACTTTTTTTTTCTTTTTGTTCTTTTCCTTCTTGTTCAGGTGCTTTGTGATTAACATGAGTTTGGGCTTTGAATCTTCTCCTTCATCCACCACTGAGATTGTTCCGTGTCGCATCCAAACACCATCCTATGTGAATCACCTCTTGGAAAAGTAGAGGCATGAGGTGCATCCTTTCATTAAACAGGATTCCAACATACACATTGTGACTGCCTCTTGAAAAGTTGAAATATTAGGTACATTCCTAAGAAAAACAAGATTCAACATACCTGTCTTTTTCTATGTACAATGACTTTATTGAGAATATCCAATGAATTGTTTCTAAGGCTTCAACTTGCAAAGTCATTAAGTTTTTTTTTTTTTAAGAATATATGTTGAAGACGGCATTCCATCAAAAGATCTGTTTATATTTTACTGTTTGTTTCTTGACCATCGTGACGATGGTTTACACAAGAAACTCAAATTTTAATCTCACTTTTAACCTGACCGAGACACTATAAAATTTATGATATATATATATATATATATATATATATATATATATATATATATATATATATATATATATATATATATATATATATATATATATATATATATATATATATATATATATATATATATATATATATATATATATATAAAACACGAAATCTCATGATAGGTTTATCCTTCGGCTCAAAAGCGGTTGAACCGAATCGCATGACAGGCCTATCTTCCCGCTCAAAAATGGTCAAGCAGAATCCCATGACAAGTCTATCCTCGCGCTCAAAAGGGGTCGAGCCGAATCCTATGACAGGTCCATCCTCCTGCTTAAAAGCGGTCGAATCAAACCCCACAACAGGTCCTCCTACTTAAAAGCAGCCAAGCCAAACCTCTTAGGTAAACAATCCATTGCTCCAACTCAAAGCGAGCAAACACTCCCACGGAGGGGCATCATTCGCCTCACGATGATCGAAACGAACCTACGACAAAGCAACACACACATCACATAAGCACAGAGAATGTGATGTCCTTCAAGTAACGCCATTCACTCGAAAGAGAGAAACACAAGCTTCCTTCTCGTTCATTAGGAAGGTAATCCTAATATACTCTCTTTTAACCCTCGTTTATAATAAGTAAGGCAATCCTAACAAGTTATATTCAACTCCCTTTATCACAAGGAAGACAATCTTGTCTTCTCTTTCTTAATGATAGGACATCACAAATTTCTATATATTTGGGGACTCTTTATTTGGAGATCCCAATTACAGCATGCCCTAGCCTTCCTAACCATCTCTGACATCTCGAGCTATGCGTCTGCATTAATGACTGACAACAAGCTTCTCTCTTAATTCCTCTATTGCATAGGGTAATGCCTGTCCAAACCACTCGACGCCTAAGTATAAAAACCATGCCCTAGGCCAAGATAGGGCTAAGTAGGCAATAATCTCTCTATTGTCTCATTTACACACTTGATATTGTTATCTTTCTCCTCCTCCACCTTGCACTAACTTAAGTATCGGAGGTGTCAAGTCGGGAAGCCTCCCGATGCAGACCTATTGTGCAAGACTACCAACGACCAGGAGATGACCCCGTCGTCATGAGGCAACCCTATAACCGGAGGACGATCCATTCGTTTGGAGATAAACCTGCAGTAGGGAAGTTCCCCATTCCTCTACCCTACTTCTTGGCCTCTAGGTCAGATCGCCATCGGTGAATCGTCTCCTCAGCGGATCTTCTATGTCGGTTCGCTATGTCGGCTCTCCACATTAGCAAGAGATATCAATGCACTTTCGATAATAAACCAGTCAAGTCAACTCACTAATCGATGGGACACATGACATAATAATGACATATCAGTACCTATTAACAAGATGGTGATAGCAATTACTAGTGACTATTTAGGTTAATTGCATGGTGGCCGCATTTGAAGGGGATCATAATAAATACAATTTAATATGATGATATTATTGTCCCCATAATAGTCGTGGTGGGTTAAATGATACATGAACGTGATAATATTGACAGGGATAAGACCACAACGATGACGTTAATGTAGGTGATGACAATGGTGAAAAGGATGACAATAATGGCTTCGGTGTCGTGGTATGAGATTATATATCATATCGATGAATAAAGATATATCTTAAGATGTATTCAAATATTATTATAAATCTTAAGCTCGTTTCAAAATTTTAAATTTACATATCAAACATGTAAAAAGAAACTAATCTTGGAGGATGTGAGTTAGACGAAGGATTTGATCGTCCAAATTTCAATTCCAAACCAACTCGTTTACCAAAACCAAACTTATGTTTTAATACGATAGGGAATCTCAGATTCCTAAGAATATATAGAATTTTATTTTCTGTAGCTTTTTATTTCGTATATTCTGTAGATTTTATTTCGTATTTCGTGTTGAGATTTCATGTGCTCGATGAGACGAAGAACATAAAAGCTGTCGTTGCTCAAAGAGCATAAATTAGTCTCAGTTCATCGACTGATTGGTAGTCCATAGTTTTGGAAGCTGTACATGTTTTGACCCCCCAGAAGTAGTGAAAGAAACTTCAACCAATCGGTACTATACTCCACGTCTTGTTTCCGTGAGAAACGCATGTCATGTTCTTTGATGTCGGTGCCTCGACACCACATTTCTTGCTACTCTATTCCTCGTTTCAAGTCAACCCTTCTTCTTCGCAGACTAACTTCGTGCTACTATACACATGCACAAGTATGCATGACATCATTACATGAATCCTAAGGTTTGCGCTCTTCACGTTTGCTGTCTAGAGTCTGCTCACTGCCTGCGTTCTTCTCTTCTTCAAGGAAGACATCTTTTCTTCGTCGATTTTGAATGCCATCACACCGTCATAATTGCATCCGGACAATAATCGAAGAGGATCCGGACGTTTTTGGCAGAATCACCTTCTCGAGCGGCAAAAATGTCAAAGCTCTTTTTTAGGTCAACCGTTGTCATTAATGAGCCACTCGTTGATTTCAGCTGCCGGCCAACCATCAGAGCTACGGAAAATGATGGGAGCTTTCATGCTGCAACCGGCAAAGCTCGCTCAGCGCTGACTCCAATTCCATTGGTCCGTCCCGATGGAGAGTGCTGCGTTCTATCAAGATCTTACGGTAAACCATCAAAGTTCTTACTAACCAAACTAGTTGTTGACACGTTCGCCTATCATATCCTTTCACTTATTAGAATTAGGGACTAAAGAGAAAATTTTGTGTTAGAATCAGGCCATGACAGGTATCTGTAGTTCAATAAATGAGACTTTGGACTTTGCGTGTCTTTACGAAAAATACGGAATGATGGAGCTGAAGTTAAATGTGCTCTGACGTTGTGTTTTGATGTGCAAGTAGGCATCGCGTGTGGTGATACTCTTGCAGCACTTGTTTCCATCTCGAATCGTCATCTTCTTCTTCTTCTTCATTATCAATGTTTTGCGAGTGTGGAGGGACACGACACTGTGATGGAAGCATGCATGTGGTGCATCGCGAGTCGCCGGTAGTCGTGGGAGAATGCTACATGCTCATGCGAACCTCATTCACACATGGCTCACATCGTACATGCCCTCCAGCTCAGCTGGCGTAAGTGGAGCCCGTGGGGTATAGCAGTCTTCGTTGGTAGTTCCGATGGTGGCGGCTTGGATACCTCGGAGCACATTCTTGGCCATGTTGTATCGACTTTTAAAGATTCGAAGCTTCCCCCATATGCGGTGGGCTTCACATGGGACCCACTGTTCTCGATTCCACATCCTCTCATTGGCGTGTAGTGTGTGCGAGAATGATGTATCAGTGTACATTTATCCGTTTGTCGTTTTGTAGGCGTATGCGACAGCGTAGGATAGATAGGATGATGAGTAGTGCGATACACACAAGCAACGACCACGTGCAAAAGTTGTGGCCTAACTCGATGTTGTGATTGGCGAAGTTTTCGTGCTCCTCATCATGGCTCAATCTGATGCCGCGTCACCTCCGTCGACACTGTGTGGGATTTGCCTTGCAAATGGCACCACCACTCGCCACTCCCCATTACCACGCAGGAGGAGGAGGAGGAGGAGGGAGACAAGAGGTGGCCCACCACTTGACTCTGGCCCATTCATTATTGATGTACGGACGCCGTACTGCCGACCGGCAGGCGGCCGTGGGTCCCGAAGGAAGGGGTGGGGGGTGCATACGCCGCGGGACGGGTGAGTCACGCGGTACGCTCCCATTGGCCGGCGCCAGTCCGGCCCCACCCCCAAACGTCCTCTGCTGTTGACCGCTACCGGGGGGGGGATCTATGCGATGCGATGCGCTGCCTGCCTCACCGTACGACTAGAGGCACGAGTCACGGTCGCAGCTGGCGTGTGTACCGTCACACGGTGACGCCGTGTAGTGTACCCATCGCGCGTTTCGCGTTCATCCGTCGTGGCTTACGTTGCTGACATTAGCCATATGCATGATTTACTTGCGTGCTATGTATCTCATCTACGGAGATGGAGACCGATCGAGCTTAGTCAGATTCCTCACCGGAAAAGTAAACGTTCGTTATACGACACCGATTGAGACCGGATGGGTTAACCATAGAGGGGAGGGGAGCCAAGCCAAGAACCCTTTGCGGTCTTACCCTCGAGCCACCAACCAGTACACGCGAGTTGGTGATGGAGATTGTGTCTTGGGGGATGCTAAGCTAGATTGGATGTCAAAGAGTACTTGCTGCATTTCATGCATTTGCGGGACATCAAATCCTAGAGTTGACTAGTCAAACGTGGAAACAGACCATCTTAGCAGACGACATTGTTTGGTGGACCACGATAAGGTAGGCGACCAACAAGGATGCGCCGCATCAGCATGGCTTCACCAAGATGTCACATCGACGGCAGTGGGCACGAGGGGTGGGTAACTCACTGGGGTTACCACAACCTAGGCTAGGACGACATGAGAAGGATACAGGTGAGGAAGAGGTGGTCCAAGGTGGAGGCAGTGGCAGATTCCTTGTAGTGCCAAACTTGGCTCCAGCTACTGTACCTTTCCCCTCGGCCGCCTTGCACGCCCCCTCGCAAGAGGCACAAGCCGATCCCATCCTTAGTGGGCTCGCGAGGGGTTGCCAACAGCTGTTCTCAGACAAGCATGCAACTTGGGCACGTCACGCTGGATCAGATCGGCCAGGGAGCACCTTGACAACTTGGACGCCCGCCCTCTTCCATGCGTTGGGAAAGTTCGCGAAACAAACACGAAGCAGCAGAGTACACCATGTCGGTGTGGTTTAGGAAGAAGAAGGGCTTAAAGGCAGCTGCAGCTGCGGCAAGTTGACGAATGGCGGAGGGAGAGGAGGCTCCGCGAGACTTCGTCCTCAGAAAGTTAAGTCTGAGCTGGATCAGGGGAAAAGATCGGAGCTACGGGATATGGTCGACCCTTATCCACATTGTTGGGTTGAGTAGGGATTTGGCAAGGCCACAGAAGCATGCACTCGGGGCCTCCTCTTAACCACCCTTCCCTTGTTCGCAAAGAAAAAGGACGGCATGCATGCCTTCCATCCACATCCCACTAGTTCAAGTGGCCACATTATTGTTCTTGAACCCTCCTCCATCTTCCGAACCCCTGAAATGGTACCGAGCAAGAGGGATAAAGAGATCCTCAACATATCTATGGTCAGTAAAGGAGGAGGACAAGTGGTCCAGTGCAGGCAAGTAAGTTCAGCTGAATGATATGATGCTTCTCTCACGGTCTCATGTATCCTTGTCACAGAATGATGACACATTACAGTCCCCTCGTCATGAAAAGAAAGGCCTAAGCAACAACGCCACCACTGCCTATTCTTGGCGAACCTATGCATCTAAAGCAAGCTCAATAATGGAACAATGTAGAGAGTATGGGCAAAGCCAAGTGGAAGCCAGAGGGGGAGTTCAGTGCTTCCCCTCCAAACAAGTCCTCGAGCCTTCCTCTCCGTGGTGGCACTCTTCTATGGCCGTCAGGACGTCTCTTACACAACAGCCACGTATCATAAGTCCAGCCTTTTCTCTCTCAAGAAAAAAAGAAAAGAAAAGAACGTGTGTACGCCAATCGCTAATCCGTGTCATTAATGGCATGCTAAGTAAGCACGATCAACTCGAGAAACTTCACGACTCAAAAAGCATGTGTCGTCCATCGATTACCAAACAAAGCTTTTCCGCTTGCCACGGTTAGTGGTTTGATATGTGAGAAGAAACACAATTCTCAGCCTCCGAGGCTGACAAGGCTGCCAGCCGGAGTCACTAAGAAGTCGTAGTTTCGCTCAAGTATGGGTGGAAAGGCAATTATAATTCGAGAGTTGAATCTGCTACCTGCAGCATTCCATGAATTGTGCTACATGGAAACCTTAAGCAAGCTTCGTTCCACCAGGTCGTCAAATCAGATGATCTGCTAGCTTTCGTGCTAAACGCTTAAGATGGAGCACGAAGAATGCTTTTTTAGAGATTCCGAACGCTACTTGACATTTTTGTACTTCTTTTAGACAGCCATCCAACAGTAAGATATACCTCAGGAGAACACAAAAGCCATCTTCCAACATCTCCTGATTTGATCATGGCGCCTTGCTGTGACTGGGAGAACAAAAATTCTATACCCTTTCGATCCCCCTCTAATGGAAGGTGGCCATTAACTTCTGGTCCGTGGCGAAGCCGAATTTGTTCATGGATTATCACTTCACAGAGTAAAATGCCAAGCTGGAATCGCAGTGCCTGCCTTCAACTGGCAAGTCTGTTTCACAGGTTCACCGCGGAGAATATCAACGGAAGTTCTTATTGTCTAAGAGCCAGCAAATTGTTTTGGACTCGGCGCGGCATCTTTTGTTGGTGACAAAGAGAATGATGTCAGTAATAGGAAAGATGAGATGGGATTTGCGGGAATATGCAGGTCCTTTTCACATGAAATTGTGAGGACCAAAATCACAAGAATCTTCCCAGTTGTGAGGACTAATGCCTGTTGCCACAATATATGGAAGTCTACAACTGCATGCTTTCGAAAGAAACAAAAGCAGCAGAAGGGATAAAAGAAAAAAAAAATAAAGAATGACTTACTGCTTCCTTGGTTTTGATCCTACAAATGGTTTCATGGTTATTGGCTAGTGAGCAAAGCTTCCTCCCAACTGAAGATCTCGATAGGAGACCTTCCGATCCTATCTTTCTTTTCTTAGTTTTGCAAGGAAGCTATCCCATTTTCCTCGAGATCTCATCCTCCTCATTTCCTAGCGAAAGTTAGCCGCGTTTAATTAGCTTGTATGTGAGATCCTGCAATTAAGAAAGAACGTAGATAATTTTGGAAGACCTTAGATTCTAGACTAAAACCAGTGAAAAAGATAAGATAGCTTTATGGATGAGAATATGATGGGACTATATACCATTATAGCCAAAACAAATCTCCATCATCTTCCTACTCCAATTAATCTTTCTAAATAAATGACTCGATGCTTGCTTTCATACTAATCAAGCAAACACTAAGGTGTAGAGGAGAGAACAAAAGGAACAAGTCTGTGCTTCTTGTCCCGCACCACGTCGAAATAGCATAGTGTATATGGCTTCGAGGATAAGAAAGTAAACACCAAAGAGATAAGAGGGCACACCACCAGGTTTTGGCGGCAGGAAGAAAAAGGCTCGCAATTCTCCTGGCAAATTCTGGTAAGATTAATGCCGTGGGTAAATGGGATGGACAAGTATCATGTCCGAACCAAACTCGCACAGGAATTGAAGAAAGTTCAAGCATTAGACACTGGCTAAAAAGTATTTGACAGTGACCTTTTCCAGTTACATTTTTGGGCTTAATATGAGAACAGTATTTGTCTGTTTATGATAATGACAGTATCAGTATGGTCTCAACTCAAATCTGATTATGTCTTCAATGTCTGTTTACTGTTTAAACATATCAGAATTTTGAATTTCCTTTTTAAAACATCAATATGATGATATCTTTCTTCACACCTCATGGTTCTTGTGGTTTGTTTAGCCTCACATACAACAACAACCATCGTTTTCCTTCTTTGTTTCCATCTCCTTTTTCCTTCTCATCTGAACTCACTTGTGGACCAAGCTTAGAAACTCTCTACGTACGAGCTACAGTAAGAAAAAATGTGTTAGCAATTGATTCCGACACAAGTGCAGCCTTCTATGACTTGCACAACATGTTTTCCTTGGCTTCGTTATTGTCATGGTTGATGGTAGCGTTGCTTCACGACGACTGAGCTAACAACTAAAAATAGACTGCTTCCCTAGTATTAATTTCATTTAGTTGAGACACTATTCGAATTCACTTCTCTAACTGTTCATTTCTATGATTATATATATTTTAAGTATGATTTGTCTAATATCTTTATGATAGAATTAAACATGTCCAGATATCATAAAGAGATTCATTATATCAAGAGGTCAAATGCATTAGACTTTCTGATAGAAGAATAAATCAAATTTACCATTGATTCTTGAAAGAGAGACCTCTGTGTGAAGAGTGATTCATACTAAATGTAATGAATATAATGTACTATATAAGCTCCATGTGTTAGATCATGAAACATATAGTTGTCTAAGATTTTTGAGTGAAACATGAAATATTTTCATCTTGTCATGTTCTTCCTCGCATTTCCAACACAAAAATGTCCTTTTTTTGACGTTGACAGTGACATCAAGTTGTGACATTCGATCTTGTTTCTGCTTGCTGTTTACAAGTTTTATACGTGCGATGCCACGACTAACTGCAGTTCTAGACAGTGACAACCTGTGCCTTCCCACTCACATGTGTGAAATACCAATGCTCATCGCCCCCCCAGCTCTCCTATAAAATGGGCCTTCGACCTCATGTTCGGAGCCAACATACACACAGCAATTGAGAAGGAGAGGAAGTGGAAGACGGTTCTTGTCTTTCTTCTTCTTAGTAAGGGGGGGAGAGGGAAAACCCTTGCTCGTGCTTCATTTCTAGAGCTCTCCTCGACGAGAAGATGGCTGGCCTATCATTGCAGCACCCTTTGCCTTTCGCCTTCGGCATGTTAGGTGATCGCCCTTTAGATCTTCTCACCCCCCTTCACTCTCATCATATCATGCTTCTAGTGAAGTCCTCCGAAACAATATCCGAGTCACCCATCTACCAATCATTTCTCTCTTGCCTTTTTTTTCTTATGCTGTTCATGTAGATCGTCATTAAGTTTCCTCGTTCTTGGTCGCTCGGCTGTTGTTTGCCTCGCTTCAGTGGGAAGTCAGTATCGGGTTCTATTCATTCGGCTCTGTCTTCTTTCTGAATGTAGCTACATAAAGTTAGGATCGTGTGATGCAGTGAGGCAGCCACAGTAGAAGTTCTGGAAGGGGAATTTGGTGCATGCACTCTTGTGAACTACCTACTCTTCACAGTGCTGCATGTGGCATCCGGCAGTGATGCAATGCTCCCGTCATTCTCTATTTCATTCAGTAAAAATAAATATTCGCAAGCCAACCACAACTAGATTTACTTTTGCTATTGCTTCTCTATATCATGCTTTTGACCTATTTCCCTTGCCAAAATCCTAGTGAGTCTATGCATGCGGATCATCATATTTATTCTGCTGCTCCTTCATGCATACATAGCAGCCTTTTGTTTCATGGCATATTACTGACAGCTACGAGATTTGCAGGCAATCTCATCTCGTTCATGGTGTTTCTTGCCCCGATGTAAGCATCACCTCTCGAGTTCTCTTATGTTTCTGTGTGCTGATTCATTTGTGTGTGCTTGCTTGTAATCTGACGCCATCCTCACCCGTTATACGCAGTCCTACGTTCTATCGGGTTTACCGGAAGAAATCGACGGAAGGGTTCCACTCGGTGCCTTACGTTGTTGCGCTCTTCAGTTGCATGCTGTGGATCTACTATGCGTTTGTCAAGACCAATTCGATGCTCCTCATCACCATTAACTCCTTTGGGCTGTTCATCGAGACAATCTACATCACCATCTACCTCATCTATGCCCCCAAGAAGGCTAGGGTTCGTGATCACGAACACATACATCTCTATATATAAATTCTGAAGGCTCTAGAAATTTAATCTTGCGCTACTCGATCTTGAGTTGCAGATCTTTTGCATCCAAATATTCGTCCTCTTGGATGTGGTGGCGTTCGCTGCGATCGTTCTCTTGACTCAGCTAGTCTTTAAAGGCTCCAATCGCGTGACAGTTCTCGGATGGATCTGCGTTGGCTTCTCCATAAGCGTCTTTGCTGCTCCATTGAGCGTCATCGTAAGATCTGAATCAGTATCTCGTTCGACCTATTGCCTCGGTGCAGTCTTTCTTTTCGACTGACGTTCGAAGCTGAATCCAATGTGCAGAGGCTCGTTATCCGCACCAAGAGCGTGGAGTTCATGCCATTCTTCTTGTCCTTCTTCCTCACCTTGAGCGCGATCGCCTGGTTTGGCTACGGTCTCTTCACCAAGGACATATACGTTCAGGTAACAATGAAGCCGGACGTCGCTCTTGTTTCTCTTCGTTCTTGCTTGAACACTTGGTTCTCTCGGCAAATGCAGCTTCCAAATGTCTTGGGGTTCGTATTTGGGATTGCACAAATGCTGCTCTACATCATCTACAAGAAGAAGAAGAACGTCGTGGTGGAGCCAACGGTGCCTGAGCACATACTCAAGATCGCGGAGCTGATCACGACCCCAGCATCGGAGTTGCAGGTCAGCATCGAGGAGAACGATCGCAAGAAGAAGGCCAACGAGGACGGTGAAGGCGTAGACAACGGAAAGACGGCAGCAGCAGCAGCAGCAGCAGAGGAGGGGATTGAGATCAACGCAGTGTGAGGCATGCAGGCCGGTCTCGAACGAAGATACAAAGAACATTGAAGATGTCATATTGCATCACCCCCACTCCTTCCTTTTACCGATTCCTCTACTTCATAGGCGCCTTAGTTCTTGCTTCTAAAGATTATGTGTCCGACTACTTATATCCCCAGAAGAAAAACAAACCAAGTGTAGTGTGTCCATGTATCATCATCGCAATAATAAAGTGCCTGCCTTTTCTTTCTGCCATTAACCGGATTGATACCAGCGCTATCTATCTTAACTCCACCTTCTGTGAACGACGACATCTTCTACCGCTTTCTTGGAAGAACAAAGAAGCTGATGCAAGAGGCAACGAGGCCTGCCCAAATCATCAGCTTATCTAGCTGAAAATTAGCATGCATCGAGTTGGCAGATGAAGGTGACAAGTGCTTAGTAGCACTCTCTCAGTGCTGACATGATCTAACTATGTGTCCCATCCCCCGCTTGTCATGGTTCTCACCAAGCACTGTCCTAATATAAACTACGATACGACTGTAGTAGTTTATATTCACCCCAACTAAGACTACACCAATGTGGACACGAACACAGTCGTACTCTTCTCGTCGGTGTCATCTTTAGTTTGGTCCAAACGACAGGTTGACCTTGGAACTTCTCAACGAAACGAACGGAGCTGAGAAGTCTACGGCAGGCACATGACCTTGCGTTTTGACTTGTGACCTCGCCACATAATTACAACACATCAAGACGGACGCGTGCACTCAACCTTTAAGAGGGCTTCATGCATGAAAGGTTGACTCCGAAATCCCCACTCGCCTGCAGTTTCACGTAGTGCTTCCAATTTGAATTGGTTTCCTGTCGTGTCTAATATGTTTCGCATGACAAAAACTTTTGCCATATGATTTGTCAAGTAGTAAATTATTACTCGCATCGTTTCATGCGCGATTTGATGAGAACTTCCTGCAAGTATTGCTCGATAAGTTTGAAATGATCAAGTCGAAGTTGATACATTAAACCGTGCAAGTTGAAGACCACCTTCTTTTATTGCTTGATACGTTTGAAATTATCAAGTTGAAGTTGATGCATTAAACTGTGCAAGTTGAAGATCACCTTCTTTTATTGCTTGATAGGTTTGAAACGTGAGACCAATAATGCCACTTGTGTTGTCGGAAATGGCCAATTCCTCGTTGAACTTGTGGCTGACTTTAAGGAGAGAGTGTTAAACTCGGCTGGCAAATTGCGGCTGTTCTTTGAGTGTTGAGGCTTCTTCTACATTCTAATCCTTCTGTCACCGGACATTTTTCCTGTACGAGATTTGGACGAAGACTATCGAGGAGTATATTCCTTTTTCTTTCTACACGAATTATTGAGAAAATTATTTTATTTTATTACTTTTTATTCTCCTCAAATAAATGCTCTGTCTTTCTGTTTTTCCTACATATTTGTTGTCTCCAAAATGTTGGTAGCAATAAGAATATTATGTTTTGTACTTTCATAGAAACGCTGCAATCATATTAAACGATAATACAATTGATGCAGATGTCAATTTGCATTTTTATTTCTAAACTAATAAGAATATCTATTAGAGACTAAGATTAGTTTATATTAGATTTTCAATCAATTAAAATATCTTCATAGATATGCCATAAATAATGTAACCATATTTTTTTAGAAATATTTAAATAAATGAAAAATGAAACTTTAATTGTAAAAATGATAGTGTGAACCAGCATTACAATCATAAACTTTTTATCTTGATCAAACAGGGTGTGAAGATATCTAAAAGGTAAATTACATTAAATCCAATACAAAAATAAATTATTTAAATATAAAAAATAATTAATTTATCTGACATAATTGTCCTGATGCATATAAAATTTTTTGGAGATAAAAAAGAATCCTTTTTTATTCATCAAAATATCATTAGGTAGTTCTATCCTAAGGAGTTTTTGTATCCTATTATGAATTTTAAGCTCAGTTTTTGATGAATAGGAAAAGAAGGAAGTAAAGAAAAGATACATGAGAGGGGTGGAGAGAGAACGAAGAGTGTGAGCCTTAGGAAGAGTGAGCACCACCCAAAAGAGAGAGAGAGAGAGAACAAAGATCAATGGACATAAACTCTCTCTTAGATAAATAATTAAAGCTTAAATTAAAGATATTCAAGTAAAATTAACTATATTTATAAAATCGAATTGATTTTATTTTAATCCAAAAAATCATGTGATCAATTCGATTTTTTTTTATAATAATAATTAATCCAACAAGTGAATCAGACCTATTTGTGATTTGGATTGGAGTTTCAGTCAAAGAACAAGCCAATCAACAAGCAAACCCAACAAGCATTGATCGATCCTTGTGCTTTGATGTTATACAAACTCTTAAAAAGAAACAAATAAAAGTTGATTAAACCTAATATAGTCTTGGATCTTAGATCATAATTCATAGAGGGAACTTGCATTTTCCTTCCTCATCACGTCTTTCAACTAAAATCCAGATTACTCGGATAGACTACATTTCTTTAGAGACTCCAAGCTAACACACTCATTATCCATATAATTAATTATTGCAGGCTATATGGATTTATGTTATGTTTATACAATTTTATGCTATTTGTCAAATGCCTAAATCATTTTGCCAACAGATAACAATTCCAACCATCACACCTCTTTAATGTTGTGCTCTATCCATAGTTCTTCATAAGCACAATTATCAACTTGCATGACGCCTTACAAGTTAAAAAAAAACAACAGATACTAAGATCTCATACGAAATTTAGACAAAAAGGAATTGTTGACAAAGTTGCAGATGCCGAGGTCACAGAAAGCGTTACCATTTGGAAATAACAATAAATGTCATGCCATCAAATTATGTTATAAAAATAAGAAAATTTTAATGGTAAAAAAACAGTGTATCAAATTATATAGGTAGCAACAAATTCAATTTCACTGTATCGACCGGTATTTACCAACATGCAGATCGATATTCCAGTACGGACCGACCGAAATCGAAATGAATGATTACAGTACCTAAAATTGAAAACTTCAGGGGCTATCCACCGTAGAAAGCTCTGTAGCAATCAAATTTCTTGGGTTATCCACTGTTATTGACGGTTGAGAAAAAGACTAGACGGGTCTGTTGGTCAGCTTAGTTTTTCTGTTGACTTAGTAGCTTTACCAACCTCTAAGAAATAGAAAAGCAATTCCACAATAATGAAGAAATTATTTGCTATGAACTGGACAGCACTAGTCTATGTGAAGTAATCTAATATCAGAACTTTGCAGTGCAACATTCCAAGCAATGAGCTGACACAAGTATACACCAAAAAAGCCAAACAAGTCATCTACTGCAGCATTCTTTCTCGTGTACTAGAAAGGTCAACTATGGAAGAAAGAGTCAGGTTACACGGATGAGTAAAACCATCACATTATGATGAAGACACAAGTCATCATGAAGATCACAAGCCATGCCAAAGCAGGTGGTCTTCAAACTTTCTGAATACACCTCCATGGCATGGGCGGTGCTCGCCAAGCAGTGCTCGACGGCACTCGATGGAATCGTAAATCTATTAAGACATGACACACATTGTTTGGAAGCTGCATTGGTCTAAGCAGAAGAATCAACCGACAAGATGATAAACTCATAAATGCAATTCATAATATTATCATCATTTTTTTAGGTAATTATAGTCTTGAGTTGGTAAGGTATGAGTTGTAGGATAAAGTTAAATAAGCAAGAGGATGAAGATCATCTAAATGGCCGAAATTTCTAGGAAATTAATTACAGTTTAGGTCAGTTGAAGGATAAAATGATCATAAATAAGTTCTTGATCAGTGGTGTTAGCATCTATTTGAGTGCATTAGCAAGAAGTTCTCCCGGACCTGATTTTTGTGACATGCTTCGCATTGATTACAGCTATAGAGACACAAAAACATGAGACTAAAATAAGAGATGATTACGAAAATTCTCAATACCTTCTCCGTGTCTTGCAAAGATTGGACCATTAAGAGACTGCTTTCCTTCAGCTGTCGTGCTAAGCCAACCATATCGTCTGTCAAATCTTCTTGAAGCTTTCTGTTCTATGAGAAAATGACAACAAAAGGTTCAAAAGAAATTTTCTATTATTAGACAAAAATATCAATTTTAAATCTGGCTGTTAAGTGACTGGAAAAGGTAGTCAAAACAAGTGAATGGGCCCCTGGCAACAAAATGACACTAGGAAAACACGAGCCTACTCTGTACCATCATCTACTGACAACCAGGAAATTTACCAAGAAGTTCAAATTTTCCTACAGAAAAACCGAAACATAGACGCACCTTCCCACTCTAATCAAAGACTACAGTTGTTGAGGTATAAATTATATACAGCACTCATCGAAAAGTAATATTTGCTCAACAGACAATTTTTGATAAGGTAATCATGTTCTCCATAATATCACAAAAGGATAAATTGAAGGCCAAATCTAATTTTCACTCAAGATGTATAGTTCTCACTAGCATGCATGCATTGCCACAATGAAATTTATCACTCAAGATAGCAGAAACCAAAACACAACATATGTATAAACAAGCACATAATACACCTATTTTTCTCAATGCGAGTCAGTGCTCCTGCATCCAACTTTACTGGCATCGTCGAATCCCTGCAGCATTGTCGAATCCCTGCAGTAATTATTTTTATTTAAATTTTTAAATTTTAATTCAACTAGGAATCTTATTCTGAGTCATGCTCAGAATCAAAATTCAGAGGTAATCCATGAAACATTGTCTTAAATTTGTTTTGTAGTAATATAGATAGTAACAAGAGGAACTATATATATTTTAATTTATGACTTAAATACATATTTACTGTTTTGTTCTTGTTGTTGTATGACTTTTATATATTAAATATTTTTTTCTCTTCTCTTGTCTACTTTTCATTTCTTTATTTACCTCTCTCTCTCTCTCTCTCACAGAAGCAGTGGTAGTCTTCTTCTAATGACTACTCTCCTTATTCTACTTCATTTGTTTGCTTCTTTATTAAAAATAACATTGGTGGAATAAGCCAAACCTACCAGAATCAACCAAAATTGGCTGATTTCAGCCTGAAGTGTCAAGTTTAGTCAATCTCATCTTATTCTCACCCTGTCTATAAAAGTATAGCCAAGTCAAGACTCAAAACTTGAACCAGCAGCTATGTTGTATCTAGTAGACATGGCAGTGGGGGAACAAAGTGCCAAGTCCAAGCATCAGTAAGGCTCCTAAATTTAGATAGAAGGTGCCTCTTGGGTTAGCAAATGTGAAAGAAAGAAAATTATCATTAAAAAAAGATAAGCAAGATAGGATAAGCACATGGTCTATATGGCATACGAGACTAGTGTTGGATGGCTATGGTACGTTGGGTAAAAAGAAGCTTAACATGCCAATATTACATTGGTATGATCGATATACAGCATACTGGTACAAGGTTGACTAAAAATGCACATTCAGTTACAACCTTAAAAAATTATGAAAGTCTAATGGGATAATATGAACATATTTGAAAAATAGCTGTTTAACAGAATTTGATAGTGAAGTGTTAATGCAAACTAATTTATGTAGCTATATGTGGAAATTGTCAGCACAAAGGATAAAAACTAATGGATGAATTCAAATTTTTATTAGCTTAAGAAGAACCAAAAGAAAGGTGTAATATATAGTAGTTCGCTGTCAGTAACACAAAATACCTAGAAATGATTGGTGAAATAAAAAAAACATTTTCTATAACAGGAACAATGTAAGCAACTTTGCAACATTTTAGATGACATGCATTATGTTGGTGCTAAGATTTGTACAGACATAGCATGCTATAGAGCCATATCTATGCGTTCATACATCATATCATACATGGGTTTCAACATGCAAATATGCAATAAATCTTCAATCTGAAACTGAATCAATCAACATACTTCAAGGAATTTTTAGGAACTAATCCAGGTATGCCTTTGGGCTTTGACAATAAGGGTTTGAGATCTCCCATCGAGCTTGATCTGTTGAAAACCTTAATTTTGCACATAAGTTGAGCTTGATTTCTGTTGTAAGGTCAAAAATTGCTGTTGAATGAAGATGTGAAGCTTTATGCAACTTACGCTACCTAGTTTAGCAAACTGGAGAAAATTTAAAAGAGATATTGGTATCTGGTTTTATGTTGCAAGTACAATAAAAATTTAATGCAACCTTTTCAATAATGCTCTCCCTAATGAGCTCTCTTTATGCTATCATTTGCCCTGCACGACTTTCCCTCTTCTTATATTTCTGATTGATGACTTCTTCTTTCTTTTTGAAAATACTATGCTTACTCCTTTCAGCCTCTGGATCCTATAGTGACCATCTTGGTGTACTTATTCCTGCAACTCTATGGTACAATTGATGCCTCAGTTTGCATCTCAGTATTTGCACATCTCGGTTGATAAATATACTTAAATTTCCTCTCCAATCCATGCTATATTGAAGGCACTAACTTCTTCATGAAAGGCCTACAAACAGCCTGGCATTTGACTTAGTTTTCGTATGCAGTGAAGTCCAAGAAAAAAACTTATCAATAAAAAATCTAGAAATGTCTGCTTAGATGGTAAATATGAAGTAGAAAAGGAAGCCATTAAGAACAGCTAAATATACCTCGATGCTGCTTATGGTGGAGTCTCAACAGCTAATTGCTCTAATTGTACCCTTAGTGTGATAATATACTGCCAAAGTTAATGAATTTGGAGATTTAACCAACACAAAACAGAAAAAAAAGATTGCTATAAGGTTGTTGAATTGTTAAACCATATGCAAATTTAAAATCTTAGGAACACCAGGAGAGAGATATTAGTTGTTCTCTAGAGGTAGCCTCTTTCTAGAGAGTGATTAATATTCCTAGTGTGCAATAGCATGGCTCTAGCGTACATCTAAATATGATGGATGAATTATCATGACAACTATAGAAGTTGGTCTGTCTGAGAACAACTTTGGCGCATGAATCAACCGCCTCACCAGGCTGGACGAAATACTTACATGTACGAGCTTTGTTTGATTCTGTTGTCTACGAGCAGCTTCCAACAATCTTATCAAATCGATTTCAGTCTTGCTGAGACCCATCGCGAATACCTAAGAGCAAAGAAACACATCATAAAGAAAGGGTTGGTACCAAACTATTTAACAAGAACGATGCAAAACTGAACTTTGACGAAGGAAAAGAACTTTTTTTCTCTTGAAATCCTGCATAAAATGAGGAAAATAGCATCAATATCTCTGATCCAAGATCGACGGAACAATTACCCAATGAAGGGTTTCAAATAGCAATAGAGGAAGGCTCTCAACTGAGCAGCAGACGGATGCAACTGACAGCAACCAGAGAAGTTTTGGTAGGAGAAACCCAAAGGTTTTCGCTTAGGGTATTCTTCGCACAGTACAAAAGCAATTGGTGGAATCGCTCTCGACTGAGGTCTTCTCGCCGATGCGAGAGCAAATCCCGCAGATGTTACCTTTGATGGGACGCTTGCTCAGTCCATTTAATTTAATAATTTGGTAACTTATTTATTTATCATCGTGTAAAATCATTATTTCTATAAAATTAGAGTAAAATCTATTTTAGTTCCTATAATTTTTATCGTGGATCTCTTATACTCTTATTTTTTACTCGTATCTAAAATAATATTTATATTTTTAAAATA
Organism: Musa acuminata AAA Group; assembly: GCF_036884655.1. Classification (NCBI taxonomy): domain Eukaryota; kingdom Viridiplantae; phylum Streptophyta; class Magnoliopsida; order Zingiberales; family Musaceae; genus Musa; species Musa acuminata. The sequence continues at coordinate 742,484 of NC_088334.1, forward strand.
TAATTTATGTCAAATTTAAATTAACAAACGTTAGAATTTATTTACGTAGCATGTTCACTCACAATAAATCATTAACTTATATAAGTCTAAGTTAACAGACGGGAGGAGGTGTCATCATGGAAGCGACTATCAACAGTAACATCGAGCCGTTATTGCCTAACAAGGTGTCGTACGCACGTAATCTCTCCCATGTTGACGACAAGCTTAAGAGTTTTCAGTGCTACCTCAGGTGGATGTGTGTCAATGAGTTCGATACTAAGTATACAGTGGTCTCCTAGTCTATCTTCCTTCTCCTAGCCGTCTTCATCCCCACCACCTCTCACTTCGTCCTCTCCTGCACCCCAACCTGTCGTGCATATAATATGGTGATCCAACTCCTTCTCACCTCTACCTCTGGTCGCTTCTACCTTTATCTCTTCGCGGGAGAGATGACTTACAAGATATTATAGTTTATATATATAATTTTTTAAACTTAAATTATATATAATTATATTAATAATTTATTATGAGTTAGCATATTACAGATTTTAACGTCTGTTAACTATTTAAATCAACTATTTTGATTTAAATATTATGAGTCAGTATACCACGTAAACAAATCATAATGTCTGTTAACTATTGTGAGTCAGCATACCACGTGAACAGATTCTAACATAAAAATTATCAACAATAATCACTATAATATTATCAAAATATTTAAATCAATCTCGATAAAATTACAAAAGATCATGATAAACTTGCATTAGGTTTAGTGTACGGTATGAAACCCAATCCAATTTAAGCATGAGGGGAGATGTTAGAATGATTGTAAGATTGATCATAAGAGAAGCTTACGGCTGCGAGACGTAGAAAACTTTTACGATTTCTTGCACCAAACCCTTATAAGAAAAGAAATATTTAAATACTATTTTTAGAACAGTTTTGTATTTTCTTGTAAAGGTAATATACCTTTAAAAAAAAAGAAAAAGAAGGAAACCATAAAGCATGCTTTGAAAGCAATCTTCAGTGTCTAAGCTTCGAATGCCGGTCATAACTGGTCAAACCCAAGAACCACATCAAGCCGGATCGGCCGACGCAACACGGTCCGGTCCAAAATAGTCACCTTACCCTCCTCACGTGACAGGTGAAATGACCCCCTTTTGTACCTTCCTTTCGAACAGCTTCCCGTGAATCTTTTGGGGATCCAAAGTCGAGCATCCTCAAAAGAAAAGAGAGCAATTCCTTCAGTGGCTTGAGTCCACTAAAACACTGTGATCTCTGCCTCCCTACCTTTGAGGGAAGAGAGAAGAGAGAAGAGATAGGGGAAAGAGAAAACAAGCAAAGAGAGGCAGAGAGAGAGAGAGACACGAGATGTTCCTGTGCTAAAGACAGCAGCTGCACGTACAATATATCTTCTGATTCAAATTCTTTATCAGCGCCCCGCAGGACGCAGAAAAGCTACTGTCAACATGTGACCCGCAGCAAGCTTCCAAATCAATCACAAGCCCCCGTGAAGCAACACCCCTCACATGTCCTTGTTTCCTTCGCTTGGCAATCCTCGGCTGGCTTCTCCGATCATATGAACCGGAGTGGTAGATCTCGAAGAACAAGAAACCTCTTGCTTTGTCCATCACACCCCCCGTTCGCCATGAATCCAGCGACCCTGGTGCTCTTGTTTGCGGCTCTTTGCACCGATTCCCTCTCCGCTGAAGCTCTTCCTCATCGCATTCCTCACATCACCGTGCTGGGTGCAGTCTACTGCGATACCTGCGCCTACAACAACTTCTCCAAGAACAGCTACTTCCTGCGAGGTAAAACTTGCAGTTAATCCGATGCCATGTCTCGTTCCCTCCTGCGTACGTCATGTGCCAGCTTCGTTCTCTTCTGGATCCCACCACCAGGTGCCGAGGTGCAGATAGACTGCAAGTTCGTCGCCAACTCCACGTCGAGAGAAGCGATGTCGATCACGGCTGACAGAACAACCGACAGATTCGGAGTGTACAAGCTGGAAATCCCCCCGGTGGACGGATTCGAGTGCCGAGAAGGGCGGGAGATCAAGTCCATGTGCCGAGCCAGCCTGAGCAGGAGCTCGTCTCGGCGCTGCGACGTCGCGGGCTTCAGGAGTTCGACTGCGCACGTCGCCGTCAAAGACAGGGAGAGCAACGTCTGCTACTTCAACCTGAACGCATTGAGCTATAGACCAGCCCGGAGAAACGTGCCGCGGTGCGGGGCTAAGGAGGCGGCCATGTCGAGTTTCGCAACTTCGTCCTTCATCTTTTGGCCGATTTTTCCACCATTTGGAATTCCTTGGCCAAGTCTCCCGTTCCCCTTCTCTCCGCTGCCGTTTCTGATCCCACCATCGCTTCCCTTCCCCTTCCCTCACATTTCGTTGCCCGATCCATCCTCTCTTCCTTTCCCCATCCCATCTTGGCTTCTTCCTTTTCTGAAGCCACCGTACTTTCCCTTCCAGTTTCCTCCCATACCTTTTCTAACTCCTACTCCAACTCCAACTCCGACTCCCCCTTATTCCTCCGGATTTCAGCCTCCAGCTCTCGTTCCATCATCAAAACCTTGACGCACCTTGTCCTCCTCAGAGAGGTGTCGCAATCCGGGAGAAACCAAGCACTAGTTAGAGACATTTTTGGAGGTTAATTAGCAGCTTCTTGACGAATTTCTTTCTACTTTTTTTTATCCGAGGACAATGTGTGAGGTAGCTGATCATTTGGGATCAGTAAATGAAGTCACTGGGTGTTGTTGAAAGAACGTCTGTGGTCTTGCGATCAGCTTTGCTTCTCGGTTGACACCGCCAATATCTCAACTCTCACATTAACCAAGAAAGTATGTAATGAATGCTCAGTGAGAACCCCATAATGAATTAGAACTGAAAGCATAATACGACTATAAACTTATGATAAGATTTAGAACGACAATGAACTAAAATCTACAGCCGATAGACAACGATAATGAATTTACAAGTATGCTTTGTGAACTGAGAGTATAAAATACAACTCAAAAAGGATAAACAGATTACCTACTAGTGTTATGCAATGTACACAGACTTCTCATGAAGAATGAGAGGAGGTGAAGATAGATAGAAATGAGCTTTTCTAACCTTCAAGTCTGATGACCTTCCCTTTAGGCATCTGGTTGACATGGAATGCGGGATTTGATCTAATCCTTTTCCTTGCATCCAGAATGTGGTGTTAATAGAACACGGTTTAAAGGACGCGTCGTTTGGGAAACGCTTTTAAGCTTGAGAACAGAGGATGCGTGGGGAATGAGTCAGATGCTTCTTTGTTGGGCAGATGGCCCATTATTCAGCCATATGGGCCTTTAATTATCCACAGCCCATTTTAGTTTTCTCTCTTTTCATTTAATTTAAATCCTAATTCATTTAACTAATAGATATGACGGTTAGAAAAAAAAAAAAGGACAACAATGACTATAAAAAAATAAGAGAAGAAGGAAAGGAAATAAGATAAGGATAATACAGAGGTCGTTCTCAATCATTTAGGCATTGTTCTCAATATCATATTTGTAGTGAATTCTTACTGTGATTACTTGGGAAGATTTTTGATATTGTGCATAGTTACGTAATCTTTATATCCCAGTTATTCTCTTGTGATTGTTGCTTGAGTTTTGGGCAAAGATTTGTATATTTATTATTTTTATAGTGGATTTTTTTTCTGATTTATCCTTGGTTTTTACCATTGGAGAAATTTTTCACATAAATATTGATGTTCTATTTTATTATGATTTTTATTTAATTCTGTTACGATCTCCTTATATTTATTCATATATAATTTTTTTTATTTATCACATCATCTTCTTCTTTCTCACTTCCGTATTCGAATCAAACTTTAGTAGACAAGTTCATGAATCTTTTATCATTCGTATATTAAGTAATCAAATTGGAGTCTTTAGTGTATCGTACCGATTCGACAAATTTGAATCGAATTAATGACGAGCAATTCGAGTTTGGGTTTCGACAGCAATGTTCCTTACTTCTCTTCCCCAATTTATCATCTGTCAATCTGACTTTTTCGTCAAAATCTGTGACATAATTAGCTGGCTTCATTTAAGGTATATTGTCGTAGACAACCCTATTAATATGATGAACAAGCATTTATCTATCTATCTATCTGTTCCAGCTCAACAAGTGTCAATGAGCATTAAAAACCACCAGCATGACATGTTTTTTTATATACTTTTGCATGACCTTTTTTTCTCACGAAAGAAAACAAATAAATACATGGCGGTGTTTATAGCCACGCCAACCATGGTTTATGGTTGGTAACCGAGTGCGTGTGAGTTGACAAAATATCATATTCATAAAAAATATAATCATATTTTTATCATATAAAAATTTTTAATACTAAGAATTAAAATCAAATAATCATAAATTATCTATATGTAATTTATGATTATTTGATTTTAGTTTTTAATATTATATATATATATATATATCTTTATCTTTTGATGTCATTTAGAATATATTTATTTGATCCGTAAGCATATATTCGAAAGTTATTAGGTAAAAGTTGTGTAAGGACTTGAGCCTGATGGGCTAATTAATCTATCAACTTTGTTTAATCTAAACCATTGACCAAAATGCTTAAGCTAAAGTTGATAATAGTATACTCATCGTATCCTTATAAGTCAATCTTAATCTTACCCACTTTCAACGTAGGATTAATCGAGGGTGTTACAAGTTGGGTTCTAAGAGCCTTGAAAAAAAATAAAAAATCATTTTTTATAGTTAAAATCATACTTTATAGTATTCAAAAAAAATAAAAAAAAAATATCAAGGGCTTGAGAAATTAAAAAAATTATAGGGTGATAATAATAAATAGAAGTTTTTTTAAAAAAAAATAATAAAAATAATGATAGATAGTTATTTAGATTTTATATAAGTAAAATATGTTAATTTTTTAATCATTTAAAGGTATTTTTTTTGTTTTTTTGGGGGGTACAATCTTCGTGACACTGTCTTGGCGTGTTCCCACACATCTGCCACCCGCTCGGCATTAAAAGCCTCACGCAGCGCCTCATCAATATCCCACCTCTCAAACCACCCTCGCGTCTCTACATATCCATCTCCTCCTCACCAGTTGCTCTCTCACATTAAACGGCAGGCCCATCATGGCTGGGATCTACTCTTCCTCCCTCCTCTCCTGCCTCCTCCTCCTCCTCCTCTTGTGCATACTTGGTCCGTCCGCCTCAGACGACTCACTGCAGGACAAGTGCGCATCGGACATCACCAAGTTGCTTCCCTGCCAGGACTACGCTAGTGGCAGCAAGGAAGAGCCAACGAGCGACTGCTGCAGCTCGGTGAAGGATATCCGCGGCTCCCAACCTGTTTGCCTCTGCTATGTCATCCAACAGACGCACTCCGGCTCCTCCGCCTTCAAATCCCTCGGCCTCAAGGTTGACAGGCTCGTGCAACTCCCCACCGCTTGCAAGCTTGCCAACTCCAGCGTCAGCGACTGCCCCAGTAAGCCACACTATACCATTTACGAATCCTGTCCGTGATACGATCTTGCTATGTATTTATTATTAGCATGATCAGTTCCTCAGAGCATGATTCCTGCCTTGTGATGATATGTTTAAGAGTATCGGAAAACCCTCAACTTATCCGAAACATATTTAAGTCGAGTGGCAAGATCTATCATCTTCTTTAGGGTTTTAGTGCTTCTGGATGCAGGTACAAGTGTCGTTCCTTTGGTTGGGACTGCTTTCAGGCTTGATCTACTTGCCCTAAATTTAACATCCGACTTCCAAATTAATCAAACTATTCCCTTTCATATAGTTCTTTATTTGCACAAATGATAAGTGGTAAAGATGGATTTTAATGCTAATGGTCTTTGAGGTGATCTTCTCTTTACCGATTAATGTGAGTTAGCCCAGGTAATTTGACAACCAAAAAATAATAATAAAGTAAAAAAAAATAAAAGCAACAAGAACATCAGATTTACATTTATGGATATGGACGAAGGAGGAACAAATCAGTACTATAAAAGAGGGACTATTACAATGCTTTAGGAAGAAGTTCCTAGGTTATAAAACACAAAACTATTAAACAAGAAAAGCCTAAAACAAACAATTAGATTTTCTTATGATGTATCTGATTTTAAAACAGGAGATACCAAACTTGATTTTTCTGATGTGAGACTATTTGAGACTTGCCAAACTAACAATTAAGCTAAATAATATCTCCTCCTCGATTATTAGATATGGTTTTGTATTATCAATTTTATTAAATGAGTTTGATAGAAAAATTTTCGAAGAAGATTCTTTATATGTAAAAATTATTAGACAAGATTTACAATTTTTAACCTGTGATAAGTGTGTCTATTTTAGTCAATATTTTAGATAATTTGTGGCACTTGGAAAACACGAAATCAAGGAATCACACAACTATGTTGCAAAGATCTTTAAGACTTCATTGGAATATTATTTAGTTAACGCATCAATCGAGGATTTTGCTACCAATAATGACAACAACAGTTGTTGACATGGATGTTAATTTTGCTCCAGTCTTGCAGCATCGTGTATGTTTGGTCTGCATCTTCCTTCTCACTCACTCTCTTGTGGTCCTCTTTTTTGCCAGAGCTTCTCAACTTGTCTCGGAGCTCACCGGATTACTCTATCTTCACAAACATTACGACAGGTTGGGTCTCATAAGATCTACACACCTTTAAGGCTAATCCCAGCAGTGGCTTCAGATCAACTGCATCAACTAAACTTCCTTCTCTTTCATGTTTGTCACATCGCAGCTAATACCACCTCCAGTGGATCAGCAGATGCGGCACCTTCAAAAGCATTCATCCACAGCATCTGCCTCTATGGAACCTTTGCGATTGGATTAGTCACAGCTACCTTCTTATCTATTTTATCTTAGCAGCTGAATCAGTTCCAAAGATCTTCTTAGTCGTTCATGTTGTTGTTGTTGTCGTCATTCAGTTGTTGACGTTTCAGCCAGAGCAAAACAATCCGTATTTGTTCAGATTCGGACTTGGATTATGACTTTTAGGAAAAAAGACTCTTCGCAGCAGTTGATTATATATTCTTACAGCATATGTTTTCATGTTTCAAGTTGTGTGCAATGAATGCATGAGCATCAGAAGCTTGTTTATCTTCCTCATATTTCCTTTAAGGCACAATTCCATGTTGCAGAGATGTTATGAATCAAACAAGAGCAAGTTTTTTGCTTCTTTCTTTGGGTTTCAATAGTTTTCTCGATGCTATACTATTACTCTCCTAGCTTTCTTGATGCTATATACTATTTGGCATGTCTTGTAAAACATAAATCCCTTAAAACGCTTATCACATTTGTATGCTTCGATACAACAAGCATGTGAACTTTAAATGATCATAAATCATATACTTTGGAATACTTGGTGGGTAGTTTGTGAATCCTTACCGTGAGGAAGTCGTTTAGATGTTGAATCTTGATAATGTGCTCTTGTCACTTGACAATACTCTGTAAAACATTATGAGATGTTTCTTTCTCCAATAATATGTTTGTTAGTTACATTCACTATTGACACTTATAATGATATATACTTCTGTGCACCAAATAAATGTCAAAATTATCGAACTACAAAGATGATATTTTTCATTCATGCATCAACATATCTTTTTTAAATCACCAATATCCAGTAACCATATCGATGCTTCACAAGACATTACTGGGACTTCATCATTAATTAATGGAAAATGTATCATTCATGATTTGATAGGTGAAGAACCTCATGATATAGTTGACAATGAATGCAATGCACTCTATCACTCAAGTTGACAAAGTGATTTATAATTTTAATGCAGACAAGTTCTTAAAACATAGTTCACACTATGGATAGACTTTGACATGTCCTACCCACTTTGTGACTGATTTATTGACGACCTTCTATTCAACCGAATAATCTAAAAATCGATCCGCTTTAAACAGGACTTCACAAAATGACAATAATCATCTGCCTTAAATATGTAACCAAAAAACAGGTAGAGTGCCGTACCTGAAATTGCATCCCTTGCATACAATAATACATCAAGTGTCATATAAGTAGGACTTTAAAAAGATTGATCATAAATATTATGGCTTTACAAAATGGTTACCAATAAACATCTGCCTTCAATAAAGCATTTAAGGCTGGATTAGGTAGTGTTTAAATAATCATCCACCTGAAATTCTAAAACGTTTGGATGTAGTGTTTAAATAATCATCCACCTTTCTATAAAGTGTTTTGAGATTCTCAGTAAATATTGCTGGATTAGCTAGAATTTCAAAAGCTCAGTTAAAATCTAACTATTCTAGAGTCAAGTCTTTCCTAGATTACAACTACCAGATAAAGTAAATCAGGGCAGGCAGTTTATATCTTAGAAATAGCTCAAATCCTGGAAAATAAAAATAAAAAAAACTAATTATACAGTCAAATAGAGTCATGCTAAACCTTGACTTTTCACATTACATCATAACTAGACCTTCTAGAAGGTCTTCAGTGATTCAGGACTTTGGTTATATCACCAGTTCAGCCTCCAACCAAAAGACAAATGAAAAAATGGACAGTATCTAAATAACAAGGATAACAAGCATATGTCTCAACTAGCAACATCGCAAGATAGATGAAGATGTCTACAAAGTTTGTAAAACTAGCATTACTCCAACAAAATCACAAGAAACATATTCTTCAAGTATGACAAATAAACTCCAAGTAGATAGCATGAGGCATTCACGCATGGCATGGATACATAGTATCCTAGACATCTACTTCTCAGGAACAATAACTATTTTAATGTCAATGTAGCCTGTTTTATGGATGATTACTTCAAATATGAATATTGGGAAAGAAACTCAATTAAACAGAAAATATGCATGGCTAACAAAACTCTTGGGGGCTCTAACCTAATCTTTTCAAAGATATAATGAATCTCATAAGCAGCAGAATATTCATGAATGGTAGGGCCATACAGTCCACTTCCATTTTGTAAATCTGGGAACAAAGACAGTAAAAACAAAAAACCTTTTTATGCTCTTCGGGTACAAGGACACCAAAAGGTTCAAACTGAGATTAACAAAACACATTAAAGAAAACAACCTTTGTTCAACGTAAGGTTGTAAAGCAATTCAAAAGAAACAGAAGGAAAGAAGGGTTGAAGATTTCTCTAAAATTTTTTTAAAAGAATTGAAACATGATCGATGCGGTCTTCGGAGCTGGTGTACAACACCACCCTTGTAAAGCAAACAGCATCTACAACAGATTTCCAACTACCTACCAACGAGTAATAAACAGAATTTCTCTTTAATTGATAAGTTTTATATTTCTGTTACAGAAATATAAAACTTACCAAGATGAAATGGCAGAGCACCACACAGCATGCTTCCTTTCACAACAGTATCATAAATGATTACTGGGTATTAATCTCTTAGAAATTATAAATGTTGTCAAATTTGCTTTAAAATAAAGACTCTTTTTTGTAGTAATCCATTTTAATTAAAGCTCTAATTATGCAGTACTATTTTGATGGTTTTCTATACAAATTACTTCATAAAGCAATAAATTGAACAGATTCAATCACAAAGTTTCTCCTAGTCACAGTCGTCACTTATAAATCATATAAAGACCTCTGGAAACATTATGAATATCACAAAAAAATCTTTAAGGACATAGGACAGAAACAATGCAGAAGCCATTTCTGTTATAATGTCACATATGCCAATGTAATCTAATGGGCCATCGAGGCAACAAGTATATATTTCAATGTAATCTTCGACCTGATCCTGGCCCCATGGGAAAGAAGGAAAATTTATAAATACAAATGGAAAATAGAAAGCAGTGGCATTTAATATACAGCTATGTGCAAGTCATTTGAGTATGGCCCTGAGCTTAGCAGTCTAGAAGCTCCAGCCTACAAAAGAAACACAATTTTGAGCTTAGACAATTGCTTATTAGCTACAGGCAGGAAGTATATACCTAGTATGTCTGAGAGCTATCTTTGCATCCTAACAAACTTCTGGTCAGAGTTGCTTGATAACAACCATCACAGATTATCTCAAAACGATCATTCATCTTGCATCTTAGTCGTAGTCACCACCAAAAAAAAGGTTGTGATACTATCCAGCTTATTATAACTTTGATATTTATGACTACAGCTTATCTATCTGTTCAGCAGCTTTCATTACTGCATCTGTTTCCACCTCTGTGACTGCTTGAAGAAGCTCCAAAGGAGTTGCTGCTGGGTCCAACTCATGACAACCTTTTGGAGCATTCACTGCTTCTTCACCTGTCAGTGAATAAGATGGCACTTGATGTGAAAAACGAAACATCTCTTCCTTCTGTATCCTTTTTACTTCCTTAGGATCCAGGTGACGGTGGAACACTGTTTTAAATCCAGCCACTTTCACTAAGGGGGATACAGTTACACCCAGTTCTTCACTATAGTCCTCAAGTACTTCAACCATGTCATACTTGTAAATGACATCATCAGGAGTATGCTCATTCCATTCCGGGGACCAGTTTCTATAGAGGACCCAGATTTCACCTTTCTTGGGAACTATTTTGATAACACCGCGAGAGCCCTTTTCCCACCTAACCTTGTGAGAGAAAATATTAATTGTTTCATTGACCTCATATTTGCCCACCCTGAAATCACCACAGGTTTTTGCAAAACCAGAAGCAATCCAATTTAGAGATCCAAATTCGCTGTTGGACTTTGAAGTGAGAAAACTCATGCACACTTTGAAAGGAGTGAAGGAAATAATTTTCTGAATCAGTGCATAATGACGAGGCATACCATCTTCTTCATCATAAGTGGCCCACACCTGATCACTTTCAAAAGATTTTTCTGAACGATCATTATCAAAGTCATGAAAATCTGAATCAGGAACATCCATTGACGTCGGTTCATTAATCTCATTATCTGAATCACCAGGATGTTCATTTATTAAATTCTTCTCGCCAATACATTGTTCGGCATCATTCTTAGATTTGTTCAACAATTCCTCATCAGTAAAATCACCATGAACCGAATCCTTTATCTTTACTTTGTCATCGTTGCTTGGCTTTTGTCTATTTTTTTCACTTTCTTTCTCTTCTTTTCTTTCTGTGGTAGAAGAATGCCACTCTCCCAATTTGCTATGAATTACTAACTTCGTCTTCTCGATCAGCATGTTTTGGATGTCCAAATGTGTAATATGCTGACTGAACTTGTTTTCCATAGCACTCATTCTAGATTTGGATAACTCTACAGAAACTCCATCGACACATTCGACACCAGAAACACCATTATGTTCCTTGCATACCCCTCCATTATCATTCCCAACATCATCACCATTGCCCCTTCTTCTTTTGTTAGGTAGACTATCACTGGAAGCAGCATTGCGCTTGACAGAAGCAATAATGTTCCTTTTCATGGCACTATTCTTCCTGCGAAAAGCCTCTGCTCTTTTGGCTGCAGCTTGTGCCTCTTCACGCTCTCGCCTGACTTTCTCATATGTTTGATGGACAACATTTGCAGCCTGTGCAGCAGCAGTTGATGAAGCAGTTGCACTTGCAACTCCTGCTGTTCTGGAAAAAACGCCCCACTGGAAGTTTTGGTTATTATATGAACCCAGATTTGCTCCATGTTGAAATACAGAAGCTCTCATGCCTGAAAAGCTAGAGTTATTTCTCCCAGGACCATACACATTTTTGGTGTTATGGCTAGAATTCTGGTGAAACTGCCGAGATGCAGCCCAAGAAAAACTAGGTCGACTTGTGGGAAGCACGGTCTCCGATGCTAGGAAAGGTTCATGACAATTTGGGCAAAGAAGCTTGTGATTGAGATACAGACGGAGATATTCATACTGCATCTTGCAGCGGTTGCAAGATGTCCAGAATGTATTGGATTTTGGCAGCTGAGATGAAGGATGGGCTGTAGCTCGAGCTGCATTACTGCTATTCTTTGGGCCTCGTACCCTTGATGCAGCACTCTTGGCAAAATTATGGAAGCCATTGCTGGTCTTAGGAATAGTGTAATTTTTGGCCTGAGAGTACCTCTGACAGTATCCTTTAACATTAATCTTCTGGTCATAGATCATTCTCCTTGACTTATCTGACAGAACAGCCCACGCCTCTGAAATAAGCTTAAAGGCACCTTCAGCACCAATTGACTTGTTCTTGTCAGGATGAAGCTGGAGAGCCAACTTCCTGTACTGTTTCTTCAATGTGTCTTCGTCTGCTGAGGGATTTAAAGATAGGACTGCATACCAGTTCATCTCGCCAAACACTTTGCTCTCCGAAGCCAGATAAACATCTAACGTTGCCATCATTTGATTGATGCCCTCCAATGCAGGAAAGAGATTCTGTGCCTTGGTGGCAAATTTCTTGGCACCTGATATATCCTCGGCCATGAACTTTCGTTCGGCTATCTCTTTCGCTCTGAAGGCCTCATCTTTATTGCATTCCATTCTGGAAACTTCTTTACCTGACGCAAACCTTCCTCCCTATTAAATCTCACCACCTAAGGCCAATTAAAACGTAGTGTTCAGCTCCATAGCAGCTAGAAAACATTCCTTAAGAACATACTCTCCTCCGCCTGAACAAAAGGCAAACAATGAGAAACACAACTGAAAAGCACGAACACAGCATCGCAGGATTTTCAACCATGAAGTCCTACTGCCCGCCAACATTCATCCTAAATTTAACAAAACGAAGCCAAAAATTTTATCAAAATTCAATTTTTAATTTATTTTTAACAACATTGTTGCCGCTAGGAGGACGTGCACGAACCCCAAATCCACTGACATTACGAAGAATCGAAAGATTTTGAGTTGAACCATCTTCGTGCCTACCAGAACCCTAGCGTCGACAAACTCCAGACTCCCAAAACACCACAGTCAAACATGGAAACAACCGTCAAGTACAAAGCAGAGGAGCAAAGGCAAAAGCTTCAAAAAGAATCCGACAAAAGGCTTAAAGAGCAACGCATGGTCAGAGCCTAGGGTTCCGGAAGCACGGAGCAGCGATCACTTAGTAATCGGTTCTCCCAGAAGGTGGGACGCAGAAACCCTAGACGGCTCAATCTCTCGCCACCGGGCGCGGCCGGAAGCAAAATTTGGATCAAAAGCGAACTGCAGTGGAGCAGAAGCGACCGAGACGTTACCCGCTTGGAGAACTCCCATTAATCCACGGGAATTTGAATTGCGAGGGCTGAATGAAAGCAAAGCAAGCACTTCTCCTATTCTTCCCCCAAGTCGAAAATTGAAATACCAACATGCCCAAGAAGAGCAAAGGGAAGAAGAAGAGGCATTTCCTAACTCAACCCCAACTGAAGTTAAATATTAACCCTAGTTGTGAAGAAAAGGAAGATTCTAGAGAAACATTTAATAGGTATCTATTTTTAATGATAAATAAAGTTGAAGTGCATCTATTTTCTATTTTAGTATTTAATTTTAAAGCGATGAAACACTTAATACTCATTTCAAGCACAAAATAATATTTACTTTAATTATTAAGCATACCCTATAAATAGGTCAAAAATAACGTTGGCGAGTGGAACTAAAATAATTCCGTTTTGGTCACGTGTTGTCCACGTGCGAACAAACCTTGAGCCTCACTCACCCTTGTAATTTTAGGTGGAGTTGAAAGCTCTTTTATGGATGCCCTTCATGTTGTTCACAGATCTATTTCTATCCTTGATGATAATAAAATTGGTTGTTTGATAACCTAATAATTTAGAAACTTACATTTGTGAATCATAATTTTTCTCTTGAAGATGTTCAAACATCTTATATCAATGATTACTCCTCTCATTTTGATATTAATATTTATAACAAAATTATTATAATTATTATATCAATGATTACTTTTCTTTGGAACATAACTTTTTCAAGCACCTTTTTAAGGAAAATTCTAGAATCTTTTTTGAAAATATCTTAACATTCCATTTCAGTATAGAAATGAGTGATGGAGGATGACTAAAAAATAATAATAACAAAAAGATATATATTTTTAAAATTATATGATCTTGAGGGCCCTTGTAGCCAAGAGTTTTGGAGTCAATGAAAAGCTATGAATAAGGTCAAATTTAACTATGCTAAACCATTGATCTTACTTATTCTTAGGTTGAAGCTTCCTCCTATGAAGGGTTGAATGAGGTTAGGTATGCTCCTATCAAATAGGGTAAGCCTAATTTAGGTTGGGTTAGGCTGAATATTGATATATTTTATAATTATATTTAAAGTGGCTTATTTATGCCTCATAAATATTCTAAGTAATCTGACCAAGCTTCATGCCAGATGTGATGGGATTTGTTAATTTGGTTTGTTAACATTACCTTCTATAATTGTTAATAGATAGGAGAAAAAAAGCTAATTTTTAATTGAGATATAGCACTGTGGGTAATAAAAAAAAAGATGAGAGTATAAAATCTTCTTATTATTCTTTTTTTTTATGATCGTATTATTTATATTTTCTGATATTATGATAATTTTCGAGCAACTCGGATAGCTTTTGGGGTAATTTTTCTATTTACACGTGTTATATTCGGATTATATTCGATCACATATTTGATTTTAATTTATTTAGTTAGATATATTGCTTGATTAAAATATAATGATGTTAAATATGTTATGCAATATATTTTATCTCATAAACTTTAGATATAATATCTCTTATTTATAATCTTTAATGAGTCATTATGTAGATTTCTTTAACTTAGCACAAAGAAAACAGTTGAAGCCACTCATACAAGTAATATATATCATAACTTAAAGATTTGTATACATATAATAGTTAAAATTTAGGTTAAAAAATATAATTCAACACCAAATTCACTTCACAATCTTTTAGATTAAACTAAGTGAGAATTATATCTCATAAGGCACTTCATTGATTGCATATTATGAACATAAAATAACACTTTCATCTTAATAATTATAAGTTTTATGTGGTATGGATCAAAATCAGGAAGAGGAAAACTCAATTAATTTCATTTGTTTAATTTTACCATTAAGCTCTGAATTAGATACAAGTGAACTTGATCAACACACATTTAATCTCTTAATGAGGGCTTATGATTAGATTATATGTTTAGGTACTCATCCTTCATTTTTGGGCTTCTCTTTTTATTTTTAATCTGTCTTCTCACTTCTAAAATTTAATTTACTAAATTTTTTTTCTCAAAGATGTTGAAAGAGTGTCATTCATTATTTTTCATAGGATTTTTTTTGTCTATATTTTTGGTCGGAGGCTGTTGTAGGAGGAGCTTTTAATTTTCTTTCTAATTTAAAAATAAAGGAATAGTGCAAGAGAAAATTAAAACAACTTAACTAAAATATAATGGACAAAAGACAAGATACTCTAACTAAAGAAGAAGAGAACTCAAGGCTTCACACCTCTCCACTTGTTGAACAAATCCTAAATGCTTAGACAATAAAATAAAAACCTATTTATGCTTTAATAAACTTTGTTTTGATGTCATGAAACATAGTAGTATAAGAGTATATGAGATGTTTAATCAGTAATATTTTAGATTAGAATCCAAAGAAAATCTTATTTAAAATAAAACTTTAGTCCATTTCTAATGTACCAAAAAGCATTCTAACTTTTTGACTACTTTTTTTGTTTCATATTATGATATCGTCCACGTAGCAATAGTCGACAACCACGTAGGTGCCAATAAGGAAGGTTAAGACTGACACGGTACTTTATATTAACATGATATCTCGGATCCAGGCAAGACGATCGTCGGCTCCCACGCTATCCGATGCTATATGAGATGACGTTGCATAGCACAGAATCACTCCGAAAAGCTTGGAATGGCTCTGCACCAATCTGTTCAGTACCAACCTCCGCTTGGACTACTATACGTATTCGAGATCGGATCTGCTAATTCCTCGATCACGACATAAGGTTCGATGACAATTTCCTTGTGCTCGTTCACGTCCAGAAGAAATCCTGAAACTAATGTTCTTCGTTTCAAACATGCACAAGGAAGATGAATGAGCATTAAGGCAACTGAATTCTTCTTTTCAATCTTTCTTTAGAATTGCTTGAGTATGTGTAGAACCTAATATCAAACTCCATAGCTTTTATAAAGTCAGCACTGGTCAAACTCCGAAACAATAATATGCTCTTTCAGCAGTACTGAGTGTGTGTATATATATATATATAAAGGGAGAGAGAGAGAGAGAGAGAGAGAGTATTACATGTGCTTCATCACAGTGCTGACTCGCGATTTCCATAGAGGTGGGCATACACGACTTTGGTCCTGTAAACCAAAATGCTGCTGAAGACAACTGCAACAACGCAGAATCCTGACATCAACAGAGAAGAAAGAAAGAAGCACGCAGTTCCGTCGCACGTGAGTGCCTTCTCCTCGCCCAGACTTGCTCCGGTGAGCGGCGAAGCCGAGTTGTGGTGCATGCGAGCCTGTCTTGATGCTTCGTAGTCGTACATGCCACTGACGATGACGCCGGAGAACACCAGCGAACCAGCTGGATTTGCCACCGTCAGAAAGTTGTACAGTGCTCCGAAGTTCTTCAGACCAAACAGCTCCGAGGCCGCCGCCGGCACGATCGACCAGTGAGCGCCGTATCCGAGCCCGATGAGCAGCGTCCCGACGTGCATCGCCCCCGGCCAAGCCAACGCAAAGCAAAGATGGCCTACTGCCATTAAAACTTGAGCTACTGCCAGTGCCGCAGGCCTCGGGTACGCGCGATCCCTGCTCAGATTCACAAGCGTAAGAGATGTAAGACCATAAAATTACGAGCGAAGCATTGTGGAATCTGAAGAAGAGCAACATTTCAAGAACTAATTGAAGAAAACAGCAGATGAGAAGAATTTTATTGCATTGACACCAGCAAGTGCAATGGAGAAGGCATTACCTGACGATAACCTCAGACACATAGCCTCCTCCAATTCGTCCGAGGAAGTTCCATATGCTGATCATGGAGACAAAGATGTGAGTGTCCTCGTACCCCAGAGACTGGCTCATCTGCCCCAGGTTATCGATCACCGTCAACCCGGATCCTGACCCCAACAACAGAGAGAAAAATAGCAGCCAAAAGTCTGCTTTGATCAGCGCTTGCAACAGGAAAAAGTCCTCCCCCCTGTGCGGACCTCTTCTCCTTCTCACCCTCACGGCTCCTTCTGCTGCAGCTTGGAAAAGCCTTGCCTGTAGCTGCACGATTCGCTTCTGCCTCTCCGATTCAGGGAGCGAGTCGATTTCCATGGGCTTCTCGTCTTCCACCTCACTCAAGATTACCTCTGAAGGCCTATCTGATCCATCTCTTTCTCCTTTCTGATGCTCTGATAAGAGACACTCACGAGCGAGGTCAGGTTCGTCGGGATAGAAGGTCATGAGCACAGGTATTGCAACAGGGACTGTGAGAACAGAGAGCAGTATGAGTGTAAGCAAGATCGTAACAGCTGGGCTCAAGTCAACCATATCCTCGAGCAGCATGACACCCATTAAATAAGCAGCGAGGAGCAAGCAGACACTATAGATGAAGGTGAAGCTCGAAGCATCGGAAGACCGCACTTGTTTGTGGCCTCCAACAGGTCTAACGATGAACATCAAGGCGATCACCACCATGGCTGGCCCAACTGCGAGCATAAAGATCAGAGCTGCGTGATCCGGTGTGTGTACGATGGCGTAGATTTGGGTTATAATGGCACCACTCAGGCCTGCAAATCCCTTCAGAATGCCCACGACGGGTCCCCTGTTCTTGGGGAAGTTCTGCACACAAGAAACTAGAGCAGCAGTATTGTAGTACGTCTCCCCATTGTTGCCAACAAAGATGAGGATGCACATCTGCATCAGGAACACCAAACATACATCAACTCGACACACCAGAAATCAACAAAAGCAGCATGATCGATAAGAAATAAAGCATGGTACAGTTCGGGAACTGCAAGTGCAGAAGATTTCGGCTATCACAAGAACAGCATCAAAGAAATGGATTGATGAACGTAAACCGGCAAAGAGTTATTCAGATTATGTTCACCAGGAAGAACATGCGGATCTACTGAAGAATTCAGATAGGATCAAATTAAGAATCATAAGATATGTTTGGCAGAAAGGATACCGAATCTGACTTACCACCCACAGAGGCAAAGCCGGCACTCGCCCTGTCACGACGAGCCAAACCAATCCGTAACCGATCAGATTCTGCAGCGCGCCGATGAGCAGAGCAGCCCAGAGGGGCAGGACCTCGCAGAGGGTGCCGGCCAGGAACCCGACGCTGTCACCGAGGTCCTTGGCCACTCCTAGGCCGGCGATCTGGCGCTGGTTGTATCCCAGGGAGCTCTTTATCACCGGTGAGATGCTGCCGAACAGGTAGCCGATCCCTGCCCAAGACTGCATCCACATTGCCGCCACAAACACCAGCCATCGGTTGTTCAACAAGGACTGCAGCCTTCCGCGGAACCTGCTCATCGTCGCTCACCTCAGTAAGCTGAACGAATCGAACCAAAGATGAGACCTTTGGCCCTTATCAACGGTGCCTGGACCAGAGGCAGCAAGGGAAAATGATCGAGTCGGATGCTATCCTCCTTTTTCGTATTCAGATTAGTTATTCTTTTCTTTCCTCCTCGGTCATTGCATTTGATAGCTTCGGAAGAGAAGAAATCCGGGTGAGAAAAAAAAAAGAAAAAAAAGTTGGATCCTTTGCTTCGTTTTATAAGCTCGAACCTTTTCCTTTTTCTTCCTATTTTTTCTACTTTGTACGTGATCGAACAAAGAGTTCGCAATCGAGTAAAAAACAGAGGAAGTTTCGGAAAAAAGCTCTACTCTTCTTGCTCAGAAGGGATAGCTAATGTGAAGAGTTTAAATCTATTACAGGCAGAATATAATTCCTTTTTGCATCTTCAACTATTTCATCGGAACTCGCTATATCTAATCCAACATTTCCAACTTATCTGTTTCACCAATTCCGAACCACTTCATCGTCGTTGCATCCGAAACGTGTTACCACGTCCAGTTATAGCAACAGAGAGAGAGAGAGAGAGCATCTACTTGTCAGTGCATGCTTGAATTGACAGGAACAAGTTTGCCTGTGAGCTGTGGCGATATGATCCTTACACCGCTTGCTCCCTCTTGATTACATCGCACAAAGAAGCCACCTGCGGCTTCTATCCACGAAGACTAACATGCCTCGGCTACTGTGGAGTATGGAGCAAAGCAGTACCGCTGGAGTGAGTTGTGTGTAGAAGCTTGCGCAGCAACGAAGCCGTCTGTAGGGCACATTAATGGTCGAGGGATTCGGTACTTTCCTCGCTTCGTTCTCTCTAGCCTGGGTAAGACGTAAACGGAGAATAGCAAAGCTATTTCTCGGTGAAGATGATGTCATGCACCCACACCCGGGTAAAGATGATGACGATTGATTGAGGTAGAATATGGCGGCGGAGAGATACGCCTTTGCATCAAATCACGAGGTGGTTCGGTGATGTTTGGCTTTAGCATCACAGGGTATGAATGATCCACTGTATTGTTTTGGACTATTTGTCTGAGGATGACACACTAATGTTATCTCTTCGTGATCTTGGCAATCAAATTTTTTATTTTTGTAAATGATTATCTTGTGATCATTTCATCATATTTTATTTATGTTATTTATTAAAAGAGATCCCGTTAGGATTTTTTTTTTCTCGCACATCGATGAGACGATATATCTCATGATTTATTATATTTTAAGTATCAAGTCTATCATAATTTTAATTTATTAAGATTCAAGTCGAGCTTACGGATTGAATATCAATATAAATGAAAAGCACAAGATATTAATGTAGATCATACTCACTGTAAGTCATTTGATTACATCATTTGATTATTCTTACTCTATGTACATAAATATTTTCAACAAGCATCACTCTATTTTTCTCAACTATACGGTATTCATTCGATCTTTGATGAGTACGACTATATCGATAAAACATTAGTTTTAACGTATATACTTGTATTTAACTTTTAATTTTTTAGTAAAATCGTATGAATATACCCATTATCCAAAATGGATAATTCTTTATGTATTTATGAGATTACAACAACAATGGTGTTGAGGATAGTAATTATGATAAGACTAGGCTGACGTTAGATGACGTCTCACGCCTCGATCGACGCGATAATACCTGATCAAATGGACTAGAGCGTCGGCTGAGGCGCATTAACGCATACTCAGGCTCGGTTCTTCACACCACGTCAACACCAATGTCAGACGCTACCAGCTTGCCTCCCTGCAAGCGGGCACGTCAGAAAACAGTAAACTTCCCTATAAATACCTTTGCATTCTGAACGGGAATGAGGGGAGACACTAAAAAGACTTCTTCATCTGAAATCCCCTTCACATGGACTAACTTGATCGTCGGATGGGTCGGGCCGAGCACCCCGACCCGACCTTTATGCAGGTGCAAAGACGACGGCTTCCCGCTAGACACCCTTGCGAGGAGTCGCCTCCCGGAGGAAACGATGACCCCGTCCCGATCGGACCATCGCTTCAGACCACCTCGGCGGATCCGAAGGTCACCTCAGGAAGATCCCACGTCATCCGAATCCGAACCAAACCACGTCGATCCCGAGGTCACGGCTCAAGGTTGTTTACCACAACAGATGGACTGATCAAATATTAACTCATCACATAGTATTTTGGAAAGAGATCGAGCAAACTCTCGGATGCAAATTCACGATTCATAAAAAATGTGCCGTGATATATCATTCGTGTGCTGGCCAACACCATGAAGACTCCGAACGAGTAGGACCAGAACACAGGTAACCCATCAAGTATTTAAATTGATTGATGTATAGTAATTACACAGGTGTCGTATCATTGTTGCTATGGTCACATGAAATCTGGATCAGACACTTTTCATGGTTTGCATTAATCAGTACCACTAAATTAATTGTAGTAGAAATATGGTGGAACTCTTAATAATATGAACGAAAATAGAAAACAAGAAGAATAATAATAATAATAATAATAATAATAATAATAATAATAATAATAACTATATAGTTATTGCGTTTTACAATCTCTTTCTGAGATCATAAATTGCTGGTAACAATCAGCACTTCACCAAATATCAGCAACATGCAATTATTTATGCTAATATTGGCCGATGCATCATAAGATGGATAATTATGGAAGCATGGTTATATCTAAATGAACAACCAACAGTCATCCAAGGGAACAACATGTTTTTTTCATTATTCCACTTTTCAAGCATTAGAAGACAAAAAAGAATTATATTTTACAGGTAAATAAGTAAACACCAAACAAAACCAGGCAAGAAAAAAAAAAAAGGATAAAAGAGAAAGAGGAAGGTTGTTAAAATCTTTTACTTCAATTTGATATGTGTATCTTTCTATTTTTTTTATTAATTTTAGGTGTCAATTAGGATAAAGACATGAAAAAGATTTTAATGCATATTATGGGTAAATAAAAGAGCAAGGCTATTAAAATTTTTTACTTAAATTTAATTTTTTATATATTATATGACTCTATTTGATACCAAACTTATTATAACTCTAGCAATAATGTCTAGAAAGAGACGCTTGCTTATCAAACACGTCGATCCTTATCAATGTAAAATTATTAATCTAAATTCAGTGACATCATCGTTACATCATATATAATCTTTTTCTCTCAAATAAAATCTCTAATTGGTACAATGATTTAAAAAAAAAATTAAATCGACTTCACCAAATCAAACATCTCATTTTTAAGTTTCTTGATAATAGATTTTGATAGGGAATTTAGAAATAGATAATATATGTCATGTAATGACTTATTATATTTGGATAAGAGAAAAAAAAAGTCAAACCAACATAATATTATATATATATATATATATATTAAAATAGAATGACTGGTACATCTTGTATTCCCATTTGTGTAGGAATTCATGTCATGTAAATGTGATCAAAACATGGAAATTATGGCCAACAACAATTGAGAATATATATCAATTTTTGCATTATTTTTGCATAATTATGGGTTGAAATCTTGAATGGACTAGAAGAAGACTGATACTGAATCAAATATAAGACGAGCATTAAAGGGATTTCAAAGAAGATCAAAAGATCTAATTGGGATAGGATTCAAGATCAAGAATGTTGAACCATCTAATTAAATATTCAAATAGAAAATTAGGATATAACTATGGTTATCATTTATAAAGCAAAAAAAAAGGAATGGAATAGATATCATACCCACGCGTGAAACCGAGAGAGAGAGAGAGAGAGAGAGAGAGAGAGAGATTCTTATCTCCACGTCGTCAAAGGACTGCCCCCACAAAAGACGGCTTTGTATAAAACTAGATAAATTTCGAGTTCACATCAGCAAATTAAGCTCATGCGTAAAACTGAGCTAATTATATTATTATCTCTTTTATAATTAATTTTTTTTAATATTTTAATTTATTTTTATACTTAATATTTTAATATTTTACTTTCGTAAGTATAAGGATGTTAATATAACTGATACCAGTTGATGGAGATATAAAGAGGAATAACCTTTGTATATGAACAAATACTAGAAGATCAAAATACGCAGCGGAATAAAATGGAAACACAATCAAACAGAACACCAAGATATACGTGAAAAACCCCTTCAATGTGAAGGGTAAAAACCACGGGGCAAACTAGAGATAATCCACTATGAGAATAATGAATATACAAATCTCAATCTCTTACCCAGAACCCTAGCAACAACCACAAGAGACCCCCCTTCAATGTGAAGGGTAAAAACCACGGGGCAAACTAGAGATAATCCACTATGAGAATAATGAATATACAAATCTCAATCTCTTACCCAGAACCCTAGCAACAACCACAAGAGAATAACTGGGATACAAGGATCACGTCACTGTCCACAATATCTAAAACCTCCCAAGTAATCACAGCAAGAGCCTACTGTAGATTTGATCTAACCTGAGATGAGAACACTGCTAGATGATTGTTAGGTTAAGAGGGGTGTGGGCTGTAGGCTGATAAAGCCCACATGGGCTGAATATGGGCCATCAGCCCAACATCGAACGTATAAAGATCGAAATATTAAAAAGACTAATTACGAGAGATAATCTATAATTAATTTGATAAAAATATATCTATGTTGGATAAGATATTATATGACATCCTAGTGACACATCGAAACATGTCATTGATATATTAATAATATGTAATCGATACCTCATCATCATATAAGAATTTTTAATTAACAAAGAATTAGTAATGATCGATACCTCAACGATATGCGAAAGATCAAGATAAATATTGAATAATTAAAAGATATTTACACTATATTAAATTTTGAACGAAGAAAATAATTATCAATATTAAATAATCGAGTATTTCGAGACTCGAAAACCAAAGAAACGATTTGTTTGCCATTCTCCAGTAAAAGTAAAAGTGAGTTGCCAAAAAAAAAAAAATAATGTTTTATTTATTTATTTATTTATTTATTTAAATCCTCTTAATAATTTCATTTGACTGTGCGAATCATGTGAGGTTTAGTAGGAAACGCTTCCATCGACTGGGTTCCACAAACAAGATCCTCCTGGACCCCATCTCATCCTGGCTCCTCAGGACGCCACCTCAGCAAGAATCGGCGCACTTAGAACCATTTGTAGAGAAACGTGGCTTCCCATAGTCGAATTATTCTTATTTTATTTGGTAGACGGCCCCCTCCAATGCACCAATGATATATACCCGAGGTAGTCCATCTCTCCGACTCCTCCGCTCTATGCGTTTCGTTCCTTTTTCAAGGTTGGTGTTAGGATTCGTGCTTCTGATCCGATCCGGAGATGCGTGGCGGCGACCAGCAATCACGGCTCGTCTACGAACTCTGTGCCCTCCTCCTCGCCGCCCTCCACTCCTCTCCCCATGACGCCCCTGCCACCCTCTACCCGCCCGGGCCGGTGTCGCCAGCGGGGTTCGCGTCGTTCCTCCTCGGGGCGTCGCTGGCGATGATGCTGGGCGGGTCCCTGACGTTCTTGATCGGGTTCCTGCTGATGCCCTGGGTGATCGGCCTCTTGATGTTGTTGTATGTCGTCGAGATCGTCTCCAGTTTGTCCGGCTTGGGCAGGGCGATCGTCTGCCCGGATGCCCCCCTCATGGCTCAAGGAAGTGTCAGGTATATATCGATTTCTTTCTATTCTTTTTCACATCTTTCTTTGTTTCTACGATCGACTGTGGTATCTCTTCTTATTTGCTTCTATTCTGCCCAATTTGTTTGTCTCCGTTTTACTGTTTATAAGCTACGTCTTGAATTGGAAGTGTTCTGACCTTTGGTTGGATTGTTCCATAATATGTTCACTGAGGGTCTAAAATCCTCTTTTCGTATATGGATAGTGTTAGTGTCAATTTTGTTCGTCAACTGGAGATGATGAAATTTATCCAATCTGTATTTTTGAATATAGTCGTATGAATCGGGAAGAGTTCCACTTTAAGATAAGGAATGATTTGAGTTCCATCACTTGAGGCGTTAGGATAAGGAGTTCCACTTTTAAGTCGTTAGGTGACTTGATCGGAGGTCAGTCATTTTGAGTTTGAAAAGGGTTCAGTCATCTGATCTCCGCTCGAGTCCTACAAAACTCGTGGTAAGGGCATGTCCAATAATACCCTTCTAAGTCAATTCGTGGGGTCAAAAATACCAAGGAGAGTTCCAGAGTTTAGAACATGGAACATGTATTTGTCATCGATTATAGAGTATTAAGTGTTTTAATGCGCATGTCATGCTGATATGGCACACCGGGATTTACTAGCTAATCGGATTCTGTGTCGAATTCAGATTGACTGTGAAAAACTGACATATCATTTAGCGCTCCCATTGCATTTCTGGGTATAGGTTTATTTGTGCCGGAGTACAATATTTATCTCGGGATCCTGATTGTTATTGCTTGCATAAAAAATGGTTAAGAGGTGTCTCAAATGCTTTTGTCATGGGCAGATCCATCGTGCTCAAGAGATGCTAGTGCATCGATCACATCGAATGTATATGTATGTCCTAAGGGGACACATTGCACATTGTAGTTGCCTATTTTAGTTATAGTGAGTGCATTGGGCACTTTGGATTCTTTTGTTTAAGATGGACACATTAGGTGCAAGGAGATACTTTGCCCGATTATGACACATTGAGGTGCTCCAAATTCTTTTGTTCGAGATGTCCAAATTGGATCAATTTTGTCATCTCGAGTTGATGGCTATGCTATGGAATTCTGCAAATCTTATTGGAAGATACTGGGGATAGTTTCTATAGTGCTTTCACCATTTTTCATGAATATGTGATGTTGCTTGATGATTGGGTTAAAACTTTACTGATCTTTATGAATATATCAATGATTTTAGACCCATATCTTTGTGCAATGTGAATTAGAGAATCTTGACCATACCATTGCACAAGGATCTAAAAGAATCCCAAATTTCCTCTTTGGTAAAGGGATGTTGCTTTCATGACCAAAATTGATCCTAGCAAATAGAAAGAAACTTTTGATGGGTGAAGAGGAGGGTTTTGATCTCTTAGGCCTCAAATGTGATTTTTTTTTTCTTTTAAAGTTGTATAGCATTTTCCTTTTGATAGTGAAGAAATCTTGTAGGAGGTATTTGCATCTTGTTTTTTCACTGGTGGTCTTCTACAATCTATTCAAGAACATTGAAGTCCCTGCGTAGAGCATGCATCTCCGGATACCATTTAGACGTAACTCTATCTGCAATCTTCTTGAGTAGGGGGGATAATCTTAACTGGATTGAAGGCAAAAGAAGAGGACAAATGTCAATAGTAATTGAGCTGACTATAACGTGTCGTTTTATTTTTATGCTTTTATATGATCACAATTTGATCTTTAAAACTGTTCTGTATGACATCAAGATATTTTTAATGAAGAACTCTGATATAAGAGATTTTAGAAAAAAATAATGTGACTTTGTTCATAAAGGTGGTTATAACTCCCATAGGTATAGCATTAAACAAGTTATATAATACTGAGAAAATATAATGAAATAATAATTTCAATATTCCAATTATTAAGTATACTATAATGATTTCCACAATGATATGAAAAAAAATGTAGGAATGGGAGCATCATGACATTCAATGAATTAGTTGGTACTAAAAATGTCAAATATTGTAATGAAATTTCCATTGGTGAAAAGAATTTGCTACTTGAATCACAGAAGATGTTTTTTGACCAATAACTACGTGAAAACACATTATATCTTATTGTGCATTGGAACCCATGGCTGTGGACTTGGATCCATTTCTATGAAACATATTCTTTACCAAATGAAACCCTCGAGCATATGAAAAAACTGGAGAAATGCTTTCGTTGTTGCCGAATAAGAAGTCACTGTGCTTTAATTATCTCAATACTTGATCAGATTTAAGTATTTGATGGTTTTATAAATTTTAAATAGTTCTTAAACCTTCTGTTTTCACAGTAAGTTTTTAAGATTACAAGGTATGAAACCAATTCCTGATTCTTCCTCTAGCGACTGCAATAGCAAGTTATAAATGTACAGATTTGTGTTGGATCGGCACAGCATAAATAGGAAATTGATGGAATTTAATAGTTTTGAAATTTTATTATGAGTTAGCATCTAAAGCTTGTGATTCTAGGGTACACTTGCAAGAACCAAGGACTCGTAAGATGGCAGAAATATTTACAAATTGAACACAAGTAATAGGATCAGACTTCATGTTGTCTGGTATTAGGTGGACTAGGTAAATCAAGTCAAAATCTTGATAAAGTGGTTAATTCTGTCTTATTTTTAAAATTCATTGATGCAAGAAAATCCTTATCTCATAGGACAAAACCCCATGAATGACCCCACTGAAGAGAGAGCGCATCTACATATATCCACAATCTGAGGCAAAAGAAGTAAAATATTCAAGCCGAGTAAATCTGGAAGAGATGAATAATTATGCTTACAGCATGAGCGAAGCATCTTGCAAAGAAATAGACCCACAGCCTGGGTTAAATATAGACAAATCCCTACGAAGGTAAATTTGGATCATCACAAAGGCAAGAAGAAACATTAAAAGGATTTATTGAGTAAAAAGATGCAAATGGTCACATTTCATCTGGTTTGACTTATGTGACAATGCTAATTACAGGAATCAGACATCATGAAATGTGATTGGCTGATCACCTTTTTGGTATCAGTAATTTATGCTTGATAGACAGTCAAGGCTGTTACCAAGTGATAATATTTAGTTGACGACAAGTAACACTGTGATGATTCCATTAGTGATGGTATGTGGATTATGTAATTGATAGTTCTGTGATTGGATCTCTTTTTTGGGTACAATTTACTTGCTAGATTGTTGTAAGTGTCATCTTGGAGTACCTAATAAGAACCCAAAGTAACTGTTTTAGAGGGTGACTTGGTTAAGAGACTTGGTTCTGTAGTACATTGAGTTCCCAAACAGCATTGTTGGTTACACCTGAAGCAGTACATCTGAATAACTCGAAAATGTATCAACTGATAAATGAATTAACATATGTTTGATTTAAGTTTGTGAAAAAAATTTCAAATGCAACATGTTCTTTTATTTCAATTATGTGACAGCTAAGAAAAAATATAATAGACTGATCGGAAGGCTTTTATGTTTGTAGTCCGAGGTTGTGTGCTACTATGATGGAGTTAAGGCTCCTAAAGCAGATAGCATCTAATTTTTTGTGACTGAATCTAAATGATTTAGTTTGATCAGTGTTTTTACTACATGTGTTGCAATCATCTGCACTGTTGTGTTGTTTATTGAACTGCAAGTGGTACTTCAGGAGGATAAATGAGTTCAACCATACATGTCTGTAGCTTCAGATTTAAATTGTGAATATTTAATGGCAGCACTAATATCAGGCCATCATACTGTTGTACCACCACGTCTTGGAGGAGAAAAGAACAATTTGTGCAGATATTATAAAAATGATAGACATCGACATGGAGTAAATGATTGCACTTTGCATTAATCAAGCGGTGTTTAGAATTGCCTAGGATTTGAGGCATAGATCACACTTCAGAAAACAGTCATTAAAGAAAAGGTCGGTGATGATTTATCGGTACAACTTTTTTGACTTCATGGTTACTAATGCATTGGCCTTTCATACGGGAAGGCTTGCGATATCTTAGCCTGATCAGGGAAAGAGTTCTGCATTCTTGTACTTTATTTATTTATCAATATTTTTCTCATTCATCTGATCTTCCTGATGATTTGGAATCATAATACAAGTAAAAGGATTATCAAAATGAAAATAATCAAATTTTCTTTTTGATCGAAAGGCTTTTTATTCAATAAAATAAGCATAGCTTGCACAAATGTCCTCTCGGCATGCATTTGTTTTCACATGTTGGCATTATTTGACTGCTGTGGCATTATTGTTTTTGGAATTCCCTAATTGTAATATATTTATAACAGACTTTTTTTCTTTCTTGGGCAGATCAACTATTTTCGAAGCTGCCAATTGATTAGATTTAAAACGACAACTGATTGTAGAATAGCCTCTCTTAGTTCCTGCTGGATGCCGGTAGTTATTGCCGGGCAAGCATGGATGTGATCTGTACAAATCGAAACCAGTCATAGTATCTGCTCTGCCTGGGCTGATATATTTGTCCTTGTGTTCTCTTAACTACCATGTAACAGCTATTGCTCCTTTGCTATTTTTTTTTTGTTTTTTGGAAAACCACTTCTGCACTAGTTGGTATGTAAAAAGTTGCACCTTTTTTTTTTTATGTTTGGAAAGGAAATCTATTAAAGCTTAGGCAGGGGCAACAAAACCAAACAGGTCAATCAAACTTTCTACCCTTGGGTTCATCACAAATTAGTTAACCTATTATGTGCACCTTGGTTCGAACTATAATAATTAGCATTGACTTTAAAGAGTAAGCCCAAAATGTGTTCAGGTTTTTGGGTACTTGAATAGTCAGTCTTCTTACAAAAATTGATTCATTCTATATCCTTGATGATATACCTGACACTTAAAAAAGTAAATGATTCAAGATTAAAAGATCCATCACAATGGATGTTATATTTGCAAAACCTTGCTAGTTGAATAGTCTCCTGAGTGAGTATACATCAACTCCCTTCAAGCTTGTGAAGAACTCATAGATAGTCATCAAGGGTTTTCACACTGGTGTAATGGTTGCGATGGTGGTGGTTCTCATTCCGGTTTATCTATCGAAAGTTCCCAAAGAACATTAGCTACAGCAACCAAGAACACCTCTTTCTCAATACTATCATTCCTTGAGCTTTCCACCAACTAGTGTCCAATATACCAATTATCAAAATCATTAGTGTCTAGGTGTAGAAAATTTGCTAATTTATCCCACAATTGTCTTGCAAAATGACACTGAAAAGGATATGGTCTTGCAGATAGGGGCATAGTAGTAGTATTTGTGAGCAAAGAATGCTAGCAATCAATATAATATGAAATAGGTAACATATTCCACATTATCTTCCCTATGAATATTTTAATCTTAATCTTGGGGGTAAACCTTTACGTTCCACAGCATCATCCACCTAACTTAACTAGTGATCACTCACGTCTTGGGATCTCTCTATTTATTTCTATTTATGATAAGATTGGTAAGGGATTCATATTCAAGAAGAATCATCCTAAGGTTATCATGAGTGTTAATATTCCCTTTTAAACCAATAAAAAGATAGGGAAGTAATGTTAGTCTAACTAACACTATTATAGGCTTTAGAGATGTCAAGTTTTAAGATAACAGGAGGGATTTTGTTGTGCGACTTGAATAGACTATATGCTAACTTATTAGCAATAAGAACGTTATCATGAATATTTTTGTTAGAGATAAAAATATATGAGGTTTAGTCAATAAGTTTATCAAGTAGGGGTGGTTTTATTCTATTAGCAAGTACCTTAGAATTTTATAGAATCATATTGCATATGACAATAGGTATAAACTCCTCAACTTTGAAGTAATTGACTTTTTTTTTTTTAAAAGTATAAAGACAAGATAAGTTCTACCCAAGCATTCGGAATGATTCAGAATGGAGCCATGCTCTTGAAAATTGAAAACCAAAAGACCGGGAGTCATTGATTTTATCCAAAAAGCTAAAGTAAAATTTAATATTAAAACTATAATGGAGTTTAAGATGTCCTTTTATTAGATGATAAGTTGACCTTCACTGTTCAGAATTGAGTAAATAAAGTTTTTATGTTTTATATTCTATTAGTGAGGGCCTAGACCTTCATTGTTCAGAATTGAGTAAATAAAGTTTTTATGTTTTATATTTTATTAGTGAGGGTCTAACCATCTCACATGTGTGACATTATATATATATATATATATATATATATATATATATATATATATGAATCTATGCAATGAGAATTAGATCGTGATGAGATCCCAATAATAAGAATGATTCATCTTTAAATATATATTATAAATAATTTTGATCATAGGTTACTCGAGAGGGTCATCGTGATAACCGAATATACTAGTATGTTATATATCCGTGGAGGTAGCTAGTCTCATATCTACTTATATGGAGACACTAGGGATATAGTACATGTGTTCATTGGAGAATGAGTTTATTGATTGATCTGCTCACGGAATGCTGAATGGTTAATGATATCTAATTATTATATAACGATTATGTTATCTTAATGGTTAATGATATCCGTCCATATCTTTTTATATATAATCTCTTATGAATTTGGATAAATTCTGTTCCACTCTCTTTACATCTATCGTAAAAAAAAAAAAAATTAAAGCTCTCAATCTTTTTAATTTATTTTTTAAGAGATGAAATCCTTAATTTACAAGGAATCCTTCTCCTCCAATTGAAATGTTTTTCAAACATAAAAATCCTTTTTGAGCCAATCAAATTTTACTTAAAAAAGAAGTTGCTGCTAGTGAATAATTCCAAGAATACACCACTCAATCAAAACATCATCCGTCGCTTCACCCCAAATGGACCAACACAAGTGGCTTTGAAGTCCACCACACCCAATCAGCCACGTCCTCGGTTGCTGAATCTATCCAACTAAGCCATTGAAAACCTGAGCATCGATGTGTTCCTTTCGAAAGCAATCAGTCTTTGGACGAAATTAATTCTCAGCTGCATATAATATAAATATAATAATCTTATTATCAGAAACATAAAAATCATGGCGACAACGAGAGCGACGAGATGTTGTAATCCTATGCAAATCGATGGACCAAAAAACGGAGAACAGTTGTAGTATGCCATTTCCTTTTCATGGCAGGGATGCATGTGAACACATTTGCATTAGTTTCTCCGACGAGGACCGTTCCCTGCGTCCACTTTCGCCCTAACGGGTCTGCTACGTATCCATGATAGCTACCTTCTCCTGCGAGTTTGTGTTGCAGCTGTCCTCGTTGAGGTTTCTGCGTGCAGCCCTTCCCCCACATCTCCTCCGCAACAGGAACGTCTTTTGTCTCCCATCTCGTGAGGTGGACATTTCTGCATGCATTTGTCATGCTGTGTGAACGAAACATCAGATTCAGCCAGAATATTTCACTGGCTCTCTTGCGGCTCTTGCGAGAAAGACGAGTACTCGATGGACAATTATTAGCACGGGTGCGTACAAGAAAATTTCTGAGGCACTTGCGACAAGGATGAGTGCTTGATGAGGACCCACCTCATCCTCCATCATTAGCTTGGCCTAATCGGTGGAGTCTGCTCTCACACGCAAGATTAAAGTCTAAGTAAAACAGTGGTAGGTTGGCACTGAGAACTGTGTTTTCTTTATCATACATCCGTTCTCTCTAAACGAACGTGTTTTGAGGAAAGCAATGAATCCGGTGAGTGTGATGATAGATGCAATCATTTTATTTGCTCGTCGTCGTAGAGAAAGAATCCTAGAAATACTAGAAAAAAAGAGAAGAGGCTATGCCACATTGCCACTTGTGTTTAGAGTGAAGGATTTGAAATATGTGCATATAAATGAGGAAGAAAATGATGAAATAACTGCTCTTTTCTGCTTATTTTATTTCTTTTATGCTCATCTTTTAGCATGAGGTTTTCCTGCTCCAATATTATAATTCCTAGTGTGAGAGGAGATTTGCTCGAGATGCTCCAATCTTATAATTCATCTTCATCAAGATCGATGTCGGATGAGGTTCTGATCGTGATCCTTTAGATATTATTTAAATTAAAAGAGAGGAATGATCCAACCTCATTGACTAGGTCTTGGTTTACTTATTATTATAGTCGATCCACTAGCATTTATAATTAGGAAGACTAATTTGTGTAATAAAAAAAGTTTTAAATATTTTTTATTTAGATTTTGATGACTTGATGGACCGTAGACTTTTTATTTTTTTTGTTGACTAAAATGCTATGTGTCAGTTCTAATACGAGGAGACGAACATTTCCCTAATATTTAATATCCGGAAGTGTTTGAATGAAACTTAATACTTGTTGTTCATCATGAACTTAATTGATTTTACCTAAATTATGCGACATATTTACGTGTCCATTTACAAATGTTAATCTTCCCGAAACTTTCTATGATCTCTTAGAACTTACAAAAGAGAAAATGGATTAAAAAAACATTTCATTCGCTATCAATAAATAATAATTTCAATAAACACTTTATAATCAATGTAAATTAAATTTTACAAGTTCTAAATATTAGTAAAACAAAAGATCCAAAATGATACACTATATAATAATCCATCTATTCATTCTTCGTTGTTCTCGTAGGTCAACGTCAACATCAACCAATTCCTACAAACACCTAACTACTCTTCGACTAGGAAAAACCAAACAAACCAACCAACGTAGGACTTCGTTGGATCTAATGGCCAATAAAAAAGTGTTAACAAGGAAGGAGACCAAGTGTGAGATAGAGAGAGATGACGAGGGCTTTGAGTACAAAACAGTTTGAAGACTTTTATTTCCTTCTAATCTAATCTAATCTAATCTAATCTAATCGGTGACTTATGGTTAAAATAAACTCCTCAAGTATCACGTTGGCTTAGAGATAACTAAAACAAATATGCACAATATCCGTGATAGAAATTTAAGAATCAAAATACTTATACGTAAAACTAAACATATTTTAGGTTTTTCTACATGTTAATAATCTTTTATTTGAGTATATGACAAATACTTCCAATTTGAGCTCAAGAAACTCTTATTTTCATTAATTCCCTTCAAAAGGACACTATGTTTTATATCTATACATTCTTGCTTGATATAAATAAATTAATTGTTAACCATGATTGGAAGTAATTAATCAACATTTTTCTGACGCCATATTGAAACGGATTTTAATAGATACACTTCATTAACATTTGTAACTCCAACTATATATATATATATATATATATATACCTTAATGCAAATAAATTGGGGTATAAATATGCAAATTCTAAAATTGGAAAGGATAAATACGTAAAAAGGAACCCATTATAATATATGGAAGTGGTTGTGAAGTAACAATCGTCAAAAGTTAATGCTGACTTGGGTAACCATCCACTTGTCGACTCTCTCTGTCTCCCGCCGTTTCTGTGTTATTTCTCAGGTATACGTATTAAATTTGTATTTGTTTGAGACCCTTCTACCGATGCCGTCGTTCTTTCGTCTCTCTGCTCTGCCCCTTTAATTCACGTTTGGAAGATCGAGAGAGAGAGAGAGAGAGAGAGAGAGGAAGAGAGCGAGAGGGGGGGCGAATTTAGTTGTTTTGTGTTGGTTTCTCCTTCCTCTCCGCGGTTCTTCGGCGCTTCCCCTTTGCTTACTCACCGAGTCGGTAGACCACTGTTGGACTCCGCCGTTGTTTCTGCCCTCGGGATTTGATTCCTTTCCCCGCAGCTTCAGCTCCCCGCGATCGGATCTGAGGCCGACTCCCGGAAGCCGAGGATGGGTATGATCCAGGCGGGTATGTTCCAATTTCTTTTTCTTTTCTCTTCTCTTTTGCTTTTAGGCTATGGCTGCTCCTGTAGGTCTCTTATTTCTGCGACGAATAAGAATTTGAGTGGAGTTTGGTGGATAATATCGGAACAGGAACTTAGATTCTTCTTTGTGAATGGTTTGGCAAAGATCTTGATTCCTTAAATAACGTCGGTAAACGTCCAAAATTTCGACTTTGTGACCTTTTTGCGAATTGGTGCTCATCTAGTTCGCCTTCTTTTTCACTGAACCGTGGATCACGGAAAAAATGGTCCTGAAAATTCAAGCTATGATCGTCCTTCCGAGACTATGGATGTACTTCCTAGTTCTGCTTCTACTGCTTTTGAAACGGTCAATGAGTACCTAAATAGCTTGAATTTTGCATGTCTTTGAATCTTTTCTACTTATATTAGGGGATCGATTTCACTTTGTTTCCTGAAATTTGATTTGTGTCATTGACATCAACCTACCTGAGTCGATGCAGTTTATCTCTGTGCATCAGCTGTTGTAATTAGTAAGTGACAGAATGCTTATGCGCTGGACGGTCAACTGGGGGAGAATACTTAGGTTGCTGAAATGTATAACATGTGAAGTCAATTAAATCATCCAGCCATCGTGTAAACATTCCAACAGAATTCTGACATATGGGCACGGTCAGTCTAGGTTGGCACTTTTTTGCTTCTTGCATCCTTCACTCTTTGGGGACTTCTGTTCATGCAAGCTGATTGACTACGTACATATCATCAGCATCTCAACAATTCTTTTAGATAGGTCGAGGATGTCAAGTCAAATTAAGGAACAAGTGAAATTAGATTCATAATTTGTGGAACATTTTAAGTATTTTGTCATAATTAGTACGAACTGACTGAATATTGGGATTCTTCAAACAAATATAAGTTGTTTTCTCTCGTGTTGTTACAGGATTTGATATAAATAAGTTAAGTGAAGAAGCCCAGTCCCGGTGGTTGAAGCCTGTAGAAGTTTTATATATTCTGCAGAATCATGAAAGTTTTAAGATCACCCAGAAGCCTCCTCAGAAGCCACCTAGTAATGCACATACTCTTCCGTATCTTATATGTACATTATGATGATGTGCTCAAATAGGGTCATCTTCTAACTACGTCAGCACGGTGCTGATTTGATTTCTTCTGACAGGTGGTTCTTTGTTCCTTTTCAACCGTAGAGTGCTTCGTTATTTCCGTAATGATGGATACTCATGGCAGAAAAAGAAAAATGGTAAAACTGCTCGTGAAGGCCATGAGCGTCTTAAGGTATGTGTTGATAGCCTTTTGATATATTGATGCTTTTTTTTTATTTTATTTCAAGTTCTACGAGAAGTGTTTTTTTCATAATAGAGCCATAAAGTTTCTGCAGAGTTTAGCTTGTAGTTTACCCTTTACTGGTCATGCTTAGCTTGTCTCCTGTGGTATAGCTGTTTATTGAAAAAATAATTTATAAGCAAAACTGTTACATAGCTTAAAGATTTAGCATCTCAGCCCAAAATTTTATCTTCTTCAATGCCGATTTAAAACCTTGTAGAAAATAGAAATAACTTGGATAGTGCCACCATATCTATTACCTTTCAATGAGGTAATAGATATGGGAGTTAATTTCAAATATACCTATTAATCTTGCAATGAAGGTATGGAATCTTTTAGACTGAAACAGGTGATAAGGACCTACAACTCAAAAATTAACATGAAATTCAAGCTTATTGAATTATACTGAGGTTTCCACAATGAGTACCTCCATAGCAAGGTTTCGGATCTCGACCATACCAGTCTGAATCAGTATTTACCGGCATGATCAAGTATTAGTGTTAGAATATATAGCTTAACATCAGCATGATACTGTTTATCCTTGTTTTTGTTATTATTTTATTCAATGATATCACACAATATAAGTTAGTATACCGGTATTGGACCAGTCCAATAGGAGTATCAGATCAAGATTTAAGTTCTTTCTTCATAGTATGAAACTTATACTCAGAAAGTAGTCAGTACTCAGCAGTTATAAAATCGAGTTGTGTGTTTGGCACTAGTACCATTTTTAACATATCACAGAACTTATTACAGTTCTTGTTAGTTTCCTTGTCCTTTTTGAAAGAACTAGATCCATATCCATGTTATCATCTGGGGTCAAGTTGTTATTCATCTTTCTTCATTCTTTCTGATGGAAAAGTTCTGATTTAGTTATAATTTTATTACCATTTAGTTAACAGCAGTAATACTACTGTTCTTGATGTGCTTTTTATACATCGTTCTTGTTATATGTCCTTTCATGGCTAGGTTGGGAACTCTGAAGCAATAAATTGCTATTATGCCCGTGGAGAGAAAAATTCTTGTATTCAGAGGAGGAGCTACTGGATGCTGGATCCGTAAGATTATCAACTCTAAGTACATCTGGAGAACTAGAACTATTACTATTACCTCTCCTTTTGTAATTCTCATCTGGATCCTGCATCATGATAATAATATCTAATTTTAGCATAAATAGGATCTAATAATATCTGATTAGCTATTGCCTATTATGAGCAATCTTCCCTGAAACATGAAACAGTTGCCAAAGATTTAGATACTAAGTAGTAATGAATACAGGTCCATTTTTGTGATAATACTAAAGAATGCCTCATTCTATGTTTGGTATATTGTGTCATATGAGGTTGGACCAGTCAATATTGATCCGTTTGGTCAGTATCTGAATCCCTAATGAATATCAGATGACGTAGATGCATTGATATGTCAAATCTTGAAAACTTTGGTATTATATGACGTATATCTGACAGTAAAAAAATATATTTTGGGCACATATATTATAATGACAAATCTTGATGTTACTTAATGCTGTTAAAAATTTGTAATTGCTTATCATGATAGATACTAATAATTAATAATGTGCCATCACTAATTCATTCATTATGAAAGAAATGGAGATATATTTATTAAAGAATATAGAGAAATAGAAAGTATGATTCAGTATCTAAATCCTTAACTTATATTGTATGATAAAGATGTATTGATATGTCATATCTTGAGAAAATTTGTTACTAGATGACATTAATCTGACAGAAAAATATTTTAGGCACATTTATTATAATGACTATGCTTGACATCACTTAATGGTGTTAGAATATGTAAATGCTTATCATGATAGATACTAATAATCAATAATGTACTACTACTGTCTCTAATTTATTAAAGGATGAATCAATATGTGAGGCTCATGTCGATGTGGAATCCGAGAATAGTCAATATACACAATTTTATCTCTATATTCATAAAGAGATTATTTCTAAAATAGTGTGATAAATTAAATATGTCTGTACACAGCCCATCCCTAATTTATTCATCATGAAAAAATTGTGATATAATTCTTGAAGCAAAGATTTTAATTTCGAATAATACCGTCCGTACTGCGCGGTACGTACCGGTCCACCAGTAAATTGGTACACGAATCGCCTACTACCGGGCGGTAACAACCTAGCTACTCCTTGGCTGCGGCGAGGGAAGAAGAAGCGTCGAGGGAGAAGAGGGAGAATGTGCTAAAAGAAGAGGGAGAATCGGGAGAACCTCGATGCTTTCCGATCCGACACCACCCTCCCCCGACGATCCTGATCCAGAAGGTAATGGAGAGGCGATGGCTTGGCTTCTTCCTTGTCGAAGGCTGGAGATACCTGCCGCCTTCGTCGCGTTCCTCGCCGAAGGCCGAAGGCGTTTGTGGCCTTCAACGCCTTCGCCAAACGTCGTAGACGAGGAGAAGATCTGTCTTCTCCTCGTCTGACGCGATGAGGAGAAGAAAAGGAGATGACATGGCCGAGGCAGCATACGCCTCCTTTTTTTTAATATTATATATATATATACACACACCGGCCGGTACACCCTAGCATATCGGTCGGTACGCTTGTACCGTATTGCATCGAGCAAAGCTTGAAACATCGGTACGATACGAAATTATGAATTTTGTCTTGAAGAATATGGAGAAATAAGAACTTATAATGAGTAGATAGGACCATTATTTTTGGATGCATAATATAAACAACATGTAAACAATCTATCTAATCATATGCCCGTCTCATCTATACAATAAAAAGCTATCATATAAGAGAACATGGTTCTCCCAAGAAGTATCTGTGAAGTATTCCATAAGTATCCTATCAATGCAACAATTATGGAAAATGAAAAGGATATTTTGAGCAATATAAAAAAGAATGCCAAAAAGTTTCATGTTGGACATTTATGGAATATGGATATGACAAGCAATTTGAAACGATGGATAATGAGCATGTATGAAGGTTAACACATGTAATTACTTTTGAATTTATTTTCCAAAGGCAGTTAGTAGGCTAACTTCTAGAGGATAGTAAAAGGATATTTATTTTAAAGCATATATGAAAAAATATATAGGTGCCGAAAGTGTATTTTTTTGTTAAACACCCAACTTGTCAGAAATACTATGAATTTCCTCCATAGAACCTTAGTTATGTAAATATTTATAGAAGGTTTTATTCATTGATCTCTATAGCTCTCAACAGCACATTGTCTTCCTTGTTAGTTACAGCAGTTTTCGCTCTAGTTTCAAGTCCCCGTGTCATCTGACGCGTTCTATATTTTGTTAATCTTCTACTTGTGATTTTTTGATATGAAGTAAAAAAGTGGCAATTAAAGAAGAAACAATATAATTACTTTGCATGCTTATATTCTATTTACATTATAAGTTAGTTCTGGCCTTTTAACCCCCAAATAAATCCAGTGTTACTTGGACACTCAACTGGACCTGAGATGTATTAACTGTGTTGGATGTGGATCCAAATGTTGGATACTCATCAGTCATGACTTAAATTCGATTTATAAAGTGAAGGAAGTGGACTTGTTCAGCATTTAAGCTTCTTTGAGTGCCATCTCAAAAGATTTCACATTCTCAAAACATTGATACAATAAGCATCATATACAATCCATCAAAGTGATATCTTTTTAAGCTGCATTGGATACTCAATTATATGTTTGAGTTTCTCATTTACTTATCTTTTTAAATCTCAAAAAATGTCATGTGCCTGTGAATATAATCCATATTCTGATACTAATTTTTGGAATGTGGATTATGGCTTCATGACTTTCCACAGACATCTTTGAAGTGAGAGGATTGATAGATAGTTCAATGGCTCTTCAATATATATGCATCTTGAAGTCTGTGTTGACCGTTGATCATGGCTGACCAAGTTCTCTAGATATCATGTTAATAGTGGATTTTCTTTTTTATTTTATCTTCTGCTTCAGGTTTCTCCTCTCTGTAAGGTCAACTGTGGAGTTGTTGTTCTGCTAAGTATATTTTTTCCTTTTTTGTTCATTGGAGTGATCAGTTGCAATTTTTGGTTCTGGAATTTAGCTTGGGTGTGGATGTATATAATTCTGTGTACATTCACTAGTCCTTCAGTATATAATTTAGCTTGGGTGTGGAAATATATAATCATAGCCGAATTTGCAACTGTGACAACATCCTAGCATAGCCGTTCCTCTTTATTCTGGTAGAAGTACCAATCTTTTTTCATAATTGTATTTTATTTTCACTATATATGCTAGTTTACATCCCATGGTGGTATTGTGATTGAATTCATGGTTGTTTCCTTCATACTTCACTAAGAATAAATAACAAGATAGGACTAAGAGCTTTACTAAGTTTGAATAGCAACTCAATGGGTAACAGCCTGTGGTACTAGAACAAATTCCTTTCTATTGAAGTTACACTAGTTGGTTGAACTGATTTATTGTCTAAACTTGATCTGGTTTTGCAACCATATTGCTGTATTCACAGAATTTTTATAGTGTGTTTACTTGTGTTCAGGGCCTACGAGCACATAGCTCTTGTACATTACAGAGAAATTATTGAGGTTTGTTATATTTTCTGCACATACTTTTTTTTTCCGTTGTTTAAATTATAATTTTCTGAAATGAGTAAGGTAGATGATAATAATTTATTCAAAAAAAGAAGCGAGTGAACTTAGAAGGGGTCTCAGAGTAAACACTTCCTCATAGGAGGCAATCAAAGATCAAAATGTCTATTCCTCAAGCATGCAGCTAAGAGACAACCTATCCTTTAGCACTCTCCTTGGAGACCTATTTTCACATTTTTCTGTGAACCTTTGCATGAATTCTGAAATGCTACTTGATCAGTTGGTTATGCTCTTCAGTTTTCAATTGTTCTACTTAGTATTGGTGGTGCTACAGAGTATCAAATAAAACCTGGTCAATCCTGTGAATTTGAATTTATATAATTAAATTACTTGACAATTGGATTAGATTTTGAACATTATATGATTATTTGTATCTTTGTTTTTTCATTGGAAAAGGTGGCAGGGCAAATGAAGTTATGGGTTCCGTAACCAACTAGAAAAAATATATTATTTTTATCCTATACAAACGGGAATGAAAAACAGGTATACCTTTTCTAGAAATATGGATGAATGGAAGTTTCACTCCTAAGCGAGTACTTTCCGATGATTCTTATGATTTAATTGGTTTATTTATCTCTTCTCTGCATGAAGAGGAAGAGGATGTTAATTCCAAAAATTATAAAAACAGTATACCCCTTTCAAATAGGTTAACTAATCTAAACAAAAACAAAAAAGAAATTCCATTGAAATTTATTTTTATAGACCAATTAGAATTACCTTCTAGTAATTGTTTCAAAAGTCCAATATACACAAATTCTTGGACCTTTTGAATAAGAGTAAAGAAGATATTATGAGAATTGAATATTTTCACATAGAAGATGTAAAAGAGATATCAGAAACTCTACAAAAGCATTTTGCAATTGATTTACTTAAAAATGGGTTTTCATTTAAAATCCATTATAATTATTTCATCTTCTTTTTCTATTTTTCTTTTTTAATAAAAATATAAGGAAATATTTATAAAGAAAAAGAAGAAAATTTGTTTTTAATCGTTTTGGCACAAACCATATTTTTGTGGAATGATCATAATCAAATTAATGTATCTAAGGAAGAGGGATTTATATGTGAAAACAAAATGTGAATGACTTCAAAGCTTTCTAGCTGTAGCCCTCAAAATGATTATGAGTACAAAATGTGAATAACTTTAAAGATCTCCAGTTATAGCCCTTAAAAAGCTTCCTGAAACGTCAGGTCGAAAGTATATCTATGAGATATCTGAACGTTGAGTGCAAGCAAAATATTTTTCATTATCGAATGAGTTGAGGGTTGAGTCTACTATCAACTGGGCTGTCATCATGAAATCTATAAATTCATTTTGATTCTCGAATTTTAAAATATGAATACAGAACTTTCTAATAATGGTCCTCAAAATAACTGGAAAGATATTAGATTAAGATCAGCTTTTATGAAGATTATTTAGAGCTCTTCTGTATTCTCTAAACTGAAAGTCGAGTGCAAATTTTCTTACATAAATCATCATTATTATTATGGTTCTCATTCCCTCTTTGACGTTAGCATGCTGCTATGAAACAATGTTTAGTTGCAACATCAAGTGATTTAACTATAGTTTTCTGTGCAATCTAGGGAAGAAATGTGCCTGAATCAACCTCAAGCATCTCAAATGAATCTTCTTTGACATTGAGATATGGTACCAGTGTCAGTAATGATCAAGCACAATGTTTTCCTTCTCACACTAGTGAATTTAATGAACCTTGTCAGAATTCGT
The DNA here is from genome assembly GCF_036884655.1 of Musa acuminata AAA Group. Taxonomy (NCBI): domain Eukaryota; kingdom Viridiplantae; phylum Streptophyta; class Magnoliopsida; order Zingiberales; family Musaceae; genus Musa; species Musa acuminata. The sequence goes on from NC_088334.1 coordinate 783,998, forward strand.
GCAGTCCAGGGTCAGTGGAAGAAGTTAATTCTATATTTGATAGAGGAAGTAATGGAACAACCCTGTTAAATGGAATGGAGAGATCAGAATCTTGTCACGAGTTACGGCTGCCAGAGATCAATATAGCACTGAGAAATATTGAAGAGCAGTTAAGTTTAGATACTGATGATGAGGATAGTTTTGTTTGCTCCAAAACGGAACTACTTCGATGCAGCAATCAAAACGTGGAAACACATGGTTTACAGATTCTGAATCATGAAACAAGAAACCCCCAAGAGGAAACACATCGAAATTCATTTGATGAATTTAAACAAATGTCAAATGGTCATATCGAAGATAGCATGCATAATCTGTTGAATAATTCAGGTATGTGTTGTTTGATCTAGTTGGATAAGTTTTGATTGAAATTTCTCTTGGTTAAGGTAGGTAGGTATATATTATTTGGTGCTTGATTAACTTAACTAAAGAAAATAGTTCTACACAAAAAGAAAATTTTATCAGAATTTAGGAATCAATCCTTTTGCCCTTTATTAACTTAGTTTAAACTTTAAACATTTATCAGTGAATGATTTAACTGCCCTTTATGATAGCTATTCAAATTTTGAATTTTTTTTTTATACTAGTCAATAACTATTAGCAGTTGATAGTTTTCTTCACTATATGAACTTGTTGCCGCTTTTAGTTATATCTTTACAAAGAATGAATTCCCCAATCATGAAAATTTTATTTAACCTACCAACTAGCTAATATTTGCATATTATAAGCTTCTGAGTTTGACATTGGCATTTTATACCTTAAAGATGGTCTAGTTCCATATGATCGATGATGGTTTTGTTTTTACCATTGAGCATCAGATAATCTTAGATGGCTTCATGGATCTCCGTTTCAGCAAAGCTATTCTTCTGAAGCAGATTATTATGTAGCTAACCACAGTTGTATGAAGCTAGGGACGGATGAAGCTCCCATTTCAGCTGAAAACAGTGCATTTGCCTCCTACCATTCAGATATATGGTATGAGCAGAGTCAATTTGAAGTGCCTTTTGGAACAGAACCGAGTTTGACTGTGCCACAAGGACATCTGTTTACTATACGTGAAGTCTCTCCTGAATGGGCATTTTCTTCTGAGAATACAAAGGTATTGATGAAGTCGATTCCATGACATTATGTAATGTTGTGCAAGCATGCTAGGAGTTGGAAATGAAAAATCAAGATCCACAGGATATTTTTCTCATTACAATTGTGGTTACATATATATGATGATAAGTATTTAATTTAATCATGTTTAATTACGTCTAATTGTACTAACAATATGAAAGGGCCTAGATAATGAAATAATGATGCAGAATATGCATAGCTACTTTCATGATATCTTATGCATGAACAAATTATATGGCAGGAAGTGTCACAACCTGGGCTTGATGGCCTAACTGACCTATCAACTTCGTTTGGTCTAAACCATTGACCAAAATAATTAAGTTGAAGTTTATAATAATACACTCATCATAACTTTATAAGTCAATCTTAATCTTGTTCACTTTCGATATGGGATTAATCGGGGGTGTTACAGGAAGTGTCTCAATATGTAATAAGTTTATTACTTTATAATGTGTACTTTTAAATATTCAATTTTGTATTAACATCTTAAATATAGTATAATGTAATTCAGATGTAAGAAAATATGAAGAAAGATCTAATACATTTTACTTCAATGTTTTATTTATGACCAAATTTTAATTTTTTGCTATTATGACATATTCCAATTATTCTTTATTTTGTATACATAAACAATTGAGCATATGAAAAATATTTGGAATTGCTATCCTTTTCTACTACCAGTTGGTTTGAATTCTCATCTTTAAGAGAGTAATTTGTTAGATAATATTTCTTCATTTCATCTCAACTGGATATCATAATATTGCAGGTTTTAATCACAGGAAACTTTCTTTGCAGTCCTTCAGAGTGTGCATGGGCTGTATTATTTGGAGATATTGAAGTTCCACTTGAAATTGTTCAGGATGGTGTTTTACGTTGCCGGTCTCCACAGCATATGGCAGGAAAGGTCAAACTGTGCATTACATCTGGCAATGGGAAACCCTGCAGTGAAGTGCATGAATTTGTATTTCATGAAAAGCAAGAAAGAACAAGCTCCAGTAGAGCCTTATCTCCAGCGGATGCAATAAAAAGCTCCAATGAACTCTTGTTGCTTGTCAATTTAGTGCAGATACTTTTCTCTGGACATAGTACTGTAGTTTCTCAACTGGAGCGTGAACAAGAAGTCAATCCTTCATGGGAGAAGAAAAGACTGAAAAATCAGTTGGAGTTGATCATTGAATCAATCCTAGTTGAGTCAGAGCCTCCAGAAGTGATAATAAATTTAGTTCTGCAAGAACTATTAAAGAATAAATTGCAGCATTGGTTAACATCCAAACATGAGGGCAATCCTGATGAGGGTTCTGTGTTGTCCAAGCATGAGCAATGCATCATACACATGATCTCTGGCTTGGGATATCGGTGGGCCTTACACCCAATTCTTAACTCTGGCACGTGCATAAACTACCGTGATTCAAATGGATGGACTGCACTTCACTGGGCTGCTAGATTTGGAAGGTGACTGAAATCAATGAAATTATTGATTCCCTTAGACTGACCTAGAAATGACATAGTCTGTCAAAATAATTTAAAGGAGAAGATATTGACCTAAATCATAAAATTTCAAACTAACCTCTAATAATTTTGCAGGGAAGAAATGGTTGCTGCACTGCTTGCTGCTGGTGCTTCAGCTGGAGCAGTCACAAATCCAACCTCAGAAGATCCAGCTGGCAAAACACCAGCTTCTCTAGCTGTTGATAATGGTCACAAAGGTCTTGCTGGATATCTTTCAGAAGCTGCACTAACTACTCATCTTTTTTCTCTTACAACTGAGAAAACAAAGATTTTGGAAGGGTCTGCTTCTATGGAAGCTGATAGAGGTGTGGACAACATATATGAGAGAAGGGCCCACTTGCAAGGTGGGACGGAGGATCAGCTTTCACTAAAAGATTCATTAGCAGCTGTCAGAAATGCCACTCAAGCTGCAGCCCGTATACAAGCAGCCTTCCGTGCCTATTCTTTCAGGAAGAATATACAAAAAACTGATATACTTCAAGGCATATATGATATATTTCCTACAGAAGTCCATGGACTTGCAGTTGCATCCAGGTCGCATAAAACTCTTTTTGGTTATCATGATCAAAAGTTTGATAAAGCAGCTGTATCAATTCAAAAGAACTATCGACGTTGGAGAAGACGCAAAGAGTTCATAAAACTGCGTGTTAATGTTGTGAAGATACAGGTTATTGAACTTTTCATTTTTATCAATTCATAATTGAGTTATCACTTGCACAAAATTATTGAACATAATTTTTATCCGTGGAAGAAAATTATGTTATTTGTGTGTGTGTGTGTGTGTGTGTGTGTGTATATATATATATATATATATATATATATATATATATATATATATATATATATATATTGTAAAATAAATATGACCAGATTATTTAAAGTTCAAGAATCTTAATTCCTGATATTAGTTTGCTAGAGAGATTGGCACTTGGAGGTAGTAACTATGGAAATATAATTGTTTGTAAATCAAGTCAATTATAGTGCATCTGAGGCATGAAAATTGATCCTTGTACATCATACTTTTTTTTATCAAATACCAAGTTCTTAAACAATGTTGTACCTGAGTTTAGTGTGCTCACAAGTTTTCAACCCATTGAGAAGAAAATTAAAACTGGAATCTCAAAAATTCTTGCATCTTCAGGTTGGACAGAGTACTTGATGGTTTTTTAGAACTTTTAAAATCATTAACATGGTAAATTATTTTAGTTAAAAGGATGGTGAGTATATACTAGTTGGTTGCCCTTTCATTAAACTCTCAGGGAGTATGTGTCACTTGGTGTCGCATTCATTTTATTTTCTGTTTTCATTGGCAGACTCATGTAAGAGCTCATCTAGCAAAGAAAAAGGAGAAAGAATTTCTTTGGAGTGTTGGTATACTAGAAAAGATCATGCTAAGGTGGTATAGAAAAGGAGTTGGCTTACGAGGGTTCCGAGCTGAACTGGAACCCATTGATGTGGAGGAAGAAGATGATGTAATCAAGGTTTTCCGCAAACAAAGAGTCAATAAAGCTCTGGATGAAGCTCTATCAAGGGTCATATCTGTGGTAGAGAGTCCTGAAGCACGGTTGCAGTACCGCCGGATGCTCGAAACCTACCAACAAGCTAAGGTATAAAAGTTAATATTCATATGACACCATATGCTTTCCCAACTGCTGTAACAAACTCCAATGTGGAGGTGGTGATATACCATTGAACCAGCATGAAGAATGAAAGGTTCACATATATCATGTAGTATGAAATTTTGCATTGGCCATTTCTATTGGAATATTTTAACTATACTATCGGATCTTAATAGCTTTGTCAAAAACCAGGTGATTAGCTTTGACATTGTGATTGCAACCAAAGCACTAGTGTCTGGGCTCTATTAGAGTATATAAGCCACATGTTAATGTGGATTTGTGCTAAGCAAATAAGCAGATTCTGTTTTCTCTTGCTGTTGTTTTCTTTATTTAATTTTCAGTTGAGACAAACATGTCCTTGGAGGTCTTTGGTTGCACAAATCATGAGCCAATGAAACTGAATAATTCTTAGTTGGGAATCGAGAATTTGAGGTCCAGTTATTGGTTCTTATTTCCTCCAGAAGAATCCTAGGAACACTTTGATGGTTCTCAAAACTGTCATAGGGATCCGATTTGCAAACTGGTTGGCTAGGTTAGCAGAAGATAACAAATATACTAGGGTTTGGGTTGGGAATCCTCCAGCAGAGCTGGACTTTTTGGTTCACTCAGATGTGAACGATGATGTTTTGCATAGTTCTTCCTCTTTTGACTAAAGTTTAATTTTTTTCCTTTTGAAAAAAAAAAACTGTCATAAATGTTTTATTGAAACTATTGTCTACATATTGAAAAATGTAAAGCACCTTACGGAGCAAGTAGCGAAATACAAATTCATGACTGCTGCTTCCCATGTTCTTTCCATCTATTGGTTCGCATATAAGAGAGCTGACATCTTATTACAAAGTTTTCATTTTTACCCAAAAAATTAATTGTGTTGTTGGCAGCGATATCTATGACAACAGTTTATCTTTTTGTGGTCTGTACATGGATGATAACTTATGCCTTTTCCTTCTCTTTCTGCGCAGGCTGAGCTAAGTCAGTGTGGATAATGTAACCACAGATAACTTTGAGCGTGGAAATACCATTACAACATATTTCACTTACCCGAGAAGATCGACTGAAGTTGATCAAACATGTAGATATCAGTGTATGTAATAAAAATGGCATCTTTGTTCCCCAGCAAGGCAGTAAGCTCTTCATTTTGTTAGTGCAAAATGCATTCTAGTGGTTGTGATGTGTATAACTGTTTACATCAACATATGTTTGCTTGTTAGATTAATCTTTGTATTAACGATGTGTATATTTATGTTCTCTCAATTTGTATAACCATTCTACAAAAATGGATTGTAGAATATTATAACACTTTAAGTGATATAGAATATTATCATGTGAATTTGTCTCTCCTATCCTCTTCACAACAGTATCAGTTAAAAAGACTAGCTTATAGTAAGTACAAGATTTAGATGGTTGTTGTTTGGAGATGCCAATCTTCTCAGTATCTTAAGATTTCCTTATCATTCAGAACTTCATTATCTGGCTATCATATGTCCTTTTCCAACTATTCAATGATGTGAACATTCATAATTGTGGTTCTTAGAAAATAAATTATTGCAGGGATGGAGAATGAGCTATGCCAGTTAGAAAATTAATTTTATATTTTGAATGCCTCACTGAATTCCTTTTTTTTTCTTCTTCTTTTCTTATTTCCTTTTTAAGTTTCCTTGAATGTGAACATTGAAGAAAGTACTTAGCATAAAAACAAAATTAAAGGAAAAAAAAACATGAATCACCACTAAATTAACAAAAATGTGTTGAGCTAGCAAACAAGATTTAGAAGAGGGAAGAATCAAAGCAGCATGCAGCAGTACAAGCTCGGATGACAGACATAGGATGCTGCCCTTGTTCCTGCTCTTACTTAACATGTAATTTATGTGGATGTAGTTGGTGCCAACTTGTTATAATTCTTGTGTTTCATGTCTTTTCAGGTACCTCCAACGAGTAAAGCACAAAGTTCGGATGAGAGATCGATGTCGAGCAATATGATTCCTTACATGCTTCAAGCAACAAAGAAAGAGATGAGAAATAGTCAAACACTCCCACATGTTCAACTTGCAGGGTATATCTATCTTTTTTAGTATATACAAATGTTCTAAGATGGTGATTGATCCAATATTTTTTAGGAGGAGATGTTCTTTGGATTTGTGGAGGGAAGCATGACACCTTCTCCTCTAGTAGTGCTCATTTTCATGCTTCATTTTATTCTCTTGAACATGATACTTTATCATCGATCACCAATACTTACAGCAGACCACATGATAAGTTTTCTAGGAAGCAACTATCACAAAAAATAATAATAATAAATGCCTAGAAAACAACCTTCCATCGAGAACACCAACATCCACCTTAATTATGATTAATTGGTCAACTTACTTCTATCCCTTAGTAGGTGGTTTGACATACTATCACACAATGTGAATAAGCAACTGGACTTTAGTGATGGATATTTTGGTTATGTGACACTGATTTGAAAGTTGCATTTGAGCCACCTAAAAATTTAAGAAATAGTTTAGTTAATTATTTGCATAAATTATTATGTATAAACATATTCTTAAAGGGATGAATTTGTTTGACAATATTTACTTTTGTATCATCTATATGTGATATTAGTCTATAACGTCGATGGCTTCATGGGTGTGTGTTTCATCCAAATCCTGATAGTATGTCTAAAGATATGAATATCTCATTGATTTTTAATTATATTTCAATCTAATAGTATAGTCTTTAGCATCACCAAGTGAAAAATTACAGGATATCAAGGAGATTTGAAGTAGTCGAAACTTCAATATGTATGCTCCTTTTTCTTAGAGAGCTAGTCCATAAGTAAAGGTTTTCCAATACCAATAGTAACAGAGATGAAAATTTTAAGAATCTACTTAAATAGAGAATAGTTGAATAGTTTTACCCAAATTAAAATTATAAAAAAAATTGCTCCTCTCAAATTGAAAATCATGATCCTAAGATCAAAAGAATTTATTTTGAATTCTAAGTCTCAAAGTAGAAAATAAAAAATCCAGCATCCATAAATAAAATTTTCAAGAAAATAAAAGTTTTACAAGACTCAATTCTTGAAAGTGTGGACGAGAGGTCAAGAACAAACAAAATACATTAGTGAATTCTTCCTTACACATTTAAATTTTGAGAACTTCTAAAACAAATATGAAAGTTTATGGAATAAAAAGTGAATAATACGATTAATGCTCTTTGTGTAAAGTCTTTTATGGAATAAGACCTCGAAATTGGAATGAACAATGAACTCCATACCCTTTATGCATAACCCTCCTGAGTGTTTAGTGGACGAGAGGAGTAAAAAATTATAACATCATCCAAAGAAAGGCACACGAATAACATTACAGTATCACACGAGATGCATCCGTGCAGGATAAGAGGTGTGACCATCCATCGAGACCAATAAAATCCCACTTAGAGGAGATCAACGATGAGCAACAATCAGTGATCACCACAATAAGTAATGAGGAACCTCTACGAATAGCAAAAAGATATAGAAGAAAAATTATTTTTATTTATGAATAATTAGATTCAGAGGCTAAAATTTTAAAAATTATTTAATAATAATAATAATTTATTTAAAGAACTTATAAATATGGTAATTAAATGAGATGTGATAATTGATACTAATGGTGAAAGGAGAGAGAGAGAGATTCTGAATAAATTTTTACTAGAAAATAAGAATAAAAATTTAAATAATGATGATTTATATTAATATATTACCTTGTACACATCTCAATGACAAAAAAAATCAAAATTCCTATAATTAACCACACATTGTTGGAATTTGGTTTATGACAGGACAATATCACAAAGAAGCAATTCTTGGTAGAGTTTTCCTCAAACAGTAGTACTAAGGAGTAGATTTCCTAAACCATTATATTTTACCAAATTATTTCTAATTAAATTTAAATTCCACATCTATTGTATAGATCTTGTCCTCATCAATAATCTAACAATCTGATAAATTAAGAAGAACATGATTCCTCAATCAGTGCACTCACCAATTCCTAATCGACAGGCCTTAAAGTATCTATCGGATTCATCAAAACAAGATAAAATAAAAAAAAACACAGAAACATATAGGAGAAAAATAATTGCAAAAAACTAAATTTCATCATAATTTAAAAGTCATAAAATATCGATTGCCCTCACTAAAATGCCTAAAATATATAATAACTGTTTCACTTCCTACACATGAAGAAAAAAAAAAATATCCCAATCTAAACAAAACATATCAGAAAATTGTCATGCTTTTCCTGAGTAATTTGCGGCCTTTAACAAACTCTTACCCAAAACAATCCAAAACCTAACTTAATTCACCTTCTCCACTCTAATTAATTAACACCAGCAATAATTATATTTGGAGCTTTTCAAGTGAAATCCACTGCCCATTTCAGAAATCCAACCAACTTTTCTAGTTGCAAAAAATCTGGCCACAGATTCTCTTACCTGAGTTAGTTACAACCGTTTCGATTCATCGGCTGTAACCGCCACAGTTAATAGATTCTCAAATCTATCGTTGCATATTGCGCGGAGATGGTCTTTGTTCTTGCAAGGATACTGTTAATAATATATGGATGGTCTTTTATTTCCTTTGGACTAACACAAATTAAGCCACTAAATCTGGCCTCCCATGGTGGAATCTAAGACGACAACCTTCTTGCCTAATCCTAATGAGGAGTTGGTCAAGACATTAATGTGGTAGGGGTGGATCAAAACTCATAGGTAAAAGCTTTGATTTCGTTGTTATGATTCTGGTGCGACTTCAATCCTACCGTGTTTCCACCACCAGATGACGCCCTTCTTCCATGGAAGGCAAGTTTCATGTTGGTGGTATCTTCCTTTGCGGGAGGAGTCTACTCCGAGTCGTCCACGTCGGGATTCGTATTTTCAATACAAGTCATAGATACGATGGTTGCTTCTTCTCCGCCTATAAGAGCGCCTTCCTTAGCCGCTCGCCTTCCCCTCGGCCTCGCTGCGAATTCGCAAAGCGACGATGAACACCAGAAGGGCCTCCCAATGCCTGAGACCCCCAACGCAGATCAACGACCACGCGGCGTGCAGGAAGCCGTGCAAGAGGAGGCGAGGGCCGCCGACTCTTTCGCAGGGTCTGGAACCCTGCGCCCGGAAACGGCCGTGGTCTTCGGCCGTGCCGGCGCCGGCAGCGACGGAGGAGGAGAGCGTCGATTACTTCGACGGGCTTCCGGATGATATCGTCGTGTCCGTGCTCTCCGAGCTGAGCTCCTCCGCTGATCGCCCGTCGGATCTTATAAGCGCCCTTTTGACGTACGACTACTGATCTGGCTCTTTTTTCGCTTCTCCGACATGTTTGATAGGCTAAAATTTGAATCTTTGTTCGATATTGTGCATACAAAACTGATTTTTGTAGTATCCTGCGGCAGGTGTAAGAGATTTCATGTTCTGGGGCACCGCCCTCTGGTGTTGTCCAAGGCCGGGGCCAGCTGCATCGCCGTTCGAGCCAAGTCATGGTGCGATTCGGCTCACAGATTCCTCAAGCGGTGCGTGGATTGCGGGAATCTCGAAGCGAGCTATGTTCTTGGGATGGTATGTTTCTCGGTGAACTTGTGGTATTGGAAGTGAAGAACGTTTGGGAGTTGGATTCAAGTTTTGGTTTTTCTTTGGAATCAGATTCGGTTCTACGCTTTGGAGAACAGGGGGAGCGGCGCGGCGCTGATGGCCAGGGCGGCGATCGGATCGCACGCCGCTGCGCTGTATTCGCTGGCGATCATCCAATTCAATGGCAGCGGCGGGTCCAAGACTGACAAGGATCTGCGAGCTGGCGCCGCCTTGTGCGCCCGTGCGGCGTTCCTCGGACACGTCGACGCCCTCCGGGAGATCGGCCACTGCCTCCAGGACGGCTACGGCGTCCGCCGAAACGTCACCGAGGGCCGCCGCTTCTTGATTCAGGCCAACGCCCGGGAGCTCGCGGCCGCCGTCTCGTCCTGGCCCGCGTGGCAGGAGCAACGCCGCCAGGCCACCGCAGCGGCGGGCATAACGTCGCCAGGGTGCTGCCCGCTCCTCAGCGACTACGGCTGGAGCTTACCGGCCCCGGAACCGCATCCGGCGAACCAGTTCCTGGCGGAGTGGTTCGGGGCGAGGGCCGGCGCGGCGGGCGAGGGTCTGAGGCTCTGCTCCCACCGTGGCTGCGGGCGGCCGGAGACGCGGCGGCATGAGTTCCGGCGGTGCTCGGTGTGCGGCCTCGTCAACTACTGCTCGAGGGCGTGCCAAGCCCTGGATTGGAAGCTGTCGCACAAGGCCAAGTGCAACCCGACGGACGGATGGGCCGCGGTCGAGGGCGGCGCTGCCACCCACTAAGAGAGAGAGAGAGAGAGCAGTGTTCTTGCCACTTTTTACATGGCTCTTCTTTTTTTTCCTCCATCCATAGGATTAAGCTTACTCCCAATAATTCAGGTTCCATCAATCTCTCAAATATTATGGCTGTTCTAATTCAATCTGAGGTTTCCTTATGAATATATTGCGATCCCTGATTCTTAAAAGGATCACCATGCTGGAAGCAAGATTAGAGTGAGAGAGATTGCATTCTCATATAATTTCCACAGATAAAGTGAAGAAGCTTCCCTAATTCAAGATTGATTACTGACAATTCATGACATCTGCATGTAAAAAACAGTGAGGTTAAGGAGACGGTGGAGCTACAAGGAATCCAAAGCTGGAAGAGAGATCAGCATCCAATCAATATTCCCACAACCTCTTCTTCCTCCTCTCCTTTAGTTATTGAGGTTATTGTTGGTGGTCAAAAGAAAGAAAAACCAAAAAACAAAAGGTGGGATTTGGTTCCCAGCCAGCTCAAAAAGCCAATCCAACTTCCCCATGGTCTTCCTTATCTTATCCCTCAGTGAATTCAGCTCCACCAAAGGGTCAGCAAGTGGAGTGGTGATGCTTCTTCTACTTGTGGAGCTCAGTGATGAACTGATGGGATGTGAGATGCGAGGGTGAGCACTGACGCACCCACCCTCTTTCAGATTCTTTCCCACCCACCTTCCCGTGTACTGTCCTCTGCCTGGCTGCTTTTTTCCTTCTCTCGGTCCTTGTGTTCTCTCTCGTTTCCTTTGGACTATTCTCGCATGGCGATGCCACCAGTTTCTTTCATGGATTAATTACAGAGAGAGACAAGAGGAAATGAGTTGCATGTTCTAATAGGCCTACCGTGTCAGAAACTTTATTTTATTGGGTATCCTATGTGAAGCATACTGTTGACTTTGTCTTCCTACTTAATAATAATGGATTCTAGCGTTTTAGGTATTGGCATAGAAATCTAAAGGCTGTGTGACAAGATGAGGGCATAAGGTGGAGGAGGATGGAGGAGGGCGTCCAAAGGTGGGAAGGTGGTGGTCAGTAGCAACACTATCATGTCGCACACCATGACATGAATACTGTAGTTGGAAAGAGAAAGGGGAGTGTGTGTGCGTCTCTCATGCTTCTTCTGTTCCGTGGGGTTGAGTTACAACATCCAAAGTGCTGCCACCCATTCATATCTCAAAGTCCTTGATGAACACAAGCCATTCATCACTAGCCAAAGTACCTTGATTGCAACCATGAACAGTAAATGTTCTCGTCACTTAATTCTTGTTATCTCGAGGATAAGAATTTTTTCTAGGGTGCATTTGGTAACATGAAAAATGGATCAAGGATTGAGAATTAGAATTGGCTTTTTTTCATCATTAATAAATCCTTTTATCTTGTATATGCTTAGACTAATAAAAGGTCCATAATTACATAATTTTGACTTATAATTTGTAAGGGTGATCACTCTCAAATTTACAATTCACTGTCATAATCTTTATATGATCATACAAAGAAAACGCTCTGATTATATAATGATTTTTACACTGAAGGAATCCCAAGACATTTATGTATTAGAGATATTTGTGATTCAAAAATTAAAAAAAGAAAAAAAAATTATTAGAGTGTTTATGAAAATCTTCAATTATGTCACACATAATAAGCAATTTATCTAATTTCTTTGTGGAATAATAGAATACCTTTTGAAGGAATATATACTTAGAAATGTACTACACAATATTGAGTTCCTACTTAAGCTTTCAATTGTAATTATATGCAACATATTTCTTTTGTAATTTTTTATTCTTAAAATCAAATTAATCTCTTGAAAGTTACATAACCATTATATGGCTCACCTGAAAACCTACATTCGTGTAATTCCCATCCTAATTTACAGTAAAGATTCAATCTTGTTTTAATCATTAAAATAGATACTATTGTGATTCATTGATTAATTAAGAAGATGACCTTTTTCCAAAACAAAAATAAAAAAAATCTAAGGTAAAATTAAGCAAAGAGAATGTGTTTTTCTTCGAAAAACACACTAGAAAAAAAAATCATAATCTTTTATCTTGTCTCCATTTTTGTTACAAATTATAAATTATGTAACACGACAATCTACTAGCTTATCATGTTGCTTTACTCCATCTTTATTTACATCAGGCTATATAATTCAGGTTATAACCATATGGAAAGAATTCCCTTTCTTCCCAAATACTAGTCAGTAGCTCCTTGAGAAAAATAATAATAATGATGATGTCATTTGAATTAATTTCAATAATATAACTTTTTCTATAGTTCAACCAAAACATTCAACATTAATTATATACTAAAGATCATACATTTTAGTAAGAGAACAAGAAAACGACTAACGCAAGAGTTAGTGTGATGGCAAGCATGAGAAGGTAAGAAAGATCTCAACGAGCATGAGTAATACTTTGGATGAGGGGGATTTAGTGGCACCAAATTAATGAATGAGAAAGCGACATATGATATCTATAATGATCATTTAGTTGTATCACTCACAAATCTCAACTATGTCATTTGATGTTACAACTCAATGATCAATTTCGAACATAATTGTCTATCTTGTCATCGATATATCTCAAGTGAAATAGTGCTCAATTACTCACTTTATATAACCCATATGAGAGACCTATCAACCTAACTAAGTAAAAGGAATGTATCTCCTCAATATTATTCAGTTATCATATAAAATTTCTCCTTATGTTTATCTGTACTTTTAGGTACTAATTTTGTTCTCAAGGAACACATAATTTGTAGACATCTATACTCTACCTCAATTTTAGTTGCCTCGACAAAAACCAACTCTGTATCTTATGACGAAGCCATCTTGAGTCGACTTGTTCCTATTTGTTTAATATTTTGATTTGTCATATGTCTCGGATTGATCTTCAAAATTGGCTCCATCCAATGATTTTTAAGAGAGGTCAATTATTTTTATTGTAAAAGATTTAACTAATAAGATCTTAAAATCTTTACCCAATATAGTGCTTGCTAAGGCTGAGATTAGTGGTGATATATAGTTATTGCATATCCAGTTTACAAACAAGATAAAAAAAAAAAAAGGGTTTTAACATAATAAATAAAACTTGGAATTCCTTATTCTCATGAATGGCAATTGCCTCTTTCTTCTAAGCAAAGTGAATTCATCATCAAGGCAGAAACTTTTCCATTACTAAGGGGGACCAACAGTGCATAACTTGCATGTTGTTGAGCAAAACCATTCATCTCAATCTCACAAGTAAACAAACAAATGCCTTCCATGCTGATTCAGTCACTTTTGTTCCTTTGATACATCTTGTAAACTGATGCCATAACAAAACCATCCACCAGAAAGGATGACCAACTCCCATTTGGGTGTTAGTAACACCACAGTTGGATGCCTGAGCAAGATCTCCTCCTTTTTACTTGCTTCAAGCTGAGTTCATTGATGAGACACAGATCATAGCTATCAGATTATTATTATTATTGTTTAGGCAGGCAGATCATTGTCTTGGTAAATCCACCTGATCATTTAATTTTTGGTGGTCAGGTGAGCTCAACAAATGGCCACCAGTTAGCCTCCTGAACCAACCATACCTACCAACCATCTACTGGTCTTTGTCCTGCAACAGTAGGTCAGTCATGAGCTACCACCCCTAACCTATCGTTAACTAATGTTTTGGCCACCCTCTCTCTTGACTCCAAGCGTGATCATGGGGTCACAGGGTTAATGGCCTCTGCGAGGCCAATGGTGGGTGCAGTTCTGTATCCTCCTCAGTCCTATCACTGACTTGGCACTGCATGTTAAGAGCAAAGAGGGAAGGACCAAAAGAGATGGCATCTCCGAGTTGTGTCACCTAAACTTAGAGCCCAAGAAGGACCCCATGTCATGCAAGTCTTGTTGCCCAATTAATCACCTTCCTTCCGGGTTCATCCTTGGAGTGAAGGATCAATAAAGACCCAAGTCAGTGAGTTTGGTGTGGGGGAGGAAACCAACACCCCATGTTGCACACCAGCAAGCCTTTACTGTCACCCGAACCACCACCTCATGATGCTCTCATGGTGTTTCCACCATCATTATTAGCCCTTTCTTCGACGGACCGCCGTGTTCCCGGTCGGGCCCGATGGATGCCGATGCCATGAGGAGGCGAAGTTATATTATGACCTGTTCTTAGAGTTAGCTTTGCATGGGAGCATGATACCTAATCTTCCTTTATGGTGTCCCATAATAGCATGCTGAAAGAGCTTCAGATTCAATGCTTCAGACTCGCACAGGATCCTGCACACTCCCATGATTCCTATTTCCAGATTAGAGTAAGGGAGTAGGTGTCCAAATAATGCAGCAACCAGTGACACTTTAGTTGGCTAACAGACCTTGAGTTTATTGGAAGGGATGAAGATCCTCGTGATCCAACTAAACACAAGTATAAACAAAACGATGGTTGTCATCAGAAAGTCTGCAAGCTTATTATTGCCACATAATGTAGTTGAATTCTGCAAATGGAAACAAATCATGTATCTTGCCCAAGTAAAAAATTGATATCTTATTCCGACTGCAAGCTGGAGATCTGCATTGCAGAAATCTTCCGATCTGTTGAAGGTTGACTTGAGATCTTACTCCACCGGCGCTTGATGTTGCCAATCCCAACTCCACAGGCCCCATGTCAAAAGTTCCACTACCTAATGTCTCAGTCGCGAGGCACTTCCGAAGGTCGAAGAGATTTCCCGCTCTTCTTGTGAGAAGAAGAAGCCAATGGAAATCTGGGAAAAGAATATATATATATATATATTCTCATAGTGTTTGTCCAGAATTTAGCACTTCTCTTTCAAGACATAATAGTTTTTCTGGCAAAAATGAAGAACAAGAAAATAAAAGAAGGGAAGTGAGAAATTCTAACGATGATTGATATATAGTTTTTTGTGTCTTCCATGTTCTTGAATCTGCTTCTAATGTGTCTCTACTCTTTGTTTTTCTTTTCGTTCTTTTTTCTTCTTCTTTTCTCGTTTCACACCTTTCGAAATGAATTTATTAACTACATATAATGGACTTTTTACTCTCACGTTGGAGCTAAATATAAATCTAAAACTCAAACTAAGAAAAGTATATGTTTTGATGTGAATGCTTTGGCTTGTATGTTGATTACAATCGAAGCAGACTCATCTGGATTTAGTTGTAATCTATCTAAAACTGGGTTGGGTTGGGTTGGATTGGATTGGATTGTTCTTTATTCGGGTAATCGGATCAAAGTTGTGGACCCACTTCACCGGTATGCGGTCCAATTAAGTGCCCGGCCCAATAATAGTTGTTCGGATCGGGTTATGAACCCTTTTTGAGTCGGATCGAATAGGATCATTCGTCATTGGGTCGTCGGATCAAAGTTGCGGATTTCAATCCAGTCGTCGCGGATTGGGATCTGTTATCACTTGATCCATTTATGTGCCCAGCAAAACTAGGCCCGCTAATGGCACACAAAAATAAAAGTCATGAGAATCTAGTCGGATCTCGGGTTACATTGGTTGAACCAAAAGGTCAACTAGTTGGACAGGAGATTTAATATTCTTAAAAAATAAAAATAAAAATATATTTCGATCCTTTAAATCCAAATCATCAATGGTCGGACCGGTTGAGATCCGATGACCGATTTTTGGGGCCCACCAACCCGTTCGGTCCGGTTCAGTCCTGTCCAGATTTAATAACCAGAACAAAACCCTAAGGGTCATGGTGCTCTGGTTCTCTTAAATCCCCTGAATCCAACGCAAGCCGATGGAAGGGCTTGTCGTCGCCGAGTTCGTCATGGAAGACCGAGAGGAGGAAGTGCCAAGGGTAGCGGAGGAGCAATCGGAAGATGAGGAGGACTCGTGGTCCTCCGAGTCGGAGGTGGGAGAGGCTTTGGACTGGCTGGACCTGAGGGATGGACCAGACGGAGAAGGCGCGTCGGCCTCCTTCTCGCTCGCGTCCTCGCATCGCCCCAACGCCCACGGCGGCCTCCTCTCCCGGCCCCTCCAACCCCTTTCAAACCGCAACCAGAAATACTCCACCCACATCCGGGCTAATCCTTTAGAGGTGTCTTTCGGTCTCCCTATTTTGAGTATATTCTTTCTCTTCTGTTGATCGATTTGTTGATGGAAGCATCTCCTTCGTTGGCAGAATGGTAAAACTTTGTATTTTTATGTCGTTTGGTTGAATTTTCAGTAGAACAGTTTAATTTTTTCCCGACAAATTTGCTTTCTCCAAAGTTATGGATGTGATCGTTCGATTATGAAGAAGTCCACAGCTTGAGGTTGCCTGACCTTCAATCTGCATGTGTTGACTTTTTGAATTAGTTTATTTTCCTTTTTTTGTTTATTGTACTATTTGGTCTTGTTTTTTAATTTTAATTTCTGTAACGCAAAATGTTTGTTTAGGAATGGGAAGGAAGAACGGACGTGGGCATGTCAAACTCGGTGACAACTGCAATCAGGGACAGTGTTCGAGATATGGCGATAGGTAGAACAAAGAATACAGAGAAAGCTGACAGGGCTACTGTTGAGCAGGTTAGTGTTTCGTTACTTTTTTTTTTTCTAGAGAAGAATGTAGTCTATATATCTAAATTTGAATTTCAACATTTCAATTTCGATGTCAACAAATTGAAGTTTTGACAATTTTTTAAGCAAATGCTTACTTATAGGAGGCAACCCTGCGTGATTTACTTTTCCAGGAAAAGAAAGTCTATGATTTGTTTAAGTTCTTCAATATTTAGGATTTTGATCATCCAGTTTTGTAAAAGTATTGTGCTTGAAGCAATGGAAGGTGTTTGCAACTGTGACCTCATGCTTTCCCCTTTTTATGTGAAATATCAGGAAAACATCATGTTACATGTTCACAACATTAGTTTAGAGAAATATAGCCGATTTTACTGCTTTTTAACTATTCAAGTGACTTGTGCTGATGGCGTCAAGACATCACTTAACTTTTGAACTAGCAAAAGGGTCCATTTCTTGGGAGTATTTTCCTTCGACTGTTGTTCACATTTGGTACTTTTCAGTTTTGTCTATGGAAGGAGAATGGTTACTGTTATCTGGTTGATGTAGAACTAAAATGGACAACATCTTGGCTTTTGGCTGGTTTTACTTCTCTTGAATATGTTGTTACTGCCATTGGATTCTTCTGGGCAAATTATCAGTTCATTTGTCATTCTGAAACCTTGTCCTGATTGGTGCGCTGGATTCTTTCACCTTCTATTGCTATTCTGCTGATACTATGTGTGGAGTATGTCTTCGTGTCTCAGAACTTGCATATAATGCCCAATCAACTAACTATATCATTTCAACTTTTTAAGAGCCTTTCATTCTTCTTGATATCTGCACTTGGATTAGCTATCTCTATGTCTGTCTTGAGATAACATCTCTGATTGGCAGGCCATTGACCCTAGAACTCGCATGGTGTTGTTCAAGATGCTGAACCGTGGAGTCTTCCATGATATTAATGGCTGCATATCTACTGGAAAAGAGGTATGTCTTTAATCTTGAAACTTATAGTATTAAAATTTGATTTTTTTTTTGTGTTTATTTGGATAAAAAAGGAAA
Source organism: Musa acuminata AAA Group (assembly GCF_036884655.1). Lineage (NCBI taxonomy): Eukaryota > Viridiplantae > Streptophyta > Magnoliopsida > Zingiberales > Musaceae > Musa > Musa acuminata. Next base: position 802,183 of record NC_088334.1, read on the forward strand.
CAGATGGACATGTAGAACTTTGGAATTGCTGCTACAAGACAGAAACCATAGTTGCAAGATCAGATAGGTGTCAAGTTCGGCTAGGGACAATACAATCGATATCGACAAAATCACTCAACTTGAAACTAAAATTATAAAAAATCATAAACTGGCAAAGTAATAAAAATATCAAATATAATTTGGAAATAGTAGAAATTCTTGTACCCCCATATTTCCTGACTTTTAGAGAAGACATTAGATCAAAATTTAAAAGATAAAAACTGCCCAAAAGATTATATAAAAAATATTATATAATAAATCATTACAATCAATAATTATTTGTTCATAAACCATTCATATTAACTGTATCAGACAAAGACATATATAAAAAATTCAAAATTTGTGCACCTATAGCTTATTATAGCAATGGACTCTGCAGTTGCTTGGATGTCTCTGAATCACAATACAGATAAAGATAAAGCAAAGACAAGAACAAAATTCCTTGAAAAGAGTGCTTGTGGAAGCTGAAATTTATCATGAAAATGTATGATATTTCATTTGTCTAGTATGGAACCTATTTCTTTAATAGGTTAAAGCTACTCTTTGTCCTGCCCTTTCCTCTTCCATTGCCATTTTCTCTTTATTTATTAGTGATGAAGAATAAGCCTCACAACGATGGTGGCAAACCACGTTTTATGGTTGCAATGAATAGAGAATGAATTAATAACATCCTCTCCTTTGTTTCACCATGATCTAGGTTTCGTTTTTGACCTTTTCCACCTTGACTCTCTCTTTCTTTTCCTTCCCTTTCACAGCTCTCCTTTTTTCTTACTTTGAGACTGTTGAATTGCTTAGAATTGGCCAAGACCAGTGTGTTTGACTGATTATAGGTGATTATGTCCGATTTCCAGCTATAAAACCAAGAATGGTTCCGTAATGAGATATTACAAATATGGATTAGGCATATCATATATGATGACTATGATAAAAACCTAGTAAAAGGATTGACAGTCTGTTTATAAATAATCTTTCTAGTTCTAGAAATCCTAGATAGCATGACTTTTTTTTTACACAGGCAAATGTTTATCATGCAACAAAAGCTGATGGTCAGGAACTGGCAGTGAAGGTGTACAAGACATCTGTTCTTGTTTTTAAGTAAGGAATATCTTAGACTGAGATCTTGTTACATTTGAGTTTTATTTTTCATAGTGCTTTTTCTTTGCGCTGAAACTTCAAGAAGGTTCGGTTTTGGTGGTCAATAATAATTTCTGATTGGTAAAAATGTTCCTTTGTATGATCATAGGTATATTCAGTAATTATTAGCTATTTTTTTAATTCCATATGAGAATGATAATTAGATTATGGTGCTCAAGCTGAAATGTTAAAATTAGGAATTTTTGAACCATTCTCTTGATCTACAGTTTGGATGCATGAGCCATGAACATACACCTTGAAATATCAAATGATTTCTTCAATTGCATCACTCTTTAGATGACAACAGTTAATCCTTAAATGATACTTGTCTAGAGATGCAGATATTTAAATTCGACATTGAAATAGAATGGCACATGCCATAAGTGGTGTTGACACTAAGGTTTGCCATTGCGCACAAACTGGTATATATTGGTCAATATTTGTCACAAGACATGGATCGCCTTTTTTCAAGCAATCCAAGTCCATTACAGGGTTTCCCACCTTGATAGTCCAGTGCTTTTATATTTTTTATTTAGTGCTACCTCTCTCTCTCTCTCCCTCCCCATCCCCCTTTCTCTCTGCTTGCAATTTCTCTTGCCTCATGCTCACCTCTCTCGTGTTGCTTGCTGCTCCTACCACCCACCACTGTCAGCCCACTGGATGCTCCGCCTCCTCCACCCTTTGATACTGTGGTATGTACTGGCATTATGTGTCAGAACCATATTTTTCAGGCCATGGACTGGCACAGGTTTGGTATTGATAAGACCTTAAAGTCTTATCGTTGCTCTGATACCAATTGATAAGACCCTAAAGTCTTATCGTGGAAGAAATGGGAGAAAAGGGAATGATAATGATCGCTTCGAGAGGATCGACCTCCTTGATCGCTTCGAGAGGATCGACCCTCCTTGATCACTTCGAGGGGATCAGTCTCCTAGGGTTTGTCCACAGAGTGGAATAACATTTCATTGATTGATTGATTCTCAAAAGAAAGGGTTACATCACTATTTATAGAGTTCCACCTAGAGTCCAGGACTTGGACTCTTAATAATAAATAAATATTAAATAAACCTCTATCTGACTTTAACTAAACTCAATAAATAACTGAACTAAACAGACTCAATAAACATTATTCAAAAGCTCAGAAAAAGGGTCTTAACAGTTCCTCCCTCTTCAAATCAGTCTTGTCCTTAAGGCTGAGTAGCATCAATCTCGGGGAGCTTCTCTTTCAGCACTTTAGTCATAGATTATCTGCAACGCATCACAACCCGTGGATCAAGTAAGTATGGTATCCACTTTTTGATAGTGTAAGCAACAGGTCGGTCTTTCAGTGTAGTAATTGTTGCAAGAAACTTCTGGCATTGTATAATCAATTTTATCTTTAAACCTTTGCTATCACAAGTGAAAATCCGTCCATCAACAATCTTTACTTCGAATCTGTCATAGCCTTCAATGTGGTGGGTCAATCGGTCAACCGTCTCACTGTCCATAAAATTGTTAGTGCTACCAGTATCAATCAAAACTATAATAGGCTAATGCTCTAGAGTTCCGCCAACTTCTATAGTTTGCGGGTTAGAGTAGTCGGCTAATGTATACATTGTATGTATGGTAGGTTCAACATCTTCATTAGAATTTATACCTTCATGATCGGAGTCCACATTCTTAGCTTTCGGTTCCTCTCCAATTGGTTCAATCATCAGAAGTTGTCCTTGTTTACATCGGTGCTCCATACTCCATTTTTCATCATAGTACAAACCCCTTCTTGATCTTTCCTTGCTAATTTTTTTCTCATGTAGATGTGCAAATGAGATCGCAGCTATCATAGTGCAGGGTTGACGAGCCTTAACTTCATACCGGATCTCTGGAATAAGCCCTTCAATAAATGTATCCAGAAGTTGTCGGTCCAACCAATCTCTAGCTTGATTTGACAATCTTTCAAACCTACTCTGATATTCTAACACTGTAGAAGTCTGACGAATTTTGGCGAGCTAGCAATCAACATTCTCACATTTGGATGGACCAAAGCGAACAAGAAGCCCTCTTTTAAACTGCTTCCACGAAGGAACTCCGTGGAAAGTTTCATACCAATCGTACCACTAGAGTGCATCTCCCTCGAGTTGGATTGAGGCCACTTCTACCTTGGATTCTTCTGGGGTTCTGTGAAAACGGAAAAAAAATTTCTGCCTTAGAGATCCAATTGGTCGGATCTCCATCTTTCCATCTCGAAAATTCCACCTTCATGTGTGAGTAATTTGTGTCACAATCTTGGGGCCCTTTTCTTGTATTTTCAGATCTGTGCAACGTATAACTTGAGCCCCCATTTTGTTGAAATTTGCTGAGGCTCTCCAGTAGGCTCTTTTTGAAATCATTAAGTGTTTCTTGCAGTCGGTTCTCAATTCTGATTTTCAATGCTTCCATTTGTGTTTTCACCGAGTTATCAGTGGCCATTGCGTAAGACTGCAAATCTGTAATCTCAACTTTTATTTTTGGTGTCGGTCAAGGGCATCAACACTATTGATGCGAAGTTGCCGAGGAGGTGGACGCCGAGGGCAGTGCTGCGGTCGCTGCGTTGTAGGAAGAGTAGCTGCCCTGTTTCTATCGCTGCGTGGGGTGAGAGCACTGGGGTTGGAAGGCGACTGCGTTGATGTGGCTGCAGTTGCTGCGACCCAAGGGGCGATCGCCGAGCAGCGGGGTTGAGGCTATGGTGATGGCAACCTGCGGTGATGGTGCAGCTGGGGCAGCGCCGCCAAGGGCTCACTGCTGCGGTGGCTGCGACGGCATCGATGGAAGGCATGTTGCTTTGTCTCTGTAGCACTGCGGAAGGAGGCACTGGTGACGCTGAGGGATCGCGTCCGGTTGAGGAAACGACGATGGCTGTAATGGTCGTGGTTGCCTTGGTTTGATCACCGCGAGTAGGGATGGTCGAGCGATTGCAGCTACGACCCAAGGGAAGGCAGCAATGGTGGCGCGGTTGGGGCAGCGTCGTCGACGGTAGAAGCGACGAGGGGGTTGGTCCGTTGGCCAGGAAATAGCGACCGTGGCCCTTCTCGCTCGAGCAGGGTGGAGCAGCAAGGTGGGAAGGCTACTGGTCGGGGAGCAGTGGCGACGGTGGTCGCTGCCCGGAATGCAGCGACTACGGTGGGGCTGGCCAAAAGCAGGGGAGGCAGGGGCCTCTTTCGACCAGATGGGCTTCAAAGGGGAGAGGATGTGGTTGTGGCGGGTACGGCGCAACGAGGAGGGGAGGTTGCTGGCTGGGGAGTGGCGGCGGCGGTGGTCGAGCGGCCGAGAAGCAGCGGCGACGGTGGAGAAGGAGGAGTCGGCGGTGTCACGGTTGGGAACAAGGACAACCGGTGAGTTGCCCTGTTTCTGTCACTACGGATGTAGAGCAAGGAGGATTGGCGGCTGGGAGGCGTGCGACGGTCGTCGCACGGTGGCTGGCAGCGGTGGTGGCTCGGCAATAAAGGAGAGGGGTGGTGTTGAAGTGGCCGAGAAGCAGCGGCGACGGTAGAGGCAACCGGCGCCTGCAGTAGCAGAGGGACCGACGATTACTCTGTTTCTATCACACCACAGAAATAGCGATGTCGACATATCGCACGATCGAAGCTGCAACCAAGGGAAGGCAACGATGGCGATGCGGTTAGGGCAGCGTCGTCGACGGTAGAAGCGGCGATGGGTGGTCCGCTGGTAGGGAAATGGCGGTCGCGGCCCTTCTCGCTCGAGCGAGATGCGGGTAGCGAGGAGGCGAGGTCGCTGGCCGGGGTGGGGCAGCGGCGGCGGTTGGCTGGGCAGCAGCGGCGACGGTGGTGGTCCGTCGGTCGGGAAGCAGTAGCAACGGGTGGGCTGGTCGGAAGCAGGGGTCCGGCAGGGAAAGCAAGGGTGGCTGCGGCTTCTTCTTGTTGTTCTTTTTTTTTTTTTTCCAAAGATGAAGCTAACTGCAGCAAGGGGGCAGCAGTGGTGGCGGCTGCTGGCTGGGCAGTAGCGACGGCGGTGGAGAAGGGGAAACGATGGTCGCTGACCAAGATGCAGAGGTTCCTTCTCGGTTGAGAAGGATCGGCGTTCGTGGTTGCTGGCTTCACCCTTCCTTACACAAAAATTTTTATGGTAACACTGCAGCAAGAACGCCAAGGATCGCCGCTCTGATACCAAATGATAAGACCCTAAAGTCTTATCGTGGAAGAAAGGGGAGAAATGGGGATGCTCTAATACCAAATGATAAGACCCTAAAGTCTTATCGTGGAAGAAAGGGGAGAAAAGGGAATGATAATGATTGCTTCGAGGGGATCGGCCTCCTTGATCGCTTCGAGGAGATCGACCCTCCTTGATCACTTCGAGGGGATCGACCTCCTAGGATTTGTCCACAGAGTGGAATAACATTTCATTGATTGATTGATTCTCAAAAGAAAGGATTACATCATTATTTATAGAGTTCCACCTAGAGTCCAGGACTTGGACTCTTAATAATAAATAAATATTAAATAAATCTTTACTTGACTCTAACTGAACTCAATAAACAACTGAATTAAACAGACTCAATAAATATTATTCAAAAGCTCGGAAAAAGGATCCTAATAGGTATCTGAAATGGGAAACTTTGGTTGACACATCTATCAAGGAGAAAAAAATTCTTATATCAGCAAAAAATGAAGTTGTAATGACTATATAAGTATTCATAAAGGAGTGATTTTTCTGATTCAGATGGAAGCAACCTAGTCATGGAACAAATGAGCTGCCAAATATAGACTTACATCATTTACTAGGATCCAGTAATTGCCTGATTGTTTGAATATAGGATAGTGTGTTAGTTAATGAGGTTGTTTTGATACCATTGCCACATTGTCATATAGGTGAAAATGGGAGCCATTCATGTACATAATTGTTTATGGTGTCTCTTGGATTTACCTTGTAATATTTGAAGATTCCCCTTCATGGTCATTCATGATTATATTTTCATTGTTTGGCTTCAAAATGGTTCAGTGTGCTATAACGTGCTCTGCTTTTAAATCTACGTGAACTGTAAGATGCTTATCGTGTGATGGTTGATAAGCAGTTAGGAGAAGAAATTGAATTTTTTGGTATATAGTTTCTGTTTACATTTTATATATTGACATCTGTGTAGGAGGCACTTCTATGAATGGTTTAGAACCAAGATATAGTTTGAAGTACAGTCATCTGTGCACAAAGCCTCAAAACTATTGTAAGCACTTACTATTTGTCATATAACAGCTCTTATTATTATTTTCTAACTGCAGAGATAGGGACCGATATGTACAAGGGGACTACCGTTTCAGAAATGGTTACTGCAAGAACAACCCTAGGAAAATGGTAAAGACTTGGGCAGAAAAAGAAATGAGAAACCTCATGCGGTAAGAGCCTTCCTATGACTGTTGATATGTATTATTCTATTTAGATAAATTGTGCACTCTCTTAACCATATATATAAAAAAATAAATTAATTAAATTAATGATGTCAAAGTAACAAAGCAAAATCATGTGGATATTCCCTTGTTACTTTGTGTGTGGCATGCTGCATTGCGTCATATTCTAAATAAGAAAGAACTAGACAAGATGCATAACATGAAGCGGAGGAAATCTAAAGATAGCTGTGTGATATTTTTTTTTGCAGAAATTCATTAATTAGATTTAGATCCTAGTTATGTAATAATTTTTTCTGGACAGGCAACTCTATAGCTGTTTTATTTATGAATGCTCCTCTGTCCTTGTAGAGTAAAAGCTGCAGGAATTCGATGCCCGACACCATTGCTCTTGAGGCTTCATGTTCTGGTCATGGAATTCATAGGTGTTTATATTTTCTTCTGATTTTTTTTCTTCTAAAGTTGCAGTTGTCAGAATGTCAAATCTCTTCTTTTATTATTATTTTAGTGCTGCTATTATGATATCCCATTTGCTTTTCATATTGATTTATTATTTTTTAGTTTGTTAAATATCACAAACATCATGAATAATTGTAATTAATCCTAATTTGTAATGCAGGAAAAGCAGGCTGGGCTGCACCTCGCCTTAAGGATGCTGCATTGTCTGAAGATAAGTTGCACGAATGCTATGTGGAGGTATCTGTTATAATCTGATGTTTCTGTATTATACTTATCAATTGCTTCACAACATAGAGTGTATTATGGTCTAGCTGTTGCTACTAAATGCCACTTACAACTTTTTAAACAAGCTAACAGTGGTTTTAGAGAAGCAACAAACTTAGTTGTTTACATGGTTCTTATATTTGATCTGCAATGTTACTTCTTAAATTCATGGAATATAGATGTGCTTTTGATGATTGTGCTGATCATCAAATTTAATATTTCCTAATCTAAAAGAAGCTGCAGGCTAGCAGTTGTGAACATAATTATCACCACTCATTTTTCAGATTATTACAACAATGCGAACATTGTACCAGAAGTGTAAATTGGTACATGGAGACTTAAGTGAATACAACATACTTTATTTTGAGGTAAGTAGTTTCTGTTCCATTAAACCATTCTCATTACCATCCTAAATTAGTAGTAAACCAAGAATATTCATATTTTCCTTCTTCTCATTTTGTAGGGTCACTTGTACATAATTGATGTTTCCCAATCAGTAGACCTTGATCACCCCTGTGCTCTGGAATTCCTGAAAGAAGATTGTGTTCATGTTTCAGTTAGTAATATGCTTTGATGAGTTGCCAAGCCCCTTTTGTGCCTGTCTGATATTTTAGAATTGTGCTTTTATTCGTGTTGGTTGCAGGATTTTTTCAGAAAAAATGGAGTGTCCGTAATGTCTGTCAAGGAATTACTTGACTTTGTCATTGATGCATCTATTGCTGATGAAGATGTGGATGATTATCTAGAAAAGGTCCTTCTATGCCCTATATAGTTAATCTTTCAAAAATTGCCGAATCAGTGCCTTATCATCATCATGTTTGTGGAATAATTTCAGATTCAGCAAATGGTTTTAGGAGGAGAGACAGTTAACCAAGATGAAATTGCACCTACTGTGTTTGTGCAGGTATCTTATCATCCTTTCTTTTTTTTCCGATGCTGGTATTTTATGAGATCATGCAAAGCATGGCATTAACCAAGCAAGTTCTTGGTACTGATATTTATAATTGCTGCTTAGATATCCCTTTGGCCTAGATTAGTCAGAGGCCCAAATAATCGAATCACCTTTGGCCTGTGGGATAACTTAATTTAGGTGCAAATATATGGCTCTTCCTATTTCAACATAATTTCAGTAGTAGGATTCATGATGATTTTTGTAACTCTGCTGACTTGTCATTACTTTCTTGTGGGTCTTTATTACTCGAGATATTCGACACTAAGACTATCTTCACTTCCTGTTGCCTGTTATTCGCATGTTTCACTATTTCAAGACCGTTGACTATGTTAAAAAGTGTGAGGAGGATCTAGTTCAGATGGCTATGCTCCAACGGCCGTCGTTGGCATATCAGCTGAAAGCAGAAGAGATTTATGATCAACCTTTGCTAGGATTTGTACATACTAGAAATGAATGTAACCAACAACATCAACAAATCTCAGATAGAGCAAATGGTCCCTCAAATTTGTTAGAGGATAAGCAGACAGAACGACCTATGCAAGACACTGTTGAAGTCGGAACCGAAGATGAATCGACGTCTGAAGAAGATACCGATGGGGATGGTTCGTCGTTTGAGAGCGAGAGCGAGCACGAGATGGGCCCGGAGGAGAAAAGAGCTGCTCGGAAAGAACACAAGAAGAAAGTGAAAGAAGAGAAGAGAGAACAAAGGAAGAATAAAAAGTTTTCCAAGGCTGAGAAGAAGCGGCGAAAGAAATTGGCTAAAGCCAAGTGTCGAAGGTAACTTCTAAAGACAAGTATAACACCATGCAGCGATCATTCCTCCATGTTTTTTGGTAAGAGCTTGTGTTCCATGTGGTGTTATGCTGAGCTGTTTATTTTTTTTCCCTCTTTGGTAGAGCATGGTTGTATAATTCATGACTTCATTGTTTAACGGCCATACACTCCAAACAGGAGAGTAGCCTTGAAGTTTACTATCTAATTGTGTTATCTTAGAATGTAACAACACGTCTGCCGGTTGAATTGATGGCTCATATACAGTTCTGGGTCAGCAGGTTAAAGTTAGTCCACTTGAATGGTTTGCTTAGGCTTGCATAACAATGGGAACCACTTCACTCCCTTTTTTTTTTTTTTTTCTGTGCACTCATTTATTCAATTTCAAATCTTGATTTGGGAACAAGTTTAAATATCCAGACAAGTTCAATCATAATCGATGTTGGGAACTCTTTTTTTTTAAATTAATCTTGATTATTTTGATATTGTATTAAATCTCATATTTCGATAATAAAATCAATTGATAAATTTATGAGACTAATATGTTTTTTGAGATAAGTGATGTAGAAAAATATTTCGATTGATACTAAAAGGCCAATTGTTAAGCAAGAGAGTCGAATGTTATGTCAAGAATTTATTAGATTGAAAATTAGATGTCGACTTGAAAGATTGATCAATGTGTCAAAGATCGAAGTTCGTGCTAAAGTTTTAGGTATTGTATCAGAAGGATCATATATTATGTCGAAAGATTGAATGTTGTGGAAAAGTCAGACATACAAATGAAATGAACGATGTACCGAAGGAACGAAGTGTTAGAAGATTGAATGTTGTGGAAAAGTCAGACATACAAATGATGTACCGAAGGAACGAAGTGTTAGAAGATTGAATGTTGTGGAAAAGTCAGACATACAAATGAAATGAACGATGTACCGAACAAAGTGTTAGAAGATTGAATGTTGTTGAAAAGTCAGACATACAAATGAAATGAACGATGTACCGAAGGAACAAAGTGTTAGAAGATCAAACGATGTGAAACATATGACAAATGAGTGATTGATTTATCAAGGTCTTGATCGAGATCATTTTGAACCAATTAGAATTAAGCCAAAACACATAAAACGAGCTTATTAAAAGATCAAACCAGCAGCCTAAACTAAGCCTAGAACGTGGATATCACCTAAGGACGAAATCCTAACCGTGTTGCTTTTTAGATCTTTTTGGGAAGACTCCGAAGGAGTGGCTTGGAAGGTGAAAGATCATGAAAAGCGCTTATGGAGGATGTCAGAGGAACCGAGCCTTCAACATCCATTCATAAGTGAGAGGATGAAGGTTATGGTAAATGGTAGGGCGAATGAGAAAAGGGAGAATTAATTAGGTTAAGCGTTGGACAGTTTATCGGTGTTTATCCTTAGGAAAATGCATTGTTAATGTGCCTTTCGATGTAGATTTGAAAGGCCTTTCAATGGTAAATCGAGTTTTTAATTACCATAGTTAAAGTAATCCTACTTTTAGGTTTCAAGAGATAGAATCTTACCAAAAAACATTTATCATCTAAACTTTGATCTCATTGAGTTTTATGTCTTCCATGTTGAGATCTCAAGTTACGAGACAAATACTTTCTAATTTTTTCTTCAAAGGCAACATTCAATTGACGAAGTAAACGCATCCACGAGAGGGGAAGTCTAGATGTAGGGTTCTCAGATGGGGCAGAGAAGGAAGAAGGATATGATGATCAATTTGGTAGGAACAATGAAATGCTTCGAAATCGGTTGGGAAGGAAGAAGAAGGTGGAAGTAGTAGTAGGTTAGAGGTATGTCAGACAAAGTAAACTCTCTTTTTCTTTTTAATTGCTAAAGCATGAATGCATGTTATCAAAGAAACGAATAATATCAAGTTCGATCACTTAATGAATAATAGTCTTAAATTTAGACAACAAAATATCCATATTCCAAATCAACATTTATTACAATCAATTGACAACTAACATAAAACTATATCAATAATGATCTTAATCAAATTTCAATGATGATGATAAACAAAAAAATTTCATATAATAAAAATTAAATATTCAAGACCTACAATTTTATTGTTGTTATTGCAATATTTTAATCGATCTTTATTCATCCGATCAATGGTTATCCAGCCAAAATGATTGGGGTACAAATTACCCTTTTTTAAGACTGAATAAGAGGAAGGAAAAAAAAAAAAAAAAAAGAATACCACAGAGTGGGTTGGAAACACCGCACTAACGACCAGAATATTTTGGAAGCATTTATCAACTTAGGGTAAGCAATAGTTGTTCATGGCCACTACTGTTTCACCAGCATTGTCAGTCTGCTGTATTGAGATTACTCAGAAATGCCAAACTTCGGCATATTGCAAATAGAAACCTCTCTTCATCAATATGAAAAAAACAAGACAAATGAGCCTACTAAAGCAAATGATGAATTGGACTTGAGATGATTTTTGCCACAAGGGAGCAGCAAACTAGAAAGCTGCACCCATTAGTATTCTCCAACAATCACATTAACACTGCCTTCATGTTCACTTCATGATCAATTAGTATGGTAGAATCTTCCCCTTGCAGATGAATAAAAACATCTGACATCTTTACCTTGGAGGCGGGGGAGGACCATGTGATTTGGCCAATCCAACCCATACGACGATACCAACCGCAAGAATTACCCAGCCAAGTATGTCGTACTTAAGGTCACTGCTCTTCTTCTTCTTGGGCGCCTGAGATTTAACAGCAAGAATCAGAAACTGCAAGCCTTGATATCAAAGTAGGGGCTCCGTAAATGAAAGTTTAGAACAATTTGTCGAGGAACTTATTTCTGGCGTACATCATAACACAGAAACACACTCATCAACCCCAAAGCAAAATTCAAACAAGGTTGTTCTTACTAAACTTTCATGAGTGTGTTGTTTGAGAGGACTAGAAACTGGAGCTAATCTCACAAAACTTGAGCAATCCGTTTGAAAAAAAAATTAGAAGGGGATAGAAGATTCATTTATACTAACTCAATTCAACATAAAAGGACCCCTATCAACTCATTTATACTAGCAAATAGAATTTTTCTATAAAAAAAATAAAACAGAGATTATGTTGAAGTCATAACATGCTGTCCAAATCTGGTCCTGGTTAACTGAATAGAGACCGAATATGATCAAAAATTATTTCCTAATATCCTGATAAAAACAACTCTCTCTCTCTCTCTCTCTCTCTCTCTCTCTCTCTCTCTCTCTCTCTCTATATATATATATATATATATATATATATATATATATATATATATATATATATATGACCTATAGCTAATATCATATGCCCCTAACTTCTAAATATTTGACAATATCCAATTGTTTAATTAAATATTGCCCAGTTTTCTTTATTTCTTTTATCAGCATAGAAATGGCTCTATTAATCCAATCATGATTGCAAAGACACATAACATAAGAAAGCAACATCTACTCCCCACTTTGTCATTCGATTAAGCTTCGAACTCACTCATGATACTACATTAGTTTTGACGCATGTTTTGCAGTGTTAATGTACAAAATTGACCACAAATTTGAGATCACCCTATTATTCTAACTCCCAGTTGCTGGTAACAAAAACATGAAAAAGTGCAATGTCTATAATATAATTCGCTATTGGTTATATTTGAATTTGGATATCTCCCATGAAAGCAATGTACATCATCAACCCTCCTAAGGCCTTGTGTTGGTGGGAGCCTTGGAATTGGGCTGCCCCTGTAATCAGTTGGGTCCTACATACACATAACTTGACCTGACCCAGAATATATGCTACAGGAAATGCTTTCTTTAAACAGGATGAAAATGACGGATCTTTTAGAAAGACATAAGAGCTTGTGCATGTATTCTAGAAGAAGAAACTGCATGTCCTTCTAGCGGATTGTATTTGGACATAAGAAACTGCATGGGCAGTCTGGGTGCATATTGGTTAAAATCAAATCTGGATGTCTGTCTTAAGCCCAAGTGAACTAGGTCCTGTATAATTTGACCCATTAAAAGAGAGAAATTTTAAAATAAAATCATGGTGAGATTTATCAAAATAAAGTCTTTCGTAAAAAATTATAGTCATGGTAATGCTTTAAACAAATCTAAATCATCAAAAATAGACAAAGGTAGTAGGATATATCAGTACTTGTTTCACCAGCAAAGGATGAACTATTACAAATTTGCACATTGAAAAGCAAGATAAATCAATTAAGAGAAATACACACATACAAGAAAGATGGCTATTAGCAGAATTTACCAGACACCAGACTGGTGTTTTTAAACAAGGGGGAATTCAGCAGCTTTAAAAAAAGAATAAATCATATCATTTGCCCACCACATCAGACCTCACGTAAAGAACTAATCTACATGTTAAAGTACTCAAATGTGCAGCATAAAAGCAAAAACATATTACTAAACATGAAAAGTGTTGAAGAAAGAAGAGAAAATATCAAGCAAAGATGATACTGCATTTATCTAACTAGCAGGCTGACATGCTAAAATGAACTACAAAAAAAATATTTTCTTCAGAGGAGCACAACAGTACCTTCACATTTGAAGCTGAGGTTGTTCCCTGTGAAGCCTGTTGACTTGCCATCTGCTTTTGGAGCTCTAGATGTAATTCAGGTGCCTGAGGAAAATGTTTAGGCTACCTTTCAGATGAAGATTGTGGGATGATACATATACTGACTAATCTAGAACATGAAATAGCATTTCCTCATACCCTATAAAGTTAGCCATACATCTCTATTCAGTTTTTATTTCTCAATAAGCATGACAAGCAATCTCCAACATGCGACAGACTGATACAATCAACAATCAGAATAAAGTATATATTAACAGCATCTCCAAATGTGGAGTTTCTAACCAATAAGAAAAACAACCACCGAAATTAACAAACTTAACAATGGGTGAAAGAGAAGAATGGAAAACATGACAAGTAAATTTATATCTAGTTCTGAACCAAAGAATTTTATTCCATTATCAGAAGACAGAAACCTACCATTGTAAAGTTCCATATATCCATAGATGTGCAAAATAATTAAAAGACAAATTCAAGGCAACTTGTTAAAGAAAATTAATGTTGGAATTATTTTAGAACTTTAGAGGGCTCTATAATACCATAAGTTGTTGCAGAGATGAAGAAAGAAGCCAAATAAAACTAATCTTGGGCTTTATTGGAGATTCTAGGGCTTTACCGAAGATATAATCCCTGCAAATAAATTTGATCATAATTGAAGATCAATACAAAGAAGAATATTTATCAATCAAGTCCCAACAAAAGGTAAGATTGTTTGTCAAAACAAATCTGAAAATGTATCTTCCCCAAAGAAGCCAAGAAAATCTGATTAGTATGTTGGATATATTTCCTTGATTATATTCTTTCCTTATCCTTCTTGTACATTGGGTATCTATAAAAGGGGGGAAGGTATTGTAACATGGAATATAAAATACTGGCCAAATAAATGATATTCTTTGTCTTCCCGCATTACATGTGGGTGGCCTGAAGTGATATCCTAAAGCCAGAGGAGATCAGGTATTTATCCCTGATGGAGCAATGACATCATTGACATGTGTTAAAGTCCAAGTGTAAGACTTCCACCTTAGCCAGTTAATCCATAAGCCAAATGAGTGATAGTTATCTTTTGTCTCATGTAATTTTCCTTTTTCTATCCTAGAACTATAAAATCCTAGGAAAATGAATATCTGCTTTCGTCCAAGAGCTTTCCATGCATCGTCCTGCATTATATTGATATCAAAGAATGTCTTTTGAAATCCTTCCACAGCATTTTGCCACATCATGTTGGTATAAAGTTTGTAAATTATCCAAGATATACTGCCATTGAAGCTGATCCACATTTCAATTACATGAACCTGAGACGTGTTCCTGCTCTATAGAAGGGTATGATGAAGGAGGTATTTTACTTTAATGTTCAAAATAATTTTATTTATTTAAGTTGCTATAGGACAACTGTCTCTGAGCTACTTGCCAGAGTTGGACTATAGAAGATGACCGGAAATACAAATCTGGTTAAAGATATCTGGCAACAACAAAAAAGAAAGTAGCTAACTAAGA
Organism: Musa acuminata AAA Group; assembly: GCF_036884655.1. Taxonomy (NCBI): domain Eukaryota; kingdom Viridiplantae; phylum Streptophyta; class Magnoliopsida; order Zingiberales; family Musaceae; genus Musa; species Musa acuminata. Next base: position 817,268 of record NC_088334.1, read on the forward strand.
ATCTGATTAAACAACTAGCAGAACTCATTAAACATCGAATCCTTTTGGCTTAGTAAGCTAAACTAGATCAGCATTGCAAGTAACAGATAATAAACGATGAAAAACCTTGCCTATTATGGAATCTGCTAGGGTGAAAGTAGGTCAGATTACAACTTTACAAAATCAATTCATTCCAAGTGGAACCGGACAGGGTTAAAAAAAATGAATTTTCACCACATTTCATATTTGTACCTAATTTTGCTACCTGAAAGGCTGAAACATTTTGATATGAATATGGATTTGGGTTTGGGTTTAGTTCTACCCATTTATGCATATCAAAATTGGTCCTACCCAGTCCCCACATAGCAGAAGTCATGTGCACCAACCTACCCTTTTTATCTAGATATCTAAATGTTGAAATATAGTTCAAAGGGTTAAATAAAATCTACAGCGACCAAAGCAAAATATTCTTGTTTGATTTTTTTTCTAAGCACAATATTCTTTCTTTTCTCTGTCTTCCTTTCGATCGTTTACAATTTTCCTTATGGTTTTTGTACCCAATAAGCATAATTCAGAGGTTTGAACTAGTATCCTACATATTGGCTGGGAGTGTATAAAATTTCTCTCTAGCACTTATGCAATAACTATCTCAAATGCAATTTAAATCCAGATCTATAATATATCTGACTCATATCCATATATGTTTTAAAAATACAAGGTCAAAACACTTATATCCATCTAGTATGGCTATTAGAATTTATGCAAGATGAAGTGGGCGGACATGGTTCTTCTGATATTCGATCTGCATCCAGATTGTTTTTACCCCTAAATCCACTGGATTAAACAAAAACGAAATTCCTTGAATAATTTTCAAAACATTAATGATGAATTATTATGATTAAACAAATGATGAAGTTGCATGGAATTTGCGTGGTAAAGATCGAAGCAGGACATCCACAAGAAACATTCTCCCATGACAGAAATTGTGTGGAAAGTTGAAGTATGTTCAATTGTAGATATCACAATGAGATACCACTTTGAATTAATTTGTGTACATGTCTATAAACAAGATTCTAAAACATGCACTCATTCCAAGGAAACACATATTACCAAAATTTATCATGTCAAAACTGACTTGTTCCCATGAGTATTCAATCATTAATGACAAGATCCAACTACCAAAAGACATCTTATATTCAACATTGACAGTCCTGCATAATATACAGAATATTGGTCATATCCAACTGCTCGCGAAAGAAACAATAGGATCAATATTCTATCCCTGAGAGAATGGCTACTAATTATATGCCACTGAAGAAGAATTTAACAGAGAGCTTCCACAGCAATATACAGTCTTCAATATAACATATGCCCTTTCAGTTGCTTCCTCTAAATAACAAGGAATATTTGTTTACAGAAAAAAAGCAAGAACCTATAGATGCCACCGTTGTGCAATGTGAATATTAGAATCAGTGGTACAAGGATGGATAGAGAGAGAACTAATAAAATGTTATTAAAAGGAAATTAAAAAGATTTGAATGTTCGTAATTAATTAGGGATATTTCCATATTCAACTGACTTCAAGAAGTTGGAGTATTAAGGCTTGTTATTGTTGTTGTAGAAAAAGAAAAAAACAAACTATATAGTACACATTTAATGCTTAATTTCACACCTCAAACTAGTTTGTGCTATTTTAAGTAATAAATAAATAATGACCAGGTATCTCAATTGTGCAGCATTGCTGAGGCACATTAGCTCATTTCCTACACATGTTTGATTCTCTCTCTCTCTCTCTCTCTCTCTCTCTCTCTCTCTCTCTATATATATATATATATATATATATATATATATATATATATATATATATATATAAATATAAAATAAGGTAAGATTTTACAATTCCAGCATAAGAAGGATATCTGGTTACCATCGAAACAAGAATTGTTTTTATCACTGTAACTCATACAAGAAGCCAGAACCACTGAACATAAGAGAAAAAAGAACTTCATAGAACCAACTATCCTAACCGATGGCTGACAAGAAAAAAAAAAAAGCAAATGCTGAATAATATAAGTAAAATAATTCTGTGAACCAATTGACACAGTATTGTTTCAGTATATGCAATTGATTATATATATATACCTTGGATGACAAATCCAGCGATTTAAGATACAACTCGTTTCCAGGATCCTACAAGAATTTGAAATCTTAATGCACCAAAACAAGTAGAAATACTTGAGAGAAATGACTGGATTGGACTATTTGTTTGTGCAAGCGTTACCAACTCCAGAGCCTGTTGGAAACATTGAGTTGCCTTGTCAAAATAACCCATAGCTGTCTCGCGATCCTGTGTGAAGAATGCATGAGAAGTATGGGCGTTTCCCAAGCACCACAGAGTGTCATGCTTGCTCGGATTCACCTCTAAGGCTGCCTCCAGTTTTGATATAGCATCTGCAAAGCACTCAAATTCGTGAAGCAGAGATTTCTCTTCCCCCGAGTCAAGTTCGCAGAAAACTACTTTCTTATCGCATCTGTCAGGACGAATCTGTTCGAACATCAATATTACGAACCTTTTACCATCTTTATAGAGTCGTCACCGCTCTGAAACGAGGACAGCTCAAGAAGCGCTCCTCCCCACCTCGTGAGATTCTACGAGAACATAAACGTGATTCCATTACCAAGAACTCCGCAAGGAACAGTCAGGAACACACAAGAAATTTGGTCTCGGAAGCACCAATTAAGTCGAGACAGCAAATGACACCATCAAAACCGATCATTCCAAGCGCCGAAAGTCCCAAACACACGGGCAAGAAGAAACGGAAAGGAAGGAAAGGCGTCGCGACTCACATCGGCATCGAGGGGGTTACTGGCATAGGCGGCCTCCGCAGTCTTGCGGGCGTGCTCGAAGAAGAGGAGCCGATCGAAATCGTTCTGCTGCAAATCCATGGGTGGCAAACGACCGAGAGGAGCAAAGGCGGACGCGAAAGATCACCTGAGCCGCCCCCCTCGCGTGAGCGCAGCAGCTGTCAAGAGGGGATTAGGGTTTATCGAATGAGCGGCGAGAGGTCAGAGGTTTAGGAAGTTTCCGGTTACAATTTCAGTGGGGCCGATCGTGACGCCACGATGACGGCGGCCCGCGTCGGTTGGGTCGGTTTATGAACGGTTATTTTTCCAAAAAAATAAATATATTAAATTATCGATATAAATTCGAAAAGAAAGAGTTGACGACATGTACGAGCTTTACTCGCAGTGGTGTTTACATCTCTACTAATCTGTTCGAAGCTAATCACATTACATCTCTACTAATCACATTAGCTAAGACAACAATGAATATATTTAAGATTTTAAATTTTGTTTATAGCAGTGAGAGTTTGGCAAATGATTTGGTGATTATGGTTTTTAGCCTCCTTTAGGATAAGACACCATACATTGTACTGTTCACACATATAGAAGAACATAGATACAATAATAATAATAATAATAAGATCAATGCATATCCTAACATTAACATCGATCATCAAAAGGACGAGATGCAAACAGAGTAAAAGCCCTCATTTCATCCGTCTTCACGTGAACTTTCTTCCATGTTCTATGAGGCCGAAGACACTCGTTCGTACGTCAGTAGATCAAATTTGTTCTCGTTAGAGACGTCGATGACTATGAACCGATGATGCAAAATCTCCCTTCGTAGGATGAGAAGAAACCTGAAGGAGTTGTGGGAGGGGGCAAAGGGACTGCATTACAAATCGCAAGGCTTTTGAATGAGACCTGCTATGCTTCTTCTTACCCTCCTCTCAACAGCAAGATGTGCAACAAGAAAAGCATGAGAACCATCTGGATTCTCCTGCAGCCGGAGCTTCTTTTGGTGTTCCGGTCTGCGGCGGGAGCTGCTCTGCCTTCTCTGGCTGCAGTGGGTGTCCAGGTTCCCCCTTGAACGAACCACTTTTCCTTTCACCTGTCAATCTGTCTCAACATTCTTTAGTTTGATCACCCAAATCTAATTCCTATTTCACAGCTTCATGTGCAGCGTAGTGTCAAGAAGGACGAATTGAAGTGCATGAGAAGAAGAGATCGTACATTGGAAACGCAAAGGATTCAGCTGAGCTGCGAGATAAGCTGGGCGGCAATGCTGTTTGCTCAGCTGGACGCCGCTCCTTGTGAGCATGTTCCTCGGCGTTCGCTGCCTCCGCTGCGGCCTGTAGCGCACCACTTTCCGCGTGGACCGAGTAGGATGCCATCGGACTGACGACATTCTCCTTGGAGAAGCTGGAGTTCCCTACATGGATGCTGAACAACGACTCGTTGGAGGCCACACTCCACTCCATCGGAGTCGTTGACTTGGATCTTTCGAAGATGGAGGAGGGAATTCGATTCGGGTCGGCCGGATCTGACTTCTCCATTACCTGAACCGGAGGAGACTGCCCTGGTTCGAGAATGTCGGATTGAGGTAAACTGATGTCGGTAGGATTTACAGAATCATTTGCACTTGTAGCTGCACCAGCTTGAGTTGCTTGTCCTCGAGGGATGTCTCCATGTTCAGGCAGTGGTGTTGACATGGTGAATTCAGCTTGGTCCGACCGGAAGAACTCCTCCTCCTCCGATGACTCATCAGAAGAGGTGGAAGATGAGCAAGATGTTTCTTTCCTAGTGTAGGCTGCGCGTGTTAATCATCCTCGGCGACGGTGATGTCGATGCGCGGTTCCTCAGTCGAATGTTCTTTTGCTTCGCCCTCTGACCTTCTATTTTTATGGCACAGCACACTACTCTCTCTGCACAAGACATGAAATAAGAATAAGATGAGGTCAATTAACAGATTCAATATAGCAGAAATAATGTGCAATAAATAAGAAGATAAATCTCCAATGCCATTAAGAATCATATCATGCTTGACTAATATAAATACAGTATGTTTAGAACATACGTTGACAACACCAAAAAGAGTTGGTGAATGAGCAAAGGAGATTTATTTGTCTTCGACATAATCTTGGAGTGCAAAAGGGATAGATCGAAAACAATGGACTTCTTCAATCCTCAAATCATTATCATGAAATATTGCTCAAGAACAATCCTGAAATAAATGATTGGAGAATCCAAGACTTGAGGATCCACAACAATCTTAGAATCGATCTCTGTCGAATTAGCTAGCTGCTCAGGAAACAACAACAACATCTCTATCGACCCTCATCGCCTTTCAAACAAATCGTTAGGAAACATAAGCATGCAAACGCAAGTTTCTCCATCATGCAAAATAAGATCAGATATTATCAAAAGTGCAGCGAATCCATGAAGAAGAGAGAGAAAGAGAGAGAGAGAGAGAGAGAGAGAGGGAGAGGTAAACTGCCATTGTACGAACCTTCAGATTTAGGATCAGAATAAGGAGTTGGACGGTAAAAATCACAGCTTTTTCGCTACTTCTCATTCTTCGTTCGACGACAGGGAACGAAATGGGGGAGGGGGGAGCGATAGAGGGGAGGGGGAGGCCGAGCGATGCTTCCGGTTCTGCTCTTGGGGATCGGATCCAAGATCACTCTGTAGATACATATCTTACAAAATAGTTGGTTGATCTGATCTCATGCTCGTCTGTCGATCTCCAACCGTCGGCTGCGGTAGCGGGTCGCCCGTAGGCGACCGTCGTGTAGCAGATCCGCTGCGGGGCCCACGTCAGCGGGAGACCCGTGGGACCCGGACCTCCACTAGAGAATTTTAAAGGTCGCAATAAACCCACACGATGAGAATATATATATATAAATGTTCCTTATTTGATCAAATAAAATCAATTTTATTTTATTTATGAAAAATTTCACTAGTTTCATATCTAACACATTCCTGATCCAATAATAATGAACATCAATATGTTTGATTTTAGTATAATATATGGAATTCTTACTAAGATAAAAAATATATCACAATGGATGATAATATCTCTGTCTTGCTTCAACTCTAACCTGAAATGACTCTTGAATGATTGAAACATCGTAACATACTCTTTCTTGTAGTATGTTATGATTTAGAATCAAGAGTTGGTTGTTCTTGAAATTTAGATTTATGATCCGGACTGACAATGATACAATTTTGATGTTCTCCATGAACACTATAATCACATGTGGTCGAGCGATTTTAGTATATAATTTCTTCAATTCAAACATGACTAGTTGGAATGAATATAATCTTGACAACTAAAATCTCTTTTTCCTTTGTCAACTTCGCAGTTGACTTGGTTGCATTTCATTGGTCAATCCAAGTATCTACTTGTGCTTCATAAAAAGATTTTGAATCTTTGGGAACAGTAAATATTGTATATTCACTAGCAAAGTAATTTATGTAAGGCTGATCTATATTGGTAGTTCAGCAACCAACTGTAGTTGCTCTTGAGGCAGCATCTATTCTTGCTAATTACCAACCTCCAAGAGAAGAATTTTGACACCTATTCTTGAGGTTCTTGGACATCCCCCCCCTTTCATCATGAGTACTTTGTTGTGAGGAGGTACCTTTGATCATTGTAATAAGAGAATCCTCTGCAAGAACTTGGGAGCCATTTCTCATTCATGAGATCAAGTAACCTGCAGTCTGTACCAGAGATCATCCATTATAACATCATCTTAGCTTCAGTGTGAGTAGATAACCACTTCTTCCCTTTTTGCAATCATAACTTTCCAGCATTCATTCACAAAATAATTTTTTAAGCCTTCAGTATCTGATCTATCAGCAGAGATCAAGTTGAAATAAGAGATTCAGAATGTGTGTCACATTCTTGAGAGCAATTTATATGTCTGAGACAAACTTTAGCAAAATGCCACATTGCCACTAACTAAGCCAATAAACGAACTCCATGCAAAAACAGCCAAACAATCTGTCTGAACCAATGACGACCAAATTGTTATTACAGCTCTACTTTTCTTTAAAAAAAAAAAGTCTTCTACTACTCAAAACATTCACAAGCAGCAAAGCATCACCTGCCGGCAAAAGCCTTCTCATATTACTCCTATGAACCTCCCCTTGAACCCTCTAAATATAGCAAGGCTTATGTAAACCCTTTCTGACATGTAAAACAGTATCGAATTTCCTGCATCTGATTGTGGCGTTGCCTGGAAGATCAATTCGCATAGTAAATTATACAAGAAAAAAAATATCCTTCATTTATCCGATTGCTTGTTGTCTACATATGGGGCACTATCTGAAAGTGCTTCAGTTTATTCAACTGCTCTTGATCACTTTAATACAACCGGGAAGAAAACCATTCTGATGTTACAGTAAGGGAGAAAAAATTGTTCACTCATCTTGGAAGAGCTCAGTTGGAATCTATATCATAAGCTTATCATCACGTATTGCAAATTACGGACCAATATATGTACACATGTAATCAATGTATACTTCGGCCCATCAAGTGCTGAGAATTTTTAATTCCGCCAGCCAGTGTAGACTGTCATCGTTTTTTACTCCACCAGTCCGGGATTTTTAATCTCCTGTTCCGATGTACTGCAAGATTGGCTGCGGGAAGTTTATGCCGGATTTGCCGCCATATCATGTTCACAGCATCTTCCTCTCTAGTCGGGTATTGGAACTCATAGTGGTGAGAGATATTCTTCAGCCTCCTCCACATTAATATCCACCTCTCTTTCTGGATCTGCCGGAGCTGACCCACCATGTAGCCAGGCCGAAGGGCTTCTTCCGCAGAGAAGAAAAGGGAGAATTCACTGTAGTCAATCTCATCCTCGAAAGGCAGCTCAATCCGGTCACTCACAATTACAGGGACACAGTGACTTACGATGGCATCAAACAGACGGCATGACGAAGGAGTGTCCCCAGCAGGGTGCAGACAAAACTTGGATGACCGCATGCCTTGTGAGGACTGGTAAATCAGAAGCAAGAGAAGTTAAATATATTTATTGGGAATAAACACATAAGGGACTTCAGAAATCCATCAAACTACAAAAACAATGATCATAGATATATTTTTGCTAGGAAAAGCATATAAGGTGAACAAGATATGCTACCAACAGTTTTTCACATGAGAACCAAATAAAAGTTCTAATAAAAGTGCAAACATGCCATGAATACAAACTATAGCTTAATCTTAGTAACAGGATATGGGCAGAGATAAAAATCTAACAACAAGTATTTACAATAAGAAAGGACCAAATCATTTTTTCTATAATATATACTTCATACACAAATCAGAATTACACTGTAACAGAATAAATACCCTCATACATCAGGAGCTTACCAGCCTAACTAGATTAAGGACTAACAACTAAGGTGAATTAACAGTCCAAATGTAGTTACCAAAGAAGATATAACAAAGTCTGCAGCTTACTGCTTTTATGCCTTCGCCAGTGGCAAAGCTATCTTCATACAGCACATCATCATATTCTTTCAAAATCTTTGCTAGTTTGGAACGAACAATTCCTTCCTGTACAAATTGCAAGAAAATTTAATGATAAACAAACATAAAGGGCTAAAGAACCAACTTAGTCAGTAGAGGCACACTGAAACTGATGCAATCTGAAAATAATAATAAGACTTACATCCTTCCTAACTGTTCTTCCTCGAAAGAAAAGTAGAGTAGGACGGGTTTCAAATGGATCAGGAGGATCATCTTCCAGATAAGAATCCACGACATGCACATAAGGTCCAACAACATCTTTCCCAAGGAAAGCTAAATTCCTGGGATATCGCCCAAAATCTGCCACCACAAGAATGGATGCATTCACCTGATCCCGCAGAAATCTGAAAGCATTTGGGTGATGCATGGGGATTACATGGTCACGACCCGCAGAGCGTTCCCAATATTTGGATTTCCTTAAAATATCCAGGAGGTCAATCTGCATACAAAAAGCATATAGGAGATTACAAGAATTTCTTTTCCAAGGAATAGTACTATGATAATGATAGAAAATCAAGCAGTATATGGAATTGATATAGGCTTCTATCTTCTTTTCCAATAACACTAATATCATCTATATGAAAACTTAGGACGAAGATATCACCTCATCTGGATCAAAGAATTATGAATGAAAAACAAGTCATAAGCAATTAAGCTTTTGTTTGTACCTGCCAGCTAAGGAAATTCTGATTCATAAAGAATATTGAAAAGAGAATTCAACACATCAAAATAATAGCATATTAATTACCTAACATTTTCTACCTTCTCATTAGCATTGCTGTGTATGAGGCATACTGCAGAAAACAGGTAAAAAGGTCAAATCTCAAAATTACACAGCTGACTTAAATATTGTTTAAGCATTCATCAATTAGACTACTGAGCTCAGGTTCCATAAGATAAAACAAGGCTCAATGCTTCTGTTTTTCAAAATATCATCACTAATGTTAAGATCATGCAAGTTCTCAAAGACAAATTTGACTTGATCCATCAAAATGTATCAGATACAGTTTCTTCAAATTAAGGCACAGATAGACTTTGGGTCCTAACCACATATTCTGAACAATAAGCCTATAATGGAAAAGTTCAAGGGCATCCATAAGTGCTTAGTTTGCAACAGGCATCTTAAAGGTGTGTTGAGTCTTTTGAAACGATAAGGCTGAAGAAAATGTTCAAACTATCAAAATGATAAAGCTTGAAGCTCTGCAAGGAGCTTTCTACATGCTTCGTAGTTCCTAGCATTGCCATAGTCACATACAACACAAAACCAGATGTCTCAATACTACAACTTAGTTCCAAATCACATTTTATCCTAAATATTAATTCTATGATTTAACTTTTACAGTCGTGTAATCATATTACACTAGATAAACTTATCCTCAATTTACTCTAATGGTATTATCCAATGGCCCAAAAAAATTTCAGCAACTAAACCAAACACAAAACCTTGCTTAGGACAATGTAAACCTAAACCCAAAAATTCCAGTAGAAATTAGCAGCATAGGAACCAATTCCAGTTCCAAATTACTGTGACCAACAAACTGTCGCTAGGAGGAACTCCTTTGGGATTGAAGGCTAGAGCAAAACACTTTAGTAATTTCCAATCTCATTAACGAAACCTCCTGATGTAAAAGGTAGGACTTGAGTAAATCACAAATCTAACAGACTATTCTTGGAAGGGTTTTAACTAAGGTTTTAAATCTCAGTCTGTCACTGTTTCTATAATCCACTAAATCAGTAAGGTACCAGTGTCTGAGGCAGCATAACATCGAATGCCAGTAAAATAAGAAATAAGAAACTGATACCGACAAGTATCAGACTATATGCTCCGCCACTGGCCCTTTATTCGAATGATAAAATACCGGTCCATCGGAAACCCATATTTGAAACGTTGGTTCTAACATTCTTAAAATTCAAAGCTTCATTTAAATTCCGTAAGTGTCAAGTGTCCTGTTCTTAATGTTCAGAACTTTAGTAGGTTCCTTGAGAATCAAGTAACGTGAAGACGAAGATTCTAATTGGAAAAGAAAAGGAAGGCTAATATAAAATAAATTTAAGTCGGTTCCCGATAGATACTCGTTTGTACTTTACCCAACTATCAAAGATTGAACAAAAATAACGTAACAACCACTAGGAGTCCGATGAATCTCAAGAAAAATTGGAAGACACAAAAAACCGAAGCTTTACCTGCAGCTGGCGATCAATCTCAGTATCCGGATCAGTCATGTTATGCCCATGGGTATTGAAACTAAGCGACGAGAAGAAGGGCACGAAGAAGACGTCCGCCTCCTCCCCATCAAGAACCCTAACCGCCTCGGCCCCCTCCCGGCTCCCGCCAGGCATTAGCGATACCATCATCCAGTACTCCACGCTGTGCTGCTTCTTGAGCCCGGAGGTCTTGGGCCACGGCGGGAACCCGCCGACTCCCTCCGCCGCAGGCACCTCCCGATGAGCGCCGCGACCGAGCATCCCGAGGTTGAAGCGGCGCGGCAGGTCGTACATGAAGACCCTAAGAGGAGGCGGCCGGGCCCCGCCTCCGATGTCGGAGCAGCGGGGACGGAGGGAGGCAGAGGATGGGAGGGAAAAGGAGGAGAAGGGAGATCGGAGGTCGGAGGAAAAGAAGACGGAGAAGGAGACGAGAAGGAAGAGGAGTGCGGCGACGGAGGCGATAGCTTTGGTGTTCGCCATGGGAGATCCCCTCGCTCGAGGTCCGTGGATGGGCGAATTGGGGGGAGCTGCATTAACGTGAGCATGTGGCATGATTATAGCGTGCGACGGGACACGATGTCCAAATCGCTTGCTTGTTGTCATTGCACGAGTGTTTTTGTTGCCGGAAGCAAAATAACTGCAACAAATCGCCAAGAAAACAAAAGTAAATTGCCAAGACTGTCTGTCTGAGAGGAGACACGCTGATGGGTAAGTGTTCAACGGTCGATAATTTCGAATAATTCACAATAATTTTATTTACGGATCATTTTGCCGCCTACTTACTAAAATCGTATTTATTATAAGTTATTTTTAAAATAATTTTAGATTCAGCAAATAAATCATTTCTTTTTGTGCTTAAAAACCCTACTTTCCATATTTAATAAGGGTTTAGGACTTGAAATCTCAATTGATAATATATATATATATATATATATCTCACTTTTATATTTTTCAAAAAGGATTCCTTCTTTTCTGGAAAAATAAAATACCTTTAAGAAAGTGGATTTTTCATCAAAATCCAATTTGGGTTAGAGCAGTGGAGTAGCATTACACAATATTTTTTAATAGAATTATTTTGGTTTATAGTATTTTTTTTTATCGTTGAACATTATAATTAGATAATGTCTCATAATTTTTTATAAATTTAAATTAATTAAGGCTAGGTTATACCCTTTTTCAGTAGGATTATAAAGTTCTTATTTCAGTAATTAAAATCACTATAACCCTATATAAAAACATTATAACATGTTCAATTGAAACAAAAAAAAACACTATAATAATATTTAAAAAACATTGTAATCAGTTTGGTTTAACATCAAACCAATTTGATTGATTCGATCTAGCTGGGCTTCGGTGGAAAACTCAAAACATATTAATATAAATTTCATATGTTTATATTTTTAAACGTTATATGAGAAAAAAAATATATCAAAATATAATATTTTGAATTATTAGATCATCATAAAATAAACTAAAACTTATAAAAAAAAATAACCCAATTATAAGACATTTAAACACTAATTCGCTTAACGTTAGAAAATGATGTTTAAGAGGATCTAACAGAGTATTACAAGATGATTTAATAAAAGCCCGAGTTGACCACATATCAGTAGCTGTCAAAAGAGTAAAGAAGTGCTCCATTCGAGGAAACATTGCCATCAACCACTCAGCTAGATACATCAATGTTATGAGACGTTCAAATTATGTTGGCAGATCAAGAATCAAGGAAATGAAGACAATTTTGTGAAACTTTGATAACCTCATACAAGCTAGATTATAACTCTGTAAACAAAAACCAGCCACCCAGAACTCCAAATTACGAGAAGTTCAAATTATGTTGGCAGATCAAGAATCAAGGAAATGAAGACAATTTTGTAAAACTTTGATAACCTCATACAAGCTAGATTATAACTCTGTAAACAAAAACCAGCCACCCAGAACTCCAAATTTTAGGCAAGCTTTGTTAGCTAGACTTCAATGTAATATATGTCAGAAGCCCAATCAAACATGCTCTCGATACAATATCATCACAGAATACTTAACCTTTGGTGTGCTGAAAATGTCAACACTGCTTCACAGTCCAACAAAACAATGCTCGGTTTATTCATAACATATCTGGGCTTCCAGATTTGGCAGTCAACTTGGGACTTAACCTGTATGTCTGATATAAAATAGCAAAGTCTTCCAACCAATGCATTAAGCACCACCTCAGCTTGCTTCGATATTCTTACAGACAGGGAGACAATATGACGATGAACTGGCAACGGCATGCAACAAGATTTGCAATTATGATACTTGATCAGGTTTTAAAAAGCAATTATCCACCAGCAGCTGCAATCACAATTAGATTTTTCATCCAGTAAAAGTGGTGTCTGCTTCATTCTGATCAGCTGCTTCAAGGCTGCACAGCTTCGAGAAGCTTCTCATAGACTTGTCTTGCCGATAAGTCCTCAATCTGAAATAAGCTGCAAACTGTTAGAATATGCACCACATGAGCTTTATGACTCAAGTTCTAAGTTTGATGCATGTTTGCACAATTCAACAAAAATTTACTTGCAATTCTTTTATTCAAGTGAGACGTGTGGCATTTTAAATCACAAGTCAAATCGCCTAGAAATGGAAATGACCGCCACCTTTATATCTGATCTACTAATAAATGAGTAGACATCTGACAGCTCCAGTTGCAAGCAACCAAATGGTCCGATTACATGTACTCTGGTATTCCAAAAGGTCTTTGTTATTAGAAATTTTATACAAGATGGTTAATGAGATTCTTCCTGCATATTTAAAGCTCACAATATGATTCGCTGAAAGTAGCAGCAGACATCAAGAAAGTTATAACTTACAATGAGAAGCTTTGATTTATTGTTCCAACCTCTCTGAAGGGTCATTTGACTCAATCTTAAGCCCAACACCTGTTCAGGAAGCAACTCAGGAATGAATTGTATTTCAAATAACAGAAATCTTTATAAGAAAAGTTAGGCCAATAAGATCATCTGATGATATTTAAGCATTCCAAGGTATACTGCACACGTGTGTTTGTTCGTATGTGCATGAGAAAATGAAGCATAGAAAAGCCAACCTTGCCCATGAATTCTAACAGCTCACTATTAGCTTCTCCTCTGGCAGCTGGAGCAGCTACAGTAACTCGAACATCATCAGCATTAACTCCTGATGAAAAATATTAGTAGTTCAACATGAGTTGGGACTTACTCTGAAAGTTATGGAACATGTTCAATGAGGACAAGATTTTGGATATGGAAAGCTTTTTGGTAATCCAATGCAAGAGCAGGTTCTAAATATATAGCATAGAGAAGCAAAAGCAGAAAATTAGAGTACAGTATACAAATACATGTGGGTTCAAGTCCTGACACATTATCCCCCTCTGACAGCCAGTAACCATGTTATATTTTACATCATCCAACTGCAGTCAGGATATCATGGATAAGAAGCAACCCTGGGCAGTTTACTAGACACCAGTAGCAAAGATTTAAATCTCAAATTGGTTCTATGAATCTAAGGATCAGAAGAGTAATGGTACACCAGGTGGTACACCAACCAATAATGCCCCATATCACAAAAAATCAATAAAAAAGAAATGCTGCATAGCAGTTGGTATGCATGGTATTGACTGGAATTTGAATCCGTCTATAGTAAATTACATCAACTAAAGATCAATTTGGATAGAGAAGAAAGACTTAGTATTCTTGGCAAGATGCATTTCTTCTTTCAATTCTTTTAAAATTTAATGTCAACATTTTTAATAATCATTGAGTTGTACGACTTCTTTTCCCTCTGTTTATCAAAAGCCCTATGTGGAGGTTGAAAACACACCAGCAAGATATTAAGCCACTAGAAGAAATTATACTGTTGTGACCATAGGGAAGAGGATAATGGAAAAGGGTTCAATGAATGTAGACATTAAGGAAGCAGATGATGGAATCAAACCTTAATACTATTATAGATCTTATGGTTTCAAAATAGCTTACCTTTAAACCCCTCAGTTTTGGGCATCCCATCAATGAAAAAATGGAATTTGGTACTCCAGATCATAGGGTATACCTGTTTAATGGACTGAAAATACCTCAAATTTCAGCAGAAAATTAAAAAACATACTGTCATTACTATGATACCAACAGGTTTGAAGGACCAAGAAGGAGAAAAGAGGTAAAATAGAAGAGGATAGACAAAGATGAAGAGAATTATATAAGGAGGAAGCATCAACTTGATGGAAGTCTAAAAGGTTCTCCACCAACAGATGTGGGGCCTGCCTCAGTGACTTTTACCTGCACAAATAGGTTATTGACACTAAAATATCTCTCAATTTAGTCTAAATTATTGATGCTTGCCCATGACATCCGTATCCCTCTTTAGGCCACAATAAGTTGGTCAAAATTTGTTTCACATGGGTGGTGCTTAAATAGGTGCTCCACATCAAAAGCGCCAAAAGATCATTCTTCTTTTGCTTAAGAGGAATCATCTCTCTAGTCGTGGGACTGCAAATTTGTGACACTAATACAACTCAAAATACAGAAAATAACAGAGATCATGCCCAAGATCAAATAATAGTTAACCTCAATGACAATTAACTATATGCTGCATCGACAACATAGACAAATACGCAAACAAGATATTTACTTGTTATTGCTGAACGTTGAGCACGGTCTTCTACTTCTATTGCAACTTGAACAAGACCACCCTCCAATTGGGATATGCAAGGGGGAACAGGAGCATCCTGCAATTATTTTGTTTATGTGGAAAAATGCTGTTACAAAAGGATGATGAAAACTAAAACATTGTGTTGCTTCATGCAAATTATTCACAATGATCTCAGAGACAGTAAATTTATCTTTAATAAAAAATGAAACAAGCATGCAATGTCATAACTACCAAAAGGACACTTCTCTGAACACAAAGTAACAATATAGCCTCCATCAGATGTAAAATCAAACATGACATGAAAGTCAAACTAAATTCGAGTTCTGGATTCACCTAAAGAACTACAGTATAAAGACGTACAGAATGAAAATTGAAAAAGACGAAAGATTTGCTACAAAGAAACAAAACAGTTTCAAGGTTGTAAAGAAAATTATAATTTTTTTGACAGATAAGGAATCAGACTACAATATTAAAAAGCAAAACCAGGTATGGAAATAAGTATGTTAATTTTGCAAATCAACAGTGTAACACTCACTTAAGAAGACACTACTATATATAAGTTAAGTTCCTAGTTTCTTAGCAGACTTATCACGTACATAAACACTTCAAGATAAAGATGAGCTTAATCTTCGCCAAAAAAAAAAAGATGAGTTGAATATCCATGCCTAATTCAAGATTATAAACTAAATGGCACAAAATGCAGTAGACAAATTTATTCTGCATATGTGCAGCAAACAAAATAAAAAACAAACCGCATAGGATGAAGAAAAAAACAGAACGTTCAGCAACCAAAAATTCAAATGATTATATCAAGCTGAATTATGCAAATATGGAGCTACGCATCATAACAAGTAGGTTCAAAATTTAATCAGATCCACCCTCCCAACGAACAGGTTAGTGACAGGTTGGAGAAAATCTTTTAGACCAAAGCACTGCTAGAGTTTGAGAAATTTCAAAAATCATCCAGCAAAGAACTTTTTTTCGTGGCTAGAAGAATATTAATAAAGATTTTTTCTATCTAGCAGTTTGAACTTTCTTTGGCCTTTGTTTTTTTTTTCATTTCTTCCATTAATGAATAATTATTTCATGAAAATTTAAATAAAATCTAAAATTAAATTCCAGGAAATAGGCTTGCCTGGATTAAATTAAGCTGAACCAATGTCATACATTAACCAGATTGATAAGTGGACAAATGATTCTGTTATGTTCAGGTTGCCAAATGAACGCACTAGTTTGAATACTTCAGAAAATGATGGTATTCGACTTATAACAAGTGATATTAGACTCCATAAGGCTGATATTATACAGATTTAGGTCAAAGATTCAAAGGTATACTTTTAGGTGTTTATTCACTATCTGTACAGATCATGTCTTTGAATGAACATAAGCACTCATAATTTCAGATTATGTTATGATCATTATATTAAACAGTTTATATGGGTACTAGATAGAATAAAAAATGACAAGACATTCACAAAATCACCAAAATATCAAAAAAGTTCATAAGAAGTGCCAAATAAAGCTTGAGATACTCAAAATCAGCAAATCTAGCCCCAAAACATTGTTGGATGTGGTCTGGATTTTCCCAATGTCAAAATCACCCGCATCAGTAGCACATTCTTATATTTTGGAGATTCACAAGGAAGCCCCATCCATTCATAACTCTCAAGGCCTGATTATGTGATGCAGTGAACAGTATATTTCGTCAAAAAACATCATTGTTGTCCAAACAGTAAAATTTGCTGTAGCTGACCAAAATATTAAAGTTCAAGATCAACCGTGGCTGTAACCATCCATTCTAGACCCATCCAAAACTTAAAAACTTGTCATATTGAACAATATTCTAGGATTTCACTAATGGCATCACATTTATATACTCCAATAATATGACATACAGAGCAAGATAGCCAGAGAAATAAAACTGACATATATTGTAAGGACAAAAATAAAAAATAAAAGAACCATTACTAGTGGTAGGAATAAATATGTCATAACAAGGTAACTAAAAACTTGCCTGTGGGTTTGTTTCTGCAGCAACTGAGCTCAGAGCACCGTCAACAATATAAATGAAAGTGGCATGCTCCAAAGTTTCTTCTGAGCGGTAACAGACAAAAAGTTCACAACCAGTACAGCTCATGCGAAATTGCTTTTCTAATTTTCCTTCACCACTGCAATGAAGATCCATATGCTCCATAAGCTCATGATCATCCATATAAAAAAAAAAAACCAGAGTTTCAGGTATTGACCAGCAGAAGCAAGTCACAGAAATATTATACTCGCCAAGAGAATAGGAAGCCACCAAAACTTATAACCAAGGGGAAGAGAATAAAAATGAACCCAATCACTACAATGAGAAGCGTTCCATTCTGTAGGGGGATCAAATTTATGAAACATTAACAAAAAATAAAAAATAAGTGGACTGGCATAAGAAGTAAATGATATAGATGCCTCACACTTAGAATTTCAAACTTCAAAGCTATACCATTATTGATACATTTGCAAAAAGCCAAATCTATGCAAGCAATGTTAAGCTTAAAATTTTAATATTCTACTTAAGATTTTAATTAGTGTGAAAAGTAAAGTTGATAAATTAAGACTGCAGAAAGCACATACATCATGGGAAAACCAGTAGATAATAGGTCCTCAATCAAAGTTATATATGTGTCGTGCAAGACACTTCAGATTTTCATTTAGTATTCATGATATATAAATATACTGTTGTTAGCCCCTTTTGGATACATTCATAGGTCTAACTTTTCTGGTTTCTGTTGACAACTTCATTGTGAAGCTAACCCACTGAAATAGTCTGTACTCCATTAAAGTGGTAGCTTAGTCTAGATTTCTCAATTATAAGCAAGTTTAAGATATGCACACAAAAGTATCATCCCAGTAAAAATACAGACCAGTAAGAACTATGAGATAGAATAATAATCGTTAAAAGACACAGAAATCAAAGTACCGTTTTAGAAGAATTTTTCCTGCCTCCTTAACATTGAGCCTAGCAAGATGTTTTGTCTTATCCAGCACGTGTGCTTTGTCAGTCTTGCGCTTTGGCATTTTCTGCAATTGAGTATCTTTATAACAAACACATCAATATAGAAGACTACCAACAATTTGATCTAATGGGAAACTGCAAAAAAAGAAGGGACAATTTTCTATGATATTTTAAGTTTTAACAACAGGTGGATTTGAGAATGGGACAAACAAGAAATTCGACAGCTGAAATCGGTTTTAGATACAGGAAACATGGAGCACCTTAGATATACAGATTATAATTTTATACATTCGTGTCAAATTTATTTTCTTTTGACCATTCCAATGCCAAGGGAATTGTAGATGATTGCTTGTTGCTAAAATGACCTTAAACTAATAAAAACACAAAAGTCATGCAATATTCCTACTACTTTAAATGGACTTTTATGTCGTCTAAACTTCTCATTGCTAGTAATTTAGCAATAGATGTATAAAACTCCAGTTAGGTTTAAAACAAATATGATGCAAAGATAAGTTTTGTGTGCCTCTTTTTTTGACCTTAATATGCTTTGAAGTTACAGTACCTAGGGAGACAAAAACATTTTTACAAAGCACATGGGCTCTGGACAACAGTCATCTAAGAGTTATTCATAGGTAAATTGGCAACATACTGTAAACAAAGAACTAGTAAAGTCACCACATTAATCAAACAAAAGTGTCAACATGTACCCATCACCCCTTTGGAGAAACAAAGAAGAATGAAATTACTGAGTGATTCTTTAAGTAGACAAAAGCTCTCTGAAGAAATTACAAGATTGGAGGATGTGATATGTTGTTCTCTTACTTTTTGACAAAGATAACCAAGCTACCAACAAACTTTGGATCCATGCCCAATCCCCCAATATAAATTTCTCTAAATATAATAAGCTAAAATTAGTTACAAAGCCATATCTATTTTTAGCTTTGGACAAACAAGCTTTTTCTCAAAGTACACATACTTCCAATAAAGCCAAACTAGTGTGCAAATGCACTGGTCTGCCCCTCAAACTCCAAATCATTCAGCACACTCATTTTTACCTTATGCATGCCAAAGGAAAAGTACGTCAAGAGCCCAGCAAGCCGAAGATATCTTGCTTCAAGGGCCAAGTCAGCCTAAACAAAAATGTAAAGTACTTAATCACTTGTAGCATGAAATGGATGTAAAAATGTCTTAGCATGAAATAGGAGACAGCAACAAAAAGTGATAAGAATCCGAAATATGGAATGCTACAAGCATCAAGACATTCAAAAGAATCACTTGCCTTCAAAACCGAGAGCCCATGTTTTCCAATAGAATTTCAAGTTGAACACAAGAAATTGTACATCAAAACATCACGAATCGTCAACAAATTTAATACGTTAGAGAGGAACATAATTATCCACACTCTTAATTTCTTCTTCACCATCCATTTTCGACATCGTTTATCAAGAAAAATAGAACTTCTTTAGGGAACAAAATATGCGAAACTCATCCATTTTCCACTTCGTTCAACGAGAATAAGCTCTCTTAGTGGGAGTCGTCGATTTAGAAGCAGAACCCAGACTCTTGGAACTAAAATGAGTGGTCAAGGGCGATGAGGATCGGAAACCCTAGGAAAAGAGAGCGAGCGAGGAAGTGAAAGAGCGGACCAGTGATGAGGACGTGGGAACTGCAGTGCTTGCAGTAATAAACGAAGAGATCGGAGTTGGGCCCGTCCGGCGCCGCGTCCTCGCTCGAGTACGTGTGCGTCGTCCGCTTCGGCATTCTTCGTCTTCTCTCTCTCTCTCTCTCTCTCTCTCTCTGTGACAAAGGGAAAGGGGGACGAGCGAGCGGTGGGAGAGGCTTTAAAGGATCGAACCGGGCCGAGGCAATAGAGAACCGGGCCGAGGCATTGACTCTTTAATTTTTTTTATTTCTTTTAATAATATTAAAGATTATTATGATTGAATTGAAAGTGGATCGAATGTTTGTATTATAATATTTTTATATATGTCTTTAGGAATTACAGAAAATATGTTTCATATACTAAATAAATTCTTAAGAAGCTAATAACTTCTAATATTATGTGAGCGATGATTTTAAGGCGAAGATGAATGATAAATATTTGTTAACCTTCAAATTATTGTATAAAAATAATAAGTCCTTAATATGCCTTCTAAGCAAGCAACTATCAATTTTTTATTTGATTTAAATATCCACTCTCTTACTTCTTACATTTGTAAAGATTAATATATATTTACTAGACTAATTATGTTAATTTTTACAAGGTAATTGAAGAAGTTTGACATGCTTCTCTTGCTAACCAAAGTGGATAATTTTGCACTGATATATTTATCCTTGTTCAAAAGTTAAAATAGTTAAAGCAATACTAAACATATGGTCATGTAAGTTTCTCAAGAACAATTCTTCTTTACTTTCCTCTATCAAAGCAAAACTTTATGCTATTCAAAAATGATCCTTTGATGAGTCTACCCATCATATCGAGTAGCTTCTAGGGTAAGTTGTAGTGGTTATTGGAAGAAATATTATCCTTTGCCATGAGATTATGCATAGCTATCAAATTAAAAATGAAGCTCCTAGCATGAGTTTGAAGATAAACTTACACAAAACATATAATCCTTTGGTCACTTACCTAGTTTTTATGGATGATCTATTTATTTTCTCTATATTAATATATCTTCAGCTGCTATACATAATATTCTCACTAAGTTTGCGGAATATTTTGGACTTTTTGTATATCTACATAAATCCAATATTTTCTTTGTTGGTTGCTCTAATGAGCTAAGCATTCTATTTTAGATCTTTTTAACATACTCATTGGATTTCTACTTGTTAGATTTTTTAAAGTTCTACTATCCATGATCTTATTGGCTCTATTCTCTCACATATTTAAAGCTAGAAGAGTATATCCCTTTCTTATCAAGATTGTTCTCTAAGGCAAAATTATATATCGATGTTCTTCTTTCTTATTTCCTAAGATAGTGACCCTTGAGTAGCTTATGACTCGGATTTTTTAGAGAATAGACTCTTTTAATGTCCAAAAGAGAAAATTAGTTTTGCCATTTATAGTATTTATACGCTCTATTAGATTTTGTCTAATGTGATATCTTTAGACCATTGCATTAAAGAAAGACCCTATATGGACTAAATAATTTTTTATTAGATATTTAAAGCAATAATTTATTTGGATATTATATTTACCACTCATTGCTTATTAGAATTTTAAAAATATCATCTATAGTAGTGCTAGCTAATCTTTTATCTTACGTCTATTAGTGATGCATCTCACTTATTATTATGTTAGATCTGTAACACCCAGAAGAGTAGTCCATCGCGTGATATATATATATATATATATATATATATATAAATATATGATGCAAATGAATTCTATCATAATGTAAATGAGTCATTATTAATATATTTATCTTAATATGCAACACATTCAATGTTTGAGGCTATAACCTTCATGATTGCAAAGGAAATACAATAGTGGCTATTTCTAAGTACTAGAGGTGAACACAAATCCTTCAAACTTATCTAAGTTTAGTCTAATTAAAAGATTGCTATAGAAATTCTGAATAAAAAACTAAAGTATTATGAAAATGTTGGACTCTTTTATCACAAATTATAAGCTATTTTCATGATACAATTTTTTCTTTCTTTTATTGGAAGATAACCATATTTTTATACTAGTTTGTCTAGTCTACCATCCAAGTTATAACGAGTGATCGATTCTGATGTCAATTTTAAGCTATACCAAAGATAGAGTTACGATGGAGATATTGGTTAGGATGTATTTACACAAACATTTTGGTATAGTCTCTAATTAGGTTTTAAGTATAGGGCATCGCCTAACTTTATTAATTTTTTAATACTTATTTTCATCTTTCAATTTCCTGATGAACATGTCGAAGGATTATCATTTCAAAAATATTTTATAAAGATGATTATAATATTATTTTTTTATCTTTTGATTTTGTCTATCAATCCCACTATCACACAAATTCAAATAATTATATATATACATTGCAAAATATTTGATAAAGTCTATTTGTTGTGTTTATATTATTTTAAGTTAACAATAGATGGATAATCAAGAATTTCTAAATGGATACTAAACGAAAAAAATGTCAGGAACAACAAATATATTATTTTCATACCTCGGAATGATAGAGATTTAAGAATCCATCAATTTCAAGTCACCACAGGAGAAAATGCCATACCAGAGTGAAATAAATCATCATAATATTTATCTATCACAGACAACCCGAATCTCCAATTTCGGCCGGCCGCAATCCGGTCGAACATGTGATGGGGTCGAACCAAGTGGGCGGGCGACCGGTTCGACCACACGCGTGCTATTAAACTTAACCGCGGGTGAGTATACCTCTGATCCCGCCTATAAATAGGGCTTGGCTGAATCGAGATTTAAAGGAGCGGAAGGGAGACAACATAGCACATAGGGCAATGTAAGCTGTTTCAACTGCGATGTTTCTCTTTGTCTTCAGGTTTTTTCTCTGCTGATTTGCTTTCTTGGTTTGTGTTTTCCTCGTGACCAACAGGAGGGCTTCGATCAATCGCCCTCCGACGCCCGATCCCGACGAGGAGCCCGAGAAGGAACTCACCCTTCAGGAGATGATCAATATCAAGGTATCGTGTTATTTACTCCCTATCTCTGATGAATCGCACTATAATCCTTCGAGGAAATAGAGAGGCGAAGGAAAGGATGGAAAAGAAATCGAGGTTTTAGAGTTTTAGGTGGTGCTTTTTGCTCTTCTATCGGGATGACTAGGAGTTATTTGTAGAAATTTGGGCTTATTGATCAGCTGGTTTGGTTTTCTCTAAGTTGATAGAGAGTGGGGAGAAGGAGAAATTGATGGAGCTTCTGAGAGAACGGCTGATCGAGTGTGGATGGAGGGATGAGATGAAAGCCCTCTGCAGGTTTGAACTCTCTTTTCCTTTGTTTGCATATCTGATATGTCGAATTAAGTGCTTCTTCAGAAAACATATAGCTTATAAACAACGGTGACTTCAATACTCTTCGTCTGGTAGGGCATCTTTAGGTACAAATTCCTTAGCACGCTCTGTTTGTTATTGTGTCGACTCTGAGGTGCCTCCGGCCATCTATTGTTACACATGTTTGTTTCATATCCTTTACTTTGCTCTTTTGTGATGGAAGAAGGTGATACACCTTTTACTTTTCTTATTAGAGTCAAGGATGTAATGTACATAAACGATGTTGGAAGAACAAGAACTATCTGTACCTAGGATTATATAAAAAAAACAAAATCATATATTTGAACTGGAACTTTATTTTAGTTAGTCTACATACAGTCTTGAAGAAAGTCTGTGGACTCACCCTAGTGGTTTATTCCCTTGGTCCCCTTGTCTACCCTAGTATTATCATCTCGCATAGGTGCTTTTATGTCATTCTCATGGGCATTGTTCCTTTGGAGACTTAATTAAAGTAACATATAATTGAAGAACAAGAGGGTCTGCAGCAGCATGCTGGGCTTGGTCTGGAGACGAGCATATGGGAAGTGTGCATGAGTTGGAACTATACTGGATAAAATAGTCCTGAAAACCAGTGGTGACATATAAGAATGTAAAACAGTGACTGAGGAGGTCTTTAAGCAAGGGGTCCTTGCTGAATGGTGCAAAGAGAGGATCTTTGTTATCTTCAAGCTTAGACGGGATTAGGTTAAACGACCCAGAAAGGGTTGAACTTTTTTTTATTTACTTCTTTATTTAGCTATTTCTTGTTACATGTAAGATACAGATGAAAAATATTTAAACATGTATTTCAGATTGATTTCAGTCTTTTTGCAGAAGGTATCGAGCATTCACGTAGTCTTGAATGTATAACATTACTTTGATCCTAATTCCAAAATTTCACATTTTCCTTTCAAATGTTCTCACTTTGTGAAAATTACATGGTTAGCTACTTTAAATAGCTAAACGTAAATGTCTGTTTATACACGATCTTCGTTGTCTTTAAATTGATTGTGTAGCCATCGTGAAACATCATATGTTTCTACATGAATGTGTGGGCTTCTATGGCAGAAAATGTTACCTCAACCTGTGTTTTCCACAAGAGAAATTGAATTTCTTAGCACATAATGAAACATGAGATATTTTTCCAAAATGTTGTGTGTGCTCTGGAAGCTTCTGATTGATCCCTAAATTAACCACACTAGCTGCTTTGTCAACTTGGTGCCAGAGCATGGGCAGATCTTACTAGGTGACATTAGAATGTTCTCTAACCAGTTTAACTATTTTAGATTAGGTTTTTTTCTACATGTGGCCGTCCATGTGCATTGTTATTTCATTATTCTAAAATAGCACTTTCAAGCAGACAGCCAAGGTCCCACATGAGAGCTGTGTGGCCATGTTGGCAGACAAATATTAAATGTGCACAAAAAATGACTAGGAAAAAGACCAACATCACTATCGAAAAAATGAAGTACAATAACTGTAGCATATTTTGTGCTCATAGTATGAGTATATGTCAGATGAGTTTTGTGTTTTTAAAGAAAAAAAAAACTTATTTTTATAACCAATGATTAAGTGTGTAAGATTACAATTAGTATATTTATGAACCATATATCTAAATGCTGTAATTTAGGAGCAAAGGAAGAAAGACAGCAACATAGCAGCCACATTTCAGCCATCTGGTCATCATTTTTTGCCATGTGGCCTCTTATCCATTTAGTTCATTTGTTTAACTGTATATGGATCTGTCATGCATGGATGCATTTGCAATCTGTATCTATATTTCTCAGAATTTACGTCTACGTCTGTTTGTTATAAATGATACAAAAAGTTGATACTTGTCTTTCTCCAAGGGCATATGCCAGGAAAAAAGGAAGAAATAATGTCACAGTTGATGACCTTGTACATGTAATCACCCCGAAAGGCAGAGGTGAGCATTTCTACGAGGAATTTTTTTGTCATTTAGTTAAAGGTTCTCCATGTACAACCTTGTCTTATCTGGTGGTTATTCTGCAAAAGCTTGTGCACTTCAAGGTCTGAGCCAGGAATGCAATTTCTGCCTTGAGATCTTTTGATCAATGAACCCAAAAAAAATTATGTATCCATCTGTATTATTCTTTTTATTTCATGGGAGAAAATTAATTTTAAGTTAGCTTTTGTTACTTAGCAGACAACAAATTTGTTTTTGTTAGACTGTCATGCATTCATAAATTAATGAAAAGTCAATATGCTGATTGATTGTGGAGTTTGAAATGGGGAAATCATCCTTCATTATTAAGTCTTCGGTTTGTCTAGTTGCTTTTTATGGATTGTTATATCCTGTAAAATGTAGCATGGTTGGTTTTCTTGTTGTGCTAAAAATAGATATATTTTATTATGTACCTGTAAAGAATGTTGTGATCCAGTAACAAATATCTGTGCTTATTAATCATGCTTCTAATATGGTACTACAACCGCTGTACCCTCTTCAACTTTGGTCATGACCACTATGCGATATTATAATTTCACATTCTTCTTCTTCAGAAGGCTTAATGAATTCATTATTTAAGTGATTTGGTATAATCAGTAGTCATGTTTACACCTTTTTTTTCCAAGCCTTTAAACTTTGCCTTGCTGAATATACACGGTTCAGTGAAATCAGATCTTCTTTAGCAAATATCCAATTGGTTTCTTTAGGAGTTACCTTGTTGAATTATTCATTTATGGCATTGTTTTCTTTATACTTCAAATTCTATCCATTGGGTGCGTGCATGCTGTCTATAAGCAGCTTTAAAAAGTTGGTTCACACGATAACCTTGTTGAGCATGCTCTATGCTGTTTTGTATAACTGTGATGATAACTTTATTCTAACAAAGAACAGCGGACTACTTTGCTTGATGTCTGGGTGAGTTGCTCTGTTAATCTGGTAGCAAAGTGGTCAGCTCACCCCTCATAAGACATTTAAATGCGTTCCTTTTATGCTTATACAAATTTGGCTGTGCCTGTGATGCAGCATCGGTGCCAGACTCGGTGAAGGCTGAACTGTTGCAGCGAATCCGATCTTTCCTGACCTCAGTTCCACTTTGATTTGCTTTGGACTGGATATGCTGATAGGTTAAAGTAGTTCTATCAGATGAGATTGCCACTCCTGTAATCTATGAAACTTGAAGTGTATTGAACCTACAGGTTTGTTAGTTATCGTGACTCATACATGGCTTGTAACTGTTAGTCTTTCAGAATATTACGGGGTCCCATTATCTATAAAATGTTTCTGTGGGGTTGAAATGGGTGGAAAATGTTAATTAGCTAGAGATTAACATTACTTTTGTGTCATAATAAGTGTCATAAGTAGTAACTTACAGTAAGTAGTGGATCCTATATGAGTGTGTAAATAGATATGCTAAACTTGAGGATCGAGAAAGATAAGGGGCCAAACGAATAAAGAAACAAATTTAGTCAGTACTTTAAAATGAAAAAGGAGAGAGAGGAAATATTAAAAATATCATTGATTCTGGTCTCCGTCAGACTCACGCAGGATTTATGAAACACATTGTCCAAAGCTCTAAAGAACTCAACTTATGCATGAAACAAGCAAGGTCTTTAAGATCTTTTTGTTTTTGTTTCTTGTTTCTTTTCCAACTAGTTAGTCTTTCAGGTTGTCTTATCATTGAGCCTTGCACGAGGCAATATCTCTATTTTAATCAAAATTATTTAGAGAAATCAATATTAATCACTTATCTCAATAATAGAGTCATTATCAATTTATTCTAATGGACGACAACGAGTCGAAGCCATCACAATCAAATTTAAACGTCATAATTATCTATGTCTGTTCATCATTATCTGGCTTTGGGTTGGGTTGGGTTGGGTTGTCTGCTGTGTTCATATGCATTAAAAGTCATAAGGTTAAAGTATTTTGGTTAGTGGGTCATTGGTTGGTAAGTGGATCAACCGATCCAACTCTATATTACGTGAAAAATATAAAATATACAAATAATAATAAAAAAAATTATAACATAGAAAGAGGATGATAAGGAATATAATAGAGTTTCTTCATCTTTATAATATAATATAAAAATATTAAATAGTTTGACTAAGTGTGTCGAGAATCTTGTTCTCTATTTCATTTTATTTTATTTTTGTGATCCGATCGAGATGTCTGATCCGAGATTTATCAATATGTTATAAGCCATCATAAATAAATATCACTTTCAGGTAGTAGTAGGTCGGAGAGACAACTTGGCATGGCGATTTAATCTGGACGCTGTTCTTAATGCATCCGAAAAGTTTGGTGAGGCTTCATCCTCAAAATGATGTTAATTAATGCCATGCAGCAGCGAGTCAGTCGCTATTATCTTTAATATTCTCATATTTTGTCATATCCTAACATTAAGGTGGACAAAAGAACAATCTGCAAAGTATGCCAACAAATATGTACTTGAAAGCATTACTAAGTTGCAGTCTTCCAAATGATACAATGATAACTAAAGGATCATTTGTGGCACTTTGTTGTCATTAACAACTTGTAGTTCTTGCAAGGAACTAAACTTCAGATTCCCTTATAAAGTTAATTGTAACTTGATGGTATAGTTTGTTAAACTAAAGCATGCTCTTTAGTTAATATATGGAAATTTAAGAGGAGTATTAATCAGAAATTCTTTGATCAAATCAGCTCACAAACTTCATGCTGAAGCCTTTAATGGACTGATAAGAGCTCATGAAAGACTGAATTGGACCCTCTTTGGCATGTATTGATTTGAATTATTGTTGAAATAACAGTTGTTATGACATTTTGAGATTGAATGCACTCCTGCTGCATCACAACCTTCATTCCAAGAAAAAAAAAAGAAAAGAAAAGTCAAATTATAGTACCCAAAATAATCCCCATTAGATATGACTTGAGACTTATGATGTGAATTACTTACTCACCAGCCCAAGAAAAAGAACTTATAGGTCAATCAATGCTTGAGCAGAGTGACCAAGCAAAAAAAAAAAGAAAAAAAAAAAAGGTTCCTCATCATTGTAAGAATGAAAAGAGGAAGATGAGAAAGAAACTTGGTGTTTTAGTCCTACTCATTCTGTGTACATCATAACTGGATGAAAAGTCATAATCAAATCAGTTCTATAAATTAAGAAATCTAGAAATGTCAAATCATAACAAGTACAAAAAAATATATATGATGATCATATCAAGGGATATAAGATCCCTTTTTAACATAATAACTTTGACAATCATCTTTTTTTTCATCAATAGTTTCAGCAAAATACAGAGTGCATCTCAATGTCTTATAGCAGGTTGTTAACATATGATGCCATGGAATGGGTGCCATTCCCACCCCCATAACCTTTAAATCCATTGAAACACGTTTCAGTGCCACTGCTAACTTCATCTTCTTAAACATTCCAAGATCCACTCAAACAGGTGACTCTGGCCATTGCCAGCTTCATCTTGACTATATTCCCCCTATCACAAAGGATTGTAAGAGTAGATGACACAAAAGCAGCAGTATTATTAATATTTAATAATATCAATTCAAACCAGTCGATTCCCAAGGCTTCTATCAATATACAGTTTTGTCTTTCATATCAAATGAAATTATTGTCATGACTGCAAGAAATCAATCCTGAATTCCAAACCATCTGTATCAGTTGGCAAACAGTGTGTATGCTTTGATGGATTTTGGTGAAGACACACAGATGGGTAAGTAAGAAGGCAAGAGGAGAAAGAAAATACAAGAGAGAAACGATAAAGAAATTACACACAACTGTCAGAGTTGCTGCGGACTGCATGCACAGAGGAGGAGGCTGATGATGCCAAGTGGAGAATCTTTCTTATGTTCAGCTTTATCAAACTTGCCAGAACAAGGGACACTTGCAATCTCCTCCTCTTCCTCCTCCTCCTGCATGGGGCAGCACCCTTCCTGACACCAAGTTTGCCCAACACTGCTGCTCGAACTACAACAGAAATGGGATGACACTTCTGACCTACTATACTTATATTACAACAGGAAGATGTGTTGAACCATGGTTTGCTTCTTTGACGTTTTAAAGAACGATGTTGTCGTTCCATTGGAGAGGGTAAAAGAAAAGCTTTTATTTAGAGTTTCTTTTTTTTTCTTCTAATTTTTGCGTAGATATTTAGTCATTCACATACCGACAGTCAATTCTTATTATTGCCCGATGATTGTAAATGACTAAACGTTGGCATATGAATAACAGGTGCATAAGGAAAAATAAAAAAAGAACTTGCGAGTACATGTTAGTCCACCTTTATGTCGTGGCTAAGGAGTCAACATAGCTCGATTTAGTTCCGAATGTCCAAGAGTACTCACGTGAGAACTTTTGTGAGCGAGACGGACGTCGGGTCGAGATGGGTCGTGAGAGTTGCTGCCTACTATTGCATCGCTAGCCCCTACACTCAGGCCAAGGTTGAGAATAGTTTTTTTCGATCTTATCCCTCCGAAGTTCAAGTTAGAATTGAGTAGAATAAGAGTGAGTCGAATTTGTTCAGTCCTCCGATGTTGGTCAGGCAGTGGACATTTATATTTGTACATGGGAGTTGATCGTATGGTGGGGGACGACGTTGCGCGGCGTCGTCCCGAGCTTCCTAGGGCGGCTTCGTACTCGATGATGCTATCCCGAGTTTCTCGAGGCAACTTCGTACCCAAATGAGCTTATTATAAAATATGAAAAATAAGGTGGAAGTTTTCTGAAATATGGATAAATTAAATTTTTTTTTTTAAGTTTGAAGGTTCTGTGTTTGTTTCGATGGAAAGAGAATCAAATTAAATTAGTCAATCAACCATCTTAGCTATTAAAAATTTTGATTATCGATAACAAGGTTTAGGATTACTATTTATCCTTAAAAATTATAGTTGAGGTTATAAGTCATTTCCTAATAAAAAACAATCTTTTCCTAATCCAATGATATTTCATAACACACTCCTTTTGAAGCTCGCATATGTATATATATATAATATAATATAATATAAAAAGTTTGTTTTTTAAGGATTAATCCCAACTAAATTCTTGTCGACCCAAAAAATATAATTTAAAAATAATAAAAAACCAGGGACACAGAAGATATTCTTCTACCAATAATACGAAAAGATAATAACTTAAACCTTATTATCAATCAATTTATTATTGTATGTAATCTCGCGTTTGTTGAAAGGAATATTACGTGGTTGCGAAGATGAGAAGGGTAAAATCGTAACTTACTCGATCAAATTGACAACCGCATGTTTGTGGCTCATTAAATCGCCTCCTTTTCCTCTTTCTTTCTCTCTCTCTCTTTCTCTGGAATAAAGCAAAGACGCGAACGGCAGCGCAGAGCTGTCTCCGCCTCCCTCCACTCCTCTCGCCGTCTCCAAGGAAGAGGTAAGTAAGAAGAAGGCAAAAGAAGAGCTTTTAAGGGCTTCGATGGCTTCTCGAGTGGCGTTCCGGCCGGAGCCTATCCTCTGCTTCTCTCCCGCGAGGAGCAAAAGGAATGCCAGATCTTCCAGGGTCTCCATGGCCTCGACCATTCGCTCCTCCTCCGCCACCAAGTGAGATCCTTTCCTTCTCGTGATCTATCCTCGCATTGGATTGAACGCTTTGACGCTCCTTGGTGCTATTTCCCCGATCTGGTCTCTTAATTTCCTCTTGCGTGAAAGGTCTGGCTCGGGCGATTTGGATGCATCCAACTTTTTAAAATTTTCCGGGTTTAGGTCTGTAAACTCTTTTTTGATTCAGGTTACTACTTTTTCTGCTGTTTCTCATTTGTGATTGGTGGAAAGTTGGCAACTTTACTCCTTCCATGCTATCAAGATGCCATTTCCCTTATCTTTTTCTTTCCGTAGTCGACCTATCGGTGTTCCCTTTCTTTTATTGGGTATTAATTTGGGTTTATAGTTCTTAATGATTTTTCGGCACCGGTTTCGTGTTGAGTTCGTGGCCTCAATTTTGTGAAATTTAGGCGTTATCCTGCGTTAGAAGACATTTTAGTGGTTTCCCCTTTTTGTTATTGTCAGGCGACATATTCGTTTTCGCTGGAATGACGTGTTGTCTTTCTGTTTTCATTGTACTCTAATGATTAGGAAACAACATAGGTTAAGCTTTTGTTGAAGTTAACTGATATAATTTCAACTGATCTTGTTAATGGTGATAAATGCGTGGCCTCGCGATTCGGAATGGTTAGCGTGTACTAGATGCAGATTTCTCGTGGCATGTCAGAATACGTCTTGAATCTATTCAGAATATATGTGTTCTTGTTCCTATTTAATGAATATGCTTCGTTTTTTATTTTCTTAGTTATTCTGTTGGGTCGTTTTGGTTGGTAATTTAATTGCACATGGCCAAATTAACACCTTTTAATGTGTATTCTAATCAAAAGAATCCTCTTAGTTGTCCACAACAATGCTTCCTGTACTGATCCTAACTTCTTGGATGCTTATTATAGCAATCTCTTCATGTCACATCTGTCTTTGTTCGAGATTGAGAATTATTGTATACCATATGAACAGGAACGCAACTTTCAAGCACTTATGGAGACATGATCGTTCCATTAGACAAGTCTGAATCTTGGCATAAATTTGCTTGTGTTATGTGTGATAGATCTCAAAGCGCATGTCTCTGTCTGTCTTCATGCATATTTTTATTTGTTCAATCATATTAAAAAAAAATTGTAGCCAGTGGTTCTAGCTCAAAAGAATGAAATAATAGGTGAGACACCTTACATCATATACTTCTTGTGAAATATGCTTTGACATTTCACTTACCAGTTCTAGTTATGTGGAAAATTTATCTTTACCGTAACAGCAAGTGCATGCCACACATGCAGAAAAATATTTTGCTAGGATAAATACTTGATATGAGATCAACTGGGCACATTCTAGCATAATATCTTCTTTTGTTTCACAATAAATGTCACCTTTCTTCCATTGGCAAATTTGGACATGTGTTGCATTCAAAATGGTTATCAATGTCATGGTTCACTTTTTCTTTCATGCTCAATCCTAACCATGAATTATCTTCAGCACCAATTTTATAGATGACCAATTAGGCTGCTCCCACAGTGGTAGGTCTTTGTTGGTTTTAACAGTTTTTATGTGTAGGAGCCTGCAATTTGTTAACAATATTATCATTTGTCGTTTTACACCCTTAAGTCCTTTATTACATACACCATACACCAACAAAACAAGTCGTGGATTTTTTGCACTCGTAATGATGTTATATTATGAGTATAATTGCATTTATATGGTGGCATGCCATCCATATTGTAGTCCAGACTAGAGGACTTTAGAAAGGTATGTGACCTTTAGAGGATACTCTTCTTTTCTTTCAAGAATATTGTACAATCTTTTATTTTTTTGGAATCTTGTACATTGTTAATTATAGTAATCAAGCCTATTATATGTATAACATTCAAGCTTGTCCTCTAACTAGGAAGTCTAGATGACTTTTGATTCCCTAAACCAAAAACATACAACTACTAACCAATTTACCTAGAGATTGGAATTTTATTGAAACTCAAATGCTCTCTATGATCATCTTAACTGAGCTTTAAAATGATTATAGGAAAAATACGGTGAAAATCACTACGAAAAATTTGCTAAACCTTTGTCAACTCTATAAACAAAAGCCATAAGCAATTGACTTGTCCCAAATAAGCCAAATCTGATAAAAATTACCCCTTGGATCATTTCTTTTCTTCTTCCATGCAGAGATCTCATCGTTGACATTTTTGATGCTGAAGCACTTGGTAATCCAATTCAATCACTGAAATACAAGAATGAATACCAATGGTACATGAATGCTTAAATACATTATATCTTTGAAGGAATATGGCAGATCTAATTCAATCTTCCTGATTAATTTTCTGATTTTATTGACTTCAGGTGGAAAGGAAGGGATGGATTCCTGTACCATCATCAAGAAACAATCACTTTAATAAATTCCAGCTTATTTTGTTCTAAATACTCTACTAAAATAAAAAATTGATGGGCTGTGATTTTGAGCTACTGCATATGTATCCTTGAAAAATCCAGAAATCTGATATACGCCCTAGGAAGTTGCAAATGCCATTTCCTTGCACTAACTTTCACCAACTATCAGTAATTTATCTTTAACTAGAAAAATTATATTATGTTATTTCTTAGATTGTCCTAATTGCCTCTGTTTATATGTTCCTACTCATCCCCATGCTTCTATGCTAACCCTCCATTGTTCTAGATTGGCTTGTTTGAATTCACTGCTCGCAGTTGATCTTATCATCCATCAATTTGACTGCCCAAACCTTATTTGCTGCTGTACTTTTGGATCGATTCAAGTTTTCTTTTAGTAATATTACAGGAAGACTAGTGGATCTTCAAATAAAGAATGAAACGGAAGGAAAAACAGAAGTTAGAACTGTTGGTGCTTGTGAGATGGAAAGATCTGAGGAAAAATATCATAAGGGGTAATATGATAAATTGATTGATCAATATTTATTTTGGGACAGTTGATTTTGTGGCAGACATTTGTTGAAGCTTTTAGTATTTGTAGGAGATCACATGATGTCCTCAATTTTGTCCAGGTAAATATAAAAGTAGGTTTGTTTCTAGGGGTACATGCATTGGCCTTGTGCTTGTGAGGTAAGAGACTGCATCCATCGACCTACCCATATCTTGTGTTGGCAGGAGCCTCATCCAGAGATCTACTCTTTTAACTTGTAGGCATGCACCTAATTTTGCCTGACGACTAATATCTTTGATGATAGTACCTCTTGTCAGAATACCTGCTTTGATCTTTATCTTTGTTATCTGAATTTGTCTGGGAAGGCATCTTTCAGTTTGATGGGTGACGATATTCATATTAAAGCTTATGGTTTTCTCTTGTGCCTTACCAAGCATCCCTTTGACAGACTCTCTTCTTAGGTAAATATCCTCAGGTGTTGTATCAACCATATAGAAATTCTTGGCGCCGTTCACTATACTGTCGATCTCTTATTTCATTCTACGTTAGTACCATGACTGGGGAAGGACCAGTTGCCATTTCTGAATTGGCATGAAAGGATTAAAAGTAGGAACATGAAAGATTCTGAAGCCAACTGATGCATCCTGGGGATATGGCAATCATACTATATGCTTTACAGGTCAATTATTGATAGGTCATTCAGAGCAGCAGCATAGCTGCTATTATGATAGTAAAAAGCTTTAGATACATTATTAGAAAAAGGAAATAATTAAAAGAAAGAAAGAAAGAGGGAGATGCAAAAGGTGCTCTGCTCTAGAAACAGAGGAAGTTTGAGAGAAGATATTTGTGACCTGAAAAAGAACACTTTCTTTCAGAATTTGTATGGCAGCAAAACCCTATCTTTTCATATTAACTGGATGACCCTTCCCATCAAATAGCACAACTAGTTATTTTTGAAGTCTTAAAAATTTAACTATATATCTACTATGTACCAAATATGGACCCTTATCCAAATTCAAAGGCCCCTTACTAAATTATAACAAATTCATTGGGCAGTATCAGAAAGGAAGTAGAAAAAAAATTGATTCTACATATTTCAATTTAGATTCTAATCGAGGAAGTCTGGATTAAATATTCAGATATGCATTTGTGCTATTGGACCATGGCCATAAGTTGGTAAACAAAACTAATGTAAACTAATATATTATAGTTGGTAAGTGAGCAATTTTAACTTGCAGCAAATCATTCTCTCTATTTGAAATAATCAAACAAATATCATCAGGGCATCAATCTTATCTGTTTTAACTACGTGTAACAAGTGACTTTTTTCCCATATGTGTTTGGAGAAATTAGAAACTAAATATTTGCTTACATACTGTTATCAGTTCTGTTTTGAAGTACATACTATGAGTTCATTGACATTTTCCATGAACTGACTACTTAACTGTTATCTCTGTTATAAGCAAAAGTTTAACCTTTCGGGATCACTCTGTTTTTAATGACTGACTAGTTGTTTGATTTGATAACAGAAGTTGTTGCTTATAACTTGAATGTCATATCAGGATGCAAAGAAATCTTGCATTTTCTAGAATCTACTATTGATGCGAGGAAAATGACTGATGTACGTGTAGTACTCTTGATTTCATGAGACTATGTAACATAATCATGACAAAGTTGGATAGTTTATATATTCTTTTGTCCTGCAATGAAGAAAGTATCCTCAGTAGTGTATCTGTGATCAACCTCTTCACTTCATTGTATATGATTGTTATTTTAAGAACATCACAATCATAATCAGAAGCATTTACAATTTTAACTTTGGTGTATTCTCTTAAAATATTTAGACTTGTCTCCTCTGTGTTTTACTTATTCAATACTTGGATGGTGGCAACTGTTCTGTAATATTTACTCTTTCAGTTTTCTTGAGTTTTTAATGTATACTTGTCGAACTTCCAGCTTTATGTGTGAGTAATTTATTCAATGATTCTGTTTCAGAACTAGAAATTATTACTTCTCAAGAATAGTAATGATACTTTCGTGAATTGGATATGATGAATTTACTCAATAATATTTTAGGCATCATGATCAAGAATCAATAATCTGTGTTATGAACAAATTTTGTCTATTCTTCTAGGGTTGAGACTCCAAGAAAGCCCTTCACTCCTCCTCGTGAGGTACATGTCCAAGTCACTCATTCCATGCCACCTCAGAAGATCGAGATTTTTAAATCATTAGAGGATTGGGCAGAAAATAATATACTGGTGCATCTGAAGCCTGTTGAGAAGTGTTGGCAACCACAGGATTTTCTTCCCGATCCTTCATCGGAGAGTTTTTATGAGGAGGTTAAGGAATTGAGTGAGCGGTCTAAGGAGATCCCTGATGATTATTTTGTTTGCTTGGTTGGAGACATGATCACTGAAGAAGCTCTTCCTACATACCAAACAATGCTAAACACTCTCGATGGTGTCAGAGATGAGACAGGAGCAAGTCTTACATCTTGGGCTATCTGGACTAGGGCTTGGACTGCGGAGGAGAACAGACATGGAGATCTTCTCAACAAGTATCTGTACCTGTCTGGAAGAGTGGACATGAGACAAATTGAGAAGACAATTCAGTATCTTATTGGTTCAGGAATGGTAAGATTTCTTTACGTTCTATGTTGCTAATGCCTTCACTGATTTTTAAGATTTTTAATTGGGGTGCATTCCTTAACTAAAAAGAGCCATGTTGATAAAAGAAATTGAACCAATAATCATGAAACTAATATGAATCCTACATTTATTGAGATGAGGCCACCTTACGAACTACTGCATTTAACTTTTGAGACCCATCATACGTAGGTACGAGGCTTTTCACCTTATTGTCCGGAAAAAAAATCAAAAGGAACCCCTAAATTTTCTAATCAACTGCTTTTCTCCCCAAGTTGATGAGTAGTTGATCATCAAAATGGCATGTCCATCCGTTGCCTAGTGTTTTGTCGTGATTGCTTTGGGATTTGAAAGTGCTTTGGCATTTGCAGGATCCTAGGACGGAGAACAATCCATATCTTGGTTTTATTTATACCTCGTTTCAGGAGCGGGCAACCTTCATATCCCATGGGAACACTGCCCGGCTTGCCAAGGAGCATGGTGATCTCAAATTGGCACAGATATGTGGAATCATTGCATCTGATGAGAAGCGCCATGAGACTGCATACACTAAGATAGTCGAGAAATTGTTTGAGATAGACCCAGATGGCACTGTTCTTGCATTTGCCGACATGATGAAGAAGAAAATCTCAATGCCTGCTCATCTGATGTACGATGGTCGTGACGATAACCTCTTTGAGCATTTTTCGGCAGTTGCCCAGCGGCTGGGCATCTACACGGCCAAGGACTATGCCGACATACTGGAGTTCCTTGTCACAAGGTGGAAAGTAGGTGAGCTAACTGGCCTCTCTGGTGAAGGGAATAAAGCCCAGGACTTTGTCTGCACTTTAGCTCCGAGGATCCGGAGGCTTGAAGAAAGAGCACAAGGGAGGGCCAAGAAAGCACCAGCCATACCTTTCAGTTGGATCTATGACAGGGAAGTGCAGCTATGAGCATCAAATAGAATGTTAAATCGTCCTTTCGATGCTGTCGATTTGCTATTTGTGAAAGTAACTTCAAGTCCATGTTTTGTTTTTCTTCTGTTCAAGTAATGGATGAGTTGGGAGGGGAGCTGTAGATTCTCTTCAAGCTATCAAAGTATCATCTTATGAGCAGGTGTTTGCTGCATAAGTTGGTTTACAGAGATGGACAGATTCATGTCTTTATGCTTTCTCTTTTGTCCCCTTTTTGCCCATGGACAAGTGCTGTTGTTTGTCTGAGTGGAATAATTGATGCATATGAAACATAGCCTTTGCTCTTTTCTGTCATCTTGTTGAACTTAAAATGTTGTATATGTTAATATCCACAATGGCATGTCATCATTGAGCACATCAATTCCTCTTTAGAGTGACTGCCAGTATTTTTACATAACCAAAGCAGGATGGCCTACCAATGCTTTCACCAAACCAAACCAAACAAACCAAGCCAGAGTGGAATTTTTAAATTGATTATTGGTAAATTTAATTTTGGAAAAGAAAATTTGTGGGAAGGGGGGGGAGTCATGGTATTTATTTGACCATGACTTGAAGCTTAATGTGATTCAAACATAGGTGTTTCTCTGTTTGATTTCCAACAACATATTTGTTTTAATTTTTCAAAATAATAATTTGTACCCAATAAATACAAAATTACATCATCAATCGTAGCAACCTTTCTATGCCATTTTTTTTAATTAACTATAATTTATCTTATTTCTAAGGTGGAAGGATTAAGCACTTATTTTATTTTTTGTTCAATAATGATAAATATTTCTAAAGCAAAAAAACAACTTCTCTTCTTACATCATAATGTGCAACCTTTTTATGTCATCTTCCAAAACCATCCTAAGCAACTTTTTCAACTATAGTTTGTCTTAATTCTATAGTGGAGAAAGGTTTGAGAAAACACTCTTCTTCTTCTTTTTTTTTTTTTGTTCAATAATGATAGGTATTTCTGAAGGAAAAGGTAACCTTTCTGTTTGCATCATAGCGTGCAACCTTTTTATATGCCATCTTCCAAAATTATCATATAGTTTTTCAATTCATCTTATTTCTAAAATGGAAGAAAGGTTTGAGAGATCTTAATTTGACTTTGTTTTTTTACAAATTTAAAGCAAAAATAATCGCTCTGCTTACATCAGTATGTTTATGACATCTTCCAAAAATATCATATTTTTGGATGATTTATCACATTTCTAATGTGGGAGAGAAGCTTTTATTTCTCTGTGCAACACTGATAATTATTTTCTAAGAGCAAAAACAAACTCTCTATTTGCAGGTTCAAAGCCACCTATATTATTTTCTCTCCATGTTCCGAACTATATGTGCATGCATATATATCATGTTGTGTTTGGAAGAATGGACGAACACTCTGCTCGTAGAAAATATGAGAAATATGTCACATTTCCGACAAAACCGGTAGAAACTCTGCAAAATTTTTATGATTGAATACAATCAATAAAAATAATTTTAAGTGGTTTTCTGATTTCATAAGTTCGTTCATAAACCAGAAAATATGATAAGATTCAACCATAATTCTATTAGAAGAGCAAAACATATTACAAAGAAGTGAAATAAATGGGTTGCTTTTGAAGTGCTAGATTTGTAAAAGCAGCCTCACAAGTGCCATTTTGGCACTAAAAAGACAAGACAAAAAAGTGATAAGGCACAACAGGCAATCAGAGATGCAATGCCAAAATCACCCGCATATGGATATAGTAATCTGAAGCCAATAGAAGCAAAAAGTGAGGGAAGAAGAAAACATAACTAAGAGTTGGGAAGAGTTGGATGATATGCTCACTTAAGAAATTGGCGAATTCTCGGAACACTTGCAAGACTTTAATTCAACAAAGAAAACCAGAAAGAAGCACCATAAGCATGTGGATTGCATTTTCTGGCATCATAAATAGACAGGATATGAGGGCAAGGGAGAACCAAACATTTTATCAGATGAAACATAAGACAATCGCTAGATCGTCTCAATAATCTCACATCTAGCTTTGATAGATTTGTCTCAGCACTCAAAAGGCAAAAGAACCAAGTTTCTGGGTGTGCCAATTCATGCTGTTTGTGCAGGCACTCAAGCCATGGGAACTTTCCCACATACTGAATGAAACCCGAAGACTCATAAGAGTTTTGGTGTGAAATCAGATTGCGAAACAGGTACAGCTGCTTAATTATATTACATACAGCAGAAAAAAACTTGAAACACATTTGGGAACATTGATCTTGAACTTAATTGGACATGATCTAATAATCAAACATGTAAAACCATCAAGTAAGAATTCAGGAACACATAAATGGGATTAGTAGGATGCTCTTGCAGCACAAGAAAACTACACCTGAACTTGCACTACTTAGATGATGGAAGATACACACGATGAAAACTTTTCATGGTAAGTTGCCTCCTACAAGTTGGGCATTTCTTCTGTGCCTGAACGGAGGCTTTTATGCATTTTAGACAGAAAATATGACCACAAATAGTTGATGCTGGCTCAACCAATGCATCCATGCAGACAGGGCAGGTGAAGATGGGTTCCCGTGTAAGTACCTTAACAGGCTCCGGTTTGGATTTAATCACATTCTTTCTCTGCAATTTCCAAGTCAGAATCTAGTTAAAATCTTTAACTACAAGTTCGATCAATAGAAAGGAGAAACAAAAGGCAGATACACAAAGGAAAATAAACTTTTTATGGTTGTGGAGGTGGATAACTTAAAAGTTATTGATTAAGCAGCTTATGTTATGACCAGCAACTGAATCACAAAATATGCGTTGCAGCATCAGATGATAGTATTCCAGTAACTATTTATGCCACAGTTACCTTAGAAAGGTCAAACTATCCCATCTACCTATCATAAAAACACTCAGAGGACTATGCTCTTGCACCAAGTCCCAAGAATCATTCGTTCCTACAATATTGTTGAAAAAAATATTCATAGAGAACTATGTTCTTGCATCAAATCCCAAGAATAATTTGTTTCTAGAACATCGTTTTTCCAAGGCAATGTGATATTTAGACTAGCAACAACCAAGGAAACCTTCATCTCCTAACAGAAAATTCAATTTGATGCAGCAAGAGGGATGGTTTCCCTTCAAGCCAAGGTATTTGATTTCTCATCAACCAGTCCATACTGACTGGTTCAAAAAATTTACTGGTACAGGCATGAACCAGTATGCGGACTGCTCCATTTAGCGTAGTTTGGTCCGGTCTGAATAAAAAAAATCCTTAGGTCTCCTTCTCTTAGGGCTCACAATTAACAAGTCCTCTCATCTCTATGCTTGAGTGGCCACTTCCACCCAATCACCTGCCACCTGCCCATCAACCTCTTTTATGATACTTACCCTCCTAAACCTTTTCTCCTCTCCTCTTTCTCCACTGCCTCTTCTAGCTCCTCTTCTTCTTCGTCCTCCTTTCCCTGCCTTCTTCCTCCTTCCTCCCTCCCTACCAACACATCGGTACCCCGATACGTTCTAGTGTACCATGTGTTGTTATGTCAAAATGGATTGGAGCTGTAATGGTCTGTCCATTGACCAGGATGGGTCTGATACCCAAAATTGAAAACCTTGCTTTGAACCATATATAAAATATTACCATTTACCTTGTGATCATAAAGATAACTTTGACTATGCATTTTAATTGTTTAATCTTCTTCCTTGTTGATTCCCAGCATGACATTTAATTGTTGACACCAACAAAGACTTTGTCACATCTTTTCAGAAAATGTGAATCTTTCAAGATTTATCATCGAGCTAGGTTGTAACTCCAAAGTACAAGAATCTTGCTTGGTTCCTCTTAACTTGATTTCTCACATAGCCCTCAACTGAGTTCAAGAAAGCGAAAAGATTCACACAGCCAATTTCAAGTAGTCAAAAAAGAATGGCTTCTTCTTCTTCTTCTTATTGTTGTTACCCACATACCCACAAAAGGTATACATGCCTTCGCTGGACCGAAGGGAAAAGATTCACACAGCCAATTTCAAGTAGTCAAAAAAGAATGGTTTCTGCTTCTTCTTCATATTGTTGTTACCCACTTACCCACAAAAGGTTTAAGCTTCAAGCCTCCACTGGACCAACAATTTAATAAGTGACAATACACCAAAAGGCCTGACAATAATTTTCTTTTTTCAATTGTGAAGGACTTTGTTCAAAATGCAGAAGTCAACTTATATGGTTGAAAGATAACCAGTGTTGGGCAGTTTCAAACCATACCAAGTACCATTATGGCAAACTTGCAAGGGCATCGTACTGGTTTGGCCACCGATTGGTGGCACCGGACCAAAATTTAAAACCTTTTCTACATGACATCTTTCAGATTCTTGTTTGTAGGAATTTCACTAATTACCAGTTGCATAGCAGCTGCAAATAGGGAAAAGGTCCTGACTTGAACCCTTTTACAGGACAAATTTAATAATCTTTTTTTTTTGTTAAGAATGCTATAATAGCTGATGTGACACCACTACTGTTGCAAGGATGCAACATGCGAACCATCTTGACAAAAGACAGAAGAGACTACTCCACAATTTAAGCACATAAGGATTAGCATTTGGTTTGGACAAGTATTTGGTTGAGGGCATGTTTATGAATGATCCAGGTTAGTTATCTAAGCCTAGCATAAACTTGCTCTGGATAGCAGGCCAGTTGTATTAAATCTTACTTGCTGAAGCACTCAAAAGTAGGTTACCTCAATCGATTAATTATTTCAGTACTTGCAGCATGACTGCATGACTAGCAAAAGATTGATGAACTACGAGTCACATGCTAGATATGATACTAGGCCTTCTCATCCTATGCATGTCAATTGAAGTGCCACAAGACATTTAGATACTGATAATCAAAACTATATACATATCATGTTACAAATTTAATAATGCAAAAGGGTGAGACGCTAGTGTCTTCCTGGGGAAACAACTACTCATTACCCTTTCTAACATGCTACTCTTATCGTTCAACATGGTCTATGATACTGCTGCACCAAATTCCTTCAACCATGCAATATATTGATCAGAAACACCAACCACCCAAAATGATGCTGATAGAGTTTCCAGTCCTTCAATTAATCAACTGTCACATGATATTCCAACAATGGAGCTTCTCAAGATTCATATTACCATGAGAAGATTCTGAAAGAAAAAGAGACAAACATCATGAAGCCAAAAACCAAGAGAGTAATTCCAAGTTTCCAACAATTGCTATTCTTGCCTTTCACTTAATAAAGAATTAGGAATAGATGCATTGATAGACAATTAACTCAAAAGAACATACTCAAAGTGATTTGAGAGTTTGAGTGGGACTGTGGGAGCAGATGTGAACTAAGTATGACTATTCAATTCTTTATTACATAAAGGGGATAGAAAACCTGGATAAAGATAGCTAATGAAGTGGATTGTTTTCTCAACAAGAAGCATGAATAAGCTTCTAATTAATCCCTTGAGACCTGTAACTCATAAGCTCAGAATACATCCTTTATTGAATGAATTCCAATGAACTCACAAAAGAGTCAACTCAGCTAAAATGAATACCTCAATTCTTTCTCCTCTTTTTTAATTTTGCATTTTCAAGAAATGCCACCCAGAACAGAATAAAAGAAAACACAAGGTTCATAACCAAACGATCAAGTTCCCTGACTCCTAACTAAACATTCAAATATATGTAACTTATGTACTTGCGAAAGCAATTCCATTTCTTAAACCCAGTATAGAAAAATGTGATAACCTATTGCCATCTGTACAAAAAAAGAAGAGCTCATTTCATGAATAATGATTATTAGCATAATAAGAAGTCAGAAGTTAAAAATATTAAAGATCATTTAAGGTGTAGTCTAGTCAAGTGAAGAACTTTGATCTACTAACCCTCCAGAAAATAAGCAACCAATGTCATTTAGATGAAATACAAATCGATTAAATTGTTTACCATTATAATAAAAGAAATAATAGATAGATAAACAGAAAATTATATTTAGTATTGCAAAGAAAAATACAGAACAAACACATTTACCTTGGCATTATGCTCCTCTTCCAAATCAGGATAATGATCACAATCAGTAGCTGTCCTGCTCATCGAACTTCTAGCCCGCTTATTACGAGTGTTCATAGGTGATTTTGCCACTTGTTCCTCTACAATAATGACTTAAAAATGGACAAATGTCAGGCTAACACCAGTAACTGGATGAATAACAGCAGATATGACAGTAATAATAGTAGACACAGTAACAATAGTAGACATTAAGAGCAGACCAATCAAATTTCTCAGGATGTGATGTTTTTCTATATCATAATTTGCAGGAATATACAATTCAGTATGGATAAGAATCTGCAGTAGCCAAAACAATTTCTTTGATATCTTGAGATAGATCAACTGGGTTGCCAGAAACAAAAAGGGGCTAAAATCGGCTAAAGTTACCTAAACCAATAGTGATTGGTTCTTCATGATTCGAACTGACTTGTGTAATAGAAGAAGCTAAAGACGAAGAAGAAGAAAAACTCAAACTATACCTTACCTTAGGGGCCAAAGAACCGCTAGCTTATTTCACCACCTCTCACCCCCATTTGATTATTTTTCTAATAAACAAACTACTCCCTAAAAATAAGCCACATAATATTGATAACTATCAAATCATCAGTAGATATGCTTAATATTGATATATATTAATAACAACCGCACGAGTCCTTTATTATCACTTCGATGCGGTTGCTACAGTACAGTTTTATAAGTTTCTTAACCTTTTTATTTTTCTTTGATTTTTTTATTTATAGTCTAATAGTTAGTATTATCTTTTTTTATTTTAAATAACTTTCCAACTTAAATGGGAATCCTATCCAGCCATCTGGATCATCACTAAGCAGATCACACAGGCTATACCAGGATAATGTCAATATTATGAACCTTGAAACAAAGAGAATCACCAATGTGCTTTTTACCTTGGAAAATCCTTCAAGGAACTTGTCATTGTCAATGGGTAAGACATTGATACGATAATCATTATCAGTTTTCTTTTCAGTGCAAAGGTACATTCTTGTCCAT
Source organism: Musa acuminata AAA Group (assembly GCF_036884655.1). Taxonomy (NCBI): domain Eukaryota; kingdom Viridiplantae; phylum Streptophyta; class Magnoliopsida; order Zingiberales; family Musaceae; genus Musa; species Musa acuminata. The sequence goes on from NC_088334.1 coordinate 861,519, forward strand.
CATAATCACCCTCATGACATCCATCCTCCTCATGATGTACAATATTATTTCTACCAAATCAGTAAATCTAGGAAGAGACAGAAAGAGAGGAGGAGTTGGAGGACAGCCAAAGACCAAACATCGAACAGCTAAAAAAATTCAAAAAAATTATTAATAATTACCTTTTACATACATGCAAAAACTTTCTTTATATTGCCTACCAAATAAGCTGTTTTATTCAGTTTGGATTTTAAGATAAAACATTCTGATTACAAGATTTAGAAAATAAAGATAGACTGTACACTTCTATTTCCTATTATTTTCAAACCGGATCAAATCAAACGTCACAAATTATACAATGGCTTATATTGTTAATTTTATATTATGCTTTAATTCCACCGATCACCTTTAGTCCCTCTACTTGATTCATTGTCCACAACATTCTCATTTCCATATGATCACACAAAAATAATGTCAATATACATCACAAGAATGCTAGATATTAAGTTATTCAACCATCGAAATTGATCAATATAAATAGACAGTATAAATAATCTTCAAGCGAAACCAAAGTACAACATTTCTGTGTGGTTGAGTAACTCGCCCACGTTGGTCAAATGCCTCAGGAGTCAGGCTACTACCTGACAAAATAGTTTTTTCAAACAGTAAATATCATGTCTCTAGACAAAAAGAATGTGAGACTCACAGCTTAAGAATGTACTGTTTAGCCCTCCAGATTCATTTATCCAACTCACAGATCATTAAAAAACCTGTATCAATCCTTCAACCCAAACTCAAATTTATTTCAGATTTTGACACAATAAATTTCTCTCAGTACAACCTATTGCAAACCTCAAATGACATCATTTTTGCCCTTATACAATTGATGTTTACTTCTAAACAAAACAAATATGAACTTGAATTTCAGAAATACTTTTAACTTACTGACGATGTCAAACACTTTTAATGATCTTCTTAGATGTGTATGACGATTAAAAACTTAGTATTTCTTTAAAATAATATCTATGCACAAAAAGCAAAAGGTCATTTAAGAAATAAATAACCACTACAGTATGAATAAATGATTCTCACAACAAAGAAAATTTTATTTTCCAACTAGCACATGCCTCAGTTTATTTGATTCCCACGTAACAGCAGTTTCTGGCATATACTGACCTGGTTGTCTCAAATTTGTTTCCAGGTCTTCCTCTAGGATCATTGTCACAGGCTGGTTCCTTCTGAAGTGATTCCTCCCCTAAACCGATAAGAACAAAAATCAAATGAAGAACAGGGGAAAAGATAAGATAAAGAAATAGATCGAAACAACAATCAGCCAAGTCAACGTAGGAGTTACAGCATGATGATAAAAGAAATAACAAAAAGCATAAAAAACCCTTAGAGTTAAACAAAAAAATATCATAATGTTAGCGAATATCATGCTAATATATGAGGGCTTTATACTATAACTTCAAAGATTAGATCAATGTCAAATCTGCTAAAAGCAAATAAGTGTTAGCTTACCTAGGAACTCAATATACAACATAATATAGTACATGACTGCAAAGATAAGAACATTGCTCAAATCTCCTAAAAACCAAGTTCTTCAATCTACTCAGAATGATGCAATTTACAGTACACAAAAGTACACAATAAATGTTCAAATATGATAAAAGCAAGCAAGAGTTTCAGGCTACACAGGAATTCAAATACAAAAGAGAAAATTACAAGAAAGTTGAAAAGACAAAGGTAAGACAGTTAAACTCCAGAGATAAAATAAATATTCTGATGCTAAAAGCAAGTGTCTTATCTTACGAATTCAAATACGACAGAAAAGATAATACAATTCTGCATAGACAAGTATTAGTATATAATAAGCCAAGAGACTAGGAATTACCAGGGGTAGCCCTCTCGAGGAAGAAAGAGTCACGACCTCATCCTCCATCAATTCTAGATCAATAAAATCACTGTGTGAACGGTCACTTGATGGTGCAGAGGACCCTTGCTGCTGTTCACTAGCAGGGCTGGGATGAGGAACAGCGGAAAAAGATGTTCCTCGAGAAATCTGTGGATGTCTAGAGCCAGAAGTGCCATCACACTGCTGGCACTCCACCGGAGGAAAGTTCAGATCCAAATTCGGAACCATCTTAGCGTGGATACCATCCCTCGCGTGCCTCTTTGAACCCTGCCTTGATGGTCCAAGGGTGCTCATGTTCTATATCAATACAGTAAAACCTAAATTTCCAAAAGCATCACAGCATAAAAATCAATCCAAAATTTTCATCGAAGAACAATTTGTGCAGATGATAGAGAAAAGACAACTTTTTCGCCTATTGTTTTTTTTTTTTACAATTGGAATAACGGGAAAGAACAGCGCCAACACTAATCGTATAATCGATAAAGAAAATCCAAATAGCCCAAGTTCTTCTCAAGAAAAATTTCTCGAAACAAAGACTCGAAATCTACAAGAAGATTAGAAGAACAAAAAGAGAAAGGCATGACAGGCAAGAAACAAAAAGGGGCAAAAGAAATTGAATCAACGAAATAACAAATCCAAACGTGAATAAAGACAAAATCTTAAAAGATTCAAATAAATCCCAAAACGAACTCAGATTTCGCCAGAGAGAAACACGGAGAAATTTCACCCACCAGCACCGATCGAAGATTCGGGACGATCGGGCCGAGACAAACCGGGGCGCTGTTCCCTAATTCTTCCCTAGGGTTTTAGCAGACGATCGAGATGGATCGAGGAGCTGCGAAACGGAGAGGGCGAGACCAAAAGTTTGATATCGTGCTCATCCCTGCTCACGTCGCCGGTTATATAGCCGGTTCCGTGCCAGACCGTTGGGCTGATGTGAGCGCATACGTGGCCCGGTTTTTTGCGGTCGCTGGATTTGCTCCATCTGGACCACCTCATGAGATCAACGGACTCTATTGGCGCAGGGCATACACGTCGAGTGGTGGATTGAGGAGCCTGCAAATCCTACGGCTCTCGTAAATTTCACAGATACGACATTTAAAATAATAATAATAATAATAATTTTATTTAAAATCTTTTTTTCATCTATTTAGTATTCACAACCCCTTTAATATTGATAATATTTTTAAAAATAATAAAAATATAATTTTAGTATTTATATTATCGATTTTATATGTTTTTCCATTCATTCTTCTCAATAACCTCTTATTTTATCCTACACTCTATTGTACCCCTAACATTTATCTTCCCTTTCCGTCTATCTTTTTAAAACTCTATGAGGGTTTCTTCGTCTAGACTCTATGGGGGTTTCTTCGTCTAGGTTGTTGCTTAAGTACGACTAAAAAGATTCATCTATTCGTTTCAAAAAGATGATCAATACATAATTATTTATAAAACTTCTAAATCTCAACTCCTAATAGTGTTTCTACTCAAGACTCCTACTTCTAATCAATTCCAAATGCTTTTCTAAGAAACAATCTTCAAACTAATCCTAACCTTAATCGATTTCTTCACTTCTTTAATAGGGTCGATTAGGTATATTTTACATAAAAATCCTAACACCCACATTCAATAATATATTGATCAATATCAACTAAACAATCGGTCGATGGGGTGTTTTCCCGGCAAAGAAATCAGCAATTGTAACCCAGTGATGGTGATGGAGTGGATCAGATCAAAGAAGTGACAACCTTCCATCTTGCCCGGCACATACAATTCAATTGGAATTCCCAAACCAACACTTCATTAATTGCTTAACAAAGAGAATCTAACTGCTCGAAGAACTATTCTCATCCACGATGCCACACAGAACATGAATCTGGTGGATTTATGATACCAACTCATGAAGACACATTGAGATAATCTGCAACATTGTGATCTTTGTAGTGTCACAGATAAGAGACTGGACACAAGCAATGCCATATGACCTACTCTCCATTGTTTGATTACTATCAGAAGGCACAGCATAAACAGATTGCACCTCTGAAGAAATCCGGCACACACAAGCAATAACAAAGTGTGTTGTTCCTCTAGTGGTTATTTACAAGACCAAAGCTTCATGATCTATTAAGGAGCCTCTTTCTACTTTCTGCACCAGTGAAAGCACCAACAACCCTGTCAAGAGAACAGAAGAAAGAGGATGAGAAATATGTTGATCAGAATTCTACCAATAAACTCAATTTTTACATGTTTTATACATGAAATTGGCATTCTAGCAAGCAATGAATAAATTTGGTTGAGATTACCGATAAAGATAGGCAGGCATGCGAAGGCTAAAACACTTGAATGGCTTTAACAACAAACTAAGGTTAAAAGTTGATATTTCAGGGGTAGAACGTGCCAAACTGTTACTCATGACTATATCTTCATGGGCTTTACATACCAAGGAACGGTACTCAGAAATAATCTCTGAGGTCGAGTAGTATTTAGGCTGCCTCTTACTATATCATATGGAATTATTGGGGTGTCACAATCTACTTTAATAAAAATCCTGACAGCTTAATCAGATTTCTACATATGATTCTCGACATGGGGCTAAATCAAGACAACTTCCATCCACACTATTTTTCGCATAACTTAGTAATGTTACTCCCGTCGTTAGACTTAAGATTGACCACGTCTTGGATGCCAAGCTAGCTTTGATTATGTTGACTCACACAAACAGGCTCATTTGACTGCTCTAACAGCATCTACAACAGTCAAAAGATCCACAAGCTTGGTTAATTACATAGAACAGATCTTTCAGGCATGGTACTTAAACCCAAGTTATCAATTGTGAATTATCAAGTTTTATAGACAAATTCATTTTTTGTCTTACTAGTCTTAAAATTCGCATCCTTTTAAGTGGTTTATCTTCACCAAGCCTTTCATGTGAAGTATGAACTAGCACCACATGTCAAGACTCCACATGAAGTAAACAAACTGGAATGGCATTTGTTGGGCACATTTAAGTGGAGCATGCAACACTTGTATGATGAGCAAGTAATAATAGTTATTATACCATCCATGAGAATTTCAAATTTTGATGATTTACAAGATAGATAAGAAGACAAAGATATCAGCGGTTACATCTCAAACCTGAATTAATCAATTTATAATGATTAAAGCAGCTATTCCTGAAACATGAACTGGATGCACTGCTCAAGATGCACACAGATTTGAATATTTAGATGGAAACTAATTTAACCATGACGAACGTCTGATGTGAACAAACCAAAGTAGGGTGTCAAGTATTTCATGTTCAAGTGTCTAAAAGTCTTTTAAGACCAATAAGAATTATTTCTCTTAAACAACTATCTACTGTCTATCTCAGCAAAAATGATAAACTATCTACTGTTAATCTCAATATTAAAGTAGATAAACCGGAATATACAGCACCCAGCCAGTATCAGCACCATGAGTATTGAAACCATATAAAGAATTCTGATAAAAATTTTAACGACAGACATACGCATAAGAATATATAAAGTCACATACTGAGGGCTCATGGTTGCTATCATGATCCTTGTCATATGTCTTATCGCTTGATACTTGAGAAACTTCAGCTGACACTCTTTGTTTCTCTTCCATCACACTGTTAAATATGCGTGAATAACCATCAGCTGTAGAAGGATTGCTCTCATCCCAGTCACCAAACTTGGGAATAGCTGACCCCTTGCTCATCTGCTACAAGAAAGATCCACTGGTATGAATTTTACTATATACATTTTGTCCCAAATTATCAATTGAATGAAACGTTAAACTTACTATTTTATCATATTGAACACCAGTCATCCTCAATTTTCCTGCAGAGCTCAAAGTGACCGCACGGCTACCTCCTGACAATCCTTTGGAAGAAGAACATGCACCAATCTTCATATGATAATTGGGATGTGTTGGAGAGTGATTGACTCTGTAATCAGATCCATCACATACTCTACCAGTCCTTTGATAATCACCTGAAGTTGTTTGATGAAGTGAGTCTAGGGTGAGTTTGTAAGCCATAGAATTACGATGGAAAGGTGAATCATTAAGTTGATGAATACCATCTTCTCCTCTTAAATGTAGCACACCATTAGCTATTGAATAAGGTGAAGTCCCAAGTGATGGGGCATGAACTGTCGGCATCTCTGTATGAAAGGCATTGGGGTTGTCATAATGATGATTCATTTTCTTTGCTTCCAATTCACTTCTTTCCCTGAGAGCCTTGTCAAAAAACTGTGAGTAATTAAGACCACCATCACTTCCCCAATTTCCAAATTTAGGAATATGGGCATGTTGCTGCAGTAAAAGAGAACAAAAGATGATTATTTCTTCCGGGATGAGAAGATCAATACAACAAACAACAAGCCATAATGTCCCAGCAGATAAAGATCTATCAACCAAAAACTACCATTTTAAGTAGAAAATGGTAACAGTTTGGGTCATTGTTCAACCAGTTGTAGTGCTATAAGTCAAACTAGTTGAGGTGCTTATATGTACATGACTTTTGGTCAATAAGAATCAGTGTGTAAATCTTAGTGACAGAAAAATGGAAGTAAAAACAAAGTATACCAGATCTTGAAAGTAATCAGAGCCACAATACACCCATTAAATTCTCGTCTTAAAGACTTGTCTTAGTTTCTTAAATATCATAGTCTCCATAACACATTTTTATCAAGGTTTAAGTTTCTTTCTGAGACCCACAGCAGTCCCTGGTTGGCCTACTGCAAATTTCAGAGTTCAAAAGAGCTACATTCATCCAATAAATCTTTCTACAAAATTGGTTTGAGGTCATTAAAGCTACATTGGTGGATAAGCAGAGGTGTGATGCCTCGAGTGAATGTGAATCACAAACTACACCTGCACCATGAGCAGGAATGTGGCTCACCGGAAATTTTAGAGGTGTGGAGCTTGTAGTGTATGTAGACGTCCCCTTGGATTGGCATGATTCAATTTATGATATCTAATTTCCTTAGTATATCTTGTATGCAGAAAATCTAAAATTAAGAACCAATACCAGTTGCAAACAATGTCTAGAATACTAACTATCATTCATTCAATGACGAGAACAAAAATGCAAACACAACCCTCACACTGCATCTAAAATCCATTATCTCTGTTTTATAAACATCAAATCTAATTTCACATGCACAAATGACTAGTTGCTTATAGATAATTGCAGAACCACCAGACTTAACCCGGCAACAACCATATGATTAACATGAAAGAAACAACTTCACGCTGAAAAATCTTCATCAAGAACACAACATATGTCACAAAGCCTCAGAGGAAACACTAAGTTTTCAAGCAAGTCTAGAGTTCAACTCGACTCTTACAACTAGCACCTGGGATAGTAGGTTTAACAACTTAATCTAGCAGGACTGCTGTGATCATAACAAATGCTCCCAAGAACTTCCTATTTCTTAGCCATCATCATGGATATGCAAGTTGTCAACTATATTCGGGTGTCCCAATTCGTGATCGGTGCCAGACAATGAATCCCCATCAGAAGAGGAAATTGGAAGGCATCAACACCAATCGCTAACTCGTTATAAAAATCATAAAGCTCGAATTCGATCCCCGAGGAAGCAGCACATTAAAAGTCGAATTTAACTGATAGAAGAACATACACATTAAACTTGAAATTTCACATGATATCCGGAGAAATCATAATGAGAACGAACCGAAGAAAAGATAAATAATGGTGCCCCCAAACCCTATCGATTGTGCAAAGACTAATCAAGAACCTCCTTGATACCCAAAAAAGAAGTACGATCGATAACATCAACAGCTCTCTTGTAACAAAAAAGAAGTCGAAAACCCTAATTATCTGCTAAACCATACCAGACTGCCCAAAATCAGGACTTTTATCATTTCCACCAAGAGTTTGAATCAGGATAACATCCTAGAAGGCGTTCAAGAGGCCAAAAGAGCACTCACCGACATTTCCTGGACACGCTTGCCGAAGAGCCGAAAAAGAGAAATCCCTTTAAAGGCTAAAAGGCGCCTTCTTTTCACTTCGATGGACCTCGTCTCCTTCCTTCTCGGCCTGCAAGGGGCAGAATATTTCGTCAGAAGATAAAAAGGCCACCTTCAGCAGCAAAGCAGAGGCGGAGAGTGAATCGTTGACTTGGATGCCACCGCCAACTTGTTTGACCAGGCGAAGACTTGGACCTTTACTATGTCCGTTTGTACTTTATCGAGAGGCAATCATCAGAGCCAAGAATGGAACGCAAACCTGAAATAGCGATTACGTGATTTCGCACTCTTGCAGACACCCATGGAGAAGAGCTCAGATTCTTCGCTTTCTAACAACAACAACAAAGAAATCCAAGTTCGAAATCTGCACTCTCAAGAAAGACTCGTATGTTTCTGGGAAACCTTAGGATGCCTTCGACACCACACTCACCGCAGAACCGATTTATGGAGAAACAAAGGGGGGGGGGGGGGGGGGCTGAATCCATTAAAACATACTCGGTCGGATACGGTCTTGAATCCTTTCCCTATTTGAATAAGGAATCCTTTCCCTATTTGAATAAGGAATCCTTTTCTCCCTCCAATATAAAGATCCGCCGACCGAACAGAAAATGTATTATTATAGCATATATTTACCAAAATATAGGTTAAAGCACTCTTAAGTGGAATTAATATATTAATTCCTTTAAATAAAAAATTATGTTCAAAATATTAAAAGTTAAAATACTTTGAACATTTTGTTAAAGTTAGAGAGAAATAAAGATTTTAATTTTTAGATAAACATTCAAATACCATATATAAGTGCTCTTGGAAGAAGCTTTGTCAGTCAAACCCCATCTAGGTTGCTAGAAAAATATAATTTTTTTTTATTTTATAATCTCATATATTAGTGCTTATATGTCATATTATGCTAAGAGGATGTCATCTACAAACATTAGATGGATAATTTTGTATCCTTTAATATTGAAGAGATAAATACTTTTCTTAAGCATAGAGGATGAGAGAAGATAGAAAAGTAATTACTAATCTTGTAGGTCTCCTTTCTACATACATATATAGACATATATAATATGATATGAATCATGTACTCGTTAATTTTCATTGTTATATTATATGGTCCTTTATAATTGAATAAGATTTTATGCTTACACCATCAATTATTCTATATTATTACAAGTTGTGCTGTGCTTTGAGTCTTATAGTCATACATATGGTCAAGGATGACTAAGTCATCAAATGATCTCTAAGTCATCAAATGATCTCTAATAATATTATTTGTAAGGTCATATAATGGCTTAATCTTGGACTATATCTTAGAAGCACCATTTAAAACTGCTTTGAGATTTTTTTTAGTATCTCGTAAGTTATTTTATCTTATCTTGGATTAATATAGTTCAAATTAGAAGGTATCAATTAATTTTTTTTTTTTGATAGTATATATATGCTGTCTCCATCACTTACCTTTTGTAAAAAAGAACAATTTAAATTAAAGTATAACATAAGTATGTCAAAAATAATTCTAACATAAAATATAATTAAAATGTTATTTTAATTTAGAAAATACAATGTGCATTCATTTATAGATTACAAAAAGTTAACTTGATAAAGTTATAGCCAATTGGTAAATAAAACTAGATTTTTTGAATACTTAGGAACACCCAAATCTTATTTAAAACTTCAAGGATGTGAATTTGAGGTTTGAATGAGTGTTAACTTACTTTTCAAATTTTTATATTTAATTTTCACATCATTTGATATTCCTAAAATTTTATTATTATTATTATTATTATTATTATTATTATTATTATTATTATTATTATTATTATTATCCAAATCTAAGTTACAATATATATATATATATAGGGCATCTCTTTTGTATATGAAAATTCATAAAATTTCACTGAAATTTACTCTAACATTTTTTAAAAACTATTTTTAATTATCTATATCCACTAAGATCTTTCTAAGAAACGTAGGGTTCCAAATAAAATTATTTACGTCCTACAAAGTCATTCTACCAATATTTATATAGAGTTTGACTTTATTTTCATACTTTGTTATCTATTATGGCAGCTGACTAAGATAAAATTGATATTAAATTAATTCTACGTTAAAAAAATGAGAAAATGGTTTTTTTTTTCCCCTCAATTAATCGCCTAAAAATCTACGCGCGTGACAATTGAAAAGTTCGGTGGGGCGTCAACTTCCCGCGACATCATCCGATCAATTAATCGGCACGATTGATCGCCGAGGAGATGACCTGGCCAGAGTCGGGAAACGCGCCCCGCTGTCGTAACGAAAGAGAGGTCCGTCGCTGTTGTCTCCCTCCACGTCGACACCTCTCTAAATCGGTCGTGCTTTTATTAGACTCGTTCCAAATGCCTCGCCTCAGCCCTTCCCCCTTCTCTGCTCGAGCATTCCATCGGAAGCGAGAAGAGGTAATCCCTCTCCTCCTCTTGGCTTTACGCTTCTATTTTTCCTTGCTTAAACCTTTAATCTTGTGGCAAGTGTTGATGCGAGTTTGGCTTAACATGTAAGTCATGTAGGAATCGTTTTGTTCTTTCAAAGATCCTGTTGGAATTTGATTCTCGCAGATTCTTGCCTTTGTTTAAGTAGTGCAAGTCTCAATCTTGCTGCTGTTCCTTATGGAATTGGGGGGCTAAAGGTGTTAATGTGAGACATGAGGGCTTCCCTTTAGCCACCACTGATGTTTGTGGAGAATCTCGGGGTTTTGTTGCCATGAAGCTGGATTGTGTTCACTCTAGATACGAAATTTGATGTTTCGGAAGAATGTCATGGTTTTGTTACTTTGGAATTGATTCTCTACATATTAAGGGTTGATTTGATTTGCACCTTTCCTTTAGATTCTGTCTCCTATATTTGATTCCTTCCCTCTTGATAGAGCATGTGAAGCTAAGCCTATCTGGATCCTTGCTTTTGGATTTTGCTTGTGTTATAGGTCCTGTAGAGATTTGAGGATGGGTCGCAGATACGGGGAGTAGCCTGCTAGTGTGGGGAGCTTGAGCCTCACTGCAAGTGATGGAAACTCTTCCTGATGTCTACCCTTTAACAGGGTTACAAATTGGGTAAGCTGCTTGCTTTAATTATCGAGTCCTGAAATTTGGAAATTGTTGCTCATCTCCTAAAACATTTTTCTGCAAGAAGTTAGATTTTGCTTATTCTTAGACTGCTCTAGCCCAAAATTCAAATTGACATATGATAGTGTTATTCTATCAAGTTCTTTTCTAAAGGATACTTCAAATAAGAGTTCTACTTAAAAGTTGAAACTTTTTTTGCTTAAAAAAATACTCTTTCCTTTAGCTAGTCCTTGATTTGCTTGTTTCAAGGAAAAAGTTGCCCTCAGATTTCTGTCCAGACGGCATACATGCGCTTCATCTTGATGGATAGCGTTCATGAACGTATACCTAATATGGATTTTTCCTCAGGGACATACAGTCCTATGTGTCTCAGGCATTCTTATATGTTGCTCCCTTAAGCAGAAGACTCCTTGTTATGGTTGATAACCGACCCTGGTCAGAGAACAAGCAGTCTAGCTCAACAAGGATATGGCAATTTATGGTCACAAAGGTCTGCCCTATTCACCCTTCTTTGTTGGCACTTTCCGCTTCATTTCAAAGGATCATCGCTCATTTTGCTACTTAACTTTCAGTATAGGATGTCTCCATTTATGAACACTAGGGTAGCACAAAATACTTTAGATATAGGAAGCAGATGTGACAGTCATGATGGTCATCAGTCTTACCATGATAAATCCAAGAAGTTCTACCGATGGCTTCGTTTAATGGATTCTTCTAAATTGCAAGAAAAGTACTTGCATGCAGTCATGAATTTGAGCAAATCACTCCATGGCTTTATAGTATTTGAAGTGGCATGGAAAGATGTGCATGGTATCAATTACCTAAATGAACTTCAGGTATCAATCATGTAACTCATCTCTTTGTCATGTTGTTATCTTTAGTTGATAGGAGAGTTATATCTTGTTTTCAGACAGATACATCTTTAGCACTGGAAGTGAGAACCATGAAGAAGTGGGAATTCTTTGATCCCGAGCATGCCTCAAGTTGTATATCACATTGGTTCTCAGACTGCATATCGGAAACACAATCACTCAAGGACTATCTAAAAAAGTTGACTGACCTGGATCTTCAAAATTCCAGTTCACGATCCTTATCTGGTCTTGAAGTATCTTCTTTAGATGTTCCACATGAAAAAGAATTCTCAGATGCACAAGAGACTCCCTTCAAACCGAAAGATATGGACACTGATGGAAAAGGACTATGTAATAAGGAAAGTATCCAGTATGAGAATGACTATATTCCTGACCAAAAGTTGTGCATGTTAGTACCATCTGAAGAAAAGAAATCATTGATGGACATAGATGCGAAGGATGATGCTCTTATCTCACCTACTAATTATGCTGATACTCTAATACTATTTCGATTTAATGACAGTTTACTGCCATTCAAGCTGAAGCAAATTATCATGTCTGATATTAGGCTTCTAACTTTGCTTGAGAGTGGTCTTCCTTCATGGGTTATATTTTTCCATTCCTATCCTCTGTTCTGTCACTTCTATCGCCCATGGATGCGGCTTCTAGTGAAGACCCTTCATGTATTGGTATCATTGGTGACAGTCATCATTGGGTTTTATGATTTGTACAAAAATGTACCTCTTTTAAAGGCCACAGCAGCTCGCCTTTGCGGTCCACTTTTTGATTGGATAGAAGCATGGGATATGGTTACTCGGATACAGTACCTTGGGACAATATTTCTTCTCCAAAATGTCCAGAAGAGCATTAATTGGCTTCTAGTGATGGCTCGTACAATAAAAGCGATACTAACAGTGATATCAAAGCCATTATTTGGTCCACTTGCAGAAATCACAAGTTTCATCGCTCCTTTGTGGAATGTGTTTGCAGATATCGGTGGGCTATTTTCTTCAACTATATGGTCTTCAATGGAATCCTTGTACAATGTGATCACCGCTCTTGCTGAGGTTTTCTTGTGGCCATTTGAGGTTGCCTACATATATGTCTGCACTACAGGTACCCCACAGCTACTCTATTTTTTTTATCAATTTTCATTTCATATTGTCTTATATAGCTAAGCTATTTTGAGTATCATTGTCTTCTTCCTCTTCCAATTTCAGCAACATTGGTTTATCCGATCTTTTGTTGCATCTGGGAACTTTGTATTCTTCCTGCTCGTTGTGGTATGACTTTGGCAAGTTGTGTCCTGTCTTTACTATCAAAATCATATTACTTGCTAAAGGATATTTGGGAGACTATCAGTAGCACTTTTGAGTTTTCATATCTATCAGAGACGGAACAAAGTACATTTGATAGCTCAGTTTTGCAAGAGCTATGGAATGATCTCTTTTCGCAGGTTTGCATCTAAACTGTGATTCATCAATTTGATGGCTTGATATAAAAGAATTGAACAGAAGTTTCTTATCAGGTTTTTCGAGCCATTCGAAGCATCATAAATGGTCTTCTAGCATTTTTTATTTCATGCAACCGGCACCGCCTAAGGTATCGACAAAATTTCATTCTGCCTTAATAATTTTATTTGGGCTTGATCAATGCTGGGTTGACAATAGAGGCATATATCGCAGTGTCTGTTGTGTCATAGCTACTAGACGCATGGCATAACAGTTTCTTCCTTTTATATGTGGAGGATGGATGGTTGTACTTATCTTTCTCCATTGCATCAAAAGCCATACCAATTGATAAAATGATAAGTTGGGTGATCGAACGTATACAAAATCTGGCATTTGGTCTTATAAACAAGCTGTAAGAAAGATCGCTAGACTTGGCATGTCTACTCAAATTCAAACCTTGGGTGCTAGCCAAAGCCACATATATGCGCTAACATTTGGCAAAATCTCGGAAAGAAGGGGTAGAGTCCGTGTGTTTGATCTTTTGACCTGCTTTTATACCATAATAGAACTATAGTCAGATAATCAGTTTTCTACTAGCTTATAATGTTGCTACAAAAGATTCACCTTCCAAGAATTCAAACAGCTAGTTCTATTGATATAGTGAACTCACAATTATCCAACTTTTCAAAGCAACTTCAATATGCTTTTGACAGATACAACAAACATAACAATGCTAGATTGAACATTATTGGATTCCGAGTTTCTTTAGGAACATTTAATAGTGAATTATCAAAATTTATTTAGCTATGAATTTCCTTTCAATAAATCTCATGAGTAACTCGGTCCTAATGCAGCTTGTACAACCACATGAGCGCATTCCTTCATCACTTAGCTGGCCTCATCAGAATGACACCTCATAAACGGCATTGTGGGGAAGCACGACAACTGGAGCATAGTCATCAGGTAATTGCCAGATTATCTGTGACAATAAGCAAATAGACCAGCAATTCATACTTCAAATTTGTTTGCTCAACATAAAATTCTGCCTAATCTAATAACAAAATCTATTTTATTTCAGGAAAATCATCATGAATGTGATCTCTGCAAGTAATTTCCTCCACTTCCAAGACACTGTGCAGTGAATACATGAACTGTGTAGGGAACCTATCAAACTATGCGTTGGACCTGCAAAGAGCAAAACGTGTACCTTCATTTTAGATGTAATGCTGCATATCTGTACCTATGCATGTAAATACTGCATTTTTTACCTTTCTTCTACCATGTAGTAGTTACCATATGCAGATGTCAAAGTCTTGTAGCATTAGAATTAGAACAGTGCATAAAGAAAAATGTATATGGCACAAAGAAAAGTGGATACAGAACATTGTAAATGAATAATAAATGCAAATAATCCATTTGATTTGAGTTCACAAAGATTATGTGGTAGCAATGATCATTGCATTTCACAATATGCTAGATGAAAGTATTACTTTCAAAACTACTGGTTGGATTGCTTTTGAGCTAGAATTTGTATCTCGGTTCAATATTGGTTTTGGTGACTAATTAGATCAATATAGTACCAGTATATAGGATGACACATCGATCCGTATCGACTGAAAATGATTTCTATGATTTGTTGCCGATCTATGATTGGACTGATAAATTTCATTGGTATGAAGTGGTATGACTTCTTGTTTTTGAGTTTTGACCCTAATAATATATCTCGATTTGTTTGTTTGATAATGTGATTTTACCATATACATCATGCACTAAATATCACCTATTCTTTTCATCATATATAACTATCATATAAGTATGTTCTTGCAACATATGAATAATAATAAAATAATAATAAATTTCTATATTTTTTTTCCCAAGCCGCACGAACCTTCATTGCACACCCACCATAATTTTCCATACATAGACAATCAACTCTTCTACCCGGTAATATGCCTACATTATACATAGTTTATACTACTAATATATATCAATTTGCTAGACATATGACTAAAAATGACAATTATAGACTATATGTAAGTGTTACCTTATTTGTTCTTATAATAGATTGTTCTATACGTCAACTTATCATAAATAAAAAGAGCCCACTGATTCTTCAGTGAAAGGATTAGGAATAATGTGGCATGTACTTCAAGTACAAAGTTAAGTGGGAAATTGATTAATGGGATAGCTACTTAAAATCATCGGTCATTATCCCTTAGTCAAAGCTTTGACTAACATATCGAGATAGTGACCATCCATGATGATATCAAGTTGGCGCTGATGTGGATACATCAGCTTATAAAGTATTTGATAGGATGTGATCTCGGATTGTTGAAACCCATAATCAAAATTTAATCAATTACTTCTATATTTTTTTAATAAAAATAAAATTAAGGGTAAATTCTTAAAAGAAAACCCTCAGAGTTGATAAATTATTACAGAAAGCATCAACTTTCAAAAATTTTCGTAAAGAACTCTTTTTTCATAAACGATGATTTTGCCCTATTCACTTTTATCGTTGGTCACCTCTACATATCGGTCACGCTAATCCTAGCTACCTCCACTGTTAGTTAACTCTACACTGACCACGCCAACGTGACCTTGCTTACAAGAAAGGAGAAATGAGGGAGTCGTTGTCGAGGAAGGAAGAGACAATAGGAAAAAAAAAAGAGGAAGACCGACGGACAAAGGAGGAGGGGGCCATAAGCGATAAAGGAGGGTGGGTGGGCTCGCATTTGGAGACAGCGAAAAGCACGTGATTATTCGGGATAAATGGGAATGACGAATCCAACAAATGTGACGATATAGGGTGGACGCTATAATGAGTCCAACAGATGTGACAATAGCTCTAGCTAAGATAGGAATAAAATGATCAACAAAAAGATGTTTTATGAATATTTTTAAAAGTTGGGTCACTCTATAAAAATTTATCAAAGTTAAGATTTTTTAAAGCATTTGGACTAGTTGTTTGTATACAATAAATTATTTTAAAGCATTTAGACTAGTTCTTGTATACAACAAATTATTTTTAAGAGTCAAAATTAGTAAATATTTTTTTAAAAAAATAAAAAATAAAAAAGGTTAGAGACCTTTTAAATTTATTTTTAAGTATATTAAATATTTTTATATTTTGTTTGTTAAATTATATAAATAGTATTATTATTACAATACTCTTAACTTTATAATAAGATAAATTGTTTTAATTATTTTTTATTATATTTAATAATTATATATATACAATATTATTTTTAATAAATATAAATATTATATATCTTTAAATTATTTAATATTATTTATTTTGAATCGATTTAAATTTTAGATTGATCGAACAAATTAAATTGTCTTAGTTGGTTCATTAAAAAGATGAAAAGAAAAAATAGCAGCATTTAATGGGAGTGAAAAGAAAATGACTTTTAAGATTAAAAAAAAAACTACTAAAAAAAATATTCTTATCGTTTTGAAAAGATAGTGAGTGTTATAATGAGACTTTTTGAAAGTTAAGATATTAATTTTTTTTGGAAAGAAAAATTCCTTCTTTTTAATATAGATAAGATCAATAGGGAATCTCAAACTGGCAAAAAGAAAACACACCATCTTTTCGTACGACTGCAAAAAGAGAAGCGAAAATAGCTTTTTACACTTCCCCGTGCCTCCGATCCAACGGCCTATCATTCTCGACCGAGAGATCGTGACCGTCCAATTCGCACAACGGAGGCGCGGAAAAGGCGACTCCATCGGTCACCTTCCGTTGGTCCGCAGGATTCCCCACTACGGCGGACGTGAAAAGTTTATGGATTCGGACTCTGAATACCGCCTTTAAATCCGCGGGCTACGCATCTCGCCCTCGCTCGACCTCCCCTCCCTCGTCTTCTCCTCCCGGTAACCAAGGTTGGGAAGGCAGAGATCGATCGAGGGATGTCGGGTGCGGGGCAAGAGGAGGACAAGAAGCCGGCGGATCAGTCGGCGCACATCAATCTCAAGGTCAAGGGGCAGGTCCGATACCTTCCGTTTCCTCTCCTTCGCCCCTTTCCCCCTTTTTTCTCTGTTTTACTTATATCCGATGTAATGGATTTCTTTGTGCTATGTGATCTACTGCTTTTTGGTTGCTAGCCTGCGGATTCTGATGTAGATCATCTCGCCTTTTTCCATTAAAAGATTTGGTGTTTCGTTCGCGTATTGAAGCGTGGTTGTTGGCGATGGAAATCTTCGCCAAAAGATTTGACGTTTTGTGAGTTGCTTGGGTCTTTGGAACGATGCTTATGCTCTTAGTCTAAATTTGAGCGGCCCAATGCACTTGGCTACTGCCCAAGAGAAGGTCTACTGTCAAATTAAGTCTTGAACTTGAGACTATGGAGTATGCTGGATCATATCAATTAGACATGTTCTACGTCTCAAGCTTAAATTCTTTTACTTCCATTTCGTTCGTGACTGTTGCTTTTCGTTTCCCGAAAGAAAAAGCTGACTCCTTTCAAATACTCTAACCCTATGTTTAGAACTGTGTTTTTCATTAATTCCTCAGTTGCTATATAGATTTGTCTGGTTCAATGGATTGGGGAAGAGTGTATTAAGGTTCACAAAGCTGATCTTGGTTCACCGAGGACATTGATATGTCAACGAAAGTAGTGGGTCTGCAGATCCACTGATTGAGTTTTATGCTGGGTTTCATGTAGGATAGAGTGCGTGTGCGGTTTCTATCTTCGGTTGGGGTTAAACAACATTAAGTTCAGAGTAACAACAGAATTTAACTGGACGGATTTGATATTTAAGGAATATAATATGTTGATATAATTGAACGAGGACATATTTGGTAGGTGATCTAATGCATGTATAATCTGATTATTAAATACTTTGTTGTTCCACCATAATTGTCGAATCTATGTGCGTAAAGATCCATGTAGCCTGGCCTGATGACCTGGATTCTTGGCTTCTTGTTGTTGGACAAGTTATCCAGTCTTGTTGACCCACTTGTCAATTATGCAATAGAACTTTCAATTAGTTAGAATATAATGTTGATCCAATTGAAACTTGGCCTTATTTTTAAGTGAAACTTCATATATAAAGCCTGAAGAGGCTAGAGTGTATGTGCAGCTGGCAGAATTAGGTAGGTGAAGAAGGGAAGTTCATTGAGTAGTGGTTTGTATCTAGGAACCTTGCTTAGATCTTATGTTTACTACCTTCTTTGCACAAGAGAGTTAACTTTATGATGCTGCTTAATAATATATGTCAAACAAAAAAATGGTGGAATTATCTGAACATATATAAAAAAACCTTTTTTAATTTTAATCTATTGCAATTTTTTAGGATTTATGGCACATGTATGTGTCAACATCTTTGAGGACAAAATAAAGAGTTTGCAAGAGTAGTGGCCTGATTCTCATATGTTCCATCCATGAAAGTATCAAAAAACTTTCTCAGTTTTGCAAGAAAAAAGTGCAGGCAGTTTGTTAACATCTATGATTGCTTTGAAAGCATTATGTCAGAGGTTTTGGTATCAGTGTGAGACTGAGCACATTGAGGACTATGTTAATTAGTTCATTTATTTTGTATCATGTTATTCTTCGAGACAAATTGGTTGTCATCAACTGTTACATGCTAAGTGTTTGAGGCAACTCGTTGCTCCAATAAACATAGTGGTCAGTATTTATTGGAGCCTTCCACTTTTTGTTTGATATTTTGGGGTGCTAGAGAAGTCAAACATTAGAATAAGGTATATAATTTTTTGCGTTAAACTCATAAAAGAGTGTTGTACTTCAAAAATTGCAGAAACTACAACCAACTGAAGTCAAAATTACAGAAAACACACTGAAGGAGATTGTAGAGCCATATTTATTGAAGATGCAGAAAATTAAAGATAGATTTGTTTATGTGAATTCACATTATCATAATTAACTGAATCTTCAAATACATGAATCATATTGTAATCTAGTTCTTTCACATCCATTTTTCCTTTGTCTTATTTAAATTTTAAGAAATTGGGTTAACAAGTTTGGAAGTAACTGGATATCTTCTTAATATAGACACCAAAAGCATCATGAATTGGATATATGAGCGGAATCAATTTTCCAAATGTGACTATTGTGACTAACTATGCTTATGCCTGATATTGTGATTTGTGTTATAGATTTAAAGTTCTATAAGTAAAATTAGTTATTAACTGACACTTTTAGGTAGTAAAACTGATAGAACTATTTGGGTTTCACAAATAGTTATCAGAATCGGATTGGAGATTGACCCAAGTCAAGTCTTAGCACATTGGATTCTTGATTGGACAGTTGGGACAATTGTTTGGACCACAAGTTTCTTATTTTCTGAATAATATAAAAATATATTTATTAACTAATATAAAATGTATGAATAAGATTATAAAAATAATTTTATAAAGAGCAAACACGTTAAGAGGATGAGAGAGATAAAGATACTATAGTTATCCTCTCTTCCATCCATATAAAGAAAAGAAGGCTTTAAAAAATACCCTTTAGAATTCAAATATATTTGATAATAAATATATATTGAGAGTGTTTAAATCTTTCTAAGGCTTAAATGGTTTACTTAGTAAACCAAATCAGTTTAGAGTGAATATTTATTTTTGTAACTGTGCTTGAATTAGATATTAATGTATAAGATTTTTTCTGTCATTATAGCTATACTTGAAACAAAGATTAATGTATAAATATTTTTTTTTAAAAAAAGTAGTAGATTTGATATAGAGATCAATATACAAATGAAGGAAAAAAAAACAGAGAATACTAGAATTGAGATAGGAATTAATGCACAAATGTAGTAAGAAAAATAACCTTATACAAAATTAAATGGATGGGCATAGGCCTTTTGAACACATAAAACAACCAGTTACCATATGAACTACGTGTTGGCAATTCAGGTAAATTTTAAGATTATTTGAAAATTTAGGGTATCTCAGTCTTTTTACAATCTAAATGATCTAACTAGTGGACCAAACCAATCAGGGGTTTGGTTCCTGGTTTTTCCGGTCTGACCAGTCAGTTCGGTCAAGTTTAATAGCTATAGTTTGCCTAATAGTTGCATACCTTATCAGTGCAAACAAAAAAAAAATTATTTTCAAGTACATGTATATTATTCTTTAATGACTCTAGAAACAACTAAATGGTAGGGACATCTTATTTTTTACTTTGTGCCTGTGATGTATGGTATTTATTTTGTTCTCCCTTAAAATTATATATTACAGGAGCATTTTGTAACATATCTTGATTTTGATATATAGATATGCTTTCGTTTTTCTAAAAAAAGGTTATTCTGTTTATGTTTGACCGCTATGAACTTCTGCTAAAAGTTATTCATATTACCACCTGAAGTCTCTCCATTTCCTTGTTCTACCACCTTGATTATTTGGATGAATATTAACCGACACCACATGGACTGATTTATCTAATCTTGTAGCATGAATTTTTGCTATGGAGTGTCACATCAAACATGTGCTAATTGTTTGCGGGTCTTGTGTTCCTTAGGATGGAAATGAGGTTTTCTTCAGGATTAAGCGCAGCACTCAGCTGCGGAAGCTCATGAATGCCTACTGTGATCGCCAATCGGTGGACTTCAATTCCATTGCTTTCTTGTTTGATGGCCGTAGGCTAAGGGGGGAACAGACTCCTGATGAAGTAACCGATCACTTTGTTATACATCTTTTATTCTCAGGTGATTTCTTCCATAATTATTTTACTTGGTTCTTGCAGCTTGAAATGGAAGATGGTGATGAGATCGATGCCATGTTGCACCAAACTGGTGGTGGTGGTCTGCTGTGCACAGAGATCACCATGTTCTATTTAGGCTAAGATTAAGAACTCTGTAAAGACAGACTAGCAGCTACTGGACGTAATGATCAGTTTTACAGTGTGAACTACTACTATTTGTGGATGAATTAATAACATAACAGAGACAAGAAGTCTACGTTTGGGATGTTGTTATTTCCATTCTCCTTTAGTAGTTGTTCTTTTTGACTTATCAATACCTTGTTCCCTTGAAGTGTGATTTGGTGCTAATAATTGATCTTAAATAACTCATTGATTGTTTTTTTTAATAACTCATGATTATTGAATACACCCATCGGGGCTGTTGTTAGGCATTCGCTTTCCGTCATGAGCGACTAAAAACTATGTTTGAACGAAAGCTGATATGGATTATTGTTTTCAGTAAGAAGCTTCTTGGATGATCCGAAAGACATTGTTGATCGATACCGATATGATACATGTCGCGCTTCCTCCTGTCTGTCACGACGGAGGGAAGGCCATAGCGAGACAAGGTTTTCCCATAAAAGCTTCCTGCAGAGGCATACGACGACAATTTGATTAATGCCACTGGGGATAGTTTGCAACAATTGGAAGCTTTGGAAGGGAACAGAGCAGTGGGGGGATACTGGGGAAGTGGGGCCCTGAGTCCTCGCTGCTGGCGAGATAATGGGGAGGTATGGATCCACGTGACGCGTCTTTTGACCACGCCACGCCCCGTCGCGGTAAAAAGCGATGCACGTCCCAAAACACAACACAACACAACACAACAAAAGAGAAGCAGGACCTTCTCCACCTGACCATTCCGTACTCACGTTCCCAGCTGTGTGACGACTAGACAGCCATCATGCGGACCCCACGCGTGGTCGCCGCGGCACCGTTCCGGGTACTACTTGGGTGTCGGACGAGGCGTATCAGGACTTTCGAGACACGGAAGCGTGCTTCGCGGGGCCCACTCCCCCCACGCCTCCTCGTCTCCCCCACCATTCTTCTATCAACGGCAGCTTCTGCCACTCGGAGCTCACGCGCTAATTCGGGTCTGTTACGCAAAGCCCCGGATCCGATTAGCAAGTCTCCCAAGGGTAAGGACTCGATGCCGGAACTATCGGATCCGGACCATGGCCTGAACCCGTTAACCGAACGAGTCCGCTCCGAGTCATGGATGGGGTCAGGTAACGGAAATATTGGGTTAGGTCGGGAATCCCGGATCCTGCCGGACCAAAAACCAGCCTAAGATTTTACAAAATATACCAGAATGCCATCGTGGCTCAAGCAGCGCTCATCTGAGACAAATGGCAATGATGTGAATTGTCGCGAAATGTGCGCTTTAAGTTTGATCCAAAAAGGCCATTACCCATTAAATCAAACACAAATCATGTAAATTAAGTCGCTTCTCTTTCTCGCCCATTTCTCACCGCCTTCGAGAATAATATTCATTTACCGTTTACCATTTTGGATTATTTTCCAATTTTGTTTTCCTTTTTTAACATTTACTCTCTTCCATCAACCGATCCATCCACTGGTCGCTGTCAAACAAAGGGAGTGAGAGAGAAAGAGAGCTGAGACGGAGAGTGATGCTACCTGCTATCCCGGCCAATTTTTGTTGATATTCTTATCGTGTTTGATCCTTCGATTGTGATCGGTAATGGGCTCGAGTCGTTCTGGGGTTTGAAGGCTTCGAATCGGAGGACGATGGAGTTCGAGGATGGCAATGGCAAGAGCAACAAGTGGGTTTCTGTTATGGGGTTTTCTTTTCTTCTATGCTTTCTTGCTTTATTTGTCGATGGTACTGTTTGATGGAACTTCAAGACAGAGATGGTTCGAAAGGCGATGCATGATTTGTAGCATTGGCGGTTCCTTTACGGGTTGGGGTTTTCCTGTTTGGTTTTCCGATCTTGGACTTCTTCTACCGTTGATTCGCCCCTCCTGGTAAATGGATCGGATGAAGATTGAGATCGGTGGTTCTCGCGATGTTTTTTTTTGCTGCGATCGTTTCACAAGTTCGCGAGTTTTCGATGTACGGAATATGTTTGATTCGTTTGTTCTTTTTTTTCCCCCTTTTTTTAATTCCTTTTTTCGTCGATCCGTATTTTACGAATCAGTCGGTATATGAGAAATGTTGCTATTTCGATTCTCACGTCCTTCAAATCCAAACCCTTTCCCTTGTTGATTCATCCTTTATAGTTGTCATCAACCAAGCAGTTAGTTCCTGCTGATCTTCCTTCCATTTACATTGATCTTAAGGTACAATTTGAGTATTTTACCTCTTGTAGATGCATTAGAATTTACCACGTTGTTTTTTATCGTCTTTGTAGCTGTGGGATGTGGGAGTGGCAAGGAGATGAATACAGTCTTCAGAGAAACACGCGAAATGGTTTCTTGCTGTCTCATAACTGTATTCTCTAGAGGACCTGTCATGGCTTTGCCTCTCATGGTTTTCTATTCAGCAGAATTCTCTCACTTGTTCTGGGATGAAGTATGCCAAAATGAAGATGATCTGTTATACATGCTGGATGAGCATACTCCCATTAAAGATTGTGCAGATCTGGGACACCAAGTTTCTGATGTTGGAGGTACAATTTTCGTCTGTGATGCTTGACTTTGTAAATTACTGAAAATTTCATAATTAGGGGGAAGTTGTATTCAGATGAAACTACCAAAGGTTTGGAAGAATGCAAGGATTCTAATCAACTTAAGAGGAGACGCACGCTCCAGTTCACTACTGATACCAATGAGGCTGCAAACGACCAAATGACCTCTACAGTTTTCAAATCTAAGGTTGAGTTTGTTATTTACTTCTCTTATTTGAAGGAATTTTGTTAATTCGTTTTAAGTTTATGATAACTCAATCATATATTTATTCAGTTGATGGAGAGCTCCATGATGGAAGATGGGATTTCAGAAAGTTTAGAGTGCACCACACAGTGGACTTTGGGCTTCTCAGGTTTGTAGTCTTCTACTAATATGAAACATTCAAGTCCTTTAAACAGTTGTTCTAAGTCTGTTTCTTTATTAAGATGATAGGTCTGCCATCAACTCTGACGGGTTGGATCAGTCATCCGATGGGTGGCTAGTAGATTACCTGAATGAAAGCGAGACACATTGCAGCCCTGATGAAAAGTCTGCCGCTTTAATGCTCTCAATTTATCATGCTCAGCCACCATCATTTTTATTTTAACATGCATTTCTTAATGTCATTATCTGGCTTCCTGCAGGAACAATATTGTAGCCTTCAATCAGCAAGTTGATATTTCTGGTTGGTAGAACATAAACTTCTGCATGTGTTGCAAACATTGTGTTGATATTTACTGATTTAAAGTAATTTAATTGTGAACATAATTCTTTTTCCAATACTAAGACATGATTGACTCTGAGAAGTCTATCTCATCATTAGCTTGTTACTTTTCATGTTTCTATCCAGAGTTCTACCATGATTCACCTGCCATGGAAACTGACATGGTGCCAGAGACTCCTGCTCCAGCACATCTGAAATTCTTTAATGGTGTGCTTGGTACTTGAGTTTGTTCTTCTAATTTTGTTGCTTATGCACACTTTGGCTTGTATAGCCATATATTGTTTCCAAAATTTACTCTTAACCAGTATGTTTATTGACCTTTTCTCATATCAGGTAAAATGTCATATATCAAAGGTCCAAAAAAGTTGACTACCTCAATTGCTTATCCTTTTGCTCTTATTAAGCCTTGTGGAGTTCACGGGGATGTGACTTTGAAGGACATAAATCAACGGATTCTTGCTCCACTGCCATCAAAATCAAAGCTTAAGAAGGATGAGGATCCATCCATTTCTTATCCAACCTCGGCTTTCTCTGGGAAGCCTGTGGTTGTCAAAACAAAAATACGCACTGAAGGTGGACAAGGTAGCATTACAATTATGAGAACGAAAGGTTGAGTAGATATTTGATAGTCTTTTGAATATTTTGTTTGGCCTTGCTCATGTGTATCATCATTTGATGGTTTGCATGGTAAGTACTTGCCAAGTACTGTAGAGATGCTAGGCTTTTTGGAATCTTCTTGTGGTGTTGAATTTGTCAGTTGGAGTTATTTGTTGAACTTGTTTTTTGGGGCTTATTTTTCACACTTTCAGGTGTTATGTAATGACAGTTGTTGTGCATCTAATGATAGGAAACTTTTAATGTGTTACATGTATCTATCACCTTCTACTTGAGCTGTTTGAGTTGAACTTTCTCTAACCGATCTGAGAAGCATTGCATCAAGAATATTATCGACATTGTAGGATGTTCTTTGGTGCATGAGTTAAATTTGGTTTGCCTGTTTGCATTCTCCCTATTGCAGGAAATCTTCTTATAGCAATTTTCAGATAAGTTTTCTGAATTCAAACTAAGACAAATGAAGATACAAATATCAAGGAAGCAGATTCTTCTGTGATAAAAATTCACAGGTCATCTTCATCCGGTATCGTTCAGTTTTCACAAGCAATAAAACTATGTTTTTCAGAAATTGCCCTTAAACCAATAGAAAAAGAAACTTGTTATGTCAGTTTTGGTGGATTTTTGACATGATAAACAGTAGGAAAATGTATAATTGATTTTGCTGAAAATTGATAGCAAAGCTTGTGAATTATGAGATGATAACGTGGTGCATGGAATATGGTCTGTTATACATGTTAATGCTATGCTATAGAGACAAGCCTGGTATTACTACCTTATCCGTGGTAGCTAAACATCTTTTCTCAGGAATGTTTTCAATTATCATCAAACCCTTCTATGATTATGTATTTATGTTCAGTATATTTAGAGTGACATAAAATGTAAAACTGAAAATATGTTTGATCTTTGAAATTTCCATTCATTAATATTTCTACAATGATCAATGCCCTGGCAGTGACTTGGGGAGTGATTTTCTGTGTTACTGATTCTTGTAGGTGAATTACTGAAAGAGTAATATGGGGTTTGAATTTTTCTAGTACGTCCATTAATATATCTTTATCTTTGTTTTAAAGTATCATCTATCGGTATGATGTAGACATATTCAGTTTAGGTCTACATTATTCCATTTTAAGTTTGTGACATGCTGAATGCAGGTTTCAGGGGTGTTCGCATTTGTTTGTGACTTTTGTAGTGTTTCAATTGTTACTTTTAGAAGTTGCTTTTTAGTGTCTAGTATCTGGACTTATACTGATGCTTGGGAGCCTTGCTTTATGTATAATTCGGTTTAAAATTTGAAGTCATTATGATTCAAGTTTAGATATTTTAGAGGTATCTTTACATAAGTTTTTGTTGAATTACAAATTTGCAATATAGGATTTTTTTCCATAAGTTAAATTAGGACTTAAGTAAATGTATATATAAACTGGTATACAACGTGTCATATTGGATTTCAGTTTGATGATTGAAGGCTGAAGTTTTGTTGGACAATGATATAGTATCTCTCTGTTTAGTTTTATTCATTTTTTCTCTTTTCTTTTTAATCATCCATAACAATGTACTCCATGTTCAATTATTTTGATCATAATAATGAGTGATCCTCCCGTTGAAGCCAATGAACCACTGTATCCATTAGTTATCTCAGAACTACATGACCTGTGGGATTATAACATTCGATGTCATTATGTGCCGGATAGTTTGTATGTCTAAGTTGAATGGGACAAAGGATTTTAATATCATACTAAACTCTTTGCCAGTTGTCGCTTGGACCGGTTTGTACATCAATACAAATATATAGCAATTAGGATTGGTTGGTGTTAATCAGGGATAAAACAAAATGGACAAAAAGGATCGCGGGGAAAACAGTTTTGTAGCAAGAGAAGTAAAAAACTTTTACCGCTACTGGATCGGAATTCTCATCAAATTGGAAATGCAAATTATTCTAATTCTTCTTGTCTCCTCTTCTCTCTTCTTTTGGGACCTTGAACTGAAAACACAAATTTTAGAGGTCTTTATGAACCTTGATTATTAATTTATACCATAGACCAGTTTCAGGTGAACCAAGATACAATTATAGAGGTTTTTATGAACCTCAATTCTAAATTTATACCATAGACCAGTTTAAGGTGAACCAAGATACAGTTTATAGGTTTTAAGGTCATGCAACCTGGGGTTCACTGTTAGAATAGGGTGGTCTGCATACTGGTCCATTACTGGATTGGTACATACTACCTGATATGAATGGTATACAATGGAATTGAAAACCCTGCATGGGATGGAAAATCTATGTGAGATAATGGAGGAAATAGTGTGCTGAGAATCTGATGGATGAAGACCACCTAGCCGGTGTGCCAAGAACTTGTCATTCTTTTTGAGGTCATTTGTTTTGTCAAAAGTGAAATCACTTCATGAATGCAAGTCCGAACAAATGAATCTGGAGGTGTTTATTAGTTGAAATTCAAGTTCCAATGGATCCTATGTTGTACTGCATGGAATTTTCATAAGTCAATAGTGTACTGAATGGTATACAATGGAATTAAAAACCCTGCGTGGGATGGTAAATCTGTGTGAGATAATGGATGGAATAGTGTGCTGAGTCTCTGATGGATGAAGATCACCTAGTCAATGTGCCAAAAACTTGTCATTCTTTTTGACGTTATTTGTTATGTCAAAAGTGAAATCATCTTTTGTTCATCAATGCAAGTTCAAAAGAATAAATTCTGCAGGTGTTTATTAGTTGAAATTCAAGTTCCAATGGATCCTATGTTGTAGTGCAAGGAATTTTCAGAAGTCAATACCATGTTGGTTTAGTTAGATTGATTTTATTATTTAAGCATGGGTCTGGTCTTTGGTAATATTGGAAATGATTATGTCAATTTAGGTTGGGTTGATTTCAAAATCTCTGGGTTCTTATCATTAGGATAAGTTCATTTTTTAAAGTTTGGCGGACTTATTTTTTCTAAGTTGCAAAATCTTTGGGTTGGCAGACTGATTTATAGTTGCCTTTCGATGCAAGTATCTGAGTTTGGCAGATTAAAATAAATAAATGTTTTCTGACTCTCTGGAACTGTATTTTGGAGTTGGGCGCTATCTAGCTTGAGGTCAAGTCTTATGTAGTAAGCTCTTTCCAAATGTCAATGGCTGAAGTCTGTCTCCACTTTCATAGTGCTAAATGCTGTCATATCCACTTTTGAATGATGTTCACTCTGTATCTCATGTTTCCACTGAAAGCAACTTTTTTCCCGGATAAAGATGTCGAATGATGTTCCTCTTTGCAAGAGTCAGAAGAAGCACAAATGAAAGATTAAAGAAGCCTTTGAAAGAAGTGTTCATTGTGGAAGATCCAACCTAGTCATAGAAGAGGTTATGTAAAAGGAAGTACTACAAGGAGATCCAGAATCAAGCAGCAAGATGCAGACCATTCTTGATGAAAAGTTAAATGAACTATCAGGTACTACCGATTATTGAATTCCAATGGTATGTGTTCATGGATCCTTTTTCTTGGGCATTTGCTACAGAAGATAGATGCTCTCATGAACATTTGATGGTGAATTCTGTGCCAATGTTTATGCTGAGAGTAGTTCAAATCAAACAGTTCGAGCATTGGAATTCATTATCTGAGTTTTATTGTTTAGTGACAGGCTTGGGTTAGGAAGATCACAAGGACATGATTCTGCACAGCAGAGTTAACTGATACAAGATTGGTTCAGGTTATGTGGAACAGAATATCTTCCACATTGGATTTTTGTAAGTGAAACCTGCTTTGTGCTGAATGATAATGTTGGACTGTTTACTGCAATTCACGATATTAGATTCTGATGCTGAATAAGTAGGACATGATTTGTAACACCACAAATTCTTTGTTATGCTTCGTGGCTTAAAGATTAAATAGCTTTTGAGCAGCATAACATGAAATTTTAGCACTTAAGGTCCCCTTACAGACCACTCCTTAATCCAGATTGCAGTTTGTTTTTGCTGGTAGGGCAAGATAGGTCATATTTGCAGATCTTTGCTTGATGCTTGAACTTGAAGATGTGTGCTTGTATTTTGACCCTTAAGAAGAATACAAGCATAGGCTTTCCTATTTTGTTTCTGCATGTAGGTAAATAAACTCTTGGTGGTGCTAGAGGCTTATGACCTAATCTGAAGGCATTAGCTTGCCAGCCACTACAACATATCTGTCCATGTTTCTTTTCTAATTTTTCAACTTGATTTCTTCTTTAGTTCCTAGTGGAATAAAAGTTCAAAACTGCCTAAATGATATTTTATCTTGTTTAATTTTTCATCAATGCTATGATTCTTAGGCATTCGATTTAATACTTTTGCTTCTTCTTTGGAAGGCCAATTACCGAATATGGATTGTTTAAATTGTAGATGTAAATGATAAAATAAGCCTTAATTCAAGGTACATATGTGCCAAAACTGTTTTGCCGTATTTTGTTGTTTGAACTATTCTAACCTAGTCTAAAATTTTTGCACTGCAACATAACTACTTTTGTCCATTTAACATCCAATTTGGAGCTTCTGTTTGTTCTTTCTTAACCTTCAATATTCATGACGTACATTAACTAGATATTTAAATTATTTCAAATTTTCTGGTAAATTTTGACTCTTTTCTGATAGGACTAAAAAGTTGCATGGTGATTTATGATCGTGTGCTTCTCTCGTTTGACTAACACTTATGCTTATAGTGATAGCATCTCTCTGTCTCTCTCCCTCTCTCTTTTATTTTCCTTGAGGGTTTTTATTTAGTGAACTATTTATCTCTTTTTCTCTTCTTTTAGTGGTTCTTTTGAAACTTTTGGCTGGTCTGAGAACCCTCTACTTCTCTCTCATGAGTTAGCAAACTAGAATAATTTAAGGTTTAGTATCTCAATTGTAAAACTAAGTGCTTGATGTAGGAAGCATTTTCCATATTTAACATGGTTCTTTTTATTCCTCTCTATAAATCGCCATCTCTTTTTTTTATTTATTTATAAGAAAAAGCTACTTGTCAAATAATTCTTGTTGAGTTAATGCTACAGTAAGTCGAGCTTGATGCTGGATTCATTTTGCAGAGCAAAATTTATTTGGTGTGGTCTTTATATACAGGCTTAGAAGTTTTGATTTCTTGACTGTTATCTGATTTGTACTCTTTTTTATGCTATCTTCTTGCTTCATTATTGTCATTGATCGATGAGTGATGCTGAAGTCCATGTTAAAAACCAGACTTGGTTGACACTAATCATTATTACAATGGAAGCACATTATATCTGTACTCTTAGATTACATGACATTCATTGTTATAATGTTGGATTTTGCTTGTTCAAGAAATTTATCCCTTCTCGTCACACAAACTTAATACTACTGAAGGCTTTGTCACGCCATTATTGTTCTTGTTGATTCCAGGACAGATTAAATTTGTAGTTCATCTATATGCTCTCCTGATAGAACCCTTTCCTGGATGAGTTGACGAGAACCAATTGTTCGATCTGGTTCCTAGTCTTGAAGCCAGCTGGACAATTTGTCACTTAAAATTTATAAACAATTAGGAAAAGTGATATAAACTTATTATAATCATATTATTATAGTTATTTGGGTAGCTCGATAGGTTTGAAAAATATTACTTAAGTTACAATCGAATTACATTTTAAGTTACACTCAATCATAAATTCAACTAATCTTATTTTCACACACAAGTGGAAACCATCACAACCATATATACAGACAGAATCACAATGCAAACATGTTTTCAATAATCATAAACATGTAGTGGTACTGCTAGTATCTAAAAAAACCTAGAGATTTGAATATTAGTTTCAATTTTTGAAGTCATTTGAAGTCTATAAATATCTTATAAATTTTTTCTTAAGCACAACATGAAAGTAGAACAAAAGCTCTGGGATTCTAAGATTATAATCTCTTAAAGTGTAGAGTCTCTCATCTTAAAGTTTAGTGATAATCCTAAAGGAGATGTGTGGGGGAACACTTCCAAAATAGGGGTGTAAAGATTTTCTCCTTAAAAAAAGATAGAGTTATAAAGATAGTTAATCTTCACTCGTTGAAAGAAGATTAATAGTAAAAGCCGGTAGCCTCGAGTGAAGAGGAACCGAGAGTGGATATAGGTCACGACGATCGAACCATTATAAATCTGATTTGTATTTACTTTATGCTTTTCATTTAGCTGATTTCTTACTCTTACGATTACGAACGTATTTTCAAGTTAATATCTTTTCGATATGGGCTTTATCGAACAAAGTTTTCGAATCATCGTAATTTTTATGAAAGCACTAATTCATCCCCCTCCCCCTACACCCCCATTTTAGTACCAATTTCGATCTATGAAGGAGTGATGTAGCAGAAGATAAAAGGATAAGTGTTTGAAGTTCCTACAACCTTAAACTTGAAAATAAAATTTTATTAGTTGCATATAACTTAATAATGATTAATATAAATCTTTCAGTTGTCTTCTGATATTATCATTTTGTATATACTTGCAAAATTCAAGGTTACAAATAGGGGATGTATATTTAAAGTTTATAGGATAAAAAGGAAAGATAAATTCAAACATAGACATATAAACTTCTCAAAAACTATCATATGATTCTAACATATTTAGTATCATCTTTAAAATCATCCTGAGATTTTGAATTTGTGATCGAATATAATGGAATATAACTTGAGTATAATCCTAGTATAATTAAAGTGTAAATATTGAAATTCTTTCAAAACCTACCAAACTTCTCCAAAAGAAAAATAACATACTTTGTATCTTTTTTCTTAATTTTTGGATCATGAATCGGTGAAATAAGGGATCATCCAATTTAACTCAAGTGTAGATCGAGTATAACTTAAGTTTAACTCAAGTATAAATATCTCTAATTATCTCTAAGCCTATTTAATTTTTTTCAAAAATATAATAATATATTACTAACATATTAATTTTTATATTTTTTATTTTAGAGTGAATAGGTGATGAAATAAGAGATTTTTTTCCAAGATATATTAGTCTTGACTCTTTTTTTTTGTTCAACTCAGTTACAAAGTTTTATAGAAGACATTATAACAATATTAAAAATTAGGTTCTTTTCAATATCTTATTTTTATGGTCGAAAAAAGATCATACCGTTTGTGGTCGAAAGGGTGATAGGGTTGTCATCACTGGAGAGGAGATAAGGACGTCATTGCCCGATGATACTTCCGACGAAGCTACAAAGGATGTCGCTACGAAAAGGAGCATAGATTACTCTAGCTCTTACTATCAAAGTGGGGAGAATGCCACCATCGTTTGTCATCGTCGCTACCACCTACAATAAAGGTTATATTTGTTCATTGAAATCATTACTTTTTATCTTCCTTACCTTTAGATTTAAATCCAACCCAACCCACAATCCAATTCAATTCACTGAAAGGATTCGATATGAATCAATTCAATCAAGTTTGAATTGGACGGATAACATTAATAAAAAGGGTCGAACCAATTAGAATGATATTTTTAAAATTTTAAACAAAAGAGGTACCCTAGTAAATAAAAAAATATGGCAGCACAAAATGATAAAGTTTTTTCTCAGTAAAATACCTTTCTATGTATATATAATAACAATACAGATAGAACATTAATAATAATCTTTAGGTTCCAATACTGAAACCACCAAGTCAAGTCTTATTAGTATTATTATTTTTTGGCACATAAAGTTTATCATTTCATTTGCAATCAAAATAATCTAGAAATCAATTGAAAACAAACTTACAAGAGAGAGATATGTGCACTTGACATGAATCAGAATAGTGAGCTCTGGATGAGCATGAGAGAAACCCCAACAAATAAATCAGCATCCAACAATGTGCTCGTTAATATAATATATTAATCCCCCATAATGTGTTACATAATTATTACCAACAGATTATTCTCCCATCTTCATGGATTATAATAACCCAGCAAAAATGACATCAAATGGGACACCTAACAACTGTTTTAACACATCATCAAATTAAATTGGACACTAATCTCCGCTTCCTTATATCCTAACAAAAGAAAATTGCCGAATTATTATTATTATTATTATAAGAAGGCGCAATTGAGAGAGAAAGATAAAAGAAAGAGTTTTGATGGCAATCGAGAGAGGAAAGCTGCTAAAAGATGTCGAGGATCTCGAGGATGTAGCCATTGCAGAGGGGGCAGTTGCCGCGGCTGACCCACAGCTCACGGGAGCAGAGGCGGCAGAAGGTGTGGCCGCAGGGGATGAACGCCGCCCCCTTGTGACGCACCATGCACACGCAGCACACGTACAACATCCCATCTCCGGCCCCCTCCCCCTCCTCCTCCGCCACTTCCTCTTCTTCCTCCTCGTCTTCCTCCTCCTCCTCCTCCGCCTCTAACCCTTCCTTTCCGCTTCCGCCCCATTGCATGTCCAGTAACGCCATTAATGACATCCTAGCCGGCTGCTCCCCTCCATCTCCCTCCCCGTCCCCCTTCTCCTCATCATCATCCTCCTCATCATCATCATCCTCCTCCTCCTCTTCCTCCTCCTCCTCCTCCTCCTCCGCTCGCGCGGCGGCCAGCGGCGACGAATCGTAGGTACCGCCAGGAACGTACTTTTGGCCGCCGCCGAACTCTGTGTTTCCTCCTGCGCTGCTGACCGCGGCCGCTTTCTCCGAGGCCGCCGCCATGACCGTGGGTTCTGGGACGGGAGGCTCGGAGTTCCGAACGGAGACGGAGAGAGAAACAGAGCGGTCGCGGACGGGGTTGGATCGGGAGGAGACGACGAGCTCGGGGTCGGAGATCGGGTACGGGTTCCTCACGGAGACCGAGCGGGAGACAGAACGGCCGAGGAAGGGGCTGCGGCGGGAGGGGACAACGAGCTCGGGGTCCGAAATGGGGTGAGGCTGGGCCGAGGACGCCGCTGCCCAGGCTGCGCCGGCGCGGCGGATGCGGTCCCTTAACGACTTCCATTTGGAGCCGCTGCCGGAGGAATTCCCGGCCGCGGCGGCCGCATTCGCCTCGCGCACCTGCTGGATGACGTCGAACAGCCTCCTTCCGCCGCCGCGGACGCCGCCTGAGGCCGTGGAGCTTTCCCTCTTCTCGCACGTGATAGCCACCGAATCGCTGCTCTGGCGGCAAGATTGGTCGGTCTCGTCCTCCTCCCGAACCTTGACGTGGTCTCGGGAATCGGAAGAATCAACGTTGGACAGCTGCTCCGACATCATCATGCTGCGCGGCAGCTCCCTTCCTTCCATTCCAAGATCAGATTTTTACCGGAAAACCCCGAAAAGATTAAACCTAAAGTCGATTTCCAGCAGACACAGAGTACAATCTACGACAAAAGCCCAGCGATCGAGCTCGAGATCCGGCGATGAAGAAGCCTGCATCAAACAAGATTGCATCTTTGCCGACTCAGTCCGCGGGCGAAGACCGCCAACATCGATAGAGCAGGCGTCGCATTGTTTTCCTCCGAGACCAAGAGAGCAGCCAAAAAATCCGATCTTTTCATGATCCAACAACAAATACGACATTAGGAAGGAGAGCAAGGAAAACAAAAGTGTAATTGGCGAGAAAATCGAACCTTACCGACTGAGGGAGGGGATGAGATGTCGAGAGTGTGGCCTCCTGGGGGATCGTCGTCGAACGATTAATCCAAGTGCTTCTCCGTGCCGTCGTCTTCTTTCTTCTCTTCGCTGTCGTTTTAAATCGTGCGGGCAAGAGACGTACACCATCTCACTCGTCCTTTCTCTCTCTTCTTCTCCTCCTCCTCCTCATCCTCCGCTGTGGCTGGTGGTGGTGGAGGACAGAGTTGTCGGGGGACGGGAACGGGTCTTCCGCTGTGCTCTTCTACCGGTTCGCAACGATCAACATACGAACCGATATTACTAGCCGTAACGGCCGGTGCGTGCATCAGACGTGACTGCAGGTGCACGATGGACGGTCATTAAAAGTGCTTTGAGATATATAGAAAAATGTTAATAATGTTTTTTTTGAAATATTAAAAAGATTAAAAGAGAATAAGTCGAAATTGCGTATATATCGTTGTAGCGATGAAATTGCAATCCGAATATGGAAGAGAGAGAATGAATACGTGGGAACTAAAAGACTTATATATATCTCATAAACTAATTTTAGGTAATTAGTAAGTAGCGTTAAGAGTGGATTTTGGCTCATCTAATCCTTTTTTTTAAATTGGTCTCAAGGTTGAACTAGTCGAGTTGAACAGACAAGTCGGATAGATCGAACCTAAGTTATTTAGTATCCCTTATATGACGTATTCCTTAGCATACCTATATGACCTCTTTTATAGTGGGCGCGGGGGAGGAGCGCGTTTATGTGATATTATCGTAACAAGTCGACGCACGAATCATAATGCAACTGTTCAAATTTCCGACGGTGAATTACTAGAAAACCCATCCGACCGACGGTGAAGTTAGTATTTGTTCGCTAGCTGCTGAGTATAAAAAGTCTGTAAGAACAGTATTCATTTCAAAGTTTGGAGAATCAAGTCATTCCTAGAGAGATCGCTTTGTATGATGTGTAACCACTGGTTTGATGAAATCATACTATCTCAAGACAGACATATCAGTATGTCCAATGAACTTTTTTTTGTCATCTCCGAAGGATAGAATAACATATTTAGTAGGTTTTGAGTAGACTCGTCCAGTATGGTCGAACATAATGGCCATATCGCAATCAAACTTGGGAATCATCAGAGCACTACGAGGACTTTAAAGTCCCAATCTATCCGATGTCTACTTCTTTATTCTACTGTTTCAGATAGAAAAAGGATACAGATCTATGATGGCAAATCTCAAGAGTGAATCTGGATTTATTTTTTGTGCAAGTGCAGAGAAAAAGCAGTACAGAATCTATAGATGTTGTAGACACCCAATCTGAAGTCCCTTTTCTTCACTGGTCATCAAAAGCTAAATTTAGTGGAATCAAAAAGGCTAATGATCTGAAATCATGAAAAGAAAGAACAAAGTAGAACATGAGGAACAAGATCACATGATCATGCACAATGGGTCAAAAAGGCTTATGCAACACTTCGGTTTCACTGTTGCAATGCAGTTGAAAAGTCACAGCAGAACAGTGTACATTAAATAAACACTGCTATAATGTGTTCAGAGATTACTTGAGAACTCACTGCCAGAGAACCAAGATTAAAACATACAGCATCATTCATCACCTCAGATCTTGAACTCATCAAAGAAAGCTGGAGTTAAATGTAACAAGGAAAAGAATGAATTTACTTCTACAATCTTGTTATTACCTATGCTTCTCTTCAGGTTTTGTCAAAAACAATCTTGTTATTACCTAATCAAGGCTCATCTGTCAGCTCACAAAGTTTACTTCTACAAAGGTTCCCTGACAACAACTAATAGAATTTGACCTCAAGCTACAACCAGCCAGCAAGAGTAAGCAAAGCATGAAAACACTATGGATTAATTTCCTTAACATGTAACCTTATTCAAAAGACCAGATTGATTCAGCTCATTGAGCTTAATCAAATGGAAGAAAGGTTTCCGGATTTCTCAATAAGAAACTTCCTAGTAAATTCAACTGCTCATCTCTGATGAAACAGGTTATGGTTGTATCGGTGATGAAAATGTGCTTCGTGACTTCATCGCCTAATGCTATCATGCTGTTAAAACATGATGGCAAAATACTGCCAGATTTCTGCATTTTGTTGGAACAAATTTCAATGACCAAGTTCCCTTCAATAGGTTTAATTCTTTGAGGATGCCAACATGTAAATGCCGGTTTCCTGCTTGAGCCCTCTTCACACTCCAGAGGACACCAGAATGGATTCAATAAGACTTCTTGTGAAGTAAACAGCAAGCTCATTCACATCATTTTAAATTGAAAGCCTTCCAAGAGTCAGTGCCGACAACATCAGCATAACAAACAAATTCCAAGTCTCATAATTTCTGGAGGGAACATTAAGGACAAGAAACCACTTTTCCAGGAAAGGAAAATTTTAGAGCGATGCTAAGTTTACAAGTGAATTTGTAGAAAGCTCGGTGGTCCTTAGAGTGATCTAACTGAGCTAGAATGTCACCTCCACATATAAAATATAAAATCTACCATTTCATTTTACTACAATTAGCTTAGTTGTATGCATCCTAACTTCCAATATGATACATGATGATAAGGATTGTGTTACTTTGAATCTCCTCAATCACATACCTGCAGATCAGACATCTCTGGTGACTGTGTCACCGGCCTCTTTCATCTTGACCTCCTTGAGCATCTTTACAACCTCGAGCATGCTGGGCCTCTTCCATGGCTCATCAGCTGTGCATGCCCGGGCAACCGCAAGCACCTGCATCATCTGCTCCCTCCAAAGGCCACCAGTTGACAAGCATGGATCAAGCACCTCAGCCTCCTTTCCCTGCCCTGCCATCCACCTTACCCAACCAACCAAATTTCCACCACCTTCCATTTCCTCTTCTCCCGTCGGAGGCCTTCCTGTCAGCAACTCCAACATCACCACCCCAAAGCTGTAAACATCTCCTTTCACGGTGGCTTTCATTGTGAATCCATACTCCGGTGGGATATACCCCAATGTCCCTGCTAGATCAGTGCTGACATGCGTCTCGCATGCGCTGATTATACGTGCAAGACCAAAATCTGAGACTCTTGGCTCAAAGTCTCTGTCTAGCAGAATGTTACTGGATTTCATGTCTCGGTGTATGATGTGAGGCACAAAACCATGGTGCAGGAAGGCAAGGCCACGGGCAGATCCTAGACAAATCTTAAATCTTACAGGCCACCTGAGCACATCAACAGCATCAGCTCGGTTCCTCAGCCATATCTCGAGGCTCCCGTTTTCCATGTACTCGTATATCAGGAACCGTTCATCACCAAAGACACAGTACCCGAGCAGTGGAACAAGGTTCTGGTGCTTCACTTTCCCAATTGTTTCCATCTCAGCCAGGAACTCCCGGTCACCCTGGAACTGGCCTCCACCATAAAGCCTCTTGATTGCAACCATGCATTCCTCAGGCAGAACTGCTTTGTAGACAGTGCCAAAACCACCATCACCTACAATGCGAGCCTTGCTAAAATTCTCAGTAGCTCTCAAGATATCGCTTAGAGTTAGCCGCAGCAGAGCATGTTCAAATGTGGCTACATTGATGCTTAATGGTTCCTTCAACTTCTTTCCCAGTAGCTCATCACTGGAGGCTGGCTCAATGATTGCTGAGTTGGCCTTGTCAGCAGAGACATGGTCCAAAGACTTCTGCCTCATTGCCCTCCACCTAAGAAAAACAAATAGCAGAGCTACCAATCCTATAGCTGCACCAAGAGTAATACCCCAGACTGAGCTTTCAGTTAGTGTTGGAGATGGTGGATAAGGTACAACGGGAGAGGAAAGGATGTGGTGTGACAGACATGAATTCACTAAAGCACAATCCTCTGAGTACCTGTCTAACTTGTTACCAGAAAAGTTGACAAAAGAAAGTCCAGTGATACCACAAATGCCACAAGGGATATCACCAAGAAAATCATTATCAGACAGGTCAAGATAAGTCAGATAATCAAGTTTGGAAAGTGACGATGGCAAACTTCCAATGAGACTGTTGTTATGGAGATCAAGGACTGCAAGGGAGGTCAGATTTGACACTGACTCCAATATTGCACCATTTAAATTGTTGTTGCTGGCATTGAATATCAGAAGGGAGCTTGTTCCCCTAGCAATGCTGCCAGTAAATGGGATTGGTCCAGAAAGTGAATTCTGGCTTATATCGATATCTGTTAATGTCTTGATATCAAATATAGACTTTGGAATGGAACCAGTCAGCCTGTTGGATGACAAATTGAGCTTCACTAAGCTTGGGAGCATCAAACTCAAGTCACTCGGAATGAGACCATCAAATTGATTGTTTGACAAGAGAAGACCTTGGAGGTTCTGCAAGGGAGAAAGCTGAGCAAAAATCGGACTAAGAATTGGACCACTAAGAGAATTGAATGACAGATCAATGAAGGTCAGGTTCGTTAGGTCTGCCAGCTCAAGAGGGATGCTTCCATTGAGCATGTTGCCTTGCAACCTTAGTTCCTTTAACACGGAACAATTCTTAATGGCTGAAGGAATCTGACCTGTTAAACTATTGTAAGAAAGATCGAGCATACCATAATGCTGTGTGAACTCTGAATCAGGGAAAGCAACCTGCTGAAACCCAGCACAGATCTCACAGGGAATATGACCAGAAAGTTGGTTGTTAGACAAGACCAAATTGTCAAGCAACTTCAGCTGAGATATGGCTCCTGGAATTGAACCGGTCAGATTGTTCGAGCTCAAATCCAGTGCCACCATGTTTGTGCAGTTGAAAAGCTCTGGTGGTATCTCTCCAGATAATTTATTTCCATGAAGAGACAAATTGGTGAGGTTGCACAAATAGCCGATTGATTTTGGTATAGTTCCTTCAATGAAATTATTGTCCAGTTGTAACCTCTCCAAAATGTCACTAATGCTGCTTGGAATGTGACCATTAAGCTGATTGTTGCTCAAAGATAATTCCAGAATGGTCGGAGATCTCCACAGCTGATTAGGAACCATTCCAGAGAAGTTATTCTGTGATAATTCCAGTGTCACAAGGGGAAGCTCACCCAAATAGCCTGGTATTTCACCATACAAGTTATTCCCCACTAGGACCAAATCAGTGAGATTAGAACATTCTTTGAAAGTTTTCTCAATGCTGCCAGTCAGTTTATTCTCCGATAAAGAGAGAGACGACAAAGACTTGGCATCACATATCTTTGGAGGAATCTCTCCTGAGAGTTGGTTGGCATCAGCAGAGAATGAAGTCAAAAATGGCAGATTCAGTGGAGGCAAAGATCCATTAAAAAGGTTCTTGCCCAATCTTATGGAATTCACCATCTTCCAATTTGAAATCCAGGTGGGAATGGGACCTTCCAGATGATTTCCTTCTACAATAAATGTAGTAACAGCATCTAGTCCAGCAAGGCTCCCAGGCAGAGGACCTGAAAAGAAATTGAATGACAAATCTAGGATCTTTAGATTTTTGCAGTTTCCTAACTGTGCTGGTATAGACCCACTTAACCCAGCATCAGCAGCAACCAGGTACATAAGGTTCACCAAATTTCCAATAGCTTGCGGTAGTTCCCTTTCAAAATTGTTCTCTGAAATATCTAAATTTGTCAAGTTTCTCAGGTTAGAGATTTCCTCAGGAACAATTCCTGTTAACTTGCAACTGTGGACAGAGAAAACTTTGAGCATCTTCATGTTGCCAATCTCTAATGGAAGACTCCCAGTGAAGCCATTCAGGCCCAGCCAAAGTGATTCCAAACTTGTCAATTTTCCAATAGTACTTGGCAGAGCTCCTGTGAAGCTGTTGGAAGAAAGGTCGATGGTTATAATATTTCCAAGTGAACCAATGCCAGGAAATATGGACCCAGACAGCTCATTTCGGCTAACGTCCAAGTGCAAGAGTCTCCTGAGGTTTTCCATGTTGTTAGGTAGTGGCCCAGAGAAAGAATTCACACTCAAATCCAGATACTCCAGATTCTGTAAGTTCCCTATATCAGGTGGAATACTACCTGAGAAAGAATTCCCTGAGATAGAAAGCTTTGTGAGACCTTTAAGATGCCCAACTATAATGCTCAAGCCTCCAGAGAAGGAATTGGTGTCAAGCACAAGTTCCCTGAGCATTTGCAGGTTTGCAAGTGAAGAAGGAAGGACTCCAGATAGATGATTCTTGCTTAAGTCCAGGGACTGTAGATTTTGCAGATCTCCAAATGTTTCTGGAATATGACCAGACAGGTCACAACTGCTAAAGTTCAGTAATCTGAGATGTCTGAACTCCCCAAGACAGCTCGGGATTCGTACGTTAAGGGGCGTGTAAGATAAGTCTATAGCCTGGACTGTTGGACCAGCACAAGTTATGCCTGACCAGTTGCATGGAGTTTCCACATTGAACCAGCTAGATAGGAATATTCTTCTTTCAGCAAGTGAATCTCTGAGAGTGAACAACTTCTCGATATCACCAGTGTAAGTTGCATCCGAGATGGGCATACAGAGAATGAGGATGATGAAGAATGAGAAGGCACGAAGCATCTGAGGTTTCTTTCCTCTTGTTGACATCCTACGCAGATAACTTGCTAATTCCAAATCGATAAAGTCTGATGTATAGAGGACTTCAGCCTCTAGATTTAGGAGGCGCTATCTGGATAACTAAAGCAAAATACATTCAATATGTTGTGCACAATACATTCCTTCCCTTCCTAGCTAGCTGTTTAGATCATAATTTGTGGAGGAAAGCAAATATGCAAAAAATTCAAGAAGAAATCCATAAGAACAAAGAACTACCAAACTACTGCAACTAGTTACATCGTAAAACCACTATGTTTTTCTATCATCTTAACTGAAATAATTAACTCTTGTAGCATGCAATGTGAGCAAACAGGAAAACTATGAAACATAGTTTGAGGAAGGGTAATATATAGTCTAGTACACAAGATAACGTGTGAGCAAAGGTAAATCAATGAAACACATATATCCATCTGCAAGAATCTACTGGATGGCTAACAAGAACTCACTTTTTAGTTTGTTGACTCAGCCATTCATCCGTAAAGAGATTTATTTAGAAATCCCACTAATGAAATAATGCAATTTTGTTGTCTTCCTCAATAAAATGTTTGAAGTAAGACAAATATACAGCTTAGAGGTTAATTCATGTTTTCAGAAGAAAGCAAATATCAAAACTTCGACTAGGAAAATCAAATACATAAGAAAGAAAGATATGCAGTAACGACAACAGGAAAAAAAAAACCAAACATGAGAAGACGACAACATTACCATTTAATTTTGAGCTTGGACATACAAATTCATCAACAGCCCCGTTGAACAAGCCTCATTCCTGAGAGGAAAAAGGCAACAAAAGAGTATTGAGTACCATGTACGAATTGAACACCTGCAATCACCATCATCTAGCTTCAACAGTGCGCAATGGATACGTAGGAATCCACTACCATGACTACATACAAAACTAACATAAAGATGGCATGGTAGAGACCACCAGTTAAGCGAACACAACCAGAACTCACAGAGAAGAATGTGATCTTCTTTGCTTTCCACCTCAAGTTTTACATTCCTCACGGAGACTCTGCCTCAAAATCCGGAAGCAGAAGGAAAAGGAAGCTTATGTGAACAGTGGCAAGCAACGGAGGTAATCCAAAATATCAAATAAAATGAAAGGGCCCACGAGAGGAAGATGGTGGCTGGCGGTAGGCTTTGGCGACTGCTTTACACAATGAAGTGAAACTGAACCAGCCAGCATTAAGTCACCTCTTCCCTCACAACACCACAACCAAGCATTAAAAGACCCTTTTTTATTGAAAGCAGAAGAGGCGAAAACAGCAGCTATAGTAGAACCTACCACTCCACTGTAGCAGCAGAACAAAAGGCCACACCACACAAGTCTCCCTCGGAGCCAGCTGGAGGAGATGGCCAGGAGAAGCTCCCCTGAACCGCATTAAAAGCCGGCTTTAAATGGCAGCTAATAAAAGGAACACCTCCTAAGCCCGGACAAAGAGAGAGATGAAAGAGAGGAAGAGAAAGGAGTCTCTCACTACACTACTCTGAGAGCTCTCGAGGTAGATGAGAACCGGAGTGGGGGAGGTGTGCTTCTCGACCAGTCCATGCTGCAGGAAAACATCGGAATCCCAGCACAAGCCTCATGATGGCACCCACCGAACACTAACCGGAGTGGTGTTGTGGTTCTCGGAAGGCTCGGGATTGGGAAGACGCGATGGGGGCGAGAAAGGTGCCATCTTTATGCAATTTTATGCGCAGAAACGACGAGAAAAGCGATTTCTTTCTGTGACAAGAGAACAAGAATCGGATAAAATAATGACACGATTGGGATAAAATAATGACACGATTCGCAGCAGTGGGACGCTCTCATGGTTCTTTATCGGCGCACTACGAGATTAAGATAAAGGCGAAGAATCTATGTTGCACTCTCCTCTAATCAGGTGATGCGCAAGTATAAAATAGGGGGGAAATGATCGAGAATCCGCCCATTAGGGTTTTTTTATTCGGGTTTTGATCGATTTGGGAGTGTACAAAGAAAAAGTGCCTTTTCTCTCTCTCTCTCTCTCTCTCTCTCTCGCGCGTCAAGAGGAAGAGATTTGTGGGATGAGGAGAGAAATGCTTGGATGTTGAAGACGAGAGAAACTCTTGCCAACGTAGGAACAAACTCGTTCCGCAGCAGAGAACAAAAGAGGCAATCTTTTTCGTAAAGAAGAAGAACAGGAAACGTCTCATCGGAGGTATAAACCAATATGAAACCGATCCAGCAGACACAAACCCCGCAAAACAACGGATCGGATCGAGCCGCCATTGATGAACAGCGGCGCGCAGAGCGAGATCCACTCACCGAGCAGCTCCGCCTCCCGGTCATGGAGATCGAGACGTGGGGCCCTCCGGAGCCGGCGTCGCTGCTGCCGGGTCCCACTCGTCCGTCCCCACCGTCTGAAATCTCCGCGCCTACGTAGAGCGAGAGAGGAAAGGCGAGGAATGTGGCGGTTCGTTTGCTTGCCTGCTTCTTCTTGTCTCTCTGCGTACGGTAAACTTGTGGTGTTTCTTCTCGGGCACGGGAAGCGTGAAGGGGAAGGGTTGGAGGGAGAAGGATTCCCTCAGCTGCAGGCCAAAAGAGTTGGTAAGCGAGACGGTTATCGTTTGCCACAGCGACGACGACGACGACGACGACTCCTGCTGAGCTCTGGAAACAGTACGGTTGCCGATGCAGCGCAGGTAAAAAGTGTGTCGAGCTGAAAGGTAGTTTGTGTGTGTGACAGATCTCCTCACGAAGGCTACGGCGAGCGAATTAACTCGTTTAATGTGGGCTAATCATGGCTCCATTAATTAACCATGCCTACGTGCCATGCTTTAATTTATAGGCAAGGAAGATTGTGGGAAGAACAGGTGAGAGTGGATTTGGTTTTCTGAGAGCATCAAAAGTAGTATATTAATTTTGGTGAAATAAGAAGGTCATTAAAATTGCATAGACATGTTGGAAAATATTTATAAATAGGTATAATTAGCGGTGCCATGAAAAATTAAATTAAATTACGAAATTTTTAATTCCCAGAAAAACCTTTGAACCTTTTTGTATTTGTATCTCATATTTTTATCTACCCCAAAATAACCCTTATGAGATGAGCCAAAAAATTGATCCATTGGCTTAGATCGATTTATAAGTTGATTAAACTTCGTAGTATTTTTGAATAAGGCTATAGTATTTTTGATATTTTCATGAAAATATTATTAATATGGTATATTTCAGCACTATCCATGTGGCAGCAGACAGCGACCACGATAGTGCTAACAAAGGAGCTCTAAGTTGACACGATGCGACACCTCGAATCCGAACGGGACGACCACATGCCCTCGCGTTGTTTAGCGTCAAACACCGCATAGCCGTTCTAGAAAGCTTTGAACGATGCTGCATAGCTCAGGTATGTACAAGTCGGTCGATTCTCGTCCACAAGGTATAAGTTAATCGCTCGAGGAGTAGACAATCATTAACGGACCATGTACGATCGACCCCCCTTCGCAAGTATAAAAGCTGACCTCCTGACCAACGCTAGGGGGAGGACTTGAGCATTCAACTCCCTCTTACTTTGCTCAACACTAACTTAAACTTCGGATAGGTCGGGTCAAGAAATCTCCCTCCCGACCTCGACCTGTGTGCAGGAGCTCGAGGACGAAGGAGCAAGCAACTCGCCAAGGGAAAAGACCGCTCTCGGGAAACGAGA
Organism: Musa acuminata AAA Group; assembly: GCF_036884655.1. Classification (NCBI taxonomy): domain Eukaryota; kingdom Viridiplantae; phylum Streptophyta; class Magnoliopsida; order Zingiberales; family Musaceae; genus Musa; species Musa acuminata. Next base: position 906,221 of record NC_088334.1, read on the forward strand.
CTTGAACTCAACCCGACCCTACACTCACTTCCACCAACCCGACCCTACATCTGGGTTGGGATTGGACCGAGTCGTGCTGACACCTCGACCACAACGTAAAGATTTCCTAACAACTAAAAACCTATATACAGGGAACATAAATCGGAAATAAAATATATACTAACTTATCATTCATTCCCATAAAATAAAATATATACTAATTAAATACATTACAATTTGTTAGAGATATATTTTTCTACAACAATAATAACAATTTGCTTGTGGTTGCCAAAATTATTTTTCTCGTAATGTTAAATAATTATCACAAATATATCTAATTTAGAGGTGTCCAAAGCCAACTGAATTAGTCTTAATTAGGGCAATAAGATCCTAGGTTTGCATTGCTCCTCATTTCCCTCTCTATCTAGTTCACTTCCCCGGCCATGATCTTTCCCCTCCCAAGTCCCTCTCTATCTAGTTTGGAAGGGGGACATCATTCGTTTTTCATGAGAAACTAGGGTTTAAGGCTTACCAAGTCAAAGAAGTGATTCATCTAAGATAGATAGAAATATTATTTCAGATTTACTTTTGTACATATTCTGATCTCTTAAGAAAAAGGAACAAATATCATATTACTGCAGGAAACTTGTTATAAACAGTCCAATGGAAGATTAGTTATGGTTTATTTGTAACTAAAAGAGAAATTTAAGTATATAAATTGATCTATTTGTGATTAAAAGAGAAATCAAGTATATAAATTGATCTCTTTGCAACTAGAGAGAATTCAAGTATATGAATTGTCTATTTGTAACTGAAAGAGAAATTAAAAGAATATAAATTGATCAAAGTGTTTTTTTTTTCTTTTCTCTGTCTCTCTTTCTTTGTACTTTTGTATATAATATAATAAATCTAAAAATATTATTTTACTTATATATATATATTATTTATTTTATCTCTCTCTCTCTCTCTCTCTCTCTCTCTCTCTCTCTCTTTGTCCTTCTTTATCCAGATTTGGATGTACATTCTTTAGGATGGAGTTGGGTTTTAGTGTCTAGGGTTTAACGTGAAGGGTTTAAGCTTAGCATCAATGGGTTCTCTCCTCTTGGAAAGATAACCTCAGCACCCCTATCTCTCTCTCTCTCTCACTGTGGTCAGTACGTTGTCTCTTAGGCACGTACACCTGCGGTGATCATACCCCTTCTCATGCACGCCTCGGTAAAACCATCCCGCGTTTCCCAGTCCCATCGTGCTCCTTCTACTGACCGCCGGTCGATTCACGTCGTCCGCCCGATCATCTTCTCCACCGCACGTATACGTACGTACGTACGTACGCGATAAGACCAAAGCTCCCATCACCGTTCCATGCACGCATCTCGAAGCGACGCAGGTTGGTTGATTTGACACAATTCCTTTTCTAGGTGTTTTGTGCAGGCAGCACCTCCTCCCACTGCACTGGTCACTGTTCAACTGCTTCCCTCACCTCTCAGGCGGGCACAGCTTTTTGCAGGAGGTTTTTAGAAACAGAGAGAGAGAGAGAGAGAGAGAAGAATGAAAGGTTGTGATAAGTTCCACAAGGCAAGTCGTCGTTGTCGTTCTCGCATCTCCATGATTAGTATATCGTTGTTGTTTAGTTGAAAGATCGTGTATCGAAATCATCAGACGAGACCGATCAATTTGATAAAGAAAAATTAGGAAACAAATACAGAACTAATCTCATAAAAAAACGTATAGTGATGAAGATTTATAATATTTTTGACATCTCTATCAAAATATTATAAGTTTATTTAAAACTATTGTAATCAATACAGGCAAACATAATTTTTTTTATTTGTTTATGTATAAGAACAATTAAATAGGAAGATTTTTATTTTTTTCTGAATAAGCTTATATTATATTTGACATATACATCAAAATACTATAAATCTATTAAAAATATTAAAGAATTAAAACGATTCATTATAACAAAATACTATATGATAAGATCATTTTATCTCTGGTTGAGGAGTATGAAACCAAAGGCCCATAAGTTCGTCATGCATTTTTTATCCTCAAAAATACTTTTTAAAATTCATATGCTCTGAAAAGATAATATCTAAAATAGATAATTCCTCGTGAGTTGACATATCGTACGCGGATCAAATGATCCCTTATCACTATATGCCTAAAAAAAATTTTATTGTATAGGTCAAAGTCTCGAAAGAAACAAAAAAGAGAGGAGGTGACGAAGAAAAGAAGACATAAAAAATAAAAAATATTACTATTTTGTATTATTTAATTGATTGATTCATCGATCTCATTGGCTATCCATCACAATACTCTTGCAATAATGGTCTCATAGGCTATCTTGTACATGTTACATAATGAGTTGCAATTTCCGAGGAATGGCGTTAGTTCCTTCTCAAACATGGCTAAGACCGATAACATGTAGATGTAATCCTTTTTGGTTGCACTGAGCCGTCATTGCAAGAGGGCTCGTCCTTTTATGCTACCTGATTTTTAGTAAAAAGAGAATAAATATTTGATGCTATAACAATATGTTAAAGTACGAAATAATAATGATAAATAATAGTCATCAGTGGCAAGAATCAATGTGAAATCATCATTCGAAACTTTGTTCGCATGATAAATAATAGTTGCATTGGCTCTTTTACTAATGCTTGTTGAAGTATATATATATATATATATATATATATATATATATATATATATATATATATATATATATATATATATATAATTTAAAGAAATAAAAATCAATAAGCAAAGCATTTGTTCATCCCCATAAGCCAAATAATAGTTACTAAGATATAATTATTGATACGATGTATTTTGGGCTCAAACGCATCATAGCTGACGTCACACATTAAGTCATAACTGTATCAAGAAGCTGTTCCATATATTCTGTCCCGAGAGCTCGAGGCGGTGCCGTCTGACGTTGCTCTTCACGTCCCGAGACAACGGTCGATCAAAAGTGTTGTCCCATCTCTCGAAACTCAGCAACCATGTCGAATCGACATGTTACCGACCATCATGTAATAATATAAAGTCCCTAACTGACCTCCGACCATAAGGGGGGAGATAAAAATAACAATCCATCATGTTTTTGACTTTCTCATCGGAAGGGCCAAAGCCGGGGATCACCTGACGGAGGGCCATTTTTGCAAGCGAATGATCACCCGCGAGTGGTGAGTATCTTAACCTCGGACGCCATTCACCGTACAAAGGAGAGCTATTAATCAGTCCGGATCCCGATCAATGCCAACCAACACTCCTTCCTGAGGGCACGGTCACCTCATCATCTAGCTCACTCAACATAAAGCTCCTGACATCGACCCGTGAACTTAGTTGTGCTAACTTATCAGTCACGATATATTTATTCACTAACAACTACGATATGATGAATAACATGTAAATAGCTTGATCAATTTTGTCATAGCAATGTTTATGTCTTTACATATAAAGCATTGTATCAATTTATTTATTAAAAATTAAAATGGATTCAAAATATCGTTTGATAAATTTATAAAAATATTTAAGTTTATAAAATTATAAACTTATAAAATCTTTTTACGTATATAAAAAAGAATTGAGATTAGAGAAATTCTACCTCCACGACGATTTCATTAGAAATGTACGAGAATTTTAGTAAATAATATCCCTCATTTTCAAAATTTACAAAGGGAATTTCCTTTTTTTAAATAACAAAGATGATGCCCTCACTAATAACGTATAGCTTTAATTTTGAATTTTCTTATCGAAACCTATTTTTAATCAAACAAATTATATTGTTTTTGGTTTGACCGAACTAAGTTTTATGGATAGGATTATAATGTTTATTGTTACTAAAATAAAAACATCGTAACCCTATTTGTTAACATGGTAATTCGGTCTTTAAAGTTATCTTTAATAAATATTAATTAATCTTATTATAACTAAAGGTATTGATTAGCTAAGTTGATGCTAAAATATAAGAGATTATCGCAAGGTTGGAGGCTCAAATCTCTTATTTGTCACTATCATTTAGAAAATTTTAATAAAAATATTTATCAAAATTTATTATTATAATTACTGAAATTTTATAAAAATATTATATTTGAAAGTTCTTAATTAATTTTGAATAAAAATTAAGAATATTTCATGAATTTCAAAATAAAGAATGACAAATTCTTATTTTTATAATTTCTTTAAAAATCTTATAACATTATAAATCTAGTAAAAAACATTATAACTCAGTTTTAATTATTAAAGTTTTCATTAATATAAATATGTGATTTTGGATGAAAATTATGAAGATCTCGATAAATTTTAAAAATAAACCAAGATAAAAATTCTATTTTGTCGGTCTTAAATTTAGGTATAAATATTTAAAAAATATCCTTAACATAGATAATCATTCGTTATGAATGAATTATAATAAAAAATAATGAGACATTATTCAATTGCAGTGTTTTGCAATGATAGTCTTTTTGGTTCACTACTCAGAAAATAAACTCAAAATATTGTAACTTTGTTCAGAAGTAGTATAATATTAGAGTAGTTTAGCTGAAATTAGATTTTAAATAGGAAACCACATTTTAGAAAGGAAAATATATTTCTTTGGCAACTATAGAAATTAGAGTAAAACCCAAAACTTGAGACTTTTCTTGGATAAATTGTCCTTTTTATTTTTCATAAACTATATTGGTTGATTGCCTCAAAAAAGTCTAAAGACCAGTTTTTGTTGTTGTTGTAGAGCACCCTCATGTTTATCGATTCCTATGGACAGCTTAGTTTTGTCTCACTTAATGATTTTACAAGTCAACTTTTTGTGCTATAAACCATATGTTCAGATGGATTTGGTTTGCTTTAGAGATTGGTGGTTCATATTGGGTTAATAGTTGTCTAATAGATGAATATAATAATATACCTTATTCTTTGAATGGTTTGAGCAGTTGTGAGATGTGGTTGTTGTCCTTTCATTTAAGCTGAAAAGAACACTATCTTTCTCTCTCATTCAACCCAATGAGCCACAAGAACACTGTTGGAGTATAATATCGATGTATGTATGTAGATTGCGTTACTTCGTACCTTCAGTATGATGATCCTTCTGCTGCTATCTGAACCAGGAGAACTTACTGTGGTTGTAATCCAACTTGTCGAATATATATGGCAGCCTCTCTGGCGCCATGGGAGGACTGGTCACTATCTGAAACGAAAGAGAGGAAAGCCATGGGTTCGGCCTCCTCGTGCTGCTAAGAAAGCATCCACAGCACTTTGTGATCTACAGTTTTGCCTCACTGATGTCCTTCCTCTCATAGCATTTACTACCTCAAGCCATGTTATCTGTACAGATCTTGTATCCTCGTTGGATGAATTCTCTTTCTTCGAGAAAACATACACTGCTTTCGAGAAAGCCTTGTTGGAACAGCTTCTGAACTTTCTTATCATTTGATCAAGTTGAAGGGATGAGTTCTGAACTGCAGATCACTATGAGAGTGATTTAGTACTCATCCTTATTTATCGATACCAGTCATCGGTGACCATATGATCCCCTCTTGCTTGATATAACGATACTGAAAGATACAAGTCGTATCTTCCGACGTCGATGGATGTGGAATTGGTAGTGATCCGGTCTTGAGTGGCCTTTTCTGGTTTCCAAGATTCGTGCGGTGATCTGATCGGCTTTCTTATAGCCGTACGTGTGCCACGGGACCATGTCACGTGATTTGTCACGTGGGCAGATAACATCCAACGCCGCCGCCGTCTCTGCCTTTCCCACGTGCTCGACCTCTCCCTACTCGCTCTAGCGAGTCAGTTGGCCTTGCTGCCACAAAAGTCACAAAACCAACCGATCGCGTGTTGCCCCGGCGAGTCGACTCGCTCGCCTTGATGTCATTTCATGAAAACCCGAACTCACTCGATCCCCGCAACCAAAACCCGCTCGATGCCAACGAAGACAACACGTTTACCATTCATCCACCGTCCACGTGTCTCATCGGTCCATCGAGTCCGTCCAAACTTGAACGCACGAGAATTCGTTATGCGGACGCTACAGGTTCTGTGCCCAAGCCATGCTTTGACGGAGGAGAAAAAGAGAAAGGGAAACGAGAAGTTATAACGGTGATCGTTCTCTCTCCTCCTCCTCCGAGCTGTTCTTCTTTCCCTTCTTGGAGATCACAAACCCTACAGAGAGGGGTCGAGAGAGACCGGTGGAGCTTCCGAATCAACTCGACTCTTTGCCGCAATCTGTCTTCCCTTCGATCCGACGTCGGAGCTCGATCTCTGCTTCTGCCGCGCCTCCCCCCCTCGATCCGCGTACCTCGGCCCTGTTCCCCAACGATCTAGGGTTCGATCACCGGCATGGCTTCCGAGCAGTCGGCTCCCGTCGGATCTTCGCACCCCGCTCAAGTGGTAACGGTTCTTGATCCCTCGCTCGATGTGGGTTTCTTGTCTTTGGTTCGATCGGGTGGAGGGTTGTTTATTGGACCTGAATGTGGTGTGTGGTGATAGGTCGGCAACGCCTTCGTTAATCAGTACTACCACGTCCTTCACCGTTCCCCGCAGCTCGTTTTTCGCTTCTATCAGGAGGCCAGCAAGCTTGGGCGGCCGGACCCTCAGGCTGAAATGAGCTCTGTTACTGGCATGGATGTAAGAAGTCACCCAATTCTTTGTTCTTTTGCCAATTTTAGAGTGTGGTTGATGTTGGAGGGACAAAAGAAAAAAAGAGAGAGAACTTTGCTTGCGAGAAGTGGGGATCTGATGTACGGAGTGATTATTTATTGAGTTTTTGTGTCTGATCTAACCTCTTTCAAAATTTACTGATTTGACATCTTTTTACTTGGTGCTTTATTTGATTGATGGTAAGGCAATCAATGAGAAGATACTTTCCGTGGACTATAGTGAATTCAGGGCAGAAATAAAGACGGTGGACGCACAGGAATCTCTTGATGGAGGCATTGTCGTGCTTGTCACTGGTTACCTTACTGGGAAAGATAATGTTAAGAGGAACTTTACTCAATCTTTCTTCCTTGCCACTCAGGATAAGGGCTACTATGTCTTAAATGACATATTTAGATATGTCGACGATGGTAATGACCAATGGGAAAGTGGTGCTTTGACGAGTGGCGACCGTGCACCTCTTGCTCCTGAGCAGGGTATTGACGGGACTTTGGAGCAGCAACAAGGTTCTATTATAATTACTTACTGATGCTAAGACTGTGCTAATGTCCTTAAATTCCCTTTATTTTCATGGGCCAGAAGCTCCTCCAAAACAGGATCAACAGGTAACTGAAGCACCAGAAGAAGTGGAACTGAATGAGGAGGAGGTGTTCAATTCTCCAGAGATTGAGGATGCTCCCACTCTTGAGGAGGAAGCCCCCACGATAGAAATGATTGATGAGGTTGCCAAAATTTCTCAAACTGTGGTTGCTGATTCTGGTTCTGCTGCTATCCTGGAAGGGGCACCAAAGAAATCCTATGCTTCTATCGTAAGAGTTTGTCCATAGGAGTTCTGACTTTCTGGTAACTCATTGTTGCTCACTTTACTGAGGTTCGCTGTATCGCAGTGTATTGCTCGGTACGGGCGATACATACCAATTTGATAGTGGACCGGTATGAGCGATATATTAGTACACCTCCATGTATCATGTGTCGGTATGCCCGGTATGGCTCGATATATACTATACTAGTAGCTGGTTAGTACACCGGTACGGACTAGTAAGGCGAACCATACACTTTACAAACTTTCGCGATCTGAAAATTTTTCTATTAGTTGCATACATGATTCTATTTCAAATAATGCCTATATTCGTTTATTAATTTAACTTGATAAGTCATAAAAGAAAACATGGTTAATATGGAAGGCAACCAATGAAATTGATGAGACACCTTATCAATGGCATGGTCGGCAGCTCTATCTAGAATTTGTCTATTTCAAAGTTCTTACTAGATGCAATTAAAAATTCAGTGAATTTTACTTGTCACCCAAGCATCTATAATTGAGAGTATTTGTTTTTAGTGCTTCAAGTTTCTCTTCTGATACATTAGAATGCTGAGAAAACTCATGCTGAAAATTTTAGGATATTGATATGACATGGCATCTTTAGTAGACTTTTATATGAAAAGCTTTTTGGACTTTCTTGATGGTCCTATTCATTTATAACTTATTGTTACTAGAATTTCACAATTAAAATTTATATAAGCAGTTAGCGAAATAGATGATTAATGTTATAGGACTTATGCTCTACAATTTGATTTAGATGGTTATATCGGAAAAGGAGCTTTGAATATTAAAAGAGATGGTCTCATTCGAAGACTAGTTATAAGGATTTTTCTTGAGCAATTTAAATGATCACATAACAAAATAGTGGGCAGAAGAATGGTACATGAAAGTTATAAATAGAAGTAAAATAATGAATCAGGTTGGATTTTGTGGTTATTATGTCCATCTCATAAGTGTTAGTGACTTTAATAAAGAGGCGAACATTTGATTACCAGTGGAAAATTTACATTGAATATTTCTTTTAACTATATTAGTAATTAGAACTATAAGCAAGAGCAGAGACATACCTGGTAAAGACTTACTGCTAAATGTTTTAGATTTATGCTTTGAGGAATAGAAGAGGAAAAGAAAAGTAAATAGTTCTTTTTGAACTAAACAATGGAATTTAAAAGCGAACAATGTATTGCACATCAAAGAAATAGGATAGAGAAGGAAGGGTTGTGGACTTGTTCAAAAGAAAATGACACTGTATCCTGTGGACTTCGATAATTTATGAGATTAGAGAGGTGGCAGAAGAGGTTTCAGAAAATCTAGAGGTGATGGTGTTGATTGACTGTCGGGTAAGAGTTCGTGGTCTGATGATGAAATTTAAAAGTTCCAAAAATTGAAGAATTTGAGAAAAAAGATAATGTTCATGATGTATAAATAAGTTAGAATTAAAGCTAAAAATTTGTTAGCATGATTAAATATAAATCTTAAGATAATTAACAAAGCATGGTTAATAGATGGTTGCATAAGGAGTGATGATCAAAAGGCAATGTAAATGATAATGTACTACGAAAAGGATTTATTTATAAACTATGTATTATCATGTTGATAATTTTGTTCTAGGGCTAAAAATAGTGAAAACGGTTAGAAATGTTACGTGTGTCCAAAAAATTAGGCTGGAAAGGCAAAGAACCCATAGAAAATAATAAAAAGGGCAACTGTGTAGGATTTGATGATATCTATATAGAGGTTTGGGAGAGCTTGGCAGATCTAGGTAAGCTTGATTAAACCTTTGACAGAACATTTGAAAACAAAGAAAATGCCAGATGACTGGGGAGATTTATTGTGCCAACCAACATCTATAAAGAATATCTTTGAAATGGCTCCAATATCAGGGATAACTTCATGAGCCAAACCACAAAGCTTTGGGAGAGGGTGATCAAATAAAGACAAAGATACAAAATGGGAATCTCTGAAAATCAGTTCAGTTTTATTCTTGGAAAATCAACCATAGAATCTATTTATAAAATTTGCATATGGTTTTCATTGATTCAAAACAAGTTTATGATAAAGTTCCTATAAAAATAATGTGCTTGGTTTTAGGGAGTAAAAGAATTTCAAATAGTTATTCTGAGGTAATCAAAGACAGATATCATATATGATAGGTTAATTTCCAACTTTAGGAAATTGGTGCATGGATTGCGTGGAAAGTTTTTATCATTATAGGATTATATGAAAGATTAGTCTTAAATCTGTTAGAATATCTGTTAGAATATGTTTCTTCTAACCAGGACTTCTATACTTCGAGATAAGATCCCAAGCTGGAACCGAGGTTCTAAAATTAAGAGATATAATCTATGTTAATGCTGAAAATGAATCACAAACTGGACTCAATTACCTTTGAGGTTTCCATGTCCTCTTATTTGAAATACATGGCAATCAATTTTTCTTTGTCTCTGCTTTGCTTCTCCACTTGGCCTATCATCATTGGGCCTATTTGAGGCTCTAGTGCTTTCCAAATATTACCAGCGGAGCTTGATTCTTGATGGTAATGGGTCTGCCTGGTCCTGTCCCACCTTGGCAACCTCCACTCTCCTATATTGGTTAGAAAAAGGCTGTTTTTCATTTTTATTTTTTTATATTCTAGCTATTGGTCAAACCTAGGTCGTTTATGGACTGTCATAGAGACCTTTCTTCAACTTTTAAAGGCTTTAGGACTCATGTAGAAGTCCAATTACTATGTTGAACTCGTTCAGTCTCTTCTGCTCCACTTAAAGAGTTCTTGTTTGGGCTTGGATGATAAGCCATCCAGCCTATATGAGCTCTTTATAAGCCGCTTAGTGAAATGTCCCTCCTTAAGGCTGGCCTTATTAAGCTTTAGTTCCTTAAGTTTAGGGACGTGCCCTAGGTCTTCACTATAAAAAGTTATATTATTTTTACCCAATGGATGAAACTACTTGGCTTGCCACTTGTATATAATGAACTTTCATGTTTATATGTTGTATACTAATGATATTGTTTTGATTTATAAGAGTCAAGTTGAGATAAAATATACTTTAGTTATGGGGAGAGAATTTAAAAGTTATGGATTTTGACCAAGTAGAACTAAAGATTAAATATATGAAGTATAACTTTAGTGAGTAATACCATAAGAGAAGACTCAAACATATTATTTAAATTGTTGAACGTAAAGTTCCCAATAGCAAAACAATTCATTATCCTAGATTTATTATTCAACAAGAATATAGTTAATACTTAATAGAAGCTATCAGTAGGGCATACTTGGTGCATGGTCGCATGGGGTTTGAAGAGGATCAATATATGTAGTCTTACCTCTAAATATAGAGAGGTTTTCCATTATTCAAATTTCAAACTCTGGTCTCTCAGGTCGCAAAGAAGCAACCTTACCGTTGTATCAAAGCTCACCCTTACAAAAGGTATCAATCACAAACTTACGGAAGGTATCAATCACATACTTAAAGCAGAATCATTATGGTAAAGAGTTGCCTCCTAAGTGTTGTATGATCGTCGTGTGCCTCCTAGATTAAAGGAAAGATTATTATAGTTATAACTTTTATGGGCCTCACATAGTTCATGACTTTGAATGCTTAATAGTTAGAGAAGTTAGTGTTGGGAAATGAGGTTGTCAAGATGGATTTTGGATGTTGATGTTGCCAAAAGAGTAGAACATGCTTATGATTATTTGGACATGTCGAAAGACGACCTATAATTGCTCCAATCAGGAGAGATAAATAAAATTAAGGTTTGACACACCACATGAAATGGTACGAAGCAAGTGGTATATACCGTTTGCCAATTAACCGATACATGGACCAACTTGTTTCGAGCGGTATGCTAAAAGATAACTTGGTAGCCGTCAATATGGGTTATATATCAGCCCATATGGTCAAAACTTGTCTATATCAGCCGATATGGATTTGTACCAATCATAATTGATCGATAGCGACCCAAATATGGTCTAGTTTGGTCCCAGTGGTCAAATTGACTATTGGAGCCTTTTTTGGGTTTTTAAATCCCCTGCCTCCCCCCTCTATTAGTCACTCTCAATCGCTCTCATTCTCACTTTCTTTCTCACATTCTTGTGATTCTTAATCGGTGGGTGCAACTTCCTTCGACGGAGGTCCGTGCAACAAAGATGTTCCTCGATGGATCCCAAAAAATAAATTCAAATTTTCCTTCTTATAACCTAGAATTTTTATTCATTTATGGCTTGGATTCACTTTATTCTTATCTAAATATACAAATAAATTCGGACAGAAAAACTCTAGAAATATTTATTTTTTTAATTATCTGGTCATTTTTTTAATTTTTTCCTAAAATTGGTAATTACTATTATACCAACACATGGTACACTGGTACCAATCAATTCGGTATGGCACGACGGTCCTTGAATAACATTCAAATTAATGATAAGGGGCCCTCTATGGTGCTAAACGATGGGGTAGAGGATTTGATAACTCTTAGCTTGAGTCTTTATATGGCTTCAATAGAGCTTAGTGTCAGGAAAAGATTCATCTAAGCAATCCCAAGTTGCTGGGAATTTATGGCTTGTTGCTCCTTGGAGACCATGGTTTGAGTCACTCAAACAACCTCTCTATATTTACTGTTACACAGTTGTTTTAATTCTAGAATGGTGCAAGTTCTACTAAATGCATATCTATCTTTTGGTTGGAAAAATTAGTATCTTCTGCAAAACATTGTAAAACTGCATCACTTGACACCATATTATAGCCCTAAATTTCTGTTGACACTGAGCATATTGCTGAATAGGTTAAAGTCATGAAAGAGAATGCTCCACCATCAGTTCCTGCACCTGTTCCTTCTAGATCTGCAGTTGTCGACATCGATCAACAGGCATCACCAGTTCCAACACCAGCTCCTGCACCTAATAATACTTCTGCTGGTTCTACTGCTGGTGAAAGCAACAGTACACAAGAGTCAGAAGGTTGCAGAAAGTCTATGGAAAAAAGTTATTTTGTGGCTTTCTTTTACATCTGTATTTTCTTTCTGATGGTCAACCGTTATCTTCTCAGTTGATGGTTATTCAATCTACATAAAAAATCTTCCTTTGAATGCCACTCCTGCACAACTTGAGGAAGAATTCAAGAAGTTCGGACCTATCAAGCCTGGTGGCATACAAGTTAGAAGTCATAAGGTTTTTTCAATTTGTATATCTGCACTTCTTTGTCTATTGGCTTCTGAAAGTTTACTTCTTAAACTTGCTTACAAAAGGTTAACCATACCATAATGCAGCAGCAAGGGTTTTGCTTTGGCTTTGTGGAATTTGAAGTGGCTAGTGCTGTCCAATGTGCAATAGAGGTATTTGTACATATTATTGGTCCTATCTTCTTATATTCTCGAAAAATATATCAATGTGCTGAATAGAATATTATCTTTTAATTAATTAAAAATGAAGTAAATTTTTAAGAGAAATAATCTTGTGAATGTAATTACTGAAGTTAGCATGGCCATGGTTGAAGAAATTGAATGTAGTGGCTGCTAACATAGTTCAAATCTTTGGCATCATCTAGAACTGACTTCAAGAAAATTTTATTTTAAGTTGATGGATTAGGCCTATCTGAACTTCTGAAAGATAATGTAACCTCATGTTTGAGAAGTCCATATCTAGCTCTTCTTATGGTTGAATCGAATAAAAAAAGAATCTTGTTAAAGACAGGTTCATGATAAAGGATCACAACATCTTTCAAATGCAGGATAATACAACCTACTAGGTTGATGAAAAATAAAGGACAATTAGTATTTGCTCAAGTGTAGTGCACCACTTAAACATATATAATTTACTTATATGTTGATAGGAATTCCAACTTTTGCCATACTGGTTCTGACACAGGACAAACACATGGAGGGGGTTTGAAAGTAGATTAAAACTTTAAATGGATTAGGAATCGAGAAAAAGGCTACTTAAAAATATGCAGAGGGTTTCATATATGCAGTCTTGATAGAATCAACCCATTGACAAATTCCATCAAAATTATTTAATTTAGGTCTTGAAATTGTCTGTAATAAGTCAGGATCAGTATTTCATGTTGGACTGGCTAGTCCTTTATCTAGACCAGCAGAATAAACTCATTGACAAATTCACAATCATATTGGCCTGGATTGGTCAATCTTGACCAAAATCAGTTGGATCAGCAGATCTTGCCTGTTTCATACCCCTATGGTACACTAGGGATTCAGGCAAAGAAAACAAAGCAGAAAAATCGATAAGCAGCTTTTGTGGAGAAAGGATATCACTTAAGTTGATTGTTTGTGCCTTGAGACCATCACTTTTGGGAGATCTCCATTGGATTTTCTACATTCTAGAGCGACTTCAAATTGAAGATTAGTCTAGAATTTCTTTTTGTTTCACCAGTTTTGGAAGAAAATAAAATTTTCTGTTTTCTTGTACATGTTCATTGTCTCAAATCTTTTGATTTTTAATATGTTTGTTCATAAATTAATCCTCTCATAACTTAAGCCTTTTTAGTTACATGCTTTCAAGACTTTGCCACAACACTGTACTTGAGAATTATAAATATTGTACTAGGTATGTTTGACTCCAACAGGACTTTGAATAAGAATGAAGTCAACTGAATATATTTTGATAATGATTTATCTAGTTGTCCAGCATAATTAGAAAGATGTTTTGATCCTCTGGGACTTGCTACTTTTAAGAATTATATGGCTACTCAGAGGAGATGGATCTGATCTGCTGCTGTAAAATTCCTTTCATATTTGACCCTTCCAGCTGGTGAGAAATCCTCTCATATTAGAAGTAAATAGACCATTTTTCTTCTTTTGACTGATCTGAAGGTATGTATGATGCAATCAATGGGCTAAGCAGGCCCAAATGTAGAAAAGATGGGGAGAGGCAACAAAGAAAACAGGTGTAGTGCAGCTGTCCAAGTAACCTATAGCCATCAATACCATTGTGCACAAAAAGGAAGAGGCAACATCATGGCTAGGGTAGCTGCAAAAACTGACAAAACAATGAAAAAATAGGAAAGCAAGAGAAAATCTGTTAAAGTATAAAAGAAAAGGAATAAAGTTAAGCATAGAGGTACCTGAATAATGGAAAAAATGAGGAGCAATGAACACGATGAAAGGTCAACAAGGAAAGGAGAAGAAAACAAAGACAAAATAACAGAGAGAACTGGAAAATATTTAAGGGGTGAAGAACAACATTAGCTACTCTAGCATGAGTAGAAGAAGAGATGAATATCACGCTCTCTCAATGAATGATCCCCATTTACAATAAATCTAATCTGCACTACTTGAAGGTAGATAACATTATGCCTATGAGGCACATCTTTCATGTGCCTGGCTTATGGTACATGATACTCATCGAAGCATTGGATTCTTGACTAAAGGCACAATAGTTGAGCCAAGGTGCCATGTGCTTCATTGCTTCTTTTGCGAGGTGTTCAGAAACCTATTTTTGTCAGTCTATATTTGTACTCAATGGATACGGTGAGCTGAAAATATTCACTATGCACTACATAATGCGATGTATATTTGTATCTCAATCTTAGCTAAGAACATATACATTATTATGTCTATACATGGGAATAAGGTAAAAAAAGCCACCCATACCAATTGGTACAAGCCCAATACCTATTAGTACAACAACCAGTTGGGATGCAGATTGGATGATTTTGTCCCATTCAGTTTGATATGGAATGTACCGCCCCAAAAACTCATCATACCATACTTCTGGGGCAGTAAGCAGATTGGTATTGATTCATACCGAGGGTAACCTCATCATTCAGTAATGACATCAGTCATTATTTTTTAATTTGTGGTAGTTGTCGATTTTTTTCTCTTTCTTTTCTTTGCTTCTTTCCCTTATTTTTTTCTTTTCTATCTCTCTCTCTCTCTCTCTCTCTCTCTCTCTCTACTCCCTCCC
Organism: Musa acuminata AAA Group; assembly: GCF_036884655.1. NCBI lineage: Eukaryota > Viridiplantae > Streptophyta > Magnoliopsida > Zingiberales > Musaceae > Musa > Musa acuminata. The sequence continues at coordinate 921,595 of NC_088334.1, forward strand.
CTCATTTGCCTCCTTCCTGCCTGGATTTCCTACCTCATTGTCTGAGTTACGGCCTCATGCTCCTACTAGTTTGCATCCTCCTCTATAGATCCCTCACCTCTTCCCCTTTTTCTCTCCCTTTTTCCTCCTCCCCTTTTTCTCTCCCTTTTTCCTCTTTGATCTAAGCATACTAATCTATACCGAGTGTAGTTTTGTCAATCTGTGTCACTACCGTATCGGTCTGGTCAACAACTGGTAGTGGCACTGGACTGAGAATTTATTGGTTAAATAATCATAAACATCAATAATGCCTTGAAGATTGAGGGAATGCCATTAGCAATACTGACCCATATAATTATTACCTGTACTGTCAGTCTATCAGGATAACTGCTTATAATAGTGTGTCATCTGAGGAAGCTACAATGTTATAACTGTTAGGATCGAGTCGGCACTAAGAGGGGGGGGGGGGGGTGAATTAGTGCAGCGGAAAAAAATCGTTGGTTTGAAAACTTTCGTTCGATTAAAACCGATTTCGACGAAAACCGTTTTGGAGAGATATTAACTTTGAAATCGTATTCGTAAGTGTAGTGGAAGTAAAGCAAGTAAAACAGTTTGCAATAAGGAAAAATAGCAAGAACAGAAATGTAAACCGTTTTATAGTGGATCGGTCGTCGTGACCTACATCCACTCCGCCAATTCGCCTTCCGTCGAGACCACCAGCATCCACTAATGATCTTCTTTCAATGGGCAAAGATCAACTGCCCTTTTACATCCCTCTTCTCCTTTTCACAGGTTTAGGAGTCAACCTTTTACAAGTACTCACTCCTCCTTAAACAGAATTCTAAACTTCGAATTAGAGGAGTGATTCTCTTAAGTGATTTCTACAGTGTTTTCTCACTTTTAAACTCTCTGTGCTTGTATATGTTAACCAGGGATGAGAGGGGTATTTATAAGTCTCAAGTGGATTCAAACTTGGAGCCTAAAAAGATCTTATCCCGAGTTTCCCGAGTTCTGGCTGTACCACCACCTACAACACTGACATTGGGCGGTACCACCGCCCAGTCTGGCAGTACCATCGCCTGACACTGACACTGGGCGGTACCACCGCTTGACACAGTCTCGGAGATTGTACCACGACGGTTCCACCTGTTGGGTCACTGTTTGGGCCTTTCACTTAGCCCAACACAGTCCATACATGGGCTCGACCCCTAATTTGGTTGGTCCAATTCCAATCCCAATTATGTGCTAACTACGAATTCTAAGGAATACACTAAGCAAATCCAGTCCGGTTAGTCTTGGTTTCTTCCGGCGATCTCTTGGCAATGTTCCAGCGGACTCCCGGTAAGCTCTTGGACTTCACGACGATCTTCTTGGTGAGTTCCGACGAGCTTCTTCGGCAAGCTCTTGGACTTCTCGGTCAATTCGGACAGAACTTCCGACGAATGTCCGGACTTCCGATGAACTCTCGAACTTCCAACGAAATCTCGCTCTTGACTCCAGGACTTCATTTTGCTTTATGCCTTGATCACGATCGTAGTTAATCCTGCACAATTAAAACCTACTTCGATCTAGACAATTATTACTAAGTGAATCAAATATTATCTGGCATGTCATTGGTTCGTCGATGCTTCATCTAATTCTTCGGCATATTATTCTCTCTTGCGGTTTATTGCCCAATTGGCCAGTTGACCTCCGCAACTCCGATTTTTTTTGGTGCAATTTTCGCTCTTCTTGGCCCGATGCCAGAACTCATGGCCCAAAGCCTTCTGTTGATACGTCGACCGATCCTCCGGCTCGACGTCCAATCTTTTGACATGTTCTACTCCGGCCCAACATGATTCTTCCTGCTTTAATTGTCTCTCCCTGATCGAAGCATCCCGCGTCACTCAAAACGCAGATCAAATCATAAACAATATCAATTGGTTTAATCATCAAAATCCGAGATTCAACAATAACGTCTAACAAAGGTTGTTGTACATTGTCAAAAACACCACACATGATAGTAATACATAATCTTTTTTTTTTTTACTGGATGCCACGATAGTATTTCTATATATTCAATGAGATTTAGTTTCCATATAGCATATCTTTTGGGGACCTACCATTTTAACAGCGGTTATAAGATTGTGAATCTCAATTGACTAATGAAAATCAAGGCTACTGCTTGATTATAAGTAGCATTTATCTGCAAAAACACTAATAAAATTCATCTTACTATATGAATGGTTGTGAAACAGAAAGAAAAGGGTCTGGTTCATTGCCCAAGAAAACAAGTGTTCATGGTTTGTTAGTCATTACTGTGTATTGGTTCAAGCCATAAGTCTGCCTTCTATTATGAAGCACACTCATTTTGCCTTCTTTTTAATTGTTCTGAATTAATGAACTTTCACAATTTTTTTGGCTTAAATGCTGCCATCTTGTTGCTTTTAGGTAGGCACAATATAGCCAAATAATCATACTATCTCATATTGTACCAAGGATACTTGTGGCATTCAGCACATATTGAAACACATTGAACCACATATATCTTCTTCCGATCCATGACAATCATGCTAAAACATGAACAATCCAACTTTTAGCCTACATTCGATAAGTAGTTTGCAAACTAGTATGGCATGCCTTGTATTGCTAGAAAGGAACTGGAATGTCCTCATGCCATGAGACGATATCCTTGTGTCATAGGGCTAGGGACTAACTCCATTTTTCTGTGTCATAAGCAGTACTTTTCCAATTACATTTCAGGTCTTAGTCATTCTAGCCAATTGATTCATGAACTTTGCCTGTGTCCTCCTTTATCATATCAGATATGCTAGTTCTTTACAAGTTTTAAGAATGTCTTTTTTAAGATCTATTAGTCTTCAGAAGGTATACTTAGTCAATGTTCAATTGTTCCATCAAAATCTGCTCATGTTGGATTTGTCTAATGTTAGATCAACTAACTTCGATATATTATTGTTACTTTCAGTATCATCTTTCTCATGCAACAGATAAATATGTCCAAGCTTACTTTTCAGCAGTAGCTTTCATCTTCCACTACAGCTTAAATTATGGCCACCGTTTTTATTTGACACTCAATTGTTATTGTATGCACATGACTAAAAGTTTGTTCTTGGTGTTTACAAACCTCAGTTTGTTATAAAAATAAGATATGCTGTTGGATTGAATAAAAGCAATCAAATTTAGGTTATCTACTACAGATAAAAGGATATATATCACAAGTCAGGAATTTTCAAATCCAAAGAATACATACATATATATATATATATATATATATATATATATATATATATATATATATATATATATATATATATATATACACATTAATATACATATATATACATACATATACATATACATATATATATGCTCTGAGGAGAGTTTTAAATTTGCATTGGCTTGATTGTTGATTTGATGTTTGACAGGTTTTATTTCTTTACACTTATTTGAAACTTATGTTGGTAGTTTATTTCACATTTCAGGCTTCTCCCATAATGATTGGAGGCCGCCAAGCTTTTGTGGAGGAAAAACGGCCTAACAGCTCAAGAGGCAAGTTAAACGGGAGCTGTCATGTTATGTTTATTTAAGATTAAGTGGAAGTGTGATGACTATTGTTTTTGAAATATGCATTTACACATGCTGCAAACTTTAGTGTTTGAAACTGCTTCCAGAAATTACCAATTAGGATGTCAATGCTTGTATATGTTTATAGCATTATGCATCTCTAGTCATGCATTGTTCATAGCTAAGCCTTTTGTAGATTCTTTTGAACCCTGGACACTTCTCTAGGAATTCTTTCTAGTGCGTTGTAGTGAAATTGTTCATTTGCTTTTGTGCAGTTAGCAGCAGAGGTAGGTTTTTACCTGGCAGAGGAGGAGGATACAGAAATGATGGAATGAGAGGTCGTGGAAATTATGGTGGCGGGAGGGGTTACGGCAGGGCAGACTATGGTTACAGGTCTGATTTTGGTCACAGAGGTGGTGTCAGGGGTGGATATTCCAACCGTGGAGCTGATGTTGGATATCAAAGAGTTGACCCTGCATCTGGTGGTGGTCGTGGAAACCGAAGCGGGTCAAATGTCAGCAGTTGGTCTTCCAGAAATGTTGCTCAAGTTCCTGCTCCATCTTAACACCTCAAAATAAAGAAAACTAGCGTAGCAGTTGTAGGGCATCTGTTCTCAACGTTTATAATTCATGGTGAGGTTGATCATTCGAACACACCTCTCCTCCCTATTGCTTTCTGGTCTCAAGTCTTCCTGATAGCTGTTCCAGAGGGATCATATGATTTCATGTTTCACTTTTCCTTTTTTTCTTTTTAGCCAAGCCTCACAAGAGACCTGCTATGACCTGTATCTACTGATGTAGGATGTTGATATCGTCAAGGACACCTGCAAACATCTTTGGCTCCTCTTTTTTCTTTTTTCTTTTTTTTTTTCTTTGGATCTCTCTTTCCTGTTATTTCTAGGCTACTATGTGAGTATCTTTTATCTTTCTTTTCTTCCTTGCCTGCCTGCTGGATTGTAGTTATTGTTTTGGTATTCTTATGCTCATTCCATGTTTCTCTTTTTAGACGTGTCATTAAAAAAAAAAGAAAAGAAAACTTGAGATACAACACAGGGTAAATCATCCTTCAAAGTTTTGAGTGCTGATGACACTCTCTGAAGTTTGATCTTTGGCTTATACCCTGTTATGGAGTCTTATGTTTGGTCAGGTGGGCGGGTGGATAATGAGCAGTGGTTGGGGTTGAGATCCATAGACTCATTTCTTGTTTTATTAATCAACTATTGAATGTCTTCTTTATTCTCATTGATTATTTCTCAAGTTACCCTCTTATCCCTTATCTTGCTTATTCCTCTCTTGTCCATTCCACCGCTTAATTTCCGTCATCCTTTGTTGTGACCATTAACTTCTTTTCCGAGATTTTAGCGTACGTCAAAAAAGAATGTTAGTTTGTTTTAATTTTTCTTTTTATTCATCCAAAAGAATGTTGGTGATTGCATTTCTTTCCATTGTAGCAATACGTAGGTAACTTACTGTTTGACAATCTCCAAGAATGTAAACTTAAAGAGAAGGAAAAATAAAAAATAAAAACTAAAACAAAAAAAAAAATCAAATGGTAAATTTTATGTGGGAAAATTGATTATGACACATGCACAATTCATATACGGATTATGACATGTGGATTGTTATTCTATCATCATTTTGTTAGGTTGTTATGATAGTTCCACGAGTTATTCTACGAGAGTGACACCCTAATCATCATCATAACAAGTTAATCATCATAACAAGTTAGACGGGTGATGAGTTATGATTTATCTATCCATAAGAATTTGGGTCCTCGATGTGTAGGGAACTCCTGTGGACACTAAAAGAGAGCAGTGCTGAGAGTAAAGAGAACACTCGAGAGGACGTCTTCTTCTTCTTCGATCGACCATAGGATAAATGTGCTTATATCCTACTTTGGGAATCCAGTTTAGGCTTCTTTATGATGTACTTACTAGTTTAGCCACACAGTTGTTGCCACGCGGACACGCTTTCGCCACGCGACGCGTGGTCTCCCTTTACGCTGTTCCCGCTGCCACCATCACGTGTACCGTCGCGCGCGCTAATCGGACGGCGGCCATGGCTCCTTCAGCCACCTGGCTCACCGATCCCACGCGTGTCACCATCTCCCCATCACAGAATCTCCAACTCCCGCGTCGCTTCCCTCGGAATTCTACTCGCCACGTGTAACCCTGGGATTTAAACGACCCCCATCCCAGAGCAGCAGCAACACCGAACAGGCAACCGAGGCTTGGACGCCTGAGCTACGTGTCACGGAAGCACACGCGTCGACTTTGGAGCATCTTGCTGATGTTCCTAGTCACGTAGCCGATCGTGGAAGCGTTACGTGACGTAACGCAAGGGGTGCGAGGGAAACGCCGCCCCTCCCAAGAGAGGCCCATTACGTGGTCTCACGGGAGCGCATCGTATCGTCGGACCGAGGACACGTGTCGGACTTCCCTGGACGCAACGACGTGTTTATTTAGCCCGTCCTTTTCCGTTCGGAGTTCCCACGAAGCTTCTTACTCTGTTTCGAGGCGAAGCATCAGCAAACCCCTGAGGAAGTCCCGAGCGGTCATGGAGTTGTTGCCTGCGACGAGGGCGGCGTCAGCGGACCCGAAGGCGGAGGACGGCGAGGGAATCGAGCTCACCCTCGGCCTCGCCATCGGCGGGAGCACCCGGAAGACCCCCGAGCCGAGGAAGGAAGCGGAGGGACCCCGTAAAGGTGGGATCTTTGACCTCCCGGACGGAGCATCGGCGGAGGATCGCGCGGCGATGGATGCCCAGATGCTGCGGTCTAGGGCGCGAGATCGGGCGGTGAGGGAGGAGGAGGCCTTGTCCGGCGACCGGTCGAGGCCCAGCCGCACGGATGGAGGCAATGGCGTTCGATGGCCCCGCGTTGCCCCCGTCTCCACCCCCAACCCTAACGCTCACCCTAATCCCTTTGGGTTTGGCCACCATCACCCGTTCCCGGTGATGTACCCTCACCAGCAGGTGCAGTACGTGCCGGTGCCCAACGGGTTCGGGTTCCCGTTCGTGATGCCGTGCTGGGCCCCGACCATCTCGGCGGTGGCCGGCGGACTGAACCGGCTCGAAAGGAAGGTGTACCAGCCGTTGTCCGGCCGTGGGTTCCCCGTTCAGGGGACGGCTGCAGGGCCGTGTGATGGTGATTCCAGCGGGAGTAAGGGGATCGAAGCCGCCAAGGACGTGAACACCTCGCTCAACTCGGATTCATCCGGGAGCAGCTCTTCTGCAATCTCCGATCGCCGGAGCGGATCCTTTGGAGGTATAAATTTCTCCCCTTTCTTCGGATTTCAATTACAACTCCAAAAAATCTGTTGTTTTGCCTTCCTTTTCTCTTCAATTTCCCTAATTCAGAGTCAGATTATATTACAAACTCGAATGAAATCATTGTGCAAGAAATCGATTTATCATCCAAAATCTAGATAAAAAGAGGCACCTTTGTATCATGGTAGTAGTCTCATGTCAACAATTCACGAGCAATGTAATCCGAACAAATTTCTTGGACGATGCAGGAGGAAGCATCAGTAGCGGCGACTCCAGGAGCCATCGGAGCCTTCAAAAGGCAGAGAAGCCTGCAGCACCGCCATCGGCGGAAGGAGGTAGCGGCAACAACGCACTAACGTCTTGCTTGACGTCGAACGCCAAGCCGGCCAGGTTTGGGGCTCAGCTGGAGCGCGCGGGCTCCGTAAACAAGTCCGGGAAACCGTCGGCCCTGCCCCGAATGCCGCTCGTCTCAGCCACGGGCGACGCGCCCCACGGGAGGACCATCCACGGTCTCCTCTACCGGTGTACCAAGTCGGAGGTGAGGATTCTGTGCGTTTGCCATGGAAACTCGTTCACGCCGGTGGAGTTCGTCAGGCATGCTGGTGGCGCCGACGTTTCGCAGCCGTTGAAGCGGATAGTTGTGGTTCAACCAGGGTGGTAGTAGATGAGCAAAAGTGTCTTCTACTTGTAGTAGTTTGAATTAGGGAGTGGTTGCAGTGGGAAGGGCAGTCATGGAGGTCTGTAAATATCTTCAGCAGCTAACGTCAAAGAAATTTTAGCTTGTTGTGAGCTACTTTGGAGCATCTTCTTCCAACCCATTTCATTGCTCACCACTCACTAGCAGTATATATATCTATATATGATTTAAATGTGTCGACAGCAAAAGCACTCAGAGAAATACAAGTCGGACATAAAACAGCAGTTATCAACTCACAGTCACACAGGTTGGAAGCCTTTTTGTAGTACAAAGCTAGTGAAGGAAACAAATGCCAGAAAAAGAGTGTCACATCCAAATTTGAACAACACAACAAGACTGGAAGCATCAATTTTGATGAAGTGCATGGGAGAGCGAGAGGTGTACCAACTGAGATGGACAACCACCATAGAGATTGGGATTCAGAATCAAGAGAGGTCAGGAACAGCAGCTGGGCATGTTGTTATTTCCGAGGAGTTGAAGAAATGGCTGTCTGTCTTGAATGCTTGAAGCCAGATAGATGCAGATCTTGAGATGTTTTAACACTCGGTCGGATGCTTTAGACCATAGATGTATGTGTACATTCACTTCCGGCCCTTCTTTTTCTGCTGCTTAGCTGCATGCGAAGAGATCAATCATAAGGCCAATCTTAAAAGAAAAAGATGATTAATAAGCAAAGAGAATAATGATGATTTGGTGATTCAAGAGGAGGCAGGAAAGGCCCCAGCATGGGACCCCTACCTACTGAGGCCCTTGCTGCCACCCAGGTAGGCGAAGCAGGTAAGGCTTAGCTCAGGTAGGTTCTCTCAAGTAAAATGACAACTATATTCTATAACATAAATAATAATAATAACTCGAATAAATTTACCCAATTTTCTCTTAGCCTCAGATTTTGCAAAAAACTCCATCCATTCATCAGTTAAAACAAAAACATCTTCTTCACCTTCTGGTACTTGGTTCTCATTCCATTCTTGTTCTTGTGACCTGCTTACAGAAACACCAGATATCAACGGAGTATGAAAACAATTGCAGATTTTACAGGCAAAATTATGTCACCAGGAGTCTCGCAGAATAATAAGAATCATCAATCAAGGTGATAAAACAACAATCTTAGGATTAAGCTGTCTGAAGGATGGGTATCCATCCATATTTTAACTTGGATAAAGATGTGAGGGAAACATCCAATTTCCTGATATGAGTTAATTCTCAAATGCCTTCGTGTTTTGTGTTTCAAGGAGTGATCTTATTTATGGATCTAAACCATTTAAGTCGTTCAAGTCATTACAAATTTTTTCTAGGCTATCTGGTCTTTTGACAAATCAGTAAACATTGGCATTAAGAGCCCCCTTGAATCCTAATAATACCATCCAAAGTCATCCAAACCATATATTAGATATAGATTGGACACTATTTTTTGTTCTTAAGCTTCCTCTCACTTAATGTGTCCACTTTGCCACTCAACAACCATAAACCACCCATAGATATCAAAGTTGTGTACTTGGCGCCCTTGGACAAAATATATTAGATACAGATTGGACTCTATTTTTTGTTTTTAAGCTTCCTCTCACTTAATGTGTCTACTTTGCCACTCTACAACCACAAACCACCCATCGATATCAAAGTTGTGTACTTGGCATCCTTGGACAAAATATATTTTCAAACTGGTAAAAACATACTCGGATAATTTAGTCATGGAAATTAGAAATTGCATTTAAAGCTACCTTAATATCTAGCAACCTCACAACACTGTAGAAGTTCATCTTGATTCCTTTTTGTCATTTTAATGCTGCTAAGACCAAACATCTTATGATTTTTCTCTCTAACCTTTATGAATAATGAGTAGAAAACAGATGGTAATTATGGCTTTTAGCCATCAAATTTAACTGTCCCATGTTATTTTCTACAAGATGGTACTCATTGAACATGTTTATTCAATCTTTGTTTTGCATAGTCATAATCTTTGTTTAAGCAACTAGATCATATCAGGTTCTTCCCCAATAATCAACTGCTCAGTTTATTGGTGATAAGTGATTCTGTCTAATGGCAGAACCACTATCAATCACCATTTAGTCTCATCAGAATAACATTTCCTTTTTTGCACATTTTCCAGAAAGTTAGTAGGAAATTGGTGTTCCACTTTCAACCAACAAAATTCATGAAATGTGATACCCAACAACATGGATTCTTATGAAACTAAAAGCAAGGACAAATACAGTTCAACATGCCCTCGGTGATTCAAGATAAACTTGAAAGAAAATCCATGGCATGTGAAGGCTACCTGCAATGCTCTGAGAGCAATGAAAAGAGTTGCAACACTAACAACCAGAATTTATCAATCATGGATGTCATGCTTACAAAGAATCTTGCACCTGCTAAGTCATACTTAACAATTCCTTCATGCATATCATGAGTACCTAATTTCTGTGCTAGTATTTTCGAGTAATTCATTGGTTGATATATCAATTTTACCACCAATGGCTCACTCTTCCCTTTCAAAATTTATTAGAATTTAATCTAATGACTATATCAATATTCCTATCACATTCTGGATTTTTTTTTTATACACAGGATTACAACATCTTTCCAATGTCACATCAAGAGCAAAATGTCAATTTAATAGGTATGGGTTCAACTTAGGTTCAATTTAGGTCAAACAGGCTTGAACCAATCAAATTGATTCAAAATCACCCTAAATTGATCTGAACTGGTCAACCAATCTGGTTCAGTCGACAATTGGGCCCAAATCAAGCAAAGAAAAGAGAGTTGGGGTCTATGAAGCACGGATACACCAAATTCAGTGATGTATTGTATCCGACATGTGTCGAACATGGATTTGTCATTGACATGGTTGGACACATGTCCAAACATGTCCCTTTTTTTAAATTAGGTTGGATATGACATGGCGTGTCGAACTCTTCCTCACTACGAGAGGACTGCGAAGGCGACATGAAACCGGGATTCCTCACTATGAGCGGACCGCGGAGGCGTCATGAAACCTTCGAAATCCTTCTTCCTCACTAATTTCGAAGAGGATTTCTTACCTTCTACGTAAGGATCGCCCCTTCTTGCTCACCGACTTCCATTCTTCCTCATCGTGCTGTAGAGCCCTTCAGCCAAAGGCCCCCCCTGTCGCGATCGTACTGCCATCGAGCTATCGGACCTCCGCCTCGAGCCCACCTCTGTAGCGACTGTGCTATCATTGTGTTGTCGGATTCTCCGCCCCGAGCTCCTCTATGTCGTGATCCCACTATCGTCGCACTGTCGAACCCTCCGCCCTGAGACCCCCTCTACTGCGACTATGTTGTTGTGTGCTCTTGGGCCCTCGGCAACTTCACTAGCGTCCGACAAACAATCTTCCTCAATGACGTCCGACGAAGCTTCTTCCATAGCAACGTCCAACGTTCAGGTAAATTAATTTTGTTTAGATTTTTTATTGCTCAAAATGCTTATTTTGATTATTAACATATTATTAACCTATTTTATTTTTTTAGTTTTTTTTATCAAATTACTAAGTCTATAAAATTTAAATATATGGGTGATTTCCCGAAAATTGTTTCTTCTTTCCTGAATCCTACAAGGAAACAAAGTTGGTGAGCTTTTTTGCAACTGTGATTGCCTCGACCAAATTGGTGACATTCCTTTGATGCAATTCCTGTTATACCCACGGTTTCAAGCCAACGAGGAAACTAAACAGCTTGTCCTTCTTGAACATGTCTTGTATGTTTAGCATTAGTGTTGAAAACTGCTATAAATAATCTCGAACGAAAGTGCTTTGGTGGAGTTGTCTTAGCTTCCTTCTTGCGATGAATTCAATGTTCTTGAGTAGGAACTGAGTTTTCAACTCCTACTTGAAGTCATCTCATGTGTCCACTCGACACCGACCTTGTTAGTTCTCTTCCCAATGTGTTCACCATCAAAGTTTTACATCCCCATTCAAATACATGATTGTCATCGAAACTTTGGTTTCTACAGAATCGGGCCTTGTAGCTTGGAAGTACTACTTCATGTCAAACAGAAAATTCTCAAGCTCCTTTTGCATCCCTGACACCCCTATAGCAATGCGGCTCGGGTGCCCTTAAAATTTGTGGCGGAGCAATGCGCGTGTTGCTCCCTCCCACAATAAGAACCCTCATAAGCAATGTAATCCTGGACGTGAGTTCCGTGACAACTTTGTGTAGGTGCTGCACAGAGTCTTTGGTGTCTTCAATCAATCAATCTACTCAAGACTCGACCTTGTCAATCCAAGAATTCACCTCCTCTAGTGAGTTCTCTACCCCAAGAAGCCTGCATTGGCCTTGGTAGAGTTCCTCTAAACTTGCTTCAAGAACATCAAAGCGGGTTTCAGCAATTGTAAGTCTCTCCTTATGACTTCTCTTTTCAGCTAGCACTCTGGATTATGCTTCCTCCGCTCGTGGAGAATAACCAACCTCTCGTTCGCCATTTTCACTGTCGAGCTCCTCTTAAACAGCTCCAACAGCTTAAGAGCAAGTCTGCACTTGCAACACACCTGCAGCTACTTTGAACAATGGTCCAGCTTGTCCCGTCTTGCTCGTTTCACCATGGCAAGATTGCGAACTTTTGCTATTTGCTCAAATTGCTCGCTTGCTTTGATGCCACAATATCACGGACTTAGCCGAATTGCCTAAGTCGTAAAGCGCCCTTGTGTTATCCATCTGCAAAGGGTCAGCCTAGTTACAATCTTGTTTAGGTCCCGAAGGACCTGTAAAAAAATAAATTGATTAGTTCCAAAAATGAACGACGGACAAGTCTCGACGTCTCGCAAAGAGGGCAACTTTACAAGCAATTTAGCAAACAATTGGTGTACAAGAAAGAAAAGAGAGGAAGGAGAAAACAAGGACTTTAAAAGACAAACGAACAGTCGCAAGTCCACAAACGACTGAGTGTCGGGTGCGTCGACAAGTTCCCTAGGCTTTATGTGTGAACTTGTGAATCCAATCAATACCCAACGCTACCCCAAACCCCCATTTAGCCCTGTGCCGCTCGGGTGGTTCTAGGATGCTAAGATGGTTGATGTTTCCATTCCACCACAACCTTCAAAAAATAGGCCATGGCATGCGAAAACTAGGCTATTCTCGGAGAATTTTGTCCGTTATGGTGAGCGATCGCTCTACCGCCCTCCAACTATTCCTGCTTACAGTTTATAAGCAAAACAGACAAAAACATAGCAAAACATGTTGCCAAACATATGTACAAACAAACAAAAACAACGAACAGTCCATTGACGAATGTATTGCAAGTGCGCAACAACCGACCGTGACAATACACCAATAGGATGATTATTGTTGACTTTATTCATGGATGTGTATTTGCTTATATATTTCAGATTTGACTTATAGTGGTTCCTACTCAGCGCATTGCTGAAATTGCTTTGTTTTGTTTTTTATTTTCAAAGCAACCTCCTAGTAGGACTAGATCATATTCCGGTGGAGAACAGACATTCCTCTACTGCTAGGTAGAACTAGTTGGATTTGACATCACTTATGTTAGATAATAAAGCCTATGGCTATTTGTTTAACTTTTATTTTGATGAATAAGTGAATTGTAATAGATTTTTACAGTTTATATTTCTCAATAAAGTGATGTTGACATTTTGCTCTTGATGTGACCCATGAAAAGATGTTGTAATCCTGTGTAAAAAAAATTCCAAGGTGTGACAATTCTTTTAAACTGTTTATCAAGAAAGAATAAACCATCAAAATGTTTAATTGGGATTTTGAGATGCTAGATCAATGTCTTCTAGATCCCATGTTAATTAAGCATGCCTAGCAAAGTCTAGGATAGGCACTTTTCAAAACTATTTGAAGCATGGATAGCACATTACAAGTACCCCATACAGTGAATTGATACAATTTGGTATTTCTACATGCTAAATCTTGAAAAGATAAAATATGTTATGTTTGAAAAATGAGTATAAATATGAGATAATGATACAACATAATGCAGATATGCCAATACATTAATTTTGGTGTAGGGGAAATGAACAATATAGCATGGATGTGATGATAAAAATATGTTAGACACAATATTATATATGACAAAACTTGAAGCATAGTTATTTTGTTAGAATAAGTAGATGGATATGATGGTAAATAACAAAAACACTAAAATATCCGAAAGTATGCATCATGAAAGAAATTATTTTATTAACATGATACTTCAAGAAAGAGAAGAGGATAAGAACTTTGGATAAATGAAGATCACCATTTAAATCTAATTGATCATAATTTGATGACTGATATAAAAATCCCATATAGCTAATCGTATATGTATCTCATCTAATTAAAAAAACATCGTCGATTGAGGAAAAAGGTTCTCCCAAGAATATCCATGAGGTATCTAATTTTAAAAAAAAGATGATTAAGTCTAAGAAGTATCAAACAGTATTGTATCCTCTATAAATACATATATATGATATGAATCAGCATGATGAGTAATTTAGATCATTTCTGTTTCATAATATGACAAGGCATGAATATAACCATAAAATACAATATCATATATTGTACAATACATGCCAAAATTTTGCATTCATTTGTGATGTTAGAATATATATATATATATATATATATATATATATATATATATATATATATATATATATATATATATATATATATATATATATATATACAGAAGTCACTAAATAGAATCCATGACCTGTTCATCTCTTGATTTATAGCCATATTACTTAAAGAATACAGAGAAGAAAAAAGAAAAAAGACTGACAAACAAAATGAGTATATTAATCTTAATCTGACAATTATTACATACGACATTAAACAATCTATCCAATCATGTATAAATGTTGTCTATAATAAAAAAAACAATACATATGAAAGAAACAAATATTCTCTAAACTCCAAAGAAGTATCTATAAAGCATTGTCAAAGCATCATAATGTAGGATCTTTCTAATAACTATTTCAGAAATCAAATACACTGAGAAAGCATCCAACATGTCTTCTGATATGACTTAAAATTGTTGCTCCTTTGGATGCAAAAACTGGACAGTTGGACTGTGACTTGTTATTAACTTGTTCTGTGAAAAGTTAGGAAATGGTAAGTGAACAAATGAACATAATATGATTATTAAACAATTTTTTTCACATGAATGATTCTTCCTGCTCAATGTGCATTCCAACCTACTGTGTGAATTATCAAAAAGAAAAAAAAAGACACACACACATACCTCGAGCTTTCCTTGCTTTCTGTGCCCCTCTATGATTACTATGTTATTCCTGTTTCTTCTCAACAGTTCACAAATATTTGCACTATAAGTTGCCGATTATAAGTCCAGTTGCTGAATTTCAATAAGGTTTCAACTGTTGCCTCTTCCCAGAAAATCAAAATAAAATATCAAATAGAGAGTACGAGTAAGAGTGAGTACTGTGATTCTCAATATATTGATGTTATTGCATCTACAATAATTGTAAAAGAAAGAAAAGTAGGAAGCTACCCCATTATTAATAATTTTCTGACAAATGTCCAAGTCTACAAATAAGCAGTTTCCCTTAGCAGTCTTGTCTATGGCTCTTGTTTTCAGCATCACATCATTGTTTCTTTTTTATAAAATAAAGTTCATATGACAATCTAAAATGTAGCTTCTGCATCAAATGTACATTTACTTTTCTTTTTTTTTTTTCATCTTGGCCCAAAAATTAATCAAGAAGGCTCGAAGCACCAACATTTTTCAAATAAAGGTTAGTTCAGTAGAACTACATGGCCTCATAATTTCTTTAATTAAACTAAATCATTCTCTTCCAAAGCTTAATAGGAGATCATACATGAAGACAGTCCCTTGCTTTTGCTTCCGTAAAAATTTTAATCATTCCGAAGGCAGGATTTCCTCACATGATAATCGGCTAAGTGCAATTGCGAACTATAAGATACCCAAAAATCACAAAGTACAACTTATAGATACCTCAATCTTCCAGCAAAGAACTAGTTCTCATATATTAAGGCAATATTAAAGCAAAGAAGCATCAATTAAAAGGGCTCTTTTTTCTAACATCATAGACAATTCACGGTCATACGTAGTCCAAAAACCACAAAAGGAATTCTTGATAACCACAATCTGGAACCAAAGCATAAAAGCATCGGTAAAGAAAATGAACGAGTTCATGGAATGCGAAACCATACTCAGAAGCAGGAAAGTCGACAACTTCGGCAGCTTCCGGTCTCTCGGCACCAATATGGCTCATCGAGGATTGGTCCTGGACTAGGTGCGGCGAGGTTCTATTTGGAAGAACCTGGGAGAAGCTGGAACAGGGGATGTGGGGAAGAGGGAGGTGATGGCAGGGAGGAGGGAGGTGAGGATTGGGTGAAGCGAGTCGGGGGAGGAGATGGCAGTGGTGGTGACGGCGGTGGCAACTGCACGGACAGAGTAGGACGAGTGGGATATGGTGGTGGTGATGGTGGAGAAGGTGGCGATGGAGGAAGTCGACCGGGGGTTGCATGGCTTCCAATCACGGCGAATCATCGATCCTCTTAGGGTTTAATGACAGCTCAACCGAGTGGCCGGTGAACGGATCGTTGGGTACGGGTGACGCTGTATCAACTTTCCCGATCTACTCCGCGACTTTCGTTACGACATGAAGACGTGGCAGGCACATAGAGGCCCCACGCACGTGTCAAAGAGGATCCACTACGAGAACCCGCATTTTATGGGTGGCAAACTTGGACCCGAAACCCGTTTCGGTTCAAAATCCGGGTTCGGGCCAAAACAACTCGTTTGATTCAAATCGGCTTCGGAAGTTAAACAAATATGTTAATATTAAGCTTCATATATATATATATATATATATATATATATATATATAGTAGAAGTGTACAATAAATGCATGTATTAAACTACTCATGTAATATAAATGCATGTATTAAACATGAGATACATACACTTGAATCTACATTCTGTCTCTCGTATAATTCATGTGTGTTCCCATTAGACTCATCAGATAATTAAAGAGACTATATCATAGGAAGCTACAAATCCTAATTAGACTCTGAATTCTCGACTTCATTATATATCTTACTAAGCTAAGAATCTTAATTAGACTCCGATTAGTATTCCCAGCGTCATTATACATCATAATAAGCTACGAAGCCAAATTAGACTTTGTCTGGTATTCCTCCTAACTTCATTATATATCATAGTAATAGCTATAAATCCTAATTAGACTCGGTTTTTAGTATTCTGGACTCCATTATATATACATGGCAACTTCCTCCACTGTCTCCCATGAACTTGCACCTCTCTCACTCTCTCTTTCTATGGATAGATCTCTCTCCAATCTATCTCATTCGTTAGACGCCATGGTGTTGGAGAAGGATGTGTGCGGCGCTGCTGGCTGCGGGATCGTCGACAAGCCCGGGATAGTCAACCTGTGCCCCGCCTGCTTTTGGGAGTTCATAGTGGAGAAGGAACCGCAGTGGCCGGCGGTCAGGCTCTTGCGTCCCGCCGCAGCAGGCGGAGCGACTCCGTCATCCGCGTCGGAGGAAGCAGCAAAGGAGGAGGTTCCATCCCCAACCGGCGCAGCGACGAGGTCGGACGGGAGGAGGACCGTCGTAGGTGCGGCGATGCCACGGCGTTCGATGGCCCCTCACCTTCGTGGGTGGAAGCGAGCTCGCATCGCTTCGTCATAGCCGACCGACTCTTTCCTTTTAGTTTTCGTATGTCTTCGCTGAATAGGAAGAGTGGGCAGTGATCTCGTTTTCTCTTGTTGACGTAAAAATGCTACCTTTAGCAGAAGAAAGCTTTTTATTTTCTTTGTTAGGGCAATCCTTGCAGCCTTGAGAGGGACGAAGGTATTGATTGATACAATGCATCATGAGTCCCCATTTGAGTACATGCCAACAAAATTTCTAGGGCTTGACTTCCTCGAGCAATCAACCAACCATGTCTGCTAAACCATTGACTCGATTCGATTCTAGGTCAAACCAAAAGTCTACTCCTAATCTCGTCACACGGAAAAAGATTGTAATGAGCGAGAGCTTGTCTTCGTAGAGATTATAGATTATGTTTCTCTCGATACGTCTCATAACAGATTTGGCCTCCGGAGGTGTTTTGGTTTCCCAATAGCTCTATCGATAGATTCTTAAATCGAAATAGGAAACGTCCATATCTTGTTAACCAAGAAATCCCAAATTGAATGGTATTGCTAGTTTTCGTCACTGCTAATGTGCCTCTAAACAGCATGATTTGTTCGTCCATAACAGTAAGTAAAACAAGATATTAGATTTTTTTGTCGTAATCACAGTGATAATAGAATTTTTCGAGTTAATTAAACTTAAGGATTAATTAATTAATGAGATCTTATCGTGTTTTCCGTAGATCATTTAATATCACTGCTTGTTATTTTTGGACGGTGATCAAAGACCGAATCACGCTTTTCCCGCCAGGTTTGACATTATCTGCCACGTCACCCCTGATACATTTCCTGGAGATCCAACTAGACAGCGACTGAATGGCGCTTTCTCATCAGGTTTGACATTATTCGCCACGTCACCCCTGATAATTTTCCTGGGGATCCAACTAGACGGCGTTTTTGATGAGATAAACCTCTCTCTCGGGTCGTGAACGGTTGCGATTCAACGCGGTGTCGTCCCCATACTCATCGACTGCTTGTTTGGGGGTAATGAATGCCCCCTCTCTCCACCCGACCTCACGCCCTCGCCGCCCTCCTCCGCTCCTCCGCCCGGCGCCGGGATCGCACCGCTTGCCGAAAGCTCCACGCTCACCTCCTCAAGTCCGGCCTCCACCAACGACGTCCCTTTCCCTCCGCTCTCCTCGACGCCTATGCCAAGTCCGGCTTCCTCTCCGATGCCCGCTGCCTTTTCGATGAATCCTCCCACCGAGACGCCGTCCTCTATTCCGCCCTCCTATCCGCCCTCTCCCACTCCGATCGTCCTTCCCAGGCGTTGTCCCTCTTCCGTCGCATGGTTTCTGTGGACGCCGTCCCTCCTGATGGATTCATCTTCGCAACCCTCGTCAAGACCTGTTCTCGTATCGGCTTCCTTCGCCTCGGCAAGCAAGCCCATGCGCAGTTCCTTCTATCTTCATTCTATACGGATGATGTTGTCAGGTCCTCGCTCGTTGACATGTATTCTAAGTGCTGTGCTGTTGATGACGCTCGAAAAGTCTTTGATACAGTTCCAGATAAGAATCACGTCTGCTGGACGGCTATGGTGTCCGGATATGCTTCCAATGGTCGGAAGTCAGAAGCTTTGGGGCTTTTCTGGCAGATGCCACGGAGGGATCTCTTTGTTTGGACGGCTTTGATATCTGGGTTCCTCCAAAGTGGTGATAGTTTTGATGCCGTCAAGTTGTTTGTGGAAATGAGGAGGAACCAAGTGGAAATTGACGATTCTTTTGTTCTCTCGACGGTTGTTGGTGCTTCTTCTGATTTGGCAGCTCTTGAATTGGGTAGGCAACTCCATGGTCTAGTGTTGGCGCTTGGGTACAAATCAAGCATGATTCTGGGAAATGCACTTGTTGACATGTATGCAAAGTGCAGTGATATTCACTCTGCAAGAGCTGTTTTTGAAGGACTTGTCATGCGAGATGTTATTTCCTGGACAACTATGGTCGTTGGGGAAGCACAACATGGTAGAGCCGACGATGCATTGGATCTGTATGATAAGATGGTCCTTGCTGGGGTGAAGCCAAATGAAGTGACCTTTACTGGGTTGATTCATGCTTGTAGCCATGCTGGACTAGTCCAGAAAGGCCGAGAGTTGTTTGATTCCATGGAGCAGGACCATGGCATTAGGCCCTCATTGCAACATTATACATGCTTGTTGGATCTTCTTAGTCGGTCTGGGCATCTAACTGAAGCAGAAAATGTCATTAATTCAATGCCATATGTGCCTGATGAAGCTAGTTGGGGAGCTTTGTTGAGTGCATGTAAAAAGCAGGGTGATACCTCGATGGGCATAAGGATCGCTGACCGGTTGTTGGGTTTGAAACCCAAAGACTCTTCAACTTACATCTTGTTGTCTAATACGTATGCTGCTGCTGGAAAATGGGATAGTGTTGCTAGTGTGAGGAAGCTGATGGCTGAAATGGATGTCAAAAAAGAGCCTGGTTACAGTTGGATTGACTTGGGCAAAGAGAGCTGTTTGTTTCGGGCTGGGGAAGTGCCATATACTATGAGACATGAGATCATCAGATTGCTTAATGAATTGGCCAACGAGATGAATAAGAGAGGGTATGTTCCGGATACAAGGTCTGTTATGCATGATGTGGAAGAGAACGAGAAAGAGCAACAACTTTTTATGCATAGTGAGAGATTAGCTGTTGCGTTTGGGCTTCTCAAGTCAGTTCCAGGAACAACAATCCGGGTGATTAAGAACCTTCGCATTTGCCTCGACTGTCATAATGTTCTAAAATTGATCAGTGAAATTACTGGGAGGGAAATTGTTGTCAGAGATGCAAATAGGTTCCACCATTTCGAGGTTGGAAAGTGCTCTTGTAGAGATTTCTGGTGACACATTATCTTGTAATGCTGTAATAATATACCTGGTCATAAGAAAGCAAGCATGCTACAAGTGTCACAATTAAGAGCTTCAATTAAAAGGTATTGCTTATTGATAGATTTATATGTCTATAGATTTATATATTTTTTTGTTTTAAGTGATTGATAGTATTTTCTTGATGCTGGAAAATGCATCTTTTGGAATTTGGCTTCTGGGAGTTCAAACTAAACTGGGATGTTGAGTGAGATGAAAAAGTATTATTTTATTGATAGCAATTAAGAGAATCATATAATTTAAACTTTATTTGATAGTTGATCTGTGTATAGCTGAAGAGGGAACATCAACTGAAGTTTTGTGTGGCTCGCTCAATGTCAAACTGTGGCCCCATCTATGAAATATTAGTGTGGATGACATGGGTTTATAATGTGTAGGCAACTAACTTGTTTCCAGACCCTGCATTGGTGGGATCCTCGTGCATTAGATACGTTCTTTTTTTCAGATTTCACAAGATAACTATGCTAGGTATCCAGATCAAGAAATTCTATTTTCTTATTTTTAGACCATGAATAGGACAAGGTGGAGTGTGGCCCTGGATGCCACCATAAAATTTCTACTTTATGACCTGTTCCCCCACTTCATCTAGAGCTCCTTCATCTTGTCTTGCATATTGGCATCTTTTCACTTCTCATATTTTATGTTGAAATACAATTGTTTGTCATTTTAAGATAATGCTATTGTTGATGAGTGATTGTCCCAGGCTTGTGCTTGATTGATTTGCATGGTGCTATTTTCTTATGTGCTTAAGATGATGATGCTTTAATCGAGTTTGCTATTGTGCATGATGGACACCATAGAGAATCATATTCCTTTAATTTTTGGAATCATAAATCACTTTGTGGATCCTCATGATGGGGATGCATGATGACAATTGACAACCATTCATTTTCACAAATAGAATGCAGTTCTTATCTACTTTTTTCATTGATTGTCATTGTTGTTCATAAATGTCATTAATTTTGATGATCTCCATGTCATGATTGATATAGTATCAGAATTTTTTTTTGCAAGTAGAAAGAGTTATAGAACAAGTAGGTGAAGTTTGTCTGATTGATCTTTTCAGCACATATTCTTGAAATAGAAGCAGGAACTTTTTTCCTTTTGCGAGAAAGTGAGTAGTGATAAACTCTATGGGTAATTACTTGTGGAGTGAGCATTAGGGCCTATCTCTACTAGTGATAGGTTTCGAGTCTTTTGGTAAATATTTGGTATTCTTCTCGGATGTGTATGAAATTTTCTCTAAATAACTAAAAAAAGATTAAAACATATCTAAAAATCTATTAGGTTGTACTTCCTGCCATATTGTGCAACAATCACTAAAAGATCACCCTAAGACAGTTCAAAGAGTACAGTTAAAAGATCACTAAAAAAAGATTGCCGAACTCTATTGCCTAACACATCTGCGAAAAACTGAAATTTTCCATCCAATACAAAGAGTGCATTTGACTCATTCTTTCATACAGTTCAATGATATTTTTAAAAAGAGTTCCAAAATAAAACAGCAGCAAGATAATGTTATAATTATATTCCTCTAGGAAACTGAGTTTTATTTTAGATCATATGGTGGACTATGCTGTTGAGTTGCTTAACAACAAAATGAGCATTTTCTTCTCGGTCTTCATTTTTATTTTGTACTTGACTTTGTAAGAAAATGTAATTCTGTAGTTGACTGTAATAATGCGTTCTATAATGTAAAATACAGTGTTTATCTCTTAGAATGTTAGAGCCGGCCTGATATCTGCTAACTTGATGTTCCATTGGCTGTTTGACTGTAGGTGCTTAATGTCATAAAAGTTTGCCACAAAAATGCTCTCTTCTGTTATCAGAAAGGATAAGAGTGCAAGTGCATGATAAGAAAAAGAAATGGGAACATGTAAGTACTAGCATGATGATTTTTTTCCTTTGAACTCATGTTGAACTTCTATAGCAAATGATATATATGTATCATCTGCCACATTCTTCTCTCTAAGAAGGCAAACACTGTAAATATACCTCTGTAAATATCTTTTTTTCTTTTAGAATTATTCTTTTAAGGAATTTGAGCCACAGTAGAATTACAATAAAGTTATCAATTCAACACTAATTGGACTCAAAAACTGAAAACATATCATATGAATGTAAATACTTTCACATAGAACCATATTCTTCAACATTTTTCTCTCTTATATTTCAGTGTTTAAACTCATGTACATCTTTCAAATTTATAGTGTAATTTTTTTTCACCTGACTTTAGTGTCACCTTATAAGTTTAGTTGTAAGCCAACTCCAATATATATTACTAGACTTTTCTAATCCTTAGCAATAAAAAAAAACCAATCTTTTACTTTATTCTCATCTCACAATAAATATGCAATGCATAGATGACCAACAATATATATCATAGTTAAATTGCAACATTATGATGGATCTTACTAACAAATATTAAGACTGTGCAGTTTAATTCAGTATCATTGTAATGCATATTTAACCATTACATTAGTTCCTCATATGAAACTTGATTCTTCACCTCTAATCTCAAATCATTACTCATCACTTGTCTCATTTGTATGGCCAAAAGGATATGGACATGAAGCTAATTAATGCAGTTCCACCTCTCCATTGATTGTTCCTGGCTTTACCTTCATTGGTCTTTCTCTTTAGACACCCTCCAAGAAATTGACAAGCTGTCAGCTATAAAGGAAGCTTTATCTGCAAAATTCATCATGTTATTTGGCGTCAAGCTGGAAAGTGAAAGAAACCTCTAATCATAAAGCATATCAGTGTATTTTTTGCTATTGTTCATAAACCTATCGTTAGAGAGTACTTTTCAGCAGTCCTGTCTCACCGACAAGGCTTGCTTATAATATCTTTTCTAGGCTTTCTTCCATATAATATCTGTTAAATTAATCAGATTATGTATTTTTTTGCTAAAAATTAATATTATCACATAGTAACTTATTCATCCAAAATCACTAACTCAATATGTTTAAAAAATTCATATTAATAGACTCATCTAATCCTATAAATCATCGTAATTACTTTTTATTTTAAATATATTATATTATCGGCATATTTATTCGAGGACTCGAGATTCTATCAAAATTATTATGCTCTAAACATCTAGCCACTAAAATTATGTCATGATGTATCTTTGATGTCATTCATTTGATCTATGTATGTATGAGATTTACGAACATGATAAGTAGAAGAGGTGGGATGATTAATATTAGTGGTACGAAGAGAGAGAGATAGAAGAAGATGTAAAACGATTTCAGTATAAACTATAAATAAAAATTTAAATATTCTAAATTTAATTAAATATATAATTTTTTATATATCTTAATAACGATAAAGGATCACAACTGTTGTTGTTATATGCAAATTTATGTATGAATAAGAAAAAAAATCTTCCGTACACTTTTGTCCTAAACAGTGCTTATATCTGAACTTAAATATGTATATGACAATGGATAGCCATGAATTAAATGGGTAGAAGGTGAGAATGGTAGTTGGCATTTCAGCTTTACAAGATTGTAATATCAGTGGCTCTAAGAACACAATAGAATAGACATGCAATGGTAAAGTGTTGTTTATCTCCTGCATTATTATTGTCTAAAGTGGAAGAAAAACTACAATATTCATATATGTCATAATATAAAGCACTCAAGTTTGCACTTTCTTACTAATCTTTAATGATATTTCTTTTGTAACTTCTTAATTTTATCTCACTGCCCTAACTTACCTCAGTCGGAAGATATATTATTATTATATTTTAGCGAGAAGATAATGCATTGTTATTATCTTTTAGCGAGAAGCATTGAGATCAAAAATTTGAAGGACACATTCATTTCAGCTTTGTAGGCATGAATAGGTCTAATCTTTGATTTGGTACATTGAATTATGGTCATCCATCTTACATGATCAAATCGATATACATAACCTTTCTCATTTCTAAAGTGTTGTGGCATGATGTACATGATCGAGAAGAATTTTTTTTCGGAATACAAGATATGTTTGTATGTCATTTTAATCTGTTCTCTACAAAAACTACACCATTGTTGCGTGCCAAAGAAAACCCATAAGAAGATAGATAGCGTATTCCATCTTTACTTTGTGAGTTCAACATCAAAATATACCTTTTTATATTGTTAGTTTTGTAATAATAATAATATTATTATTTCCTTGGATGCTATTCTAACGTGGCATATCCAATAGGTACTTAGTCATGAGTCTTGATTGACTTGACATCATATGTCAAGAATCATTTGTCAAAATTAATTATCAAAATATTTGCTTGTGCTCAAGGAAAATGACTTGTCATGGAGTATAATGTTAATATCATGACTTCAGTATGTGTTGTCTATATATAAATGATTAAGTAATGTCTCCGATGATTGTATGGACACATTAGATTCTTTTTTTATCATATTATAATTCTTTGGTAATTACAACTATGAATTTTTTTAGGTTTATTATATATAAGATGATGCTTTGGATTTTATTTTTTTTATCTCGAGTGATTAGATAATTTTTTATTCTTTTTGCTTCTATGACTCATATGTTCGTCGGATCTTCTTTACCATCGGAAACGTATTTTAGAACTTACATGTTTCGAAAATGATAAAATCGTACGAATACACCCATCGTCTAAAATAAATAATTTCTCACGAGTTAACGGATCATACCAACGTCGACCGATCAAATATCCCTTCTAAAAAAACAAAATCATACCAAATGACCTGCCCATTGGAAATGCCGTAAGCTTACTTAGCAAACAAGCCACATTGCAGCGGAAGAAACAATGTGCTTCTTCTAATCGACCGCCGCTTCCTCTCGTCTCTCTCCCTCTCTACCGCCGTGGAAGCCACGTTCCGGAGTTGCTTTCACGCCATCTCCGTCTCCCCTCTCATCAACTCGTCCACTGTCCTCCACCCCGCACCGTTCACCGCCCGTTGCGCCACGTTTCAGTACGCCATTCGCCCAAAACGGGGGTCCCGGCTCCTCCGGCCAATCACCACTCGACACGCATTCGAGGAACCTGTTCGCTGGTGGAGGCAATGATATAGAAAAGCAATGCGCATCCATCCTACAGAGAAAGATAAGCATGCGAGGTTGGTCTCATCACACTAGCATAAAAATGTTGTGGTAGCCAAAGAATTATCGCCAATATCTTATCGAGTATGGACGAGTAGGCAATTAATTATTTGGAATGGTGTTAGAAGGATAGGGATTAGGTTGATCGCCATCAAGAAATAAGGTTTTGGATCCTCCATATGGTTGGTTGATTCATTCATTCATTCATTCATTCATTCCTTCCTCAACAACAACAACAACAACAAGTTTATCTATCTTTCATAATTCCAACCACAAGTTTCCATATAATTGCATTGTGGATGTGAGAATTGTAGAGAAAACAACCAATTATTATTTCATTGGAATTGAGATTTTGACATGAAATGATACATGTTATAAATTTATCTCTAAAGATTACACACTTTGGATATATAATTTTGATTCAAACCATCACTTTAAAACTATTTTGATATGTCATGTAAAAATGACAAGCCTATTTAGTTTACTATTTTAAAAATATTTTTAACTCAAGTTAATTGTTAAACAAATGTGATGTATGGTGGATCTAAATATATGATGGATGTTGAAAATTATATGAAATATGTAGGAACAAATACACTATTTCTAAGCTTTCAAAGGATAAAAAAATTGTTATATATCATTATGCCTTTTATATTTATGAAAAACCATATATATATATATATATATATATATATATATATGATATGATATGATATATACCATATATTTATGTGCCCATTAGGATGTACTTCATGAACATTCATCAACCAAGTCCAAGTTTATTTTAGAATAACTAAATCAAAGTAAAATGCTAAATTTATGTAATCATAGTCAGTTTAAAGATAAATTAATGTAAAAAACTTTAATTTACATTAATATTTTTAAAAAATATATTATAATACTAAAAATAATTAAGAATGATTCAGATATTTTATATTTGTATATATTTAGTTAATAAAGACAAATTAATCTTATTAGGATCACAAATGCCTAAAGACAGTGGTACATATATGATCTTGATATTTGGAGGGATATATAAGTATATAATAATTTATAATGAGGATATATATATATTTAATATTCTTTTATGCACCATATGGCCATCCAAAAGATGGTGATCAGCCAATAACTACAACTAGATGTTAATCTTTCATTATCACTGGATTAATATATGCTAAGACTCCTCCTTTACTAAGTCTACTTGATCTTTGTTTTTGCTTTTTATTTACCTTGCGGCCCTCTCACTTTGTAGTTTCTACCACCCCACCCCTAGCGTTGACCACCACCAATGGTTGACCTTATTACTTTCTCATCTAGATTTTGCACCTCAAGATGACATATTGACCATGTCCATTGTCTTTTGGGTGTTTGAACACTATCCCACTATCCAATGTATCACACATTGACCAATTGACCAATTGCTCTTCCTATTCCCACCACACAAAATCTTTATGAGTTCCTTTCTTTTTCTTAAAACATTTTAATCATTTATTGGAAAAGCACAAGTCAAGGAGATAGATTTAGTGTTATCATACATCATATATGAATTCTTTTTTTTACAGTGAAAATTATATGATGATGACTTAAAGAAAGGAAATAAATATAACATTAATTATAAAAAAAAAAATTAGACAAGTCAAAATTCAAGTTCAAATATATATATATATATATATATATATATATATATATATATAGTATGAGTTGATTAAATTTTAGTGCCAAAAAATAATTAAAATGGATTGAGAAAAAAAAAATATAGGGACAAAAATTTCTACATGTTAGTCATTGATTAAAGTGATATTGTATTCACCTAAATCATTACAACAACAACTAATTATACACTTTAAATTAATCCAACTTTTTGTTTTCTGATCAGCCAATTTTCTTCCACAAATCAAAAAGTGTTTTTTCGAAAATATTAATAAAAAAGAGAGTAAAAAATGTAAGCCCACCCAAAGCCCGCATAGCTTTGATATGCGACGCTCATCATTGCAAGAACTACCCGCATAGTTCCTCAATGCGACGCCATTATTACAATAACCCCCTAAATGACTAAAACACCCTTACGTCCCTTCTGCTGGTTTTTGCCTTGTGGTTTGCCAATCCCACTGCGGTCGGTCGGTAGTTTTATGGATTGCTTAGTCTTTTTAGGTAATTTGATAATTGTCGTTTATAGTTCATTTTATTTATTTATTGTGTGGGGACCTATCGCTTCGCTTCCTCCGGTGCTTTCCACCACCCTCGCTTTCATCTTCCTCTTCTGCGCTCCTCCAAATCCCTCGCCTTTGTCTTCCGATTGAAGCAACTCCCCTCCTCCGCCTTCCTCCGAGATCGTCTCCTGCTGCAAGGTCCGCCCTTCGAAATCGTTCCTTGATGTGCCCCCGCCTCGATGGTGCGCGATCCCCTCCTCCCTCTCCGTTTCGGGTTCTCTCTTGGGCTGTCATCGTGTCGATGCATTGTGTTATTTGGGGCCGGTTTTGATCGGTTCCTCGATGACTTGAAGCCTCTTCCTTGCCTTTTTTTATTCTTTTCCCTTGGTTTTAAAGATCGAATTTTTCCTTCCTTTGATAAAGATGTTATACTGGCTCTCGAAACGAATCTTCCTCGATTGCATTTTTTTTGTCGCAGTTGATCTTGGCTTTGTAATCCGAAGGTTGCTTCTTTTCGTTTAATCGGTAAGTCACGTGAGAAAGAAGTCTTCCTTTTTCCCCCTTTCTGTGTTGCTGTCGAGTGAGTTGCAACGTCTTGCTGCTTATTCTTCTTTTTAGCTTTTGCTGTTGGAAGTGAATTCCTTCTTCGTTTTCGCAATTGAGTTGGTTACGTTGGATTCGATGGACTCGTCGCTCATGCTAAAATCTTGATGTGGTATCGTTGGTACGGCAAAAGGGGATCGGTCTTGGTCCACCAAATTGAAATAGATTGCACCGTTTTTTATTATCATCGACAGTTTTAAAGCATGCAAGTGAAAAAGATTATATGAGAGAAATTAATAGTGTCTTAACCTTTTCTTCTTCTTCTTCTTGCTTGACGATGACTCCTTTTTTTTCCTGTTAGAAGTAAATTTCTTTTCTTGTTTGGGGAGTTGAGTAGGTTGTGTTGGATTTGATGGACTAATCTCTCGTGCTAAAGAGTTGTTGTATCGTTGGAGCGGTTAAAGGGGATCGTTCTTGATCCATTAAATCCTTTTGTTGATTGAGAACGTTATGTACGGTTTCTTAAGCGCATATAAATGCACAAGATATGTGAATGAGATTATTCGTGTGATTGATGTTTTTCTTTTTTGTATCCCTTATATCTGTCTATATCACACATTGATATGCTGGGTTTGGTAGCTGACTCTATTTCAAATTAATGGATTATAATTTTTTTAGCTTGTACTTTCTATTTTGAATTTATGCTTGTGATTTGGTCACACTGCAGGTCAATTATCCCAGTTCGGACCAACTGGGAAATACTTCCAGATAAATGGACCAAATCTGCTGTAGTTTCAGGGTATCTATTTGGTTGGGCACTTTTTTGGTTGTAGTGTTGGGGGAGGTGTTGCATACTGGTCTTGTTCGATGCAGATGATAATAGTTGATTACATCTTGTGGAGGCTGCCATAAGCATGTCAATCATGTTTTGGGTGATGCATTATCACTCATGTCATGACAGCAGTTTTTTTTACAGTTATGTAAGTACATATGCAATCGGCAATGCCTACCTACAAGTTGGTGGAATTCACTGCGAAGCTGGTACAGAGCCTCATGTTTTAAGTTCTTTGGGAGTTAAGTGATAAGGTCTTTCTTGTTTGCTGGGAAAGCTTCATTATGGAAAAGTAAGTAAATCACCACTGCATTTTCTTAATCTAATTTTCATGTCAGGCTGGGGCTTATATTGTCATTTGCTGTCGTTCTCTTTTAGGTATAGACTGATAAAGGAGATTGGAGATGGAACCTGTGGAAATGTTTATAAAGCACTCAATAGAGAAAATAGTGAGATAGTAAGTGCTGAACTTTCCATCAGATGAAGGCACCTTCTGAGCAACACTCAGCTTACCAGTTATCTTTTATTTTCAGTTGTTTTTTTCCCAATATTACATGGTATATATGAATCTGCTGTTGGAAATGGGAAATCAACGAAAATGAAACTATTCTATTATTACTGACCGAGAGTCCATTCTTATGAATCTATAACAAAAAAAAAATCGCTACATCTGATGAACTTGTTGTCGGATAGACCAAACTGAGGAATGTGTTTGGCATGTGTTTTAAAACATGATGAATGGATTGGCATGCAGAACTAAGGATCTAGAGAATTCTTTTGTCTGGGTCATCCAGAACCTCAAACAAATAAAAAGCCTTGGCTAAAGCACAAAAACTGTTAAAGGAATGTTTCATCAAGTACACCACTGGCAGCACCCACTTCTGCTGTTTAGTCAGCTGGGCAGACATACAGAGAGCCGCTACTTGATTGATCTCTCTCTGGTCCTCCATGTCACCATGTCACTGATTCCTTCTGGGGGAATACCTTCACCCCTTATTTACTGGTTGACTCATGATAGACCTGAAAGTAAACTTGGAAAATTGTCTTGATTGCTAGAATGGGTTAGCATCTTGTTTTGTTTTACAATCAGTGTTTTTGAATTAATTTGGAATCATTTTTGTCAGTAACATTTTCAAAATTTTAGATAACTGATATTTCTTTGGTCACTGAATCTGAGAACTTTATGTCAGGTTGCCATCAAGAAAATGAAGAGAAAGTTCTACTTCTGGGAGGAATGCATGAATCTACGTGAAGCTAAGGTGTATCTCATGTTATTTTTTGGAACCTCGTGATTCTGCTTTTGTGGCTTATTCTGAACTAATCATGTGGTTCGTGAAATTTAAAGAAATTATTATGTTTTGGCAGTCTCTTCGTAAGTTGAATCATCCCAACATTGTCAATTTGAAGGAGATCATTAGAGAAAATCATGAGCTTTTCTTTATTTTTGAACATATGGTGAGTGGTCTACCTTTCATCTTGAAGTAAGAAGAATTATATGTTTATTTCAGTAACAGGAAGGATAATACCATGATGCTGATTTAGGAAGATGAAAGAAATTGGTTTTGTTTGATCTGGGAACTTCTTTAAATTTTTAGAATTTAGGACTCACAGTGTCTTTTTTTTTATATAACTTATTCACACTGATTTAGAGTGAGAAACAGTTAGCATATTATAATAATCTCAAATTGAAATCTTTAAATATCTGAAAGTGTCTGTTTCTAGTCATGTAGTTTATCTATTCTGTTTTTTGACCTTATAACCTTATACAATTTAGATATTCTTCATATCTGTAGTCTATCTCCTTCGTATTTGTAGTCTTTTCGAAATTATGCTTCTACTGCACCCTGTTTCCTGGTCAAAGCTCACACTTAATTAATCAGGCCAGATTGGGCCAATGCACCATGGGTCTGGGTTGAAACTGACATTTTTTAGTTTTTTGTAATGTGTGCAAATACAAGATCTTTTCCTTGTAACAAGATTTGATCAGCCATTACACTCTCCATGAATGTTTTCTTCCAGGAATATGAGGTTATTATGCCAATTGTTATTTGTTCCATCGGACATTATCTGATATGAATACCAAATTTCATCATTTTCAATCTTCTAAATTTCCATTGTCCAAAATCTCATTGCTTTTGAATTAATGTGTCCAGGATCATAACCTATACCAGGTCATGAGAGATCGACGAACTCCTTTTTCTGAGTGGGAGATACGGAGCCTCATGTCACAAGTATTGCAAGGTCTTGCATACATGCATAAGAATGGATACTTTCATCGGGATCTAAAACCTGGTATTTGTTCAGTGTCATTTGGTCAGATTATGTTGTTTGCAATCAAAAGCTTATAAGGTACTCATTGCTCTCAGAGAATCTTTTGGTGACTCGTGATTTAATCAAAATTGCGGATTTTGGATTGGCAAGAGAAGTAATGTCAGAGCCTCCATATACTGAATATGTTTCTACAAGATGGTAAAAAAAAGACATTCAGTTGATATAATAAGTTACAATCCAGCAAATGTAAACTGACATGATGATGAGTTACTGTAGGGTTTATAATTATCTGACTGGTAGTTGATTATTTCTGTCAAGGTATCGGGCCCCTGAGGTGTTATTGAAATCTTCGTCGTACACCCCTGCAATTGGTAGCTAATGATTGTTCCTTGCTGGTTCTTCTCTCATTTGTTTGTTCTTGATTTTTGATTTTTACAATTTGTCATTCTTTGTTGGTTTCATATGTTTTCCATTGATATAAGATCAGTACTTTTCCTGCATACATTTGACATAGTTCATAAGATCTTAAAATATATTTTTCTCATTTAGACATTGTGTTCATAACTTCATATATGTTGGTCCCTGGAACTTGGTTGCCTAGGTCAGTTTGCTTTTACCAATGAACTTGATAGGATTTATAACCCAGGAAAATCATGAAATATCCTTCGCTAGCTTCTACATTTGTAGTGTCCAAGATTTTTGACCATTTAATATGTTGAAGAGATACGGTAAGCTTGATTCAGTGGACCAGTCTTGGAGTTTCTCAGATAAACAAGGTGTATGAAGTGATCTTTTACTTAATGATTCACTCTTTTGAGTGATCTACATCTCCTTAATAATTTGGCAAAATATTTGTTTCAAAGATCTTTTACCTATTCATTAAGCCACTAAAAAATTGAATTGTACCTAACAGATTGGTACGAGAAAATAAGTTTTAGAACATACGTACGTGAATTCTCAATTGCTGATGTCAACATAAACATGTTAAATGGGCAAATTTATTATTTCAACTGCACTGGTACTTCTATCTCCCTTGTCAAATGAAAAAAATTGTTCTGCAAAGCTTTCTTTTTTATGCCTCCCAGTTTGAGAGAAATCCCTCTGAAATCAAACAAGTATTTGTGGGTATTTTAAAAGATATATGCTACTCTGAACAGCATGATCATTACTTTGGGGCTGCTAAGTATATTAATTTTAACTTTTCATATCCACCCTCAACTCCATTGCTGGAGTTGAGTTTGCTTCATCTACATGACTATTATAATCAATTGATGATCTTTGGAATTAGATGGAATAGTTTTGTGGGCATTGTCTCAAACCAAACATTGAAGTTCTTTATGCCAAGCATAAAGTATATCAAGGTGAGATTGCCATGCTACATGGGTGCTTCGTATGACACAAATCTACTTGTATCAACAAGGATTGTAACTAGTAATGCATGACCTGCACCCAAGTCTCATAATTTTTTCTTCGTGGCATTATATGTGACTGCTAGTTCACAGCAAGACATCCATCCAAAAGGTGGAAAATGAGTTCTAGTTGACTCTTTCGCGGTATCTGATGATGTTGTAACATCCACATGTTTGAACCTTCAATAATTCAGTTGACCTTTGTGACATAATCTGCCCAGGGTACATACAAATATAACAGTACATGTAAACAGCTGATTTACGAAGTTCCAAACTGAATTTCTACATACTAGTAGTCAGTTGTTTGCTCTTGAATGGTCATATTTTGAAGTGAATAAGTTATAGATCAATGTTTTTACAGATATGTGGGCTGTCGGTGCGATACTAGCAGAGCTTTTTATGCTGTCTCCACTTTTCCCTGGTGAAAGGTGAAAATCCAAACCTCTAATTCTCAAGTAAAAGCAAGCATTTTTTAACATTGATAAATTCTCCAAATGTACACATGGATTGACATACAGGATGTTGAAAAAATATGCTTTGTCACTGTTGGTACATGTTGCCACGTATATCTTATTCATCATTTGGTTTCATTGATAGAACTTTTTTTTGTAAAGTGTTGACCTCTAATATCTCTTGGTGCTTTATTTTCTGCATAATTTCTGTCACTTATATAACCCATAGGTGACTATTCTCTTCATTTTTAACTTTCCAACAATGCTTATCTTCCTGTAAACTACACAAAAATCTTTCTTTAAGTTTTGATTTAAGGCCACTACAAAATTTTTCTGCTTACGAGTACTCTGAAATTTCTTGTATACGTGGGCTACTCGATGCACACTAGAACCTGTACATATTTCTGTTCCCTGAATGTCCTGTTTCGTTAATTCTCACTATTTTCTGCACAGTGAGATAGATCAGATATACAGAATATGCACCATTCTTGGGACTCCAGATAACTCTGTTTGGCCAGAAGGGATGGTCCTCGAACGATCTGTCTATTTTAACTTCTTTCAGGTGTAAATCTATGTATTTTCCAATATATTTTAGTTCTTCGTTGTGTTCTGTATATGATAACTTTGTTTTCTATCCCATGAAATAGTTTCAGCCTGCCAATCTCTCAGATATTATTCCTAATGCCAGCTTGGAAGCAATTGATTTGATCCTGGTTGGCTCTTCTAATTCTTATTTCCTCTTATTCTTCCATTTTATTTATAAGTTCTGGATCATTCTTTTACAGTAATGGTGTTTTCTATATGTAGCAACTTTGCTCCTGGGACCCACAAAGGCGGCCAACTGCCGAGCAGTCATTACAACACCCTTTCTTCCATGTAATGTCCCAGATACTCGATTGTGCTTTGACTCTAATTGAGACAGCTCTCATCTATGTATGTCCCTTCAGGTTGGCACGTGGGTTCCATGTCCTCTTCAGGATTCTTCTCAACTAAAGAAAAAACAAACTGGTGAGCTGCCAGTGAAAAATGATTTGAAGGTAATAGGCTTACACACTGATATCAAACTTATTCACACTTTTGTTTTTTGTAGGAGATAAGCCAAAGCTTGAATTGAATCTATGGGATTTTGGCACAGAATCAGACGATTGCTTTCTTGGTTTAACATTAGCAGTCAAGCCTAGTATTCCTGACAGAGGTGATTTATAATAACCCTTGCCTTTCCTCCCAGGTTTTTTTTCCATAATATCTCAGTAGTGATTCTTTGAATTTTGATTTTCAGACAGGGAGGGTATATTATTGACCACTAATTATAAATCTAGTAGATTCTGTCTAAACTCTCTATGTTGATAGTTAACCAGTTTTATGTTTTTACTATGTAATCCCGACATTATTGGGGTGGAAGAGAAGTTCCCAAAATATATTTGTCATCGCGGTCTTCCTATGATTTTTCTTTCTAGTGACTTAAGGGCTTAGTTCCTAGAAAGTTTGTGGAGATTTTTCATCTCTGCCTTGACTCCTATTGGAATTAATTTGATGTAGCTTGTAATTTTGTTTGTTCATCTCTATTAAGTTATTGTGCTTGTGCCTCAGTTCTAACTACTTTTATCTTTTTAATTTTCTTGCAGAGGTTGGAAACCATGTTTTGCAACAACCAAGTGAGGTAAATAAGCAGCAGCTGCGCTAGACATATACAAGTTCATGCACGCACTCAAACAATCCAAACATGCATGCAAGAACAGATTTGCATGATTACTAAAAGTATCCATATGCTGTCTTCTGATCAACCATCATTTCTGCAATTTTTTCGCGTGCAGGACTTCTTGTTTTACACCAGATATCAGGACCACTCTAGTCAATCAGGTTACTCTCAGTTCTGATTGTGTTATGTGCAGATTACTCTGGCTAATAATTGGTAGTATAAGTCAATGAAATCACGAAGGAGTGGCTTCAAAAGCTCAATTGGGGATCTGTTGTTTTTTTTTAACTTTGTTTTTGTTTAGAGAAAGTGCGACAATCGGTCGTCTATTATATATGGATACTCTCTCTTTGGAGTATTTGCATGCTTGTGTAAACGAGCAAGTATGCTAATATGGGCATCAACTGGAAAGCCTCTTTATAGCTTCTAGGGCTGCCGAATTTATGCAGGAAGCTGAGGATATGTGGATTTGACTGTCTGTGTTGAAGTCAAATTTAGGGCCACAAATCTTGTCTTTCATGGCTTCTATGAATTGGACATGGTTGCTCTAATGATAATAAGTGAATGAAAGTTGGATCTTGTTCTTAGCCATATCATTCGTGCCCTATATTATTTTATGGCTTATCTTTTGGTCTCTCTCTCTCTCTCTCTCTCTCTCTTTGTGCTTTGGTAAACAGCTAATGCTTCACCATTTCTTTCCTATTTTACATTGATCAACAATTCTATTATATAATTTGCAAGTTTCCATTTGAAGCCACTTTCATGTCATCTTGATTGCTGGAGTATGAAGGATTTCTGTGTCATCGTTGTGTCCTTTAGCCTGTCTTGGCCAGATTCAACTTTGCATTGCTATAGTCAATCATTTTCTTCACCTTCTTCAGCTTCATTGTTTGTCATCATATCATGGCCCTTGACTGCTTGCTTTGCAATGTAAATATCTCATTAATTTTGTTTGCAAATATTTGCTTTAAGGACTTTTGAGTATTCAAACTCCATCAATGTCAATTGGGGGGTTGATGTTGGTCAATTTCTTTTGAACATCCATATATTTGTTAATTGGTTCATGTTACCTTATGCTTTGTTTACAGTATAATTATTTAAGTTATGCACCTTTTTTAGTCGGTCCTTGCTTATCATGGGCTTTTATGTACTTGCAATTTTACTTGAATGGAATTGGCTACACTTATTTTGTAAATTTTAGGAGGATGTTCACTTGGTTCTTTTTTCTTGATCTGGTTCAGTCTTTTGGCCCTTGTTATCCTCAGATCATAACATCAATGATGTGAGAAACATATCTTCCTTACCATCACCATACATGCTAAGCAGGTAACGTTCTTGTGATTTCCAAGCACGATATGCTTGAATGTTGGTCTGTATGCTTGATTAATTGGAAAACTGGTTCTTGACTTGCTTGTTCTTAGCCAAGCTTCCTTAATGACGGTTGGCGTTCCAGAATCATCCGCATTTGCGTTCCCTGCAGTGCAGCCAAACCTACTGGACAACAGCGCATTTGGACCAATGATGTCTCTTTCTTCGCCCATCCAGCATGGTCGCTTGTTCGAGTAACCACCTTTTGGACTTTTTCTTTTTCTCTTTCTTCATTTTTTTTTTTACAATTATACAAAAGATTGGCATTTGAGACGGTCAAATAAGCGGATGAGTAGATGTGGAAACTGTTGATGTAGTTTGCTATTTTTGTAGAGAATGATCTACAGAATAAGAGACCCTTCTGTACATATCAGTGAAATATAATGGAACTGTGACAATCTGATGAATGATAAGAAGAAGATTCATGTTGGACCTTTTCAGTTCTGTGGTTTCTTCAGATGCTTTTGAGCACATTTCTACTGGTTTATGTAACAATTAAATTGCCAAAGTAGTTTCATCAATGGTGATTGGGCCTGGCACATCCTGTGAATTCTACCAATAGATTTGCATGTTGATTGTGCCTTTTCACATCCTGTGAATTCTACCAACAGATTTGCATGTCAGGATTCAATATTTAGTGGCATGCTTCAGCTGTGAGTTGGTCTAACATGAATTTGTGCTTCTATCATATTTTATTTTAAGGTGGCAAAATATTGAGGTCTTCATCCCTGGGTGGATCATCACCCTAAGAAATCATCTTGGTCCATGAGGAACATCAACAGCTAGCTTTCAGCATCAGATTTGTCTTCCGTAGGATTATGGAGGATGTTACCACTACCAACATCCGGAGAGACCCGTGGATTGAACTTGTAGCCGATGTTACTGGATGGATGTAGGTGAGATGACCAACTACACATTTGTTTGAATGTTCACGGTTGGATCCATACTGTCTGTACTTGAGATTCTTTTTCCATCGTTTGCTGGTTGAGAGGAATCATAGAATTCATATTCCCAGTAGACCTTATGATGATTTTTGGATTTAGTGACCCAATTCTTTGGGCTTATTGTCTTAGGATGGTGCCTATCAGTTTATGAATGTTTTGAGTCTTAGAACAGGAAAGAGGTTTGGCAGGTTGGAAAATGATATGACAGCTTTCAGTGGCCCTAAAAATCAAACTTTTTTTTTTTTTTTTTGTATGGAAATGAACTTGGAATGATGCCACTTTTGCTGCTCCCTGCAGGTTCCGGGCGATCTCGGACCCGAATGCAGCGATGACACGCCCTTGTACTGTTTGGCATCGTACAAGTCAACGTCAAACACTACAGAGCTGTTTCGAAAAGCTTGGAACGACGTCACATGACACGGGTCCGTATAGGTCGGTCGACGCTCGACCCTGACCGCAGGTATAAAAGCTAACCTCCTGACCAGCGTTAGGGGATAGAGAACTCACTCTTATTCCACTTAAATCTAACTTAATCTTTGGAAAGATCGAGTTGGGAAATTCCTCTCCTGACCCGGACCTAAGTGCAAGAGTTGACGAAAAGAAGCAGGTGACGAGACCCCCAACTCAACTCAACTCGATGCTCACTTCCGTCACCCGAGTCTTTACATGAGCAATCTTGTACATCTGCGATCGGACCGAGCCATGCTAACAATGTTCGTTCTTCACCTCGATTTCTAGCTCGACACTCAGCGATCTCTCTAGCTCACAATCCGGTAGTGGCTGAAGGCAAGGTTGTACCGCAAGGTCTCAAGCATGCTGACTCTATGAATCGGAGGAACATCTTAGTCCACACTGACTCCTTATCATTAGTCAACTTTACCAATGGAACATCTTAATCCACTCTGTGATCCTTGCAGCTCATCCCACCCTCTTGTTAAGTTCTTTTGATGTTTATAAAAATATTTACTTAAAAAAAAGAAAGAATCACAACTTTTATTGTCATTGAGATTTTTACAAAATGATATTATTTTCAACAATTTTATTTTTATTTTTAAGAAAAAAAGGAATATCAAAGTAGTTTAGTTTTAATTTTTTAATCAATTAATAAATGATGTTTGTATAAATTTAGTCAATTTTTTGTCTTAGATTTTATTTATTTATTTATTTATTTTACACTTGGGTTCACATGTTAAACTAATTTATCGTATAATGATGGATTAATTTTTTTTTACTAATCTAAATATCTAATTACTTCGATAGGTAAGCACAGACTTAAGCCTCGTAGAACTCATCAATCCACTAATCATTTTAGCTTGCCAAACATACCACATGGTTTGTCATAAATGGAATTCCCATTGAACAGCCAGGCAAGGCAATGGAGGTGGGTGAGTTCAACTCACTCTCCACATTCCCATCCCTGTATCCATGGCCAAGAAAAGGTTGACACAGAGAGAGAGAGAGAGAGAGAGAGAGAGAGAGAGAGAGAGATGCATGTTTGACGACCTCCATTAATGTGCCACGTTTGCATCAACACATTACATTGACCTTCAAAACAGAGGCCATCACCCTTCATTACTGGTTTGGCCAATGAGACCATGGGAAGATAGATAAGTTAATTAATGCTCATGTGAGAGAATAGAAGCCATTTCATATAATGTTTAAGTCATATACATAAACTGGGAGATGTCTTATCTATTGAAGTTTTTGTGACTTTTATTGAATAAACATGTTTCTTGATGATAGACAGACATTCTTTTTCTCATTTTATTCATTCAAAAATTTTGATCCCTCTTTCTCCACCTATAGATTTCGATGTGTTATCTGCATGTCTTATGTACATCAAAACCAAAGGGATTAATATTTTCAATGGATGAAGCTTTACATGTTCTTTAGTTTAACTAATTTATGGAAATCAGTAGGTTTCTTTTCTTTACAAAAGGTAAGCCATGTAGACAAGAATTAATCTCAAGTTCTTACTGTTATTAGTTGAGATTCTTACCATCACTAAACTAATATTTTGAAGAATAAAAAATATATATATCAATTAATAGATTGATGTTTTCTATTTTCTAAATGGTAAATAATTACTTGATTGGCTTTTCTCTTTCTCATCATCATTCTCCAGCAATCCCTGCAGAGAAAGGTCACATTCATCTCAATTCAATAAATCCAGCATCTCTGACAGGTGTAGTTTGTGGACTGGCTTTTAGGATTGATGCATTTGTTGAAGAGAAAGGTCACATTTGCAGACAACAATTTGTATCATTATCTGGCCTCTATAGTTATTTTTATAGTTTAATCTGGCTTTTAGTATTGATGCATTTGTTGCAGTTATGTCTACTGTTCTTGCAGATCAAAGCTTCTCTCTCTCTCTCTCTCTCTCTCTCTCTCTCTCTTCTGAGGGATAATCTAATGTTACAAATTTGCTGCAGAGTTCTGAAGCATCATGAAGTGAAAATATTTAGCACAATTCTATCTATTTTAATAGGAAGAATCCTTCTGCTAGTGCCAGTAATGTCAAGATTTCTGGACATCAACTTCTTTCTTTTCTAATGCAGCAGACTCAAGCTTTTGTTCCAATAACTTCCTAATCAGAGAATTTAATTGTAGGACAACATGCAGGCATCAGAATTGAGGGCAAAATTTACATTGATCAGCCTCATACCTTGCATATACAGAGCTTGGTACTAGGTTTATTATTATTATTATTATTATTATTTTCTACAACAAATATCAGAATAAATTCTTTATTAGAGAATAAGAACAATCAAAAGCAGATGAAAAGACTTGGAGAACATTGCAGATTGCATAGGAAATTTGGTATACTAGTCAAACCTGTTCAGAATAAGGAACACAAGTGAAGTGATGTTTGAGGCTCAAGATCTCAGTTGCACTCCATTCAGTATGCTAAATTTTGAATGCAATCATTCATGTAAGTTTAGATGCCAATCCAAAAAACAGTCCCTGCAGCTAATTTGGATCCACCACCTGCCTTTCTTGTAAACAAAAAACAAGGAAGAAAATACTTGAATTGCAGGCCATAATTAGTGAAGACCAATCCCAGTCTTACACAAGTCAAAACAGCCTATGAGATCCAATTTGGAAATGCCAACCTCATCATTTTCATTCCCAATGTTAATTGCCATAAACAATTGTTTTATTGTCTCATACATATTATGATCTGATACAGAAAGTAGACAGGATCATATGAACATGTTATAAATGAAATAGAACTGTGTAGATTTACATCCAACAGCAAAATCTCTTCTTCTTCTTCAGCAAACAAACTTAGTAGAGCACTAAATTGAAGAAAAAGAAGTAAAAGAAAGAGAAACCATGAGAGCCATTCTTGTTCTGTCTTGGCTTCTCCTCCCATTTCTTATCCCTCGACACCATCATCTTCTTCTTCATGGCCATTATTATCACTAATCTTTTAGCTAATATTGCTTCTGGTAATGATGAAGATTAATCTGTGATTAAGTAACATTACAACACTGCATATGATCACGCCGACGCTGCCGCCCCCTCTTCTTCCTTGTCCTCCTCTCCGGCGTCCTTGTTGACCACTTTAGGAGTCTGTACACCGTAGTACTCGACGTACCACTTCACGAACTTCCTCAGCCCGGTGGCGAGGTCGGTGGTCGGCCGGTACCCGAAGTCCGTCTTAGCCAAGCTGACATTGGCGTGCGTGAAGGGCACGTCGCCGTTCTGCGGCAGCGTGACGACGTTCTTCTTGGCTTTCTTCCCAAGCAGGTGCTCCAGGATGCTTACCATCTCCGCCACCGGCACCGGAGAGGTGTTGCCGAGGTTGTATACCCTGAGCTGGGCCGGGCCCCGCTTCTTGCCGCCGCCGGGGACGCCCGTGCTCTTTTTGGCGGTGTTGAGGGCGCCGAGGCAGCCCTTGACGACGTCGTCGATGTAGGTGAAGTCGCGTTGCACGGCGGTGCCGTCGGGCATCCGGAAGAGGGTGATGGGCTTCCCGGAGAGGATGCTCTTGGTGAAGGAGAAGTAAGCCATGTCGGGGCGGCCCCAGGGGCCGTAGACGGTGAAGAAGCGGAGGCCAGTGATGGAGAGGCCGTAGATGTGGTTGTAGGTGTGGGCGATGGCCTCGCCGGCCTTCTTCGTAGCGGCGTAGAGGGAGGCGGGGCGGTCGGTGCGGTGGATCTCGGAGAAGGGGGCCTCGGTGTTGAGTCCGTAGACGGAGGAGGAGGAGGCCCAGACGACGGCTGGCTGGGGGTCGGCATGCTTGGCGGCGACCTCGAAGAGGGAGACGAGGCCGGCGACGTTGGAGGCTACATAAGACTGGGGGTTGCGAGTGGCGTAGCGGACTCCGGCCTGGGCAGCCAGGTGGAGGACGTGGGAGAAGGGAACAACGTCGAACAGTTTCGCGAGGAGTGCGCCGTCATTAATGTCGGCCTCGAGGACGAGGACGCCGTGACTGGAGAGGAGGGCCTGGCGGGATCGCTTGAGTGCGGGGTCGTAGTAGGCGTTGAAGTTGTCGAGGCCGACCACGCCGTCGCCCCGCCGCTTCAGCGCGAGGGAGCAATGGGTACCGACGAATCCAGCGGCGCCGGTGACGAGGACGGATAGGCCATCAGGGCGGCGGGGGGCAGCGGAGCGGCGGACGTCCCGCTCCCAGTAGCCGCCGCCATAGGAGCCAGAGGAGAGGAGACTGCGGTGGTTGGAGTGCGGAGAGGAGTAGTGGGAGCTGGACAGGAGGAGAGGAGGGTAATGGAGGAGGAAGAGGAAGATGAGGATGAGGGCGGCAAGGATGGTGGCGCGGAAGAGGAGGTGGGAGGAGAACGCGATGAGCTTGGCGCTGCTGACGCGGCGGAGGAGGTAGCTGTTGTAGCGCTCCAGCTTGGAGCTCTTACTCGTGTCCGGCGGAGAAGCCATCATGTAGTATCAGCGCAATATTGACAATTGAGTTAGCGCCCCTCTCTCTCTCTCTCTCTCTCTCTCTCTCTGATGTTGAGATGGGTGCTGGAGAAGGAGGAAGGAAGAGAGAGGAATATAAAGAAGCAATGGTGGGCTGTGTGTGTGTGTGTGTGTGTGTGAGAGAGAGATAGAGAGAGAGAGAGAGAGAGAGAGAGAGAGGTGGTGGGAATGGGGTCGAGAGTGAGGTTGGCGTAGGTTGGATGCCACTAGCTCTCTCTCTCTCTCTCTCACTCCCTTTTCTTATTCCTTTGCCTTCTTCCTCTCAGTCTTTATCATTTGCATGTACATG
Source organism: Musa acuminata AAA Group (assembly GCF_036884655.1). Taxonomy (NCBI): domain Eukaryota; kingdom Viridiplantae; phylum Streptophyta; class Magnoliopsida; order Zingiberales; family Musaceae; genus Musa; species Musa acuminata. The sequence continues at coordinate 963,614 of NC_088334.1, forward strand.
AGAGACGCATTGGACCAGCCATCTCATTATTGTCTATTACTGTTACTGTTACTTGTACAGAGGTGGAAGATGACAGGTGAGAATGGAGACTGTATCTGATGTTACATATACAGAATCTATGCATCACATAAATCCAACCACGTCAAGCTTAACAATGCAATGTCTTTTCATAGTTGTCTCGAGCAGTATTAAGGATCTTAATTACCTTATATATGTACAAATATATTATTATTATTATTATTATTATTATTATTATAAAATTATAAATCTTAATTATTTAGGATCGGTTAAATAATTTTTTTATTGATATCTATAAAAATTTATATATAATATCTTTTTTAAGTCTACTTCTATCTCTTTTTGTATTAATAATATTTATTATTTTAACTTTTTTTTCTACTGCATCTCAATATATCCAAAGCATATACTCATGTCATATTAGATTTTCTTTACTTTATCCTCTAAATATCAAATTATTATGAATAAAATTAATTTTTTTTTTATGTAACTCCATATATCTGTCTTAATATTTTTATCTCAATAACACAAGCTTTATATATATATATATATATATATATATTTTTTTTTTTTTTTTTTTAATACCTAACACTTAGATGCATAAATCATTATTGATTTTATAATTATCTTATTATTTATTTATTTTAGTCTCAAATCACACAAGACTTTCTTTTAGTCTCATATCACATAAGCCTCTGGTTTATAATTTTAATCATTCTATTTTTTACTCTATAAATAATATATTTATCGGTCTCTCCATTTTATTGAATAATTGATCCAAAATACCTAAAGCTTTTAATTATATGATTGTTTATCCTTTCAATTTAACTATATTCTATATTTTATATATTCAGTCTTAATCCTACTTAATCTAAAACCTTTAGTTTCTAAGATTTATCTTCGTAACTCAAGTTTATAATTAATTTTACTTAAACTTTTATCAACTAAGATAATACCATCGATAGATAATATATTAATCTATTATCAATATGAAAAAGTAAGGACTTAATAGAAAACTCACTACCTATAATTCTAATACTAGTAACTATATTATCATACATATATTTAATAACGTCAATATAATTAATAAATACATTTTCTTTTCTAATACCTACCATAATAAATCTCTACCAACCGTATCATAAACTTTCTCTAAGATAATAAAAACTATATGTAAATCTTTTTTTATATCCATATATATTTATATTAATTATCTTAATAAATTAATTATTTTTAGAGATAAGCACAAAACATAAAAGCCTCTAATACATAAAGTAACTACAAGACAATGCCAAACATGGATCATTGTCCAATTATAAAGGACAAAATATTAATTAGCCAACCGTTAGCTGGTATTTCCTTTCATGTCTCTCTAACATTAGTTATGGTACTTATCTTGAAGTCACTATATTAAATAATATAATATAATACAAAAAACGCTAATGCTATTTCGGTCCAAAGAAAACAAGTTATAGTCTGTATGATTTGAAATGGGTAATTTTTCTATAAAATACTTATATTTTAGATATTTTCCAATCGACATCTTCCATTTTATTTTTAAAATAATATTTATAATTTAAAGAAAATCTAAATTACTCTTCAATTATTATTTTGTCTATTATAATGTTTTGACCACTACAACAAAAACACTACGATGAAAGCACAAAAATAAAATCAAAATACACTATAAATCATTTGATATATTATATTATGATCAAATAGGTACTTATAATATTTTAATAATAATAATAATAATATCAAATTAGCGTGTTATAGTATTTTAGCCACCAAAATGAAAATAGTATAAAACCTACTCAAAAATATTATGAATGATCCAAATAGATTCCTAGCCTAGCCTTAACCAAACCAACTATAAATCTAAAAATATAGTCTAGTGTAGAAGCAATGATAACCAAATAAACATAATATGATGCTACTTGTAATATTTTTCGATAGTTTTGATTTCAACATCTGAGTAAATAATATTATAAATGCTATTGAAAAATATTGTAACAATCTAAAACTGATAAAAAAAAATCATCAAACAAATTTGATGGTAAAATTCCAAGGGTATTTTGGGTATTTAAATTTAGAAGTATTATTTAAGAAAAAAACAAAAGAGGAGATATCAATTAAGAAATACCCAAAATCTAAATATTTGAAAACTATATTAATTTATATATAACTTAATTAGTGATAGTATTCAATTCATATTTCATATTAAAAAAATATAAGATATGTTATATTTATTTATGGTAATTTTCTTTTCAAAGGCATGTGAACCCATCAAAAGGATGTCTCGGAACAATTCAACAGGTGATTGACTACACGAACAAATCAATGTCTTGGATCCAACCAAAATAATACTCAAATGGAAAGAATAAATACTCCCATGCCATAGGGATGCATAGTTTAAGCAACAACTGATCATAAATGAACCACCTACTAACATTCAAGTCTCATATCTTCCTTCATATCTTGTGAATCAAAATGGTCATCATCATGGCTACTACATCCATCTATATTTTCTCATATATGATATACATATATATATATGTATATATATTAGGTAACATATTAATTATATCGTTTCGATATATTTTTCGTCTCTTCTTCTATTTCTTTCTTGCATATCTTAACTAGAGGTATTGGAATCTCCTTCACAATACATAAAACATAAAACATGCAACTTACTTCACTTAAAGAGAGGAAAAAGTGTAAGCATCTTGTGAATGTATAGATATCATTATTAACGTTACTGATTTCATTATTTAGATTTATGAGTTAGGACCAACATATAATTCTCCTCAGTTGTCCTTACAAATATGCTTATTACTGAATGCCAAATCTTTGAGCAAGAAAAAAGAGATAAGAAGGAAAAGCTCATAACTTTCAAGATTTATTCATTTAATATCTATTTTATTTTATTTTAAATATAGTTGATGTGATGAATTTTGATTATGAATCCGACTTGTTGACTAGATCGATGCTTATTTTTTTGAATTGTCATGTGTCTGTCGGAAGAGATAAATTAATCGAACCTCGATTCATCGAAAGCAATGATCATACGTCGAGCACTCTAAATTTCTCTTGCGTGAAGACAGCTTAGACGAGGTTCTTTCCAGCTGAGAACAACAAAGAAAGTACTGAAGATTCATAAACCGGTGCTCTGTGATCGATCATTCTTTACTGATGGCTTCTTTCTGCATGCTGAGAATGAATGATAAGCTTTTCCCCCCACTCTGCAAGCTGGTCGGATTGCATCTCTCTTTACTCCTCGCTCCTGCAGCGCCGCACCGTGTGACCACCATTATTGCACTCACTCAATCCGGTTGTTTCCTTTGCTACATGTTGCTTGCCACATACTTCAATGTATTGTAAGATTGGATGGATATAAGAGAAAGCATTAGTCTTAATGTTTCATCTTATAATTTTTTATATATCTAAGACATTAATATTTGAAAGCTTACTTTATAAATATTTTAGACTTCAAAATATTAGTTTAGTGGAGTCGTGCATTTATTTAACTTATAACCTGAATCTATAAATGAAATTCATCCTACTAATCAGTGAAGACTTATTTTATTGACTTAATTATAAAGTTCTCACCTCATCATTTTAACGTGTAATAAATTATCTTAAAAAAATTATATAACAACGAAATGAGCCTATAAAGCTCAGACTAACATATCCATAATAAAAGAGGATAATTCCAAACAAATAAGATATCAAAATACAAGACAGGGATACAAAAGTTCATAGATAATAGTCACCCATCGAATACAGAATTACAATGTTATTTCAGTGTTTTATTCATAATAAGGGAGTAAAGATTAATTGGGGCATATCAATGACGTAAGGAGCATTTCAGAGCATATCAATGACGTATAAAATATTACGGAGAATATCAATGACATATGAAATATTTTAGAGTATATCAATTACGTATGAAATGTTTTAGAGTATATTAATGATATATGAAATATTTCAGAACATATAAATGACGTATGAAATGTTTCGAAGCATATCAATGACATATGAGATATTTCAGAATATATCAATAACGAAAGAAAATTATTTTAGAGCATATCAACGGCATATGAAACATTACAGATCATATTAATAGCGTATAAAATGTTTCGAAATATATCAATAATAAATAAAAATATTTCATAATATATCAATGGAATAAGAGGTATTTCGGAACATATCAATAAACAAATATCGAACAGAAACTCAAATACCGTATTTGACGTTCCATTCATTTCATTCTTATCCAAAAACATTCATACAAATTTTTATAGTATTAGAAACGTTGTCACATAAATTTTTACCTCCAAAAACATTCATAAGTGTTTTAGGTGTCAGATAAATTACTTGGTGAAGAAGAAGACTAGATTCAAAATCCACCGTAAGTCTGACTTAGTCTTTGCCATATAAAGAGCACACCGTAGATATAGAATAACCCGTCAAATGGTTTTTCTGATAGTGGCATTGGAAATCCACCTTTGACAATCTTTGATAGCTGAAATAATTCAGAATATAGAGTGCAGAGGTGAATCATGCTTGGCTTCCTGCTGATGTGAAAAATCATTGCAAATGCCTCAATCCAATTCATTAGAATTCTTGAATCTAGCAATTATTATTATTATTATAGAGACAAGAGGAAGTTGATAGATATATATATGGATTTACGTGCAACAGGAAAAGACTAACATATGGCAACACATTTCTTAGGTTAACTAAGGTGGAAGATGCATCATCAGCAGTTCATTCCTTTTCAGGTTTTCGCCCACTTCGTTCCCGGTGTGGTGGTGTATGTCTCCACGATGGGATTCTCCCAAGTCATTGGCCATTCCCAGACGCCAACAAACGTTGTTAGAAGAAAACCGGCAGCATTAAGTGCAGTTCGTTCATTCATCGGGGTGTCCTCTCGATTCGTTGGCACAGCCGCGGTGGTCAGCGGTGGCGTCCTGCCAAATTCCGGTGGCTTGTCAACACGAAGGGTGCAACGTTGCCGAATCCACTCGTCTCAATTCTTCCGATTTGACCAAATCCCCTTTTTAATGTGGTGTTGGTGGTTATTGACATAATAATCCCCTTTACAGAGCGAATGTACAGAAGCCAGAAAGTTGCAAGTACTACTTTTTCTCACTGGTTTGACTTGGATGTGGATTTCTTACATGTCAAACATGAACTATTTGAGATCGGGTACATAAATTTTGATAGTCCTTTTGATTTAAATTAAAAATATTTAAACTTTTATTTATAATTTATAATAAAAAAATTTTTAGATTTTTTTCACTTTTATTTATATTTAAACTTGAGATCGGGTGTATCTTTGTTTTTATCCTAGATATGCAAAACACAAGATTTAGGACCATTATTAGTCCTAAATCTAGGAAAAAAACAATAATCTTATGAATATTACCATTCCCAAAAAAAATCTAAATTTGCCAGCTCACAGCTAACCCAAATCTAATAATAGGACAAGGCATCTATCTTGACACACCAGAATCTATTTCTCTCAGGGTTGTCGGGCACCTAACTCTCGGACCACTTGCCATGCCACAATCGACACCGACTCCTTCCACTATATCGATCCACCTTAACGAATTAATTAGAGAGGAAACGAGTGTTGCGGACCATCGAATTGACTGAACAACCTGCTGCCTCTTCTCTCTCCCATATGCTTCTTCATCTGATGATGGATCCACAAAAAGTTTCAGTACTGATGGAATAAGACACCTCAACCCACAAGAACAGATTTATAGAGTATAGTTTCGAAACCAAAGTTTATTCCCTACCCCATGATAAACTTTTCATTTGATTATTAATGACAGCTGAACTTTACAATCCCAATAGGCAATTTCTTCCTTTTTTTTCATTGTTTTAGCTAAGATAATCTTTCGATTTGATCTGATATTTCAATCCATTTTTTCAAACATATGAAGCCTCAAAATCATATAAATTTTAAGCACTGGTGTTCTCTCTTTTTTCCGCATATTCTTACTTTGTTGTTTAAACAAAAAAAAAAAGTTCACTTTTATATATGATTTGTTTGTAGTCAAATCTTAAGGTGCCACTAATGCCAAATTACCATCCATTATCACACACTGGAGCTTAAGATCACAGAACAGATAAACTACTATGAACACCCAAGTTTGTAGAAGAAAGGAAAGCAGTGTGAATCAAAGCAAAAGCAAGAAGGAAGAATCAAAACAAGTCGAATAGCCTCAGGTGATGCCACTCTACTGTGAGTTGGCATGGGACACACCACTAGATTCTCGGACACAGGAGGAGACTTAAAAATGTCTCTTTGTGACATCAGTGCTTTGTCGGTAGAGATTGCAGAGCCTTGGACCTCAAATCCGCCACTCGAGAAGTCCACAAACATACAAATGCAAGCCTCAGATAAGTCGTCAGAGTTGGACTATGGCAGTATGAGAGTTGACAGAGGAGGAAGCTGAGGCTTTTGTACCTTACTGCACATGTTGTCCAGGAAAAGGTGAACTGTAGCTGCTGATTAAAGAAATCAGTACTGCACATGCCCCAAACTCTCGATTTGAGGAGGAATTGGACAAAACGAAGACAACCAAAAGCTCCTGTTCTTCCCAAGGCTTTCCTCCCAGTAGTTGCTTGCTAAATTAATCCTCCACATGTTCAGATCTTTCCTTCTGGATTTCCTGTAAAAGGAGCTTATAATTTTGTAGTGGAACATGAACAGAAGTTTCTGTTAAGAACCCAACAATGAAAAGAGTCACAAATGGGATTAGGATGTTGGCCACTTGAGCATGGAGAATAGTCACAGTCATCTGTGTCTTTTGATGGAGTCATAGGCTCCACTTCTGTGGTTGGTGTGGTAAAAGGTGATCCAGATTGGGTTGTGCAACCTCTATGGCAAGCATTTTGGGTTCCTTCTATGATTCTAAACAAGAAGAATCTAAGAATGAGGTAGACTGTTTTTTAGTAATTTTAGATGAAGCAAGATTTTCTCTCAAGATCTCTTTACCCAGGTAGGTATTTACACCATCAAATTTTGCACAACTGTCTGTTCTTCTTGAGAACAAGAGCTGCAAGTACTCAAACCTAAACCTCATCAAGTAGAGGATGATACCACTAGGTTAAGTCTCTGTGGGCTAATATTGTTGCCATTGTGTTATCTTTAATGTTACAAGTAGATAAAGTTTCTCCTTGAATCATATATAAGCTTCCTCCTTGGAAACTCTATTCTAAATTATGTGCCAAATATTTGTTTACAGATTTGGCACATAATTTAGAATACTTACTTCAGAGCTCTACTCTACTGATGCATGCTGAATTATGTGCCAAATATTTGTTTACAGATTTGGCAAGTACTGACCTAGTGGATACCACATGCAGCAGAAAGCTTTATGCTTCAGTAGGACATACTAACATGGGTCATTTGACACATACATCTGGGGAAGGAAATTTACTTGCTTATGTGATCATCTTGTCAGGTTGATTATTGTGCTTCCTGCTTGTTTGGAGCAAGGAACTTCACTTTAATCTCCAAGACAATTTCATATCCTCAACCATAATCCTCACACAACCTGTGATATATCATGTATCATGCTATTTCATGTCCACCTCCTAATGGCTCCACAGCACCCACATCCTTCACTACTACAAACTTCAACTCTTATCTACCTGAAATGTGCATTTATCATCAGTAACCCCAATAATTTAAGGTCATCAAGATGTACCAGCCACCAACCCTCATAACAGCTATTTGGGTTGGTCCTCATGAGGCTGCTCTAATTCAGGCACTTGAAAAGTGTATGCAATCATCAGATAAAAGCATTCTAGCTGAAATCTGTAGATTAATGCCACTCAACACAACATCGAGTAGAACAAAAAATAGCACCAATTTGGTAAGTAATATCATTCTCTTCCAGTAAAATGACCAAAGGAAAATAGTTGTTTGTTCTCATCACTTCCAGTGAGTAATGATATAAGAGGAAAGCAACCTTAAAACTTAAATGTAATAACTGCACTTGTTCTCATCATCTCAACAACAACAAAAAGATAATACTTGAAAAGCATGAAAAGAAAAAGACTTACGCACACACTTCTGACAGCATAGAATGACACTCTGTTATCTGATGGAAGGCCCTATCACAAGTGTAGATTTCTGCAGAAATTTCAGTATTGTTTCAGAGCTTTGATTGTGTCAGCAATGTGTCTATCAAGTAACTGACATCAACTAAATTATTGTGTAATGATGAATATAACCATTGACAAGGTGCAGATTTCAGATGCAGTGTGAAGTATTAGCATATCCCCAGTCTAACAGAACAGGAGTTCAGAAGAGTCGTCTCAAGCCCTATCAATCCATATTTGAAGCCAAAAACAGAGAACTGAGTATGGGAAGAGATATTTATCCCCAAATAAGCTGACATATTCACATGCGGTACAAATTTAAGATGCACAATTCATCTTCAACACTCCATCTCTCAGCCAATACGGAGGAGAGGTCCATAATCTGATTAAATGGGCCAATATTTGCAATAAACAGCACAAAATCAATGAACCAGACTTGTCAATTTAGGCAATGTTTATATCTATCAATGAGTTCCAAAAAGATAAATAGCCAAAATAAATATTAAAGATCTACAGTGAAAATTTCAGTGAAACAGAGGTAATGCGCAAGGACTCATGAACATTGACAACCTGTAAAGAATGTATTTGCCATTTTATTAGCAGAACACGATACTGATATTCTAATGCTGCAAGTGGGATTCAAATGAAAGGGAAGCTTCAGCTTGCCAAGGTTAAGTTCTATAACATATTCAAATCTTTTGAATCAAAAAATTCTGAGATCACAGACTAAATAAGGTAGCTTGAAGATCTATCTCACAGATAAATGCCAAGGCACAAGAAACGAATATCATCCCAAGGAGAACTAAAACATTTGGGGATTCCCAATGCAGCAGCATGGAACACTAAGCATGTTCAACACTGCCAGAGACATAATTCATAGTAGAAGATAGCATTCCTTAATTGGGAAAAGGACATATCATTGTAAACAAACTATAGCAGTCAAATTAGCCAAAAAGATCGAGAAAGTCAAGAAATATAATATTTTGTTTTGTTCAAAAGACAGTTCTAAGAGCGGATAAGCATAACATGTTAAAAGGAAGAAAGATAAAAGAAAAAGAGAGCATCAATTGCAATAACCACCAAATCACTGAGAATCCATAAAACTCCAACTAGAAAATCCATCTTTGAACAATGAATAAACTAACATTTTGATCCCAAAGGATGGATCCTACAATAAGACTAATGAAAATACAAGAAAGAAAAGCCACATTTACGAAACAAGATTGAATAACATGTATTTCTCTTGAGACACAAAAAATGAACAATATATTAATTAAACATAATGGTTAGCCATGTCTTATACAACTATTTCCCTCCATAAACAATACCATTGGATGGATGCTTTAGATACCAGATTAATACAAGTGAAAATCAATTTTCTTTAAGATTATTCTTCAATATTATGCTAGAGATGATGTAAAACAAAGTCATTTTCTCGAATTTGATGTTGAAGGGCCCCTAAAGCCACAAGGCTAGTGAATTTTTGAAAATTTAACAGAAAAATGATGGTAGCACCAAAAGCATACGCTTACTTGGCAATTGGATTCTATTTCCATTCATGAATCATTCTTGACATTCTTCTTCAGCATGAACAGGAAAAATGTATCATCAAATCTAAAAATTTTCAGATGTAATCAAACAAGATCACACCTCAGAAGGAGTGCTATCTGCAATTGTCTGCAAAAATAAATTCTTGACTCTTGGATCAGTAGAAAATTGACCCAAAACAGAAATTCTAGCTGTGTTGCTTCTTACTTTCTCAATCCCTCTTGATATCATGCAGATATGGTGGGCTTCCACAACAACCATTACTCCACTATTGAAGATAGAATATACTGCTTCTGCTATCTGCCTGGTTAATCTCTCTTGCACTTGAAGCTTGCAAGCAAAGGAACGAACAATTGACTGCAAAACAGATTGCTCGATACATTTACCTTCTTGTTTATTCAAGTAGACTACGTGAACAACACCACGGAAAGGTAGGAGATGGTGCTCGCACTGCGAACAGAAAGGGATGTTCAACACAGATTGGATCTCATTCAGGCAGGTAACATTTCCATCCATCACACCACAGGGACTCATTTTACTATGATCATTCAGTCTTAACTCCAAGTTAGCACTCTTAAAATTCATAAGCCATTGCACATAACGATATGGGGTGCCCACGAGTTCTTCCCATAATGGATCATCACCAAGAGAATGGAGAATGGAAGCTACCGCAGCCACCATGGCAGCATGTGTAACTCCAGTCTTGGAAGAAGTCTTACCATTTTGGGTGCTCCTTGGGCAATGCCCACTGCACAAAGATATCTCCAGAGACCTTGATGGACACCAAGAAGAAACAGGAGAGAGGTTTGCATCTCCTCTGGTAATGTGCACACCTTTTAACTTCAGAAGTGCCAAGAAGTCATCCTACAAAGAGATTCTCTCTTCCGTAAGAACTCCAGAACTTGAAAAAACTAAAACTTGTTCCCAGCCTTGCATATCTAATTTGGATGGGTATGTAAAGGTGGAACTGCAACTGTGGGCTTAGGGAAATTGAATGTGCCAACATCGAAGAGCAACAGCAACACCAGCCGGCTTAATGCTGTTGTGCAGTGCTGAACAAACTTCATTTTCCAGCCTTTGTGGGTCTTGAAGCCTCCTTGCATATACATCTGCAACTCGGGACATCTTTCTTAGGCCCACAACTCGCTTTCCAGATGGCACATAACCAACATGGCACTGGATACTGAATGGAAGCAGCAAGATTCACAGTACGAGAATAGATTGATGTCATGAACAACAACTAGTCCACCAGCTCTTCCTGCGTGACCTTTCCAGGCTCCAACCCAGCTTCTGGAAACAAGGCACCTCGTACAATGTTGTTTACTTTCTGTTTGTAACCTAACACAAAACGAAATGGACTACATAAAGACTTCAGAGAATTCAAAATTTCGATAAGATCAATGATTAATCCTTTCTTAAAATGTCATGTAGTAATTGTGAGCAACATATGTAGCAAAGCATGATGCAACTGACAGGAGATATATGCTTTAAACATCAAATTCTTAATGCACAGAAATCCTCCAGCCAAGGAAGCATGCAGTAACTAATAAACATCTGCTAACTATCAAGTAAAAAGAATTGGCAAAATTAAAGAAAATAAATTAATATCATTCTCATGTTTCCTGTGGTATTCAAGGGTAAGGAAGCTTTGGCTAGCCAAAGTTACGATCTCTAACAGATACAAATCCTTTGAATTAAATAAATTCATGAGGATCACAAAGACTAACAATACAAGATCTATGTCACAGATAAATAGCAAACAACTGACAAGCAGTGCATTCTTGAAACATAGATAATTGACATGGAAAAACACCAACCAAACATTTTTCTGCAGAAGTAAATTAGTATCCAAAATTATCAAACATTCTGAAAAGGGTAGCACAATCTCATGAAACACGATAAGAATGTTTAATATTGGCAAGTGGCATAAATCGCCATAGAGCATTCCCTATTTGGTAAAAAGGATGAATCACTATCACAAACTCCAACACTCAAGTAAGCAAAAAAGATGACCCGGTAATGAGAATAACACTACATGGGAAAGAAGATTAGATTCAAAATCTACACAAGATAACTGCTAAGAGCTCAAGGGTACAAGCACCCTAGACCACAAATTTTTTTTTTTTTTTTTGTATACATAAAATGAATGCTAAAAGCTCAAGTGTATAAGCCCAGAAGATTTTTTTTTTTTTTTTGTGTAAATACAGAATTTATAGCTAACAAACAAAACAATTGTGAACCATTTTATTTGTACTCAAATTGAGGAATCTATTGCGGATCACTTTCTTTCTGTCCCAGTAAACAGAGCACCAAGAATTAATAAGCAGATGAACAAACTAAAATTGAACATAAAGGGAACGGCTTGGCAATAACTAGCAACCCCCGAGAGCGCCACCACAGATTCAAAGCTAAAGGTTCCATCTTTTATAACAAAGAAAGAAAAAGGTCCTCTTTTTTCCTTCAAGACACGATACCAATAGTAAACATGCAGATCACGAAAACAAAGAAAAAGGAAAGGCGAGATTTCTATAACCACTCAATCGCCAGGGATCCACGAAGGGGAAGGTAAAAAATCCATCTTTGCACAACGAACAAACTGAAAAGTCACGCTCCGATCCCAGAATGACCGAGCGACACCGACCAACCAATAGATCTAAGCAAAGGAAAACAACGGATCTGTAAATAGAAAGCGAGCACAAACCCGTGGTTCCTTCACGGAACGCCTTGGCCACGCGATGGGGCGTCCTCGGGAGGCCCTCCCGCTCGGGGTCTTCCCCAAGGCTCTGCAGCAAGACCCGCACAGCGTCCTCCATCCCCGACTCGCACCCCATCTCTGCCGCCGCGGCCACCTCCAATCCGGCCCCGTTCTCGAGCTCGTCCTCGAGGCAGCCAGCGTCAACAGACCCCATTCCGCCGAGCCGACGAGTGAGACCGACCTCTAGATAATGAACGACGCATGATGGCGAGGAGGAGAACCACCAAAAGGCCTTGCTACTCGAGGTGTGTGGATCGACGCCGCCTTCTCTTACAACGCGATCGATTAATCTACGGGCAGAACAGAGCGCATCCTTCCTATTACCAAACCTAACTATCTATCGTCTCTAAATTTAAATAAATTAAAAATATTAAAAAATAATTAGAAATTTTTTGGATTCATGGAAATAATAAAGGACAATAATTAATTAATTATTTTTTTTTGCTCTTCTTATGTGAAAGGATATATATATAATATGACAAAGAATTTTGATTTTTTATGAACGTAGACAAGATTGCGATAATGAGATTTTCATATTTGATTCCAAAGTATTTATTTTCCCAACAAATTATTGAATTGAATAAACAATATAATAATACAATAATGTAAGAATTTTGTTGAGTTACTCGTAAGTTTCGATCGATAGTACATAGAGTGGTCCAACGGATTCACTCGTTGGATCCTTTCCTATATTAGTTTTAACTAAAAACTAAATTATATATATATATATATATATATATATATATATATATATATATATATATATATATGATCAACTCAGAAGTGGTCTTAGGGACAAAGATTTGAAACTGGAAACACTACCACAAGAAAAAACATTTGATATAATATTCTAAATCCATCGATTAAATATACGGACAAAAGCCCTGAAAATTTGCACCATTATTTTAATTTATCGCTATCAAACCTGTAAACAAAATATAGTACAATAAGGATACTCACCCTTCCCACCCAAACAAAAAGAGAAGAAGCTAAAATTTTGAAGTAAGCGACACAAGGGTGAACAGTAGATCGATGGATCGATCAGACAGACAATGGACGTTGCACACCATTAGAGTTGGATCCATCAGAAGGTTTTGTAGGGTTCTCGGACTTCCTCTTGAGAACTATAAGCCAGGTAACAACCTCCAAGAACAAGGCAACACCACCAAGAATGCAAATTGCAATGATGTAACCCACTGTCCATTTATGATCAATACTCAAGATCTTGAGGCCCTTGAACACATTGACAATGCCCAAGACAATGACAGTGTATCCTACCAAGTAATGGTAGATGTTCCAATAGAATCTGTACTTGTTATCCTTACTCGGCCTCATAAATAGTGCAAAAACCTATTAAGCAAAAGAATTAAGCCATAAGAAAAATCAAACCATCAAAGATTTTAAAAATTCAACAGAAAGAATCTCAGTAAAAAGTACTTAAGTTCTTGAGAAACTAAACCTATTTCACCACTGTCTGCCTGCTAGGTTGGGCATATGGGAAAATGCATTGTGTGTGTGATACATATATAAGAGCATATGTGCCAGTTTTTGTTGACACATCAAAAGAAGAGATGTTTGTTCTTACCTGTAAGGTTGCAAGAGAGAAAAGGGCTATGCCAATGTTCCGGTGGGTGGTATACTGGATACCCTTAGATTTGCTTCCGAGATTGAGGCCAGTAGCCCAGCCACCAACTCCAACACCATAGCCGATAATCTGGCACGATACATGGAGATAAAACCATGCAGGGTCTGCAGACTTGAATGTTTTCAGATATCTAGCAAAGATCGCACCAATCGGAAGCAGGATCCCCCAACTCACAGAGTTCAAAACTCCATGCACCTATATAGCAGGCAATTACTGAACATTCAGATGTGTTTGTAATCATTGTAATAATTAGGAAATAGAAGCATCAGTACCTAAGCGGAGTTCAATTTAGCTACTAGTAAATCACAATTGGGTTCCAACTACAGACATTCTTGGTTTGTCTATCACATTCAATTTGATATCTTCAAATACCGTAGATTGGTTTACCAAACCTCAATTATCTTTTTTGTATTGTTGCATTGTAATTAGTCCATCCGCCAAGTCGTTTTCCTAATTGTGGCAGTTCTAGCATGCAAAACCTCTGCTAATGACAAGAATATATTTCCATTTTAATCAGAAATATACAGATAATCATTCCCAGACCATACTGGGATGGGATTATCGCGAATGCCAAACTTGAAAGGCACGATATCAGCAGTTAGAGCATGCTAAAACTTGGTAAACGACAACAATATATTTCCATTTCAATCAGTAATGTTGAGAGAACCATTCCCATTCCATATCAAAATGTGATTGTCTGGCATGATGCACACTTTAAATGTGCCACATGCTTGAAAGAAATCAACCCATATATGTACTGATGGAGACATACAGAACATCTATTTAGAGAGCAGAGTTGAAGGATGGCGACTGGTAACAAGAGTTATAATAACATATAAGGAACAGAAAAGATTTACCCATTAGAACCTTATTTACATGAAAGACATATTCCTGAATGAATTATGGTGATAAGAAATGAAAATTTCTCCTATTCAAACTATAAAAAGTGACAAAAAAAAGAAGATTGCAGATACAGCACAGAATTACACAAGAAAAAAATGTACAAAAATAAAACAAAATAGTAAATTCTCGAAGTTGATTACAGAAGACCACAGTCAAAGAGTGGAGAAATGGAGTTAAACAGTGTGTACACGAAATGAATCTCTATTAAGAGTTCTGGTAATAGAAGATGGAAAAACAGCATTGTGCAAACATAAACAAGCGAGAGCTAAAATTTGAGGAAGAACAACTGACAGGGGAAAAAAAAGGAAAAAACACTCTTACAAGTAGACAACACTACATCATGTATCGTAAAACAGAGCCCATGTAAACAATCAAACCACCAGAAAATCTCACAAAAAGGACGCGAGCATATTATTTTCCATATCATAAGTTCGAAAATTAAAATTTTGAAGAAATAATAGAAATTAGATTCATATTCCCAATAGAGTTTGTAAAATTTTCTACCAAAAATCTCCTCTTAAAAAGTTCATTTCAATATTCTACCTAAAATATTGACTTCAAGTCGACCAAAAGGAATAACTTTAATATACGTCAATTGTCTCCCTGCCAAAAGAGAAGATCTTTTAGGGAAATAGTAAGAGGGTTCGCAAAAATTTTACTCACGTTCCTTTTTCTGGTAGTGGAACCCCCGGACAGGGAGACCGCTCCCTGAACGAGATCCACCGTTCCTTTGGACTGCAGGTTGTCCTGCAGGAAGTCGTGCTTTTGGGGAACCCCATTCGCCACCGCCGACCCCACTTGCCACACCTGCTTCACAACCCTCGTCCCTGCCGCCAGCTTCATCTTCCCGTAGAGCCGCGTGACTCCGCCGGAGGACTCGGCCGCCAGATCCCACGTCTTGAAGTCGATCGGCCCCTTCGCGATGGGCCCGTACCCGGTGATGTTGTACGTCTGCACCCCCATCGCTCCGTCCGGCTGGTGGAACGCGATGAGGGCCTGGGACCCACTCATGCCGTCGCCGGTGGGGTTGATCGCCCACGCGACCCACCCCTCCGGCTTCGCGGGCGGCGCGACGAACGCGAGGGAGAGGGTGGCCGAGGCGTTGTCGTAGGACCAGTGGAGCGAGGAGGAAAGGCGGGGGAGGTCGCTACAGGCGGCATAGACGCGGTTCGAGGAGAAGGCCACGGAGGAGCACGCACCGGCAGCGCCTGCGTATCCTACGGCGGAAAGGAGAAGGAGTAGAGATAAGCGAAACCCTAAAGCGGCCATTGGTCCAAGCAAAGCCCTACTTATCATCCTCCTCATCATCATCATCATCTTCTTCTTCTTCCTCGTGTCTCTCTTTGAAACGGTGGAAATGGGATTAATAATGAAGTGAGGGGATAGAAGCAAATAGAGGAAAAGCTTCAAACAGAGGCCTAATTATACTGTGGATTGCCAACGGTGGTGGTAGGCGGGGGAAGGAAAGCTTAAAGCTCGCTTTATAGCGAACTCACAAGCGGGAGGCGGAAGGGTGGAAGGCAACAGTGTGTATGTTGTTCTCGCGGGAACGTTGGAGTAGAGGAGTTACGAACGCGTGGGAAACATTTATTTGCTGCTAATGTGGGGGCCAGAGGGATTTCTTGTGCCTGTTCTGCTGCTCCCCGTGGAAACGGAGGGACGCACTCTTGGCTGCATTCTTTGCGTCCAAAACGAAAAGGAAAAGACACCGAAAGCCGATCACACAGACGAACACCCGCGACGGGGCCCACGGTGAAAAGAAGGAAGAAAAGCAACACCCGGGTGCGTGCACGTCACGCTTGGACGGGCGCGATGGAATCGTAGGTGGGGAAAGTGTAGTCTTGAGTAAATATGAAATAGATGGGACAATTGTGGTGGAAAGTGGGGAAAAGTTCTACTCACACCTGCCACGCGGGGCCCGGAGGAGAGACGCATAAGAGCGACCCACTAACCATTGAGGTGGGTCCCGGTTATTCTTCAGGTACGAGGGTCGGAATGGGTAGGTTCCCGGTCAGTAAAAACTGGAAGACGACGGAGGACAAAGGCGGAGGGTGTACGACGGTTTGGTTTGACCTTGAGAATGACCTCCGTCTTCCGAAGTCAACTAACCATCCTCACCCACTTACGTCAGCGTGGCGTCGGCATGACGACGATAACCCGGCATTGCAAGTTTGTAACGCCTGTGTTACATAGAACGATGAAATAAATGATAATAACAGCTGCAGTATAAGGGGAACTCAGATGAAGAGACGCGATGCCTCGTTCAGTGATGCATGAATCCATCCAATAAGGTTAAATAGACTCGGAATACCTTAATATATAGATTCCTAACTCGGCTGGAACATTAAGAAAGCATTGCAAACATAAGAAATAATCAACGGTTAAAATATGATTACTCTTCAAATCGAATTTACGAGAAACATTTCAAGCCATTATGTAGACTGCAAACATGCAACTGTTACTTGTTTTTAAATGATCTATCAACTAAATTAGTCAGCAGCAAACAACAGAATTTTCAGCTCCGCAATACATAACAAAAATGAAATAGTTGCCGAATACCATAAGTCAATCCTGCAACAACCTCCTTGTTTAGCTAAAGGAAATCTTCATGTGGATTGAGAATACAGAAAATAGGAGACGAACGAAGCGATGCGAAGCTACAAGGATGATGGCATAGCATACTGAGATCAACGATTCGCCTTGGCAACTCGTTCGATCTCATCCTTTTTCTTGATAGCATAGCTGTCCGAAACATGCCATTATAGTCAGTTGATGTGATAACAGTGCATTGGAAAGATGAGAAGCTCTTGAAAGTCTTACCTGTTGGAAGAACCCTTTGCCGCATTAATTAATTCATCAGCGAGGCACTCTGCAATCGTCTTAATGTTTCTAAAAGCACTTTCGCGGGCACCAGTGGTGAGGAGGTAGATTGCCTGGTTGACTCGCCTCAATGGTGAGATATCAACAGCTTGTCGTCGAACGACACCAGCAGACCCAATTCGAGTTGCATCTTCCCTTGGACCACTGATATGAAAATAACAGCATAAGAAATATGCCCATCTCCAAGAATTAGCACATTCAACCATAGGAGCAAAGCACCAGAAAAATACAGCAGTTAATATCTAGATAGAAATTCATAACCAGAAAGCAACAATTAAAAAAGAACAATTATGACATCATATGCATCAGAGAACCTCTAGTGTGCTATGGTCAACAAATTGATTGTGGCATCAAAAACTAGCACTGCAGAGTCCTGGGCAGGCTCTAAATTGAATCAGTATAAATCTGCCAAGTGAATTTTGACCTTACAAAGTCAAACCAACTTCAACAGAAAATAACTACAGTTTATTAACTTGAAAACAAAATTTCCAACTTGGTGAAACACTCCCATTCTCAAACTGTGCCAGTGCGGCATGCGACAATCAGCACAGGAGGCTTCCAAGTAAAGATATCTATGCAAAGTTCAGTTCTCTTCTTGTACTCCCATGTGGATGGATCACAGTACTGTACCAGCAACCACAAGTCGCTAGACAGACATATACCCTGCTTGCTTGAGAATTCTTTGAAGTGAAAAAAGGATGGTTTTGATCTCCCTGCAATTGGGTCAGCAAAAATGTAAACTTTGCTGAGATGACGATTACCATTTTCCAAATTGTTACCACTAAAGTTTCTTCAATCCTCGATGTCCACTTGTAGCACATTCAACTAGTACCAAAGCTACTTCTCAGCTGTAAAAAAAATAAAAAAATCTAGTTGTGCCAAAATTTTAAGGGCGAACTAGGAATTCTGTCTGATGAAATAGATATAACAAAACTTTTCTCCTTTCGCTAAAAGAAACTAACGATTATATGGCAACCAAATATTAACTATCTAATGTCCTTTTCAGTAAGACATCATGCTCATGTTTTGCAAGGAGAGATATCTAGGCTCTATTTAATCTCCAAGGAACATAAAGAAGCAAACAAGCACACAACAATAGGAGAAAAAAAAGGTAAAAAAATATTTGGTTGGCGTAAGGAAATAACAAAAGCCAGGGCGAGAGAAACCCTGTATATACAATTCCGTTCTAGCATTTTCATTTTCAGTGCCAAGTGGCAGAAATGAATTTCCTACCATGAACTTGTTCTCTCATTTCCTAGAGTTCCAAATAACTAGGTATTCCATGAAATAATTGGAATGGAACAACGGATTGAAATTTGAGAGAACTTCATTATTTTCCAGAGAGTGGACGAATAAATAAAAACTAGAACACATCCCTGATATGCATGAGGACACAAGCTACTAAAATTACAGCTTGTACTTCTGTTTTGTTTCTTTATTTTGCTACCTTTTGTTGGTCTCAAACATGTATATTGTGCATCCTTCTCAACAGTAGTTAAGAAATAGCAATTAAAGACTTGTGCAGAATGATGTAAGTTTCCTCACTTGTAAAAGATGCTCATATGTATCAATGAGATTTAAAAATTAGCTGAATTACCTGTTAATGATTGCATCCACAATTACTTGAATTGGGTTTGCATCAGTAAGCAAATGAATGATCTCCATTGTATGTTTAATAATGCGAACAGCCATTAGCTTCTTCCCATTGTTACGACCATGCATCATCAACGAATTGGTAAGTCTTTCAATAATTGGGCATTGAGCCTTACGGAACCTCTTAGCCGAGTATCTTCCTGCAGTATGTGGAAGATAGGTAGCATGTTTTGGAGGAGTCACTGCAATGTAATCTGCAAGTGAAATGTCACTGACCTGCATTTTGTGGAGAATGGGATTAATCTCATTACCGATAGCAGATGTACTAGGAGAACAAATTGAGATTGGCGTTAACTTAAAGCAACAAACGGTGAATGATGATTACTAGTCTTAACAGGCAATACACAATGGGACAATGATAACAGCTTTTCAGATATTGAAAATCTAACAAATATCATTGCTTGGTTAAAGCATAATGCATTAATAGGGCCATGGGACTACATCATCACTTTTCATTTTGGGTGTACACAAACATTTCAAGAGCAAGAGGGCAAGTCTTAGTGCATGGTAGAGGTGAACAAGACTGCATCATTCCCTTACATTTTGGATGTACATAAACATTTCAAGAACATGACGACAAGAGTGCCACAACAAGATTGCTCATTTCTGATCTAGGTGACTAGGGTTCAAGCCATCAAAATAGCCATTTTGCTTGCAAAAATAAGGCTAAATGCATTGCTCATTCAATGAGCCGCCCATTTTTTTATCAACATTCCAAAAACATGCTGAAAATTCCAAACCCCTTGGAACACCAATTAAAAATATATCAGGAAGTAAATATGAAGCAACAGCATTCAAATACACAACATTACATGCAGATACCATGGAACCAACTCCAGACTATTTGTGCCAAAACTAATAGACCCAAGCTAATAACCCCAGAGCTGTATAATAGCGTTCTCACACTTTGAGCCCCTTCCCAGAAAGATTAAAAACGACATCTATGGTC
Organism: Musa acuminata AAA Group; assembly: GCF_036884655.1. Taxonomy (NCBI): domain Eukaryota; kingdom Viridiplantae; phylum Streptophyta; class Magnoliopsida; order Zingiberales; family Musaceae; genus Musa; species Musa acuminata. Next base: position 984,089 of record NC_088334.1, read on the forward strand.
AAAATCCACGAACCTGCAATCGACATTTACTCCTAGAAATGCTTCCAACTAAAGAAGGATCAAAGATTGTCCCTTTCATCAATGTCATCGTATACCCGTCCACAATCTTACCAATCCTTTCAATTATCTGATAAACAAGAATACTGACAAATTTCTTCTTAAATCTTCATTGTAAATCGCATTTTGGATTAGTTCACCGCCTTGAACTTTAAAATGTTGTATGGTTGAACTTTCTTCACACTCCTTGTGTTGAAACCAAAGAAGAAAGAGCTTGTTTCCTACAGAGCCTCTTGCGGAGGAAGCTTGCCAGAAAACAAGAACCACCAAGATACAACCATTTTAACAGGCAATAAGAAAAAAGAATCAAAAGTTTTGTGCGGTAATAGAAAACAAAACGAAGAAGTCTACGAGCTTCCTCATCGCAAGTACTTCAAACGGATTACGGACACGATGTCGTAATTCAATTCGATCTTGCACCGAAGCTGTTAATCGCATCATCTAAGAGTAGGACAACAACCGGGCGCGGCGCGACGAGAAGTAAACAGAGTAATATGAGCCACGCAAAAAGGGTCGCTTAGTAGGAAAAGACGGAACCTCGACGTCGTCGAAAGACCAGCGGTTGAAGAGTTTAACATCCTGCTGGATCTCCATTAGAGAGACGAGCGCAGCTACCCGTTTTCAAGCCCACGAACGAGAGCGAGGAGAACGAGCGCAAGCGATCGAGCGGCGGCGAGAAACCTACTGGAGAGGGAGGGAGAAGGGGTTTGCGTGCTTATGCTAACGACCTGACGAAGATCCAAACAAACGGACGGCTACGATGGATCCACGATGCTCACGGGCAATGCCAAATATAAAAGGAGATTAATATTTACCATCTCTTTTTGTTATTTAGCACCCAAATTTTGAATATTTCTAAATTATTTTTTTGTATTAATAGATGTATATTGTTTTATTTTATAATTTAATTTTAATAAAATCTTTTTATTCTTTTTCTATAACCTCATTTCTTCTTCTCCTCCTAAATCTTAATCACCATAGGTAAATGAAAAAAAGACAAATGATGAAATGGGATGAATATGTGCGATGAGAATTGGATTATAATAAGATCATGATAGTGTGCCTAATTCACTTATAAACATATATTGCTAAATATTCGTATATTTGAGAATATAGTGCAAGTGCTTATTTGAGAATAAATTTACTAAATGATCCGTTTATGGAATGTTGGATGATTAATGATACCTCATCGTTTGATAGTGATTAGTCGTATATATGGTCCATACACTTTAGATATTAAAGATTTTTTATTTGAGTACTTTATTCTTTGATATCAGACTTATATGTATGAAAGTTTCAAATTTAGCACAATTGGTCGGAAGTGATATTCAATCTTATGAATACAATTAAGTATCAATAGAGGATTATCTATTCTCGGTATCATAAGAGAAATATCTTGTGTGTTCTCACTTAGGCAAATCTCTAGCCAGGGTTAATCGGATCATGATGAATCCAATAAGCATGAGATTCAGAGTAAGAGAGAAAGAGTTTTACGAAAGAATATGATTAAAGTAAGTCTCGTATAGATTTCATATAGGCCTCATAATACCATACCCGGTATACGATCTCTGGGATATTAGATGGATGAAAGACTTTAAATACACGGTAACTGAGGGCAAATAAGTCTAATAGATTAGATCCTCCTATACTGTCTAGGGACTATGGTGTAGTGCTATACTATGATTGTAGTCGTAGTTGATGAGTTAAGTGAATTATTATGAGGATAATAATTTACTGAGTCAGAAAGAGTTCTGACTAGTGCAACTCACAACTAGCTCGGTATCAGGCTTAGAGGGTCACACATAAATGGTGGATGATGTGACGAATAGATGATTAGATATACGATATCCAATAAACCCCTGTTTTATTAAATCTATTGGGTGAAATCCAATAAAAGCTTATAATATATATATTTAGATAGAGATCTAATTTCCATTAAGCTAAGGATAATTAGATGGAGATCTAGTATCTAATATGTCATGATAAGTAGTTGAAGATCCAATACCTAATATAGCAAGATTCATTATGATTAAGTTGAGAGAGCTTTCAATAAATAAGAGAGAGACCAAAGGGTCATGAGCTAAACTCCTTTGGTCACCTACCTCTTATCTTCTCATCCTGTTTCTTCCCTTACCATTAGCCCCTATTTGGGTTGTAAGGACAATAAAAGGGGCTGACCCTTTCTTATTTTGTTGTTACATGATGGTATAAAAGTGAGAAAAGAACGTACTACGAGATGAGATCCGTCATCATTTCATCCATGTGTGGAGTATAGCTAAAGAAGAGATTGTGAGATCTCCTTCGTCACCATTTGTAATATTAAGATATCTCGATCTCTCTTACGTTAGATTGTCTCGTGTATCTTATATAATTTTTTATTTTATGTAAGCACTACACATGTAGTGCTTTATGTAAAACAATTTCTAAATAGAAGTAAATCTCAACAGTAATTAAAATCTCAACAGTAATTAAAATGGTCAATTAGCAGCAGTACTTGTCAGTCACAGAAAAAGATTGGCAGTTTTTCTGAGTTTGTAAAATAAGATTGTATATTTTCTGAATCATGAACATGTGAGTCTAATGACAAAGAAGAATATATAGAATGTTCAATTGGTAGAAGTATTTAGGAGAAGCTAATTAGGCAGGCTTTTTTTTTTTGCTAAATAGAAGTAAATCTCTATTGAGATATATTGCATAAATGATAAATCTCAAATTTGAATTGACGTGTAAGCGTGATGTGCGTTAATGAAAATTCTTTTTAATGTCACAGCAAGTTTTGGCAGGCTTTTTCAGATGATAAGAGCACTGAATCCTTTGAGAGACTAACAACAAAGAAGAGTTATTTTTCTGCTGCATGAAAGTGCCTTCAGGCCCTGTTAATTGTATACATTGTTCGATTAGCAGAAGGATATACGTCTGCTTTCTCACCGCCCCCTCGAAGACATCTGGCCGAGGACACGACGAGCACGATGAGGCGCCGAGGGCGACGACGACGGCGACGACGAGGTCCGTCGGGACCCATCATAGCCCATGCATGCGCAGGCCTGACGTAGAACATCCATCCGTGCCATGGATTATCTGTATCGTTGCACCCGAAGACACAGGAGGGTGGCCATGTGATGGTGATGATGATGATTCCCCCATCAAGAGGACCACTTCATGCATGCATGATGTCTCGCCGTAAGTGAGCGTACGTATCTCAGTACAGACAAGCACGCATGATGTCTCCGCTTGGAATGTTTGCCACCTATCTATCAGTACATGCCCTTTCATTTTTCTATGTATGATATCACTGATATGACTCCAAAGATTCGCTCAACTGGTGGCCTATCACCCAAGTGTTGCTGTGATTCAGAAATGTATCCCTTCCACGAAGATGATGAAAGTTGAAGTTGCCACTCTTCAAACCCTAACAGGGAGGATGAACACCAGTTCAAACCCTAATTCCCGAGGACAAAGAAAAGGGAGCAGCAGTGGATGGCTATATATATGCGTGTATGCAAAACCATCATCCCCTCAAGTTCAAACCACCGCTGAAGGATTCAGTGCTTCCTTGTGGCAAGGATTTTTGAGTGGTGGCGGGACATGAAGCTTTTGACCAGCCAAGCCCAGAGAAAGGACCAGATTTTTATTGCTCGGTCTCAAACGATTAAATGTTTCAGGGGGAGGGGGGGGAGCGTCATGCATTTCAGTGCGTACATGATTGCAGGAGAGATGATAAAAGCTTGTACGTTGACATCTCCATGAATTTACTGTTTTTGCAGCACTGTCTTCCATCAGAACAACATATTAAATCTTGTCCACTTTCTCCAGAGACAGATATTAAATCTAAATCTGACTTAAGTATGCTCAACACAAATGCACGTTGATGCAGTAAACAGTTTTTATGTATTTTTGCAGATTATAGAAGTCAGGGAAGATTAATATCTGACGAAAGTACTGTAGCTTTTATTCCTATCTATCTTGCAATTAAGGAAGATTAGCTTCTCGGCTTGTCTGCAGCTGAGACATCTACTTGGGGATACTGCTTTACCAGTGTATTAATGGATGCTCGGCCTGCTTGCTCTCCAAAAGCTTAGACGTGGGTTCCACTACATTTATTGGTCCCAAAACCTAGTACAGTTTCTTATAGTAGTTATCTACGTTTCCCTTCGGAAAACAAAAGAACCACAACAGTTTTATGTCGATGGTATTTGTTGGCTGGTTGTGCGACTCTCAAATGTCATGCATTTTAATTACCAGGGAACAGTATGATGATACATGATAAAATGACTGCAGTATTCTTTTCTATATAGCACATGACTCTCTACAAGTTCTTCAAGAAGTTTTGTCTTATAAATAAGGTAAAAGAAAAATGTTCATTTATTGTAGTATCACAAAATACCACAGCATTCTTTTGGTGTCAACTGCAACATTAACACTCTTAGATTAGGATTCTGCAGCTCTATCTTTGTTCATGGTGCAAGCACAAGAGTTCTAAGCTACCAAACTGCAGATATCAACCACAGCATTAAAAATATCTAAGCAATAGAAGTACTAAACTACTGTAATAAGTCCCTGCTTGATAGAAAAGAATTTAATGCTTTCACAGTTCCTATCATTTTTTCCTTTTTTTTTCTCTCTCATTATGTACAATTACTCCTTTTCCATTTATTTTAGCACCATATAATAATGTTAAGATAATCTCCTGGCAATTTCTCCATCTTCACAATATATATTACAGCATTCTTTTGGATTTGAAGCAGGAATATTGTTTGTGCAGAAAAGATAGGTTTCGAAGAACTGCTTTACCTTGAAATGAAAAAGTACGTAGAGCAAAAGCAAGTATTACCGTGAGATCAAAGTGAAGATGAACAAGAAACTCATGATCATGTAACGTAGGGTTACTCAAATACATGGAGGAACAAAAGCCAATATGGTCTCACTGAGCTCCACGACGCAAAGCTGTTCAAGGTTTGGTTGGGTCACCCGTGGCACACGCATCGGTAACGGTAGGCGCTGTTCATGGGGTCGCCGGCGTCCACCGGAACTTGCTCGGCTCTGCACTTGAGTCGACAACCTTTGCACTCGTTGTAGGTGCACGTCGGAGCTGTGGATCCTATCATCAGCCTCCTTGTACTCCGATCCCTCCATCTCCATGACCCTTCTGTGGTTGCCATCTCCTAAAATATGCACAATCGTGATACATGAATGTTGGTACCAACAATACAAGCTACATTTAGGTTTACAGTCCTACCGGTGATCTGCTTCCATGCTTTGGTGGAAGGAAACTTGCGTGAGCTACTTGTCCTGCAAAGCCTGCAATAGAACTTCTGAATCAAATGTCGTTGCAGCAAATCTTTGGAGAAAGAGAAGGAAAAGGAGTGGTCGTCAAAGAACTTGGAACCTGGTCGGCAAAGAGCACAAATGAAGACCATGGAGAAGAAGAAGAAGAAGAGGAAGAAGAGAAAGGTGTTATCGGAGGGGTTCTTTGAGGCCATATCTACTTCAAGATGCAGCAGAGAGGAAAGGAAAGATGGTGGAGTACAGTGGAAAAGAACAAGCAATCGCAACATATAAGGATGTGATAGTGGTGTAACTGTGACGCACTGCGATAGACTTCACGTCCCGTTGCAGCTCCATGCAACCAAAGCATGGAAGGGTCCCCCACCACAGACGGAGTGCTCTCATCAATTACTGTCGAGCAACCGGCTGATGGATCAGCACGCTTAGTCCGATCTCCAGTGCGCAGAGTCGCTCTCATAGCTGCTCGAACTGGATGGTCGGCGTCAGATCGGGTGCAGACTTTATTTCTAGAATCGATCCAAGATAAAGCAAGAAGTTTCTCTTCCTCCCTCGTTGCTGCTTCTTCGTCGAGTTTCTGGATACAAGCCCAGGTCGGAAGGAGATTTCTCGATTCGACTCTTCCAAAACTCAAGTCAATGTTAGGTGGAGTTAGAAGGAGTTGAGATATTCAAAGTTCGACCCTTACGTTAGTCAGGAGGTTAGCTTTTATATATGCTAACGAAGATCGATAGTACATGTTCTATTAATAGTCGCTGACTCCTCATACGGTCGACTCGTACCTTCCATGCATGCATCGATCGACCTGTACGGATCGATTCCACACGGCATCGTTTCGAACTTTTCGAAATAGTTTTATACTACATGGTACCATCTTGTACGACCTTTGATAGTGTGAGAATAGATGATCATTCCATCCGAGTCTGAGATGTCACGTCAACGTAATGCACCTGATAATTGAACTTTCCATGAATGGAAAGAATTAATTACCACGGGTGATACAAGAATATACCCTGTCAATTACCAAACTGCCCATCGGTAATTAATTTCCCATGTTTGTCTCCAGCTAGCTAAATATGTTACTTGTTCTCTCTTTGTTTTCTCTTACATGATAATTGAACTTTCCATGAATGTTCCATGCATTTATATTGACTTCATCTTCTTGCTTCGGACATGATCTACAACTCAACTGTTGCTTCGATCAAAATATCATCCAAAGGAGTTTTGATCTTCTATCTTCCAAAAATAAAGAAAAAAAAGACAAACTTTGATCTTGTTTTCATACAGTATATATTATTCTTGCATCGGATGCTGTCCACTCAAGTCACAGGCGCATCAACGTGAGCACATGTTTCAGATGGTGGTTGTCAGCAAAGGCAGGATGATCCTGTCTGGATTCGCCTCGGATCTCCAGTACATGAGTGAATTAATACTTGTTTTTAAGACTTCTACAAGACCAGGATTCAAGAGGAAATGTGCTGATGCCAAGACAGAGGAGGAGTCTGCAGCTCTATGCTAAGTTGAGCTGAAGTTTGGCAGGAAGCAAATTTATTACACTGCTGTCTAATGCCTTAATTCCCTTGATTGTTAAAGTCTCGTCATTAAATACAGTGCAACCACAAGAGCTCTAAGCTGTGAGACTGCAGGAATAAACTCCAACGTCAAGAATATCTATCTAAGGAATAGGCAGTGGATCATTACAGAGGCATTAAAGCATGTAAACTCTCATAAAGCAGGAGAGATTAAGTGTGTGTTTCATGGCTTCTGAAGCTTCATCGGACAAAGTACAAATTGTTTGCTGCTGCTGCAAGGCGAAGGGTGACGTGGTTAGTCAAACTGTGGGCACAGTTGACTGTGTCGACCAATCTGCGAACACGAGGAATCCAAACAGCATGAGCTACATGGACCAAGTACAGCTTCATCTGCTTCGATGCATGGCTTGGTCGACTCGGCCTCATGCTCGCCGGTGTCCTCCTCCTGCGTGATGGCAGGCGAGTTGAAGATGCTCTGCGCCCCTTCATGGCCGGTTCTTCGCAGTGATAGTACTCGACGTACGCAGGGCTGGACGCGTCCCCCGGTCTTATTATGTCTCGTGTCTTTTTGTGCTCAGCTTCGAAGCAGTCTCTCTCTCTCTCTCTCTCCGTCTCTTCTCCATCTACGTATAGAGATGGCCAGTCAAATCTGGGTCTCCCTGCACTGTAGTCACGCCAACGGTGGAGATAAACCCACCAAGACTGTGGACGGTTGTGATGAAAACACATCGACATGAATCGTTTATTCTCGTGAACAAGTGCGCGAGACCACCAAAAGCCTCCATCTCCTCCCACTACTCTTCGTCTTCCATCCTCTGCTTGGACCACGATCGCTGTCCGTCACCTTTCTCGAGTCTCCAAACCTGGGCAGCAGCAGCAGCAGCAGCGGCAGCAACATGCGATGGTAGCTCCCGTTCCCTCGCATACATCATGAGATATCAGCTGCAAAGCTACAACTTTATCAGCATCAGAGCGCACTACATACGCTCTGCAGCCCCTCCCTCTTCCTAAGCTGTGCATGCACTCTGTCTTTTCCTATCTAATCATTTGCAGCGACGATCCCTGCCTCAGCTCCTGCCTCTCTCCTGCTCTCGAAGGAAATGGAGGTAAGCAAAACGACTTGAAGCGGCTTCATCCCTAGTTCGTGCAGTGTGATGGTTTGATGTGTCTGCTGCATGCGTAGGATGTGATGACAAGGTACCAGGTCCCGGCATTTGGTCACTGGAACTTCAGCTTCTACGACGAGATCTCCATCTCTCAGTACTTTGAATCGGCGAGGGAGGCTGGTCTGGTAAGACCTCGTCTCTTTGGGGGAGATGGTGAGGATCTCTTTCGGGTGTTGTCACCATACAAGAAAGATCAGCAGACCGCAAAGGTTGGATCTTGACATTGATTCATTGCTGGGTCGGGTGGTTTTCCTTTGTTCTTAGTGTGTTCGTTCATTGGCCTAAAGGGGAAGAAGGGAGGAGAGAGAAGAGGAGGGGAGAAGATGAAGTCCTGTGGGAAGCAGGAGCTTAGGAAGCCCAAGGCTGTTGACGAGGACCTTTACAAGATACCTCCAGAGACGTTTGATCAAATGCCAAAGAAGGCAAGTCCAAGTTTTCAGCTACAGTCTATTGACTCTGCCAGGAATTTTTGGATTTAATGATATGCTTGGAAACCAATTTTTTTCCCCTAATTTCTATAATTATTTTTCTTCTCTTTATTCTTTTGCAGAAAAAATTGTTTTCCAATTTTTGTGCATGGTGTCTCTGCCTCAATTGCATTGCCTATTGCTAGGGAAGAATGGAGCAGCTTTACAAAGAACTGGTGTTTCTATAATCTCCTTTTATTCTGTTTTTCTCTTCTTTTTTTGCCTTATGTAATGGGTGTTGAGTGCTCTGCTATTAGGAATGTGATCTGAAACTCTTTATGTTTTTGAGGGATTATGTAGCTTTGTTCACAGGAATTATTTGGCTTCTTCTATTGACTTTTATTTATCATCTAACATTTCTTTTTTTTAGTTTAGCACAGAAATTGTGCTAAAGAACTAAAGAACTAAGGGATCATCAACTTTAGGAGTTGGTAGACATCAATAACATTTCACTGAAGTAAAGCTTACTTTGGTATATGAGTTTAATCTCCTTGTTAGTGTATGAAGATTCTGGTGTTCATCCATAAAACATTGTCAAGTTTTCAACTCTGTTCATTTGATGAACCTTTATTAAATGTTAATGTTAGCAAGCTAAGCTTTTTTTCTGTCTTCAATTTCATACATATGTGAGAATAACATTCTTTTTTCTGACAGAATTTGTGACTGTCCATTGTTTCAGAAGAATGTAATGCATCAACCTGATGATAATTTTGTATCATAGAGAATAAGAACATGTCCAACAGCACCAGAAAGAAAGAGAAAAAAAAGCAGGCTAATGAAGCACACAAGTGGGTCACTTTCCAAGAGACACTTGTGGATTCTAGATTTAAGTATCTCACATGATCCAACTTTAGATTTTTCATCATGGCTATATATGCATTAATGACTCTCACATAGTTACTGCTGTGCCACACGACTTAGGCAAATTATTAAGTTCATGATATGTTCAAATATATTATTTATTGTTGCCTAATAAACCTTATAGTTGTCTTTGTACTTTTTATTGGGTCGGTGTATCGGCATAACAATAATGATAGTTTGCTCGTGCATTCGCTTGTTAATTATTTTTGGACACGACCTAAAGTTGAAGATTCTTCGACTCCTTCCTATTATGACTTAGACAAATGGCAAATTTGTGATGGATGGTATCACAAGGAACCACAGCAGCTGAAGAAACAAAATTTAAATTCAAAGTCTTCTTTTTCTTGATTCCTCAACAGTATCCTTCTGTTCTCTTTATGCAGCATTCTCTCCAGTCAGATGTTCTTGATCCAGCTTTTGATATCTTCTCTTTTTATCTGTCACTTTTGCACCCTTACCAAACATTTGCTGTGGTGTAATCATTGGAATTAGCTACAATCTTGATCGAAAGATGCTAAGCACCTTTCTCTTAAAGATGGAGAAGTTGATAGCAGGTTTACAGAAAAGACTCTGGGATTGCAAGGATCGAGGGGATTGAACTCTCGACCCAATGCACAGCAGACAAAAAGGAAAAGTTAGATACCAGTGGAAACCGCAGAGAATGCAAATGAAAGAAGATAAATCAGCAGGATCTTCTTCAGCTCATAATATTCTCATGTCTTTGCTGTGTTCAGTGATATCAGTCTTCTTCTTTTTTCTTTCCCCTCTTTGCATTGTACTTTAAAGGAGTCAGAAAGTTCAAGTTGTGTGTATGGATTGAAACCTAATTTAATTCCCCAGTAGTTTAGCTTTCTCTCTGCTTCTGTTATCTTCTTCATCGAAGCAAGTGCATGCATTCTCTTTCTCCTCAGAAAAGCTCTATGACTGCAGAGTCAACATAATGCAAATGACTGATTGAGAAGAACTCTTAAAGTATCCTCAAAAACACAGGGAATGCATCTCAGCCTCATGTTTCAGTTCTCACCATGAGTTGTCCTTTCAGCTCAAGAAGTGGACCTCCATGTTCCTCCAACAACCTACCCAATCACTCAAACCAAATGCACACAGCAGTAAGTGGAGACTTGACTCATGGTCATGCTGCTACCTAAGAACTTTGATGAGCAAAGAATAAAGCTGGAATCTTTGTGTTGGTACTGCCAAAGCAGCTTTAGTTCCTCTTTACCTGTTGTGGGGATGGCTTTTCTTTTGTGCATTCTCACTCCACTTCTTTATCATCAGCTTGTTGCTCAAGTCCAATGCTGGAGTGAGAAGATCAAACTCTATATGGTCATCATTAGAATTTGAGTCCAAAATCAACACCAGCATCTTAGCCTCTTGAGATTTGTCATTAATCTAACAAAATCCCAGTAGCCTTTCTTTCTTCAAATGTGAGCAATAATTTAGAGGAGTAAAGCTCAAAGATGTTATCCTTTTTCCCTTTCATCTCTAGTTTTAGATGCTGCAGAGTGCTGATGTGGCATTTGCTCATTCTCTTTTCTATGGTATCTCTTTGTCAGTATCGATCTTTGAGAAATCATTTCTCACTCTTTTGACATGACTCGAATCATTAGCCTTTATGGTTCCACATCGGTGATAAGATGGCGATAAGAAATGCATGGGGGGCTCTCTTGAGGCAATTGAGATTTGTGGACCCAAATAATTCACATGCAAAAAGTTCTATCCTTCCTTTTCTTCTAAGAATCTGTCATTTCAAAGCATGGAAATAAGATATTTGCCCTTTGATATCTAAATATTTGATTTATATTCATTCAGACAATTCAAATCGTTAGTATTAATTTGAGCTTTAATGTAATTATAAGAACGATTAACTGACAGAGATATACTGAAATGACATACGTGCAACTTTTTGAGCGTTTGTATATATCTGAAACTTAAATTTGAAGAAGTAAATACAAAAATTATTATGGACATATATATATATATATATAATCTATTAATTGCAAAAAGAAAATAAAAAATATATGTTTAATATAGCATCTTAGGATGTTTAAAATACTTTCTATTCTTTGTCGCAAAGGAGTAATCTTGTAATCGTATCGAACCTCATTATCAATGCAAAAATACAAAATATTTTAGTTGAAATCCTATTCAGATTAATATTCTTAAGATTATTCTGCCAAAACAAAAAAAAAAGGAAAATAAGTATCAAGATGAAATCAAAATGTTGCCACTATTGCTTGTTGCCAACGGTAGAGAAACAATCAACACTCCGTTCTTAGTACTTCCTGTCAATCAAACAATTGTTCGTTGCGAGCAAATTGGCATTACAAAGAACTTGAACCTAATTCACAGATCTAACAAAGGTCATTTAAAATGCATGAAAAGAAGATTCCATTCAACAATACATAAAATGAAAGGTAAAGAAATTATTTTCTTCCGAGGTGCATGAGAGATCAAATTATGAATTTGATATCTCAATAAAAGCCTTGATTCTTGAAATCAAATATCGTACTCATCACTTACACTTTGCACAAAAAATAATAATAAATGTTAAACTCTGGCAACAACCATGACTCTTAATCAACCATGGTCTGCATAATTCACCAAGAATGAATCAGTATTAGCCCTGTTAATCAAATACATAAAAATTTTTGATTTTGGCTACCAGCATAAAATGACTCTGAAATTTGATTTTCACTGGATGATGTTTCATGGACTAAATTTAAGATCAACAATTGAAGTACAAATTCTAACTAACATAGATGATGATCCATTTATTGGTAAAATAGCATACCTGTGACAATCCATACCTTATCCTGTAAAGATCTGAGAAAAAATTGCGTGAATTTGATGCAATTAACTAAGTTTCCAGTTCAAGTTTTGCAGGCGTAAAAGAAGCAGAAGCAATGGCATACCAAGAACAACACAGATGCAGTCTAGGCAAAATGCTAACCACTATACAAGAATATATTTTGCTGTTTCACAATATAAATAAGACAACAGGAGCAAAATTTAGGGTTAGCCTATACAATCATAGCAACTTGACTTCTCCATCAAATACCATTTCTTAATGAGCAACGCAATCACAAACCCAACTCAAAAAGCCAAAAAGGAAGATTGCTATTTGGATCAGTTCCCTGCTCCAAACATTTTTCTATCAAGGTGTAGTAAAACGAGAACAAAAAGATGTACACACTGAGTCAGATGATATTGTCAGAATATATGACCGCGTCGGAATTATCTACCTCCACTATCATCAGATGAAGACTCTGAACCAGAGTCATCTGAAGTGGAGCTGGAGGTACTCTCTGATGAACTTCCATTTTCTCCATCCGAAGACACTGATCCGTCCTCTGTGATTGGCCTCTTTAAGTACCAGTACATGATACTGGCAGTAAGAGTAAGCATCATCTTTTGATTCACCTGAGTGAAGTAAACCATAGATAGAACACGATGATGTTATCAGTGGGTAGTTTAAATAAATAGTAAACTGGCTTTTGTATCATCCACCCTATGAAGTTACCTCCAATATATCTTCTGGAAGTAAAAACACAGAGCAACCAAGCTTCCTTGCCACTGAAATAATATAAGAGGCATTCATTTTCTTCTCTTCATCTGCATTTGTTCCACAAATTAGACCTTAATTTTTCATGAGTGATAAAAGATATATGTTTGTTTATGTCCAAGAATATTGATAAGAATTTTCAAGTTCAAGCAAGATATTTCCTTGTGAATTTCTTAGATAATTGAACAGAGACATGGAGATATCTCGCCTGAATTGTCATCTCAACCTACATTAGATCACAGTCTGCCATACGGAATAAAGAAGCAACTTGCTGAAGTTTGCATCTTTCAATTTAGAACAATTTTCATTCTCCATGGCCGAAAGAAATATGAAATTTGATATATGTTAAAGAAAAGTCTTCATGCAGAGCAAGAAAAGTTGGAAATTAAGGCCTTGGTCAGATGGATGAAACGTTGGTGCAATATATACCAAACCCCTCGAGCACCCCACATCAGAAACCAGATGCAATGCAAACTTGATGGTCAATTTTCTAAAAATTAAAAGAACAGTCACATGAGGTTCCAACTGACAGAGGGGGTCTGGGGATGGTTAATTTATGCATCATTTGCTTTGTCAAATTCTAAATCTACCACAGAAATAAAGAAAATGTATACCATGGGGACCATGAAAAGCTGCTTTCATTGGTTTTATATAAGATATAGAGCAGCTAAAAAAATATATTTAAAATGCTTATATGATACATTATTAACATATTTAAAGCTTGTAAGATCCAAGTTCAGACGAGTAAAGTTACTCAGAAGCACATCAGAACTAACGCTAAAGCAATCTACAAGCATATTCAGGAGAAGGAATTGGAACCATACACAGGGTTAAGCAGGCAAAAGCAATTACAATTATTGATGATTGGGAACAAGAATGAGTCATGTTCATGTATATAAAGAGATTTCCTATATCATATGGAAATAAAGTCATGTTCATGTTGATGCTCTGAATTATTACACAAACCTACTACAAATTAATATGGAAATAAAAAAGCTCCTTTCTCATGTATATAAAGAGATTCTTATTTCACAAGAGATATTATTTTTAATAAAACACTCTATGCAAATTAAAACTGTGACCATAACAAGCCACAGTTGTGTATATAGATCTTCAATTTTTTTTTTTTTCTGTCACTGAGCTCTATGGCAATATCAGTTGTCAAACTAAAAGCCATCAAAAACCTTTTTGCTGCTTTTAATTAATGTTTCCTTGATCTCCTCTTTACCTCTCACATCACTATTACAAAATGGCGAATCACATTTAACTATTGCATCCATGAAACACAAATCTTACCAAATATTTCTGCTTGGTCTATGCCGTGTTCGTCTACGTCACTAACACTTCATCTTGGCATATGTCTGATAGTTCAAATAACTTAAGACACTTGTATTATCTCCACTTATTTATATTTTGTATCATTCATAAGTTGCACTTACTCTAAGACATGTTGAGGATTGACAACAGATATGTAAATTAGACAGATTTACTTCTCAATGTTATATATGTTTTGTTTGAGTCCATATCCATATCCATGTGTAATAGAGTCCATTGTCTCTTTTAGAGATGTCCAAAAGATGACCTATATAACCATCTAGCACAAAAATTTACTATAAAATTCAAAGAAATGCAACTAAAAATGATTGAATGTACATTACAGAATGCAACACCAAAAAATGCGACATTTCAAAAGTCATTATTCATTCACGTGAGTAAAACTTTGGGCATACCGCTTTGTCCTTTAGTTACTAGGTTCCAATTCACAGCTCGATGCTCAACAGCACTTAGCAAGTCAAGGAAAAAAATTCCACTTGAAAGACTTCTATCCTGCAAATTCGGGAAAGAGGATTGGCTTAAGATTGTTCTATGTAATAAAAAGTAATACAAGAAATATTGTTAAAGTTCTATCATAAGCATAAGAAGACAAAGTCTGAAATCAAACTAGTGTAAAGATAATCAATCTAACATTTTTTGTTGGCATTTCTTTCTATCTGCTTACTGCAGAATGCAAAACTGAGAGCGATGTTTTTTTCTGCAATATGTGATCAAATGTACAATGCTACTAAATTTAGCTAAATAGTCATCAAAAGAAGGAATATAGTTTGTACTTCCCAAATATTTATTGGAACCTAAGAAAAGCAAATCATAACATAAAACCAATATTCCTGTAAGTACTAATAGATGTACAGAACTATAATTAAGATTTAAAAGCTTTAATGAATTAGTAGTATGAGGAGAATTTCTAATAAAACCATAAACATGAAAAAAAGAGCTTCATTTGTTAACATCAGAGGGAGATTCTAACGAAACCACAACCAAGAAACAGAGTGCTTTACTTATTAACAGCAAAGAAGTTGTGTAAGCTTCTCTTTTTCTAATTAAGGTTATCATTCTATTTCAGGACTTTATGCTATGATCGGGAACAAGTACACCGAATGTCAACAAAGCCTTACAACTGGGAAATGTGGAATACCTTAAAGCTGTCCAGCCGTGAGTACCTTCCAGAATCCTTTACTTTATTGTTAGCCCAGTTCAATATATCAATGTCTTTTATCTCCTTTTCACGAGAATGGAATCTCAAATTTTTCAAAAGTTGGAGGATGTTGTATCTCATCAATTGCCACAGAAAAGCTGGAACAGAAGTATAAACAGATTTAGTAGAATTTCAAATCACAAACATATATTTTAGATGCTAATAAGCCACTTAAAGAAAAACTTCAACTGGTCCCATGATCAAGCTCTACTTTAAAAAATTAGTTTGATATGCATAATTTAATTTTAATGGTCACTTATATCTATTTTTAGGAAATCTGCGGATGTCTTACCCAATATGAGTTTCTTGTTCCCTTGTACAATGTCATGTCCAGCAATATTAACCAGGGAAAATTTCAATTGTTTCCCAATTTTGACTACCTGATTACAGTTCTCTACTTTCTTGAATAGCATTTTTATTGGAGGTTTGTTTGCAGACTTCCAACAAACTATTCCTGGAGAGACCTTGTCAAGGACCTCTAGAAGGAGCCATCTGCATGTTAAATTATAAATATGTCATTAGGAATGCCGGCTCCAAAACTCTTTAAAACAATATTTAACAACTAGCAATAAGAACTATAAATTTTTTACCCATTTTTAAGATCTTCAAATACATTATTTATATTTGAAATTCCAAGACTGTTGATCCATAATCGAAATGCTTTTTCCTCCCTTGAAACTTGTGGATCATCAGAATTTGCTTCAAGAAATGTGACCTGCTTCATCTGTGATGATAATCCATTCCTGTAGAAAATAAATTAGATCTAGCTCTGCAAAAGGTGTAGATGAATATTTGCATTTGTGGGTCTCTCAAAGGTCAAAGACCCACCAAATACTACACATGTAAATAAACATTAAATTCATACAGCTGCAATACACAGCCCAAAAAGTTAAATTACGATGTTTCATATGGAATAGGAATATATATTAGACAAAATTAATAGTTTTACAAATTCTATTATTTAAGTTTCTGAGAATGTTGTAAGTTGTATAAAACAATATTGTCCATTTTGTCATAAAAAATTGCATAAGGTGAACAACAAAGAAAGGAACAAAAAGTGAATGTTATTTCTTAATTTATCTTGACATGCATTCAACAAGATGTGGATGCAGCATTTTTCACAATTAATGAGCTACTAAGTATATATAGAATACTTAGTAAGCCACATTTCTCGAATGAAACACACTTGTATACTCTTGAGAAAAATAAGTCTACTTGTAACTAGTAGAAATCTCTCCTACTACAAACATTATATCACAGGATAAGAAATAAACGTGGAAGTGATGACTCATATTTACCATTATCGACTCGATCAATTATTCACTAAAAATTCAAGTTGATAGAAGGTTTTAGTGGAGGATGAATTAAGATTTATGATACTCAGATTTATTCCTTCTTGATCATATCTCAAAAGTTTCAGCAATCTATGCTTGTTAGTCTATTTAACTTATCCATTAGAAATCAAATGGTAGAACTAAAATTAAAAACCTCTTCATCAATAAAATATGTTAATAAAAGGTATAACCCTCAGTTGAAAGTGACTATAGAAAAGGTGAAGCCACACATAAAATGCTTTTAACCCATCTGTTTATGGTAACTGGTAATACAGAATATCCTATTGAAAAGAATGTTTGAGGTGTAATGGCACGCCAAATTGGTACCTCTATCAATTATAATATTAAGAACAATGTAAATAGTTACATGAAGGGGAAAAAAAAGAGAGGCATAGTCACCACATTACCACTAAAACCAATCATAGAAAAAGTCTGCATGACACTTACTCCTCTATGAAAACAATGCATAAAACAAATTACATAATAAATAATAACAAGATGGAGAAAATGAAAACTATATATGCCAGAACATCTCAAGTTCCTTTCTCATGTATAAGAAATAGTAGGATTTGGCAGCAAGATGAAGATTGTTCATGGTCCATTCCTATTACCTGGAAAATACTACTGTTTGATTGATTTCAAATGCACATATAAATCTCTGCCTTAGCATCATTTTCTTCATGTACCATTTCTATCATGGTGTAACAAAGTATAGCAACAGTCTACATATATCATTTTATCTCATTCTAGTACATTCACATGTGAAGAAAATATGCTCAATTGTTTCCTCTTGCTTCCTACATAACACATGATAGATCCATATTGTTTCCATAAAATGTTATCTTTGGTGCTGGACCTTCTACAGTGTATAAGCCAGAAAAATGCTTACTTGAACTGGGGTTGTCATTCCAAACGCAAACTTATCATGAAAACCCTATTTTCATGAGTGATGGTCTAAATTTGGTGATATTGCTGAAAAGATCTAGAACTCCACCCACCACCAATTGCCATAACCTTGTGCTATACATCCTAAATTTTGGGTTGAAAGGCAAGAAGAATAAGCAATTATCTTATAAGTGGAACTTGGCTGATGATGTTTTCACCAAGGGAAACTATATTAACATCCCTTCCGAGCTAGACATGGATCTGGGTGATTCTGAGTGTCAACATAAGAACAGATTTAGGTTAACCATTAATGAATTTCACTTTTAAACTATACTTAGTGATGATAGGTATATGATTTTTGTGTCATTAGATTGAACATTTGGTATTATGCCCAATTTTGAAACTCAACTCTCTTTATATTTCATCAGCATATGAAAAAAGATAATTTGCAGTTTTATATGGATATCACATGATTTTTCTTACTTATATTTACTGACTACTTATACACATAGTTTATATGTTTATGTGTAACTCTTAGTTTGTCAATGGGTTATCTTCATCTCAGTTCATGTTTATATTTCAAAATATTCAATTTAACTAATAAAATTAATCATTCTTAAAGTGGGTCATTTGCTTTATTTTTGAGTCAAACATGTTTATGTGGTGTTGATTCTAGGTTTCCATCATAATCATGTCCTTTTCATATTGGCTTCAAGTAATCTTATGTTTATATGGCACTAGTGCCCCTAGGTGGCTACACTTCGATTTTGAAGGCATGGCTCTTGAACTAGATTTGGTTGTCAATTTAAGAAAACTGTTACTGAATGCAACTGACTACGTAAGAAAAGGATGAGCATGTAAGCAGAGTTTTAGTCTCAGAACTAGCATCTAAGCAGCCATTTATAGCTTCCTCCTTAATCAAGTTGACTTTGTTGCAAAGATACTTGTTCTCCAACATTTCCAAACATCTAACATGAATGGGTTCACTCTGGCAAGCTGGGGATTAGATATGAGCTAGATTAAGTTGTCAATTTAAGTAAGTTGTTATTGAATGAAATTGAATATGTAAGAAAGATATAAGTAACAAGAATTTTTTATAGTTTCAGATGTAGCATTTAAGCAAACATTTACGGCTTCCTCTTTAAGTTGCCTTTATTTCATAAAGATACATGTTGTCCAACATTTGCAAATATCTAACAGGACAGGTTAACTCTGGCAAGCTGGGATTTGTTATATGAAAAAGAAAACTAATTCAGGCAGTGCTATATTTTCAGAAAGACATCATATTTCTAGACATCCATTTAGCACTAGTAGTACTTAGGTCAATACCTAAGACATTATTTGCAAAAAGTCAACCAACTGATCAAGTAGATAAAAATTTGAGTGCAAAACCATCCGCATACATAGTAATTAGGAACAACTGTGACAATTGTAGAGTATAATTATTAGCAGCAAAAGGTGAGCTTCTGTAAGCGTAAAAAATCCTCAAGATCACACTAGTTAATGATTGTGCTCCCCACCTGTGCTCTTTCTATAATTATAATAGCAGGCAATGAAGTCTAATTATCTACAACATAAATATTCTCAGAAAAAATGCAACTGCTAGCAGATTAAGTTTTTCAGATAAATTTATTTAAATGTACACAGTATACC
This sequence comes from Musa acuminata AAA Group, assembly GCF_036884655.1. NCBI lineage: Eukaryota > Viridiplantae > Streptophyta > Magnoliopsida > Zingiberales > Musaceae > Musa > Musa acuminata. The sequence continues at coordinate 1,003,425 of NC_088334.1, forward strand.
TTCAAAGAGAAGCATGTAAGTAATGTACAAGCAACATGCAAGCATGTTAAGAAAATAATCAAACTAAGCAGCTTAACAAAAATCTTGGCCTCTTCTTTATATTAGCAATTTTTTCTACGTAAAGTTATCTCAAAATGTTTAGATTATAAAAAGGCCAATGACCCTTACCTTTTCTGAAAAATATGCGCAACAAAGGCAAGGTTAAGATTTGGTGAACCTTCAACAATGTCTTTAGGGGTCAGATATCTTTTGCAACCAATCCTATCTGCATGTTCAAGAACTAATTTTGCTCTTTCAAGAAGATCTTTCACTGTACTTGGATAAGGCTTCCTACTATGTTCAGGAGCCAAAACATTTAGCAAACATGCATAAGCCTCTCCATCCTGAAATAGAAACAGATGATATGACCGGATTAGCTGTTACTATAACAATGGTACCCATGAGTGCAGAATCGACACTAAATCATGTTTTCTGTCACAAACTGAATTCATATCGTCATGAAGAATACAATGAAAATGAATGTAAACGGAGTAGAAAGGAGGAAAAGATAGGAAGTTTTGAGATTAGTTATCTTCAAACAAAAGTTCTCTTTGGAATTTATAATTAAAACGTAAAGAATCCTAGGATTGTCTGGTAACTACTTCAGGCTTGATTTAGGTCATTTCATGAATTGGCGTTTAGATGTTCTACATGTGGTATATCGAGAAAAGGCAAACAAATAGAAAAAGGAAGAAAAAGAGATGGGAGGGGTTGGTTGGCAGAGTGATGGCAACAGAAGGATGAGGAAGAGGACTGAATAGACTGAATGAATATCTAAAATCTTTATATTGGTTGTACCTTCACATCTGATGAAAAGTTGGTTATCAACCTCCTGAAGCCACCTTTCTTGAGCTGAAAGTTCATCCACCTAAGTAAAATCTTCTCGGGTGGCAGACTCATCAGCTCTTCAACATCCTGTGAATCCAAATGAACTTAAAGATAGTTTAGAGCTTTACCTTGGTGAAAAGCTTTCAACCGCTACTAATCTTAAGATGTAATAGCTATAAGAAAAAACATATCAAGTACCTTGCTGTCATCAACCAACTCTACAAGCTGAGGAGTATTCTTCAGGTTAACATCTGCTAGAAGTTGAATCTGATAGTGATATTATCAGAAACACAGGTTAAGATCCATTTTCCATCATAGTAGTTGGGAATTCTCCAGTGATCACTAGAAGACAACAAAATAGATATTGCTTATGCATCAGAATAGAGACATACCTTGATAATTTGAGATATTAGTCCAAGCACAAGGTGAGGCTGAAAAGCATAAACAAATGATAAGCAAATGATTCACAAAAGCACTTTGAATTAAAGATAATGGCAGAAGGTTAAAGAAGATAATAATTTCAGTATGTTATAGGCTACAAAGTAATAATAACGATTCAAGCCCTTAGCACAAAATGAGCATAATGATGCAAATAAATTAATGTGAATTGCAAAACCCATTTAGTTTCAATGCAAGTCTGTTTGTGAACTTGAGTTTGCTTACATATAGAGTGAAAATGAATATGTCAATATTTGCCACTATCTCATCCACATGATACATCATGTAATAGTGGACAACCTCATCTAATTTAGTATTTTCTAAGATTTTCCTATATACTACCGCATAGTGGGCCCTAATAGAAGATACAATGTACGATCAAGTATTAGCCACTACAGTGAGGTCAAATATGGTAAACCAATTACGAATAATAAAAATCCAACCAAATGATAGAAGTGACATCATTGAAAGAAAATTGGATCAAAATATATGGTCAACAACTAAAGTGAAACGTATTCTGAATCTCAAACAAATTAGACCAACTGCATGATACTTAAGAACTCCAATATTCAGAAATAATTTTCAACTTCATGCCTAAAAAGTTTGGAACTATCAAAAAGTCAATGTGTTTATACATGCTAAACATTTGTACAAGCAAGTGCTTGCGAGACTCAATGGAGTAGTACCTTTCTGACAGCCATTATCATCTCACTTCTGTACCAAACAAGTTTAATCAGCAACAACATAGGACTATGACACCGAGGGAGGTGCCCGTTTTACATCTCCTCAGCAATGATTTAAGAAGAATTTATGAAAAGATCAAGAACTAAAATCCTAATAGAAAATTACATGGCAAACAAATAAAACAGCTTAATTTGCTGATATATATATATATGTGTATATATATCTATATCTATATATCTTCATCAGTGTAGAATGCTCCTGAAAGTGTTACTCTTTCACTTAAGATGCACAAGATTGCTATTTGCTTTTTGCTTGAGAGATCATAGGATCCTAACCAACCACCATCTCATCTTAAAGGAAATGGCAAGTGCCATATGTCAGTGGCCAAAGCAAATGCACCAAATGTTAATGATACTCTTACACCAAGAGACTGCTGCCATAATAGAAGCAAGCAGAGGCAATACAAGAGTCAAAGTCGAGTATTTCCTGAAAATTGAAACCACGGGAAACTTTAAATCATGTTGATAATCGTTTGCCGATCTCAGATTCAAGTAATAGCAGTTTATGCAACAACAAAGATGCTAAGGTACTCTTGCTCCTATGAGAACAGTAGGAAAATAATGATCAGAGATACCTTCACAATTAATCAAGGAGACATTTATTGAATTATACCAGTAATAAGCAGATAACAAAACATAAGATTCATGACAACTATGAGTAATTCCATTTTGAACTTTTGAAGGAAAAACAAGGACCAAAGCATACTTCAGTGGAACATAAGAACATCTAAAGCTGATTTGAACCAACGGTACTGACAAGCAAGAGATACTAACCCTCCCTTCAGCTAGGTCCTGCGTTCCAATATTAACCACGGTACACCCAATGGCCTTGGCTGAATTAAGAAACAGCATAAGGTTCTCGTTCTTTTCCCACAGGTTCAGCACTCTCTTCGTGTTGATCACCCGCTCGTCGATGGTCCCGGGGACAGCCAAATTGATAAGTTTACTTCACAGGCAGAACAAAAACATCAAACTTCCTCCCTAATCGACAGACTTCAAGAATAGCCAACGATAAAGATAACAAGGAGGGCACCGAGGATCACCAGAGGAGAACGCCATCCTTGGCTATCTCGAACAGATCATCGGTCGTCGGATCGATGGGAAGGTACTTCTTGAGGAAGGGATCCTCGCCAAGGTAGTTATTGATATGGGAGACGTAGGAGGCTTTCTCGGACTCACTGATGGTGTGGAGCAGAGTGGTGGTGGCGGCCTTGAGGAAGGCCGATGATGAGTTCTTGGCACCAACCCGCCCTTGCATCTTCAGATACACCTTCAGGAGAATACACAGATCCATCTTCGTAAACCGATCAAAGAAATTACTAGAATGCATATCCGCCGAAAGAAGAAGAAGAGTGAAACAAATAAATAGAGTAGAAACAGACCCGAAGGAAGAGCTCGAAGTCGACATGATGGTCGAGGTCGGGATAGGACTCTCTCAGGAAGGCAGCCCGCTCGTCCTCGGTAAGGCAGTCGCCGGCGATCTTGAGCCTCGACATGGTGGCCGATAGATCGCGGAGGGTGAGGGACCCTCGTCCTCCGCCGCTCGCAAGGAACTAGATAGACCGCGATCAATCAAAAGAAGGTCGGCGAGAGATAAACCGATCCAAGGAATAGGCGTCGTCGTTAGCATACCTGGGATTTGAGGGAACGGAGCTCGACCTGGGTGAACTGGTTCTGGAGCCATGGATCGGAGACGACAACGCCCTCAAAGCCGGCCATTGATTGTTCCTGGGGATGTATTGTTCCTTGGCCGGGCAGGAGGGATCTCCTACCTTCTCGCTCTGCTTCTTCGATCTGGTTGTGGGAGGTGGCGAGCAAGGGGGTCTAAATGGAGGAGGAGAGGTTGGTGGAGGAGAGATGGGATAGCGATGGCGTGAGAGAGAGAGAGAGAGAGAGAGAGAGTGGGGCAGTCTGCAGCTCAGAGCTCAGATTGAAGAAGAGAGAGAAGCGAGTATTGTAACGGAAAAGTGGAGGTGACGCGTACGGAGCGTCCGAATTCAAATACTTAATCGCGACTGAGATCTCGAGGGACATGCGAACGCATGACCATGGACGGTCGATGGAAGTGGGAGCGGGCGAATCGGACGGCGTCTATTGATTTGGCACAGCGCTCCATTTTGAAAGTTCACAGGTTACGACTTTTGACACGATACCATGTCGGGAGGATAAATGTCATAATTATTATGACTCCACTAATATTTTAGATACAAAATTTTATTGAGTAAGACTTTGTGTCGAAACATTTTTTATGTTGAGATACCCAAATTAGTTCGTATAATATTTATGTAATAATTTTTTTATTATTTTTTTTAAGAACTTCAAATCCTCAATAATTAACAAAATCTTAACATTTTTATATTATTATAATGCTAATATTTTAAATATAAAGATATTTTTATGAAAAGGTAAATCATAAGAAATATTTTTTTTTATTGCTTAACAAAATAAGACCACATAAAATTTATATTTAACTGTATCCTCATAATCAAGAAAAAATGTTCATATTTGTTTCTTAATTTTTCACTAATCTAAAAGTTCTATAACCCTTTCTGAGTGAGTTATTTATAAGACAAATTATATATCATTGAAACCTTACCAAATGAAATTACCAAAATAATTTGTGCCTATTTCTTCTCTATAAAAATCCTTGAAAATGTAAATTAGAATTCTATTCCTATAAATGGGTGACAGATATTTTTATCTTGAATTATTATTTTATTTCTTTTATGAAGTTTCGATCATAAATCCTATGTAGTTTTTATGTAACCGTTGATTCACTGGTTTCAGCCATCAAACAACATGATCGAAAAGATAATGATCTGTAAAATAAAGGAGATTTATTGCAGGAAAACTTAAAATGTAGCAGTAGAGGAGAGTTAAAGGTGTGGATAATAATTAAAACACAAATTTGTACTTAATTATTCATTGCTTCCCTCGTGCTCATAAATTAATAGGCGACAGCAAATCTTGCATGCTACTATAGCTAAAACTCATATAATATGCCTGTTATAATTACCATTAGGAGCTGATTAAGAAAATAAAATAATCAAATGATGCATTCAACTACAATTTGATCGAGCAAAAGAACAAAAATAAAATATTGTTTCATGGGGTTTGGAACGTATTAAAAAAGGAGTGTAGATAATTAGGATAGAATGAGTTGTGTGTGTATATATATTGCTCCAAGGTTAATAATTTTATATTTATTATATTTAATTTTTATAATTTATTTTAAGTTAATTTTGTTAATTGAAACTCTAATTTGCATTACTGCTAGAAATTTTAATTGATATTATTTTTTAACATAAACAAATCAATGTTAGTAGTCATTTTAAATGGTCAATTTGTGTGGTTTGGATGGATGATAGTGGCGGTGACATGCATAAAGGATCATGATATTTAGTGTGATATATATATATATATATATATATAAGATAATAATAATAATAATAATAATAATAATAATAAATCTATAAAGTTTTAACTATTTATGATCGACTATATGAATCTTTTATCATTATTATGATCTATAAAAATATTATATTTTTTAAATTATATTGAAAATATTTAAATATTAAATATTCTTTTATCTCTTCTCATATCAGTAATAGTAATCAACAAGTCAAAAAGGTCAAAGAAAAGCAATCAAGAATCCAACCCTTTGTGGGAAAAAAAAAATCAAATCCAAATTAAAAAATAAATTTAGAATTTTTTTTAAAAACAATATATACATGATATTTTAATATTTAAGAATAAATATTTTTTAGACAGATTTTCCATTGAAAGGATAATCATATCTAATCGATATAAATCAATTCTAGGATTTAGTTAGAATTTGAGGATGTTTAATAATTTCCTAATTTAGGTGGCAACTTCAAGTGTCAAAGATTCTCATTAAAAAAAAAAAAAAGACATATCCATGGATTTTAGAACTTTTTATTCATTCATTATTCAATTGCAGTAGTAAACTTAAAGAATGAAAAAAAAAAAGGTTCAAGTTTATAGAAAATAAGATTTCCTCAATTATACGAGGAAATCTCTATATTTTATTGAGATAAATCTTTTCTCGGGACGTGTTAATGTGTTTAAGCTTTTTCGCTTCTTCAATAATTATTATCTTCTATTATTTTCATCAGAAGTTATACATAAACTAGAACCGATTAGATGAATGTTCTAAGCATAATATCCACTACTTGTGTCAAAAGAAATCATATTTGTCCATGATTGATCTGCACTTGGACCGACATTGTTCCTTGAATCTCATATCTGTCTCCTGTTTGAATACAGTTTTCCTCTTTTTGTTTGCATGATTCAGTTAACAAATTCAAATTTAGTTATTTTCAATGAAAAGAATAATAGCAAAACAGTGACAGCCATTATCTCTTCCCAAAAGAGAGTTTTGAGTGTCATTGGTCCCTTTTTTTCTGCAAGTAAAAAAGATTGATCGTATGTGCCGTGAGAAGATGTTTCTCCGAGTTGCTATCTCACTAAAAAGCATATGAATTCCGGAATAAGCTTCAGGTTGGGACAATGAATGGAAACAAGTGCGTGCATGTTTCTGCTAAAGATCATAATTTTGCCAGTTGCTAATGTCTGCTTCTCCTTTATGCATATGGGGAGGTGGGAGGTAGTGTTCATGTGGCCCATCTCTGCTAAAAGAGGAGAGTGATGGCAGATGGGGTTCTCATGTTCATCATTTAGCAATAAAATTTATATGATGCCAAGCGAAAATGAAGCTACATTTGCATCAAGTTAAAGTTATTCACCGGAGATTACTTTCTTTTACAAGATTTATTATAAGAATTCCAAGATTCTTTTTTTTTTATACAATATATATTAATACATTAAAGTTCTACAAACAAACAAACCTATTGTGTTTTGTAATCTCCTTCCAAAACATCTGCTGCAATTTTAGATCTTCAGTAGAAAGGAGTCTTTTGGTCCATAATGATAGATCAAAAATTGCTTCAAGTACTCAATTTCTTAACATCTCTTGAAAAGATGATGGTGATGTCCAATTGATATTTGTTATGATCCGACAAATAAAGATAATTATATCATTAACTTGATAGAGTTAAATAGCTAATCTAAAATGTTTAAACTAAATCTAAACTATAAATCAAATAAAGTCTTCTCTTTATGTCCACAAGATCATACCATCAACAAATTTAGATATAGCATTGTCTCTGAACCATTTCATCTCTTGTTTCCAATCCAGTTTTACTTGTGGCCATATATTTTTAGACAAGTCATGGATATATAAATGTTTACCCTCCTCACAAGCCAAGAAAAATGATTTTAGCATGCCTTGGTACTACTATATTGCCTCTCATGCATTTCTAATGCTGAAATAATGTTCAGCTTCATTAGTAATACATCTTCACATCTGCATGTTTATTGATCTCGTATCTTTTAGTTTCCTCCTCAAAAGTAGCCACATTTGATGCCATTGCAAGGGAAGACTCAGCAACCATTAGTCACCAAATTCCTGTCACTTGGATGGGACCAAACTGTAGCCTAGGTTTAGGTGCAACCAAGGATAAATGTGGGACTGCCACAGTGACCTTGCAAACTTGATAGCAGTTCCCCTGGTTGAGTTGAATCCTTCAGTGTGGATGATATGCATCACAAATGGATAGATTTAGAGATAAATAGAAATCAAGATGATTGTTCCAAAAAAAAAAAAAAAAAGGAAGAAAGCAAGAGCATCTCTTAGATCTCCATATTAAAAGACAATGAAAATTCTGCATGTTTGTGTGCTTATGATCAATAACCATGGACTTCAATTAGGACCTTTCCAGTGCAAGTGAAAGCCTATCCATCTTCGCTATCTGGTAACTAAGCTTGCTCCTACGACAGCTACCAATTTGCTTTCAGTCTAATAAGCTCAGTGGTTATTTCATGTGCCCCAGTTGCCAGAATATCGATTTCATTGGAAGCTGAGGAATGTTTGTCTTGCAGCAAAACAGCTTGAAACTGGTAAGAAAGCTCACTAGTAACTCTTCTTTGTGGTCCTATGACAAAGAAGGCAACTGGTGGAAAGGCTTTTGGATATCCACAGCTAGCTAGCTAGCTTAGTTTCTTACCCAAGAATCCAGCTGAAACTTTTCTTCCTCATCCATTTGGAGGGCTTATCACCAAACATAACTTTCAAATGATGAAGTTGATGCCTAACATGTCAGATAGAAGTCACTTATACTAGCCAAGGAGACTGCCTGTGAATCCAAAATGGTTTCTGAGGCCAGTAAAGCCATCAGGAGGACACAGGCAAGTCATCCTTGGCTACCAAAGATGGACTCTCATCTCCATGTATGACATCCCTTCATGGTTAGTGATGATCGAAGTCGCAGCTGTTGCTTACCTATTTATACAGTGGGGAAGCGAAGAAAGAAGTCAGATGGGTTGACAACGTGGCTCACCCATGGCCTTTTGTTTGCAATCAATCCCTGGCTGTCTCCTGGATATGTAGAACATATTCTTCTGGTGATGTGACACAAAAGGGACCATATCGGAATATTGACATCAATCTTGCTACTTGATTTCTTTTGGATAGGAGATCTTTGAAGAGAATTAGAACAATCTTCACAGTTTTCATTCAATGAACAAGAAGAACAACTCCATTGAAAGAAAGCATGTTTATCTTTCTAATGCATGATTCCATTCCAAAACCGACCATGCAAACATCAAAAAGTCTACTGATTTTGACTGCTGGCAATAGGATCAATTGTGTACATAATTATTTGTGATCAAATTTTATATATAAGCCCATATGAGGTAATGGATTAAGTAGTAGCATAGTTAGTGCTTGATACCTTTTGACTATTGAATTCCGATCTCATTGTAATTTATTATAGAACATAAGATTGATCTCTTCCATATATGCCTTCTGACTTTTGGTTATATCACAAAGTGGAAAGTCAGATGTGCCTAGAAATATAAATGAGGTTGTGTTTAGAATATATTTATATTCTTAATATACAGTTGAGAAAATTGATTTGAATGAATATATAGTTTTTGAATGTTCTGAGTGTTTGATATGAAAATTATATTTTAATATATATTAACGTAAATATTTTTTGATAAAATTATATTTTAAAGGTCCATTAAAATAATTTTAAGGGTATGGTGAGTGTATTATAATAATTTTAACTTAAATATTTTGATCAATGATTAGGATCAAATGGAGTTATTAGCCAATTAAATTATTAGACTCTAACATATATTGCCTATTTTAATAGACAAAGAACAAGAAAAGAAAAAAAATTATAATTGAATCAAATTAAATTAAAAATTAAAAAAATTATAATTTAATTTTTTAAGATTCTTTTCATATTTTCTTTTTCCTTGAGTAAATTAAAAAATTAGATTAGAATTATTCTGTCTGTTGCCATATGACAATTTGTGATATGCAAAATAACTCATAACTAATCAAATTTATTTAAATAAGAGATAGATAAAATTGGTTCCTCATCACTAAACAAAATTAGCTAAAAATATCAAAGTAAATTAATTGATAAAGTTATAAGTATAATCCAAGGGTGACAAAAGAATATGATCACTTAAGCTAGCAAAGATTGTTCTCATAAATGTTGTTATCTATTGTACAAAAATCAAGGAGAGGATTATAAGAACTTGTAGGGAGTATTTTTGGGGACAACACTGCCTCCAAACTCTTTAGTTGGGAATTGGGACTTACTAGTAAGCATAGATATGATCAAGATATTAAAAAATCAATTCTAGCCAAAGGAATCTTTTTATTCTTAACTATAGTAAATCTTTGCCACAAAGTATAAAAGTATGATACCTTGAAACACTTAATCCCACTATGCAGACCATTAAGGGGGAGGGTTAAGGAAGCTGATAGGCATGAGGAGGAAGATCAACAATAAAGAGGAACTTTGGATCTCCAACATTTCTATCTACAAATGTTGGGCCACCTTCTATAATGTGCTTGAATTGAGAGAGTTTTTTTTTATTTTATTAAAAATGGTCAACGAAATAGTAATTTATTTTTTTAAAGTATTTCACATTAAAATTGTGGATAGAATCTTGAATATTTATATTTTCCTTGATCCGAATGAGGATAAATGGTATTGAGTCCTTTGGATGTTATGACAACCAAGAGTATTATGAGTGAGAGGCAAACCTTCAATGACTACTATAATGGTTGGACGACAACAAAAAGTTATTCCAAAGGTAAAAATAAATGTTCTTATGGAAAATACTAAGGTGAAGGTTACTAGCAATCTATTAATCTTTCACGTGAATCCGCTACCTATATACTTTTTTTTGTTTTTGTTTTGCCCTACTACCTTAAGCTATTAGTGGATGATCCAAGTTAAATTAAGTCATCATTTCGATACATCGAAGGATGGTTTAGTAGAAACAGGCTAATCGAGGTGCGAGGGTTGGATAGATCATTTGGAACAATCACAATAATTATCATTTTCACAAATGCAGTGTAACTCTTATTCTTTTACTTTAATGATATTAAGAGGTGGAATGAGCTTGAGGAACATAAGGGGAATATGATGGAATCAAGAGAGTTACTCACAATTCTATTCCATGTAATTTGAACTTGGAATGCCATGCTTCCTTCAAAAGTATTGTGAGTTTGCATGCTTTAGTTACATTATGAGAATGATCATTAATTACTGTTGGATGTGGGGTTAGACGACTTCATTCAATCTTGCAAAAGGAAGTATATTATATATATCCTTCAAGGAGTAAAGCTGGCTCACATGAAGGGTTTCCTTTGACTAAGACCAATTCTCAATAGATGATCAAGTTCTTGAACAAAAATTTAGAGGTTCCATGGCATGTGAATAGCATTAGAAATCAACAATCCATCTTTTGCTGAAAATGTCACTGTTGTTCAATGGAAACAGTTGAGACTCGAACGAAACATGGAAGCAAGCATACACCTCTTCTATCTCAAACAGTGACACAACAATGTGTCTCTTCTTCAGCACGGGTCATATTGTTCTTAGCAAGGTTCGTAATACCGTATCGTATCGGTGTTTCGACCTAGGCTCGATATCGGTACGGTACGATATACCGAGCGGTACACTCAGATGTGTCGAGTACTGTAGCTATACTATAATATTACAGTGCACTCAGATCGGTAATAGGCGATCCGCGTACCAGCAACCTGTCGGACTGGTACGTACGGCCCGGACCGGACGGTACAGTTCGATACTATAGATCATGGTTCAGAGACAAATTTCACATAGACATAGAATCAAGAAGATGTGAAAAAGTGTTGAAGAATTGACGGGACTATCTATTTAGTAAACATAACAATCATTCTTAGCATTAATTCAGCTTAAACAATTGAGTTTTTGGGTTGTATTGAGATTCAATCTTTGTTTATGATTATACTATCCAATTCACCTCAAACTCAAATTCTCATTAAAATAAGATATTAAAGCAAGTGGAGAAAATTATAATTAATCATAACAAATTTATTCGGATAACTCAAGACAAATCATGATTTCAGTTGAATGAGGATTAGTCACTCAGGTTAAGCTGTGGTATGACTGAATAAAAATGATAGATGTGTATCAGTGAATCATCCTAACTGAATGAATGAAGATAAACCATACCATAACATATATATATATATATATATATATATATATATATATATATATATATATATATATATATATATATATATATATATATATATATATATATATATATATATATATATATATAGAGAGAGAGAGAGAGAGAGAGAGAGAGAGAGAGAGAGAGAGAGAGAGAGAGATAAAAGTAAGCCAAATATCCAAAGTAAAGCTATGATTTGGCAAATAAGAGTAAGCCACCAAGATCAAACCTGAGTTCCATGTCAAACTGTAGTTTGACCGAAGGAAGATGAGCCATCAGGTACAGTTGTGGTCCGACAAAAGAAAAAATGGATTATACTATACTTAATCCTTATGCATATGGTGGGGTTATACATCCATCCCTAAGCATCAGTTTATGATGATGAAGCTGAGGTCTAACATGAGAGATAAAGGTCACTTAGAGTAGCCAAGGAGACTGCCTGTGAAGCCACAACGGTCGTCTGAAGCCAGACAAGACCTAAAGGAGGACACCGGCAAGTCATCCTTGGCTACCAAAGATGGACTCTTATTTCCATGTAAGACATTGCTTCATGGTGCTGTGATGGATGTGGTAGAGCTTGCTTGGCTATTTATATTGTTGGCAATGGAAGGAAATCAGGTATGGAATTATTGCCTTTAGTCTGCAATCCTTGAAGAGATCTTGAACATGTAGAACATATTCTTCTGTTCTGATGCCAAGAGGGGCCACTCTGGAATATTTGACACCAACCCTCTTGCTTCTTTTGACAGGAGGATGACAGTGTAGATATGCTAATATCTACAAAGAGAATGATAACAATCTTTACATGTTCCATTCAATAAACAAGGAGGAGAAGAGCCTCACAAAATCCATTCAGTAAACATATGAAAGTATGTATGTTTGCTGAACAAAATATAAGTTCTGACATCTAATGTTCCTTAGGAAGGATATGAAAGCATTCAATCACAAGTTTGTATATGGCAGAAAAGGGAAGGAGTTGACCAGCATATATGGATAAGATGATGCTCAAAATAATTCGAGCATCTTTGCATAAAAGAACAGGCAAGGAGGCCTTTGAGAGATCTTATCATATCCTTTTTAGTGCTTTATCGGATTCATGATTCCATTACAAAAGTCATCTTAATGAATATTTCAAAAAGAAAATTGACTTTTTCTTTTGTTTCTTTCTTACTTTTTGTGCCAAATCAGTAGAGATCTTGACTGCTATGGAGCTAGGGACAATTTAGGGTTTATCAAATGATTGTGTTTGGAGTCATTTATTCCTTGGTTGAACCAGTGGATAAGAGGTTAAAAAAGATTTTGGAAATAAAATATAATATATGTTATGTTAATAATACAATACATATAGATAAATAATAATTTCAGTGATATAGTCAAATAGCATGATTTAGATGATGACAAGACAAACAAACATGCTGAGAAATTTTTTTCTCTTTCATATTAAATCCTAATAATAAAAATAATTAAATCTCCTTGAGAAAAATTCAAGTATTTTTAATAATAAATAATGGTATTTCAAGATTAAAAAAATGTATATATGAAAGGTATATAAACATAAAAAAATCAAAGTGCTTTTGGATGTATAGATAATTTTCTGTGAAGTAAAAAAAAAGAAGATAATTAATATACAATTTTAAAAAGGTAATTGAGGAATGAATAAATAATACCCTGGAAATAAATTATTTAGATTAATATCAGAATTGAAAACAAATCAAGTCCTAAACCTCTATCTATGAGGTACTTATTTCTTTTTCTATTTAACTTGTGCTTAATTATTTGAGACAATTAATTAGATTGTTGATAAATGAGACTCTTAATGTACTAAAGACACTTAAACAAGGAAATATTGGCCTGTATGAAGCAATTCACAAAAAGAAATTTTTTTCCTTACTTTACATGCCAAATCTATATTTTTGCTCCTCTTTGATATTAGAGTGAGAAGGACCCAAATGCATACCTATTTGACTAATTAGGATAAACATGTAATGTTTGTAGTTTGAGAATTTTTGGAAAATTTAAATGTGTCCAATATAGAATTTGAGTTGGACTAATTAGTAGTAGGTTGACATATAAGTTCATAACTTAATAACTTGACTTGGAGGTTGTATTGATTTGATGGATAAAATAAATTTTAATAACATAGGAAACTTGTGCTTTGACTTAATGAAGGTGATCCACCAAAGTCAAGCTAATGGTATATCATAATTAATATATTTGGATAAATATGATCCGAGAGGAGAGTTCGAGTCGAAGTAAGTCTAATTCGACTCAATTGAAGTTTAAGTCAGACTCTAAATTGATCTCGAGCTAATCGAACGAAGCTCAAGCTCGAATTCAAGTTCAAGAACAAGATCAAACATAAGTCTCAATCAAGTTCAGTTCAAATTAAATTTCGATACAAGTCTAATTCAAATTCAAGTCCAATATGATCAAACCCAATGAAAGCCTAATCTTAAGCTTTGACTCAAGTTGTGGCCGACCAACCTAAAGAACCAGTCTTCCTCAATTCGATTTCTACTCGGACTTAAAGATTGACTTGCACAACTAATAAGAGGGAGAACTAAGGGGCATCATCATCATCCTAGAGAAGAGAGTCCTAATCCAATTAGGATTACTTGGTTAGGACTTCATCCTTTCATCTATCCCCCTTCAAAGCATCTCCTAAAAAGACATTCAAAGGCTTCAGATGATCCAAAAGGTTAGTCAGTCTTCTTCCAACAGCAACTCTCGATCGAGTTCTAGCAACAATCTTCTAAAGTTAATCAGCCTAAAACCTCAGTTCTAGCCGAGGGAAGTGTAGAGAAATAGAGGGAGGCATTGTTATTCTTATTCCAATAGCAATCAACTACCCTTCTTCCTCCAACCAACAGCCATAGTCTTATTTGACTTCTTCCAATGGCCACAGCTTTGTCTAGCATTTATTGTCCATCTATTGTAACCTCAGGCAGAGGTTCTTGTGAGGAGAAACAAGGAGGAGAACCGAAACCAATAGTAAGTTTTCTACGTTAAGCAACTTGCTCATTTAGCGTAAGAAGTCCGAGCAATTATCTCTCCCATACTCTTTGCTTATTTTAGGTTCTTTGATATCATACAATAGATGTTGGTTTCCTTTTAGTGTTTTTAGCTTTTCTACTACACGCTTTCATCTGCTCTACAAAACAAACAATCGCTCGGTGAAAGACTCAGATTTCTTGAGTCTAATCTAACAAACTAAAAATAAATCAAGTATTTTAGGTACTATAATTAGATTTAAATTACTTGAAGAAGTCCTAATTAGAGAGAATTTACTATAAAAATAAAAGTATGATATTCTCTCTAATACAAGAAGAAACAAAGATACCTTCTCTCTTGTAATAGGAGAAACAAAGAAAGAGAAAAAAAAACTCACAGATATTGTTTAGTAAAATGGAATGCTTTGCTATAAAAATTGTATATATATTTATATATAAGATTTTAAGTATTTAAAAAAGCATCAAATCTCTAAGAGACATTTGGATCTTTCTCCCTATCATGATTACTTACTATGAAGTTCATCGCCTTACGATGATTTACGTCACAAATCTTGTCATAGCTTAGAAGAAATCTTGTATAATATTGCTTATCAAAAGTATTGTGGCTTTGCATGATATTATGTTTGTTGTATGTTTTCTATAGACTTTTAGATCCTAATTTGTGTCCTTTGTTTCCTATGTTTTGAAATAATAGGATATGTCCATGCAATACATCTTACTATCTTTTACTTTACCGCAATATCTTTTTGTTAAACTAAATTGTGGTTATATCATCAAAGTTTTTATTTCTATATTCTGCAGAACTGAGGGAAAATTAGTAGTAGTTTATGTGTCATTTTCAGTCTCTAGCATTAATTAACTATTGAATCATGTTAGTGATTGTGTTAGCTTATCTCTCCATTTCTTTTTTGTTTTCTGTGAGACATTTTCCTTGCTCTGAAATTTTAGTATTGGCCTTCTGGAAGAGACATGAATTCTTTGACAACACCACCATGAGGAAAAAGAAAAGAAGAACAATAAGAAGATCTTGGGGTTGCATGTTGGATGCTTTACATGATAGGAGACAATCACTACAGACTAACTATTGAAAACTAGTGATATATGTGTTGGATGCTTCTTTACATGAGTGGATTATGGCCATGGATTGACAATTAGAAATCACAAAGTCACATTTGCTTCAAAAGAACACACACACACACACACTTAATGATGTTAAGCAGATGTGTGTTCATTATCTTGTTGTACATTAGTTGTTGCTTGAATGGTCAGTGTGTCAAAAACAAGAGCCACCAATTGATAGCTCTACATCAACCAAGCTCTTACAAAGAGACCTCAGTCACTCATATGTTGAATACACCACTTTATATTTATGTATGATGCTTGATTAGTTCAAAACCTTTTTTATAAGAAATTATTACTATATATATATTTTTTTTGTATAAGTTCCCTACAAGGAGCTGTAAGTCACACTGGGATGTACAAATCACTAACATGATATGCCAGTATATATAGAAATTATGCATTTTCTTAGACTACAAAAAGGGACTAACATGAAGATTTGTTATAATTGAACTAATACATTCTGCTGATCTCCTACTGTTGAAATATATAGGTTTACATTGTCCATTATTGATGACATTAGCAAACTACAACAATCCATCATAGTTGTTATATTTTGCTAATGTTAACACAAGAATATGTGAATATGGAGAAACTTCATTGCTGTGGCTACAAGGAATTGTACAACATGACAATATTTATGAAATTATTTAATTAAGAGTGCTATTTTTTTTATTCTTTTGTGCTGATTTGTAATGTAAGGGAATGGATGAATCAATCAAAATTTTAACAATCAACAGAATCGTCATCTCTAAAATTATATATATATATATATATATATATATATATATATATATATATATATATATATATATACATATATATATTACACTCATTCTAAAATCAAAGGATAAGAATTTATAAAAAAATATATATTTTTAATTTACAATAAAAATCAATATAACATTTTGGTGACACAAAATTCTATTTACATTACTTTTTGTGAAGCCAAAAATACATCTCATCATCTGCTTCAATTAGATGTGCATTTTTTGTTACTTTAATAAAAAGGTTAGCAATCTCACCAATCAGAATAATATTGAATACATCAAGAAAAAGTTTCACTTTTGTTTTAGTGCATCCCAAAATAGTGTAACACTATTAGGGCCCATTTTTTAGGAACCACCAAAATTGATAATTAAGCCACATGATGATCACTTGAGTCGTCAACCGATTTTACTGATTTTTTAGAAAAATAAATGTTCTTCCAACTATGAATTGCATGTTATAATAATTAAGAGTTTTAGCAGGAATATTTCACTCTCAGTTAATGGTGATTATATCTACAATCTGAAAAATAATAGTACAGGAAAATAGAATGTGATTCATGCAAGGCATCAATTCTAAAAGCATCTAAAAAAATTGTAGTTTCACTAGTGAGTCAAACAGAAGGCCTTATATAATTAATAAAGCAGATGCATGTAACATGTACTGCTTCTTTATGTAGGTCAATTTCTAAATCATTCTCATTATGTCAAAGAGCATATATGCTTTTGTAAGCTGAAAGAATTGAATTAAAACAGACTATTGGAGAGTGAATTGACTTGAAAAATCATAAAAGAAAATAAAACAATACACATAAAGAAAACTATGGATTAAGATTAATTCTTGTTCATGTATATCTTTCAAATTAGCTTTCAAAGGGGTTATAAGGTAGACATAAAGAAATTTTACTAAGATACATAATAAAGTACAAAAATAGAAATCTAGATAAGTACATGTAGGAGTTGAATTGCATAACAAAGCACAGTTGATATGCAACAGAGTTGACTTTAAAGCATTAATTAATTTGAGACACTTAATATGTAGGTCAACTCCCTGCACCAACTTTTGGTTATAATACATCGTTTCCAAGTAATTAAACTAAGATTACCGTTCATTTATGAAAGCTACAATAATAATAAATGGAATGGATGGACTATATGCCCTGTGATGTTTGGTGTTGAAGACAGTAAGTTGAGATGATGGTTTAAGATAGGAAAATAGGTGTCTTGTTTATGCATGACATTTGTGCTTTCTATCACCTTATCCATAATGAGAAACTAAGGAAAGAACAAAGACTAGCTTAAGCGAAACCACCAAGTGGAGAATCAAAGTCTGGGGGGGGTTGGATTGACAGCAGCACACTAAGAACCAGCAGGTGAAGTCCCACTGGGAAAAGGTGATGGAATAACTTGGTGGGTGGGGATGAACTCCAAAAACAAGCAGGAAACCCTAGAAAAGGTCGATCCCCTTGTTGTGGTTATGTTGTCCAAGCCTTTGAGAGCACGAAACAACCATTCCTGGCATGGTCGATGGACCCACCACCACCAGCCCTGCTGGGACCTACCGAGGTGAAGAACACTTCCCCCTTCCTCCTCCTCCTCCTTCTTCTTCCTCTCTTCTCCCCACCCTGCAAGACTTGCAGATGTCCATCAGAAAACTTAGGTGTGTGTCACTTATCAGTCATGACAAGCACACAGATGGCTGGGACTGTGACAGTATTATTATCTAATCTCAACATGTCTCGTTTTGATTCGAAGAATACCATGTCTTTATAATTAAGTACAAATTCTAAGGTTCATGAACATATATTTTCACTATCAAACAAACCATGCATAAATCATTCTACTTTGCGGTAACATGTTGTAGGTATGGAGTACAGGCCTTATGTAGCGAGCGTATTGCACTTACCAACCAGACCACCACGCCTGCTTTTTTCTCTTGATCACCTCTCTCTTGACCCTCTACCTCAAGCCATCCTAAGAGGAGATCGAATCCATGACCGTTTGCATGAGCCTCACCTGAGTGGTTAGGCACCTTATGTAGTCCGCTGTTTCCTCGAGCAGCCTGCAGTAGTCCATGCCTGTTCCTCCGGGTACCAGCTTGCGAAGAACCTCAGCTCGATCGATCTCTATTACTACTTGAGGTCTCGCGATCCTTGGCCTCCTGGGAAGGATCACAGGCCTGGCTCTTCGGCAGCGGAGCTTACGGAGCAAAGCGCGGCTCCAAGCTCGCCTGTGCCCGGCGGAGTAGGCCATCGACGCGTAAGCAGCGCGCCTTATTCTACGGCTGCGGCTGGCGACCGAGGTGTTGCTTGCGGTCTGCTGTATACGAGAGAGGCATCTGAGGAAGTGGGCCGCCATCAAGGGCTTGGAGGGGTGAAGGTTCCGATTAGGGTTACAGTCTCCACTGTAACTCTTTGGTTCCATAGGGGAGGAAGGAGGACAGTGAGAGAGAGAGAGAGAGAGAGACTGAAAGAGAGATGGCTATAAAGGGATCAGAAGATAGGATTGGATGGATATATAACGAGGTGAGGGGTCTTTTTAAGGTACGGTTTCTTAGGATTGCTGCTCTTCTGACACACAAGAGGGTCCGGCTTGATCTCAGAGACACAAGGCAAGGGAAAGGGGAAGGGCAATCCCAACTCTGACACACGCGTCAACATGCAGAGATCTCCTCCATTTCGTGGCTACAAAACATGCATGGGTGGCAAAAGATGGCACAGTATGTACATAGGAGAAACACTATTAACTCCTTAGCCACTATATGAATAGCCTAAAGAAAGAGACAGAGGGAGAGACAGAGAGAGAGAGAGAGAGAGTCTTTTGAGGAGGAGGAGGAGGAGGAGGAGAAGGTAGGAGGAGGAGGAGGAGGAAGAAGGAGGAGTTGGAGAAGTGGGTGGTGGGGCCATGGGAGAGCAAACCACCACATGAGTGCACATGGAGTAAATGACCCACTTGGTGGGGGTGATGGGAACAGGTTTTCCCCCTTAGCTTTCTGCCTTTATCACGGCACTTGGTTTCTTCCTTTGCCTCTCCGTTTGGTTTCACGTCCATGACATACCCATCTCTTTCTCCCTCCCCTCCCCTCCTTCCTTCTCCTCCTATCACAAAAATATAAGAAAGAAAGAAAGAGAAGAAGAAGAAGGACAAAGCTCATCCTCCCCCTTACTTCTTCACTGTGTACATGGTGCACCATAAATTAAATATATTAGCAACCACAACAACAATTATTCACCCAACTCAGAATGTTTGATTTGGGTGTTACATTTCTTAATTGAATCTTAAGAAGAAGAGAATTTATTTCTGGATAAGTGACAATGATACCAGTTGTTTTGATGGGTCAAATCCAGAACAGCAAATACATCAAACAGTGCAAGGCAGACATTTATGGTGGTGCACATGAGTTTTGCTTTCATGTGTGCTTGCATGACAGACTCAATAGTGCAATGAATTGCGATGGAAATTAAATTCTCTTTCTTAAGTTTGTGGGAAAAGGACAATGATCAATCTCGAGATGGATACGTCAATTAGAACAAGATCAGTGTTCTTGATTCTTTTCTCATTGAAACTTGTATTTCCTCCTCCATACTCGTATCGTGTCAATCAACTAAATGAACACTGTAAATGGATGCTGATCCAAGCGGATAGATGAAGCTTCTCAAGTTAATATTTTCATTATTATTATTATTTTAATCATCTTCTAAGTATTCTAACTTACAATAACAAAAAATAATATATGGCAGGAAACTAAGTTTAATCGTAAAAGAGTTAATAGTCCTTCTTCTCTTATATCATACATACATACATACATATATACAAGATTTATCTCTATTCAAACACAACTCTTTGTATACCTTCTAAAATAAACTTAATAAATTTACGCATTTTCTTTCGCCCTCTTTAGAAACTCTATAGAGAAACGCAAGAGCACCGAAAAATATTTCACATCTTATAATTCAATTTCTAATTCTAATTCATCAAAGTGTTTGAATCTAATCACGACTCCTAAAATACTTCCAACCTATACGTATGTACAGTACATGCATAGACATGATCGTGAGTTAAATCATGTAGGATTCGTCGAGCAACTTAGATGTGCCTAATGGAGCGGCTTTTACTTCTCGTATAAGGATGTGTCTAATTCGATTGCTGCCGACGTATGATTTGGGTGTGATCTATCTGTCATGGATTTGATTTCTTGGGTGTCTCAACTACACATCGATGGGTGAGAGATAAGGTTAGAGCAGTAGTACTAAAGAGTCAGCTTCAATCTGTTAACGTTCCACATTGCTGGAAAAGGTGACACATTAGCTTCATTGTATTATACGCACTAAACACTGCTGTCATGGAAAAGCATGTGTATGGTCCAAAAACATTCTCTCAGGTTCACTGCATTGCTGGTGCACATGCAGATTCTTCAATTCGATTTCTGTAGTTTTCATGGCCCTAAATGTATGTATAATCTTGTGGTACATGCATTTAGTTCCAGGAATCAATATACAAAGCTCACTGCTGTCCTGCTAACCTATATAATCAATTCACTTGGCCAAGTTTTGGACCACGACTGTACTAATAAAGCCAGGCAAGGCATATTATCTTCTCTTGGCCATCAGACATAACCACAATGGATGTGTTGCTCACAGTGGTTGATTACAGCTGAGGTTGACACCTTGAACATATCAAACTAGGGGGAGGGGATGGAGCAGTTTGAAGTTGAAGCTACTAAGTATATATCTAAATCAATGCAGCATATAATATATGTTTCAGTGGATAAAGATTATTCCAAGGAACAGCAGCAAGTTGTTGATGAGATTCTAATTAGATTGACATTTCAAGTTGCATAGAGGTTTGATAGAGTCAAAATTAAAATTGATTGTCAATCTGACATGATGAAATTGATCTAAACTAATCCTTTTTTCCCCAGTATTATTGCCTATGGAAGAGAGAGAATTTAACTTAAGAACAAAAAAAAACATCTTCGAAAAATTAAATAACAATTTGATCATTGTGGGCATAAAATGTCTATAGAACTCAAACCTAGTTTAGTGAATTCAAAATGAAGAAATATCTGAAAATTAATTATATATAGTGTCGGCTATGTTGATTTAACGAGGGATATTTTTTTTAGGCATTACACTAACGTAACACGTCAGACCAAATAGTGACTAGTCTTGAGTCTCGGCTCGCAAAATAATAATAAAAATAATAATAATAACCTAATAACAACATAGTCAATTATCTGCGCATCTATTGAAGATGCCGAGAAAAATATTGCTCCAACTTTTGTGAAAGAAGGGCCAAATGGAAGAAGGAATAGTGTGGACATAATTAATTGTATTAGCAAGTTGACCAGTGTAGGCATCCAAGCAATTCCCTCTCATTTATGGAATCTCTTGCAACCACAAAAGCACCTTATGATGATACTTATATTCTGATTAGCTTACAAAGTAAGCATAATATGAAGTCTTTTTGCCCCACACTATCACCTACCACATATATTAGTTTACCTTAATTTTGCCCCAGAGAAGGGTTATTCACATATCTATTGTTTCAAAAGTTTGGAAATAGTGCATTTTCTCCAATCAATTTTAATAGTGCTTCATATTATATATCTCCCACTAATATCCATCCAATGGTTAGTCACTAATAATCATGATTGTCAATTGTTAGTCTGAATACAAAAATTAAAATACACAAAATATCTTATATACCTTTACAATTCTTACCATCTTAATGAAACTTTTAGTAATAATCTTAGGTTTGATAGTCAAATAAAAATTAACTCCAAGGGAATATAGTTTGTAGTTCTTTTAGGTCTTTGCATGGATATACATACTATGTTTAAATCTAGAGAGAGAGAGAGATATATATATATATATATATATATATATATATAAATCATTAACTTAAGAGGAATATATAGATTCAAAAATTAAATTAAATTTGTCTTTTATGCTACTCTATAGAACTCAAATAAAGGAAGATAAATGGGCACTCAAGAAATTAACTTTCAATGCAGTGCTCCAAGCAACCTGAGAACTTAAGAAGAACAATCTTAAATATTTATTTGTTAATAAGATCAATCATCCAAATGATAATAGAATTGGATATCATTTGGTATATATTGATATACTGTTAAATCAATTACATATATATATATATATATATATGAAAATGATAAAGAGTAATTGATATGGAAATATGCAACCTTGACAAGGGAGTACAACCCTCTTGTCCGAGGTGGTTATCATTTCACCCATCGTAGAATGGACGTATGACCTAACACATAAGATAGGAAGGGTGATATGATTAGAGATTGTTGCATGACAGCAAAGTAGATGGTGTCCAATGGTTCATCATTTAAGAACTCATCGTAGGCACATGCACGTGTACGTGACACATTACCAGATCGATCCATCACCATGCAATGTCCAAATTATTTTGATTGATGGATACTTTAGAGAGAAGTTTATATATATATATATATATGTATATAGATAGATAGAGAGAGAGAGATAGAGAGAGAGATAGAAAGAGAGAGAGAGAGATTTATCAGCCGCAAAAATTATACGGCTAACGAGTAATAATTGCAAATGCCATCGATTTTGGTTGTGCATAAGGGTTGGTGTTGAGTTGGATCATGAATCCCAATTCATCAATCAGTGCATAAGTGTACTGATCCGCATGAAAGATGTTTCCTAATTTGAGTTTCTTAAGGATCAGCAGAGATCTGAAAGGGATGAGTAGTCTGAGATCACTGAGATGATCCAAATTTTACTTGGAATTATTTGATGATAAAGGGTGCTTAATGAAACCCGAATCAAATTATAGCTGACCTCAACTTTGATAAGGCACACAGATCATCGTCTATGATACATCGAGAAAGAACTCCATACAGTACAGTGTAAGGCTCTCACCAATGATGTCTACTAACAATATGAGCTGACAAAAGCTAAATGCCAGCCCTAATTAAGAGGATTTCATGACCTTAATTAACTTAGGATAATAAAGGTTGGGTTGACTTGATTGAATTTTAGCCCATATCACAAATGGCTGTTGCTAAGATCTGTCCTGTCAAAATCCATATGGGCTACACTAAAGTCTATTCATTGATAATTGCCCAGTCAATCTGCTTTCTCAAAATATAATATATACATCGTAAGAAGAATAAAAAAGAAAGAAAGAATATGGCCTAAAGTTGTCCACAGAATTTTTCTCAAGTAATCTTTCACAGCATTATTCCTATCCAAAAGAGGAGAATAGTAATATGGGATTCTTGTGGCATGCAAGAACAATTAGATCCACATGACTAAGGAGATTAAGAACTTAGGTTTAGGTTCGATATATAAGTTTTGATTTATGAAGAAAAGTTTCACATTAAATGTCTAGTTATCTTGGTAGGTATCAAGATCAGATTCATGACAAACTGAGCTATTAACATGCAGGTACATTACCTTGTAATCCAAACTGAGGACGACAAGATAAAAAGGACATAACTTGCACCAGGAACATTGGAGCTCAAATCATGCTTCTCGCTTGTTCCTTTTTGGATTTACAGATATGTGGATGAGGAAGACGAGAGTGCTGCACATTTGGCTAGCTTCTTGTTTTTGTGAAAGCGAGGTGATCAGGATGCACACCGATGATGAAGGAGCTGTGCTGTGCCATGCTGTGTGCTGAAACTACTGATGTGGACTGAATGAAATGATGGGAAAACCCATGCGTCTCAAACTTGGACTCGCATGTCTTTGAGAGTTTTCTTGGGAAGACGATGCCAAGGGCCTTCTTGTATGGACCATTTACTAGTGGGAGGAGGAGAGATCTCGGGGGGGGGCGTCGAATCACAGTGGTTTCACATGGAGCAAAACTCCCAAAAGTTTCTTGCATCACTTGGCCTTACCTGCATGCGACAAAGAGACTCGAATAGCCACATATATAGACAACATATCAGAGTGGACAACGTACCGAAAGATGTATCATAGAGTGACTAATGAGTTAAGGTATTGATCAAGATAACTTTAGTCAATTTGAGTCGGTATTATATTGAAACGAAGCTTATTTATAATAAAAGTTATTGGACTTAAAGTTGAAACAAATTTGGGTTATTAAAAGGCTAACGACATAGCCTAAACTAACTAAGTCAACAATTGTACTGCCTATGACATTGGTAGGACTATCAAAGTCTAGTTTTGTAGCATAGCGAGAGTCTAATATTGTGGCTCCATATCAAAAATTATGATGAAAGTACCATACAAGTCTAGTATTGCAACTGTTTCAAAGATTATGATAGTAATACCATTTGGAGTCAATGGTCGTATTAAATGTACACTAAAATATCTAAATTTTAAATTTTGGTTCAATTTTGAAAAAAAATTTAGGGCTATAAATATTCTACTCGGGCTTGGTTGATAGAATATTTATTTATGATATTGTGAAGCATTGCAAATCTTTCTTTGAGTATCGTTTGAGTCTACTCTTTCTTGAATGTAGTTGTTATACTAAGTGTAAGAGATGAGAGGTCTCTTATAAAAAAGTGAGTGTAAAAGCTCTCTCATCTACATAGAAAAGGAGAATATTGTAACAAGGATAATTGATTTTCACCCATTAAATATAATATTGATAGTTTAAGTCAATAATCTTGAGAGAAGATGAATCGAGGGTGGATGTAGATTAGGAAGATTGAACTACTATAAATTGTTTGCATTCTTTCTCTTGCCTGTGACTTTTACTTATAATCATTTACTTTACTTGCTACTCTTATACACACTCCATGATTAAGACCCTAACACTAATAGTTATTGAAAAGTTTGGATTGGTTTGATGAAATTTCAATGAGTTAAATTCAAAAATTAATCACCATATAATCATAAAATATGAGAAAATTGATATTAAACATCATCTTACAATTATGTCTGTGTAGTTTTGAAGAAGTTTGGATTGGCTTAATGAAAATCAACTCGAGTTGCACTCGAGTTATATTTGTTCACTAATTTAATAAAAAATTTAAATTTAAAAATTGATCACCATATAATCATAAAAATTAAAAAAATTACTACTAACCATCTTAGAATCATATCATATGTGTCCTTGATAAGTATAAATTAATTTAGTAAAAATTAACTCGAGTTACATTCACGGATTGAACAAAAATAATTCACCAAATAGGTAGTGTTATCACCTAGGCTTTTTGTGGTAGTAGTGTTATCACCAAATAGGTAGTGTAACTCGAATATAATTCAAGTATAAATAGGTAAATTATCTCTAAACTATCTAAATTTTTCTATCATAACATGCTCCTAACATATTTAGTATCATTTTTTTTTTTTTTTTTAAGATCATTAATTATTGAAATAGGAGATTGCCACATTGAATCTATGATCGAGTGTAAGTTAAATGTAAATAAGAAAATCATCCACAAACCTATCATGATATATTTAGTATTATTTTTTATTTTAGGGTCATTAATTATCAAAATAAAAGAATTCTATATTGAATTTGTGATCAAGTATAATTGGATTGTAACCCGAATATAATCCAAGTGTAAATAAAAAAAATATTCTAAAACATATCCAAACTTCTCCAAAACTATTATAACATGATTGTAACATATTTAATAATATTTTTTTTATTTTTAATTTTAAGATCATAATTGTTGAAATAGGAGATTTCTATATTGAAGTGTAAATAGAAAAATAATCTCGAAACTTATCCAAAGTTCTCCAAAACTATCTTAGCATGACCTTAATATATTTAGTATTATTTTTATGTTTTTAATTTTAAGATAATTAATTATCAAAAAAGTATATTTATATTTTAAATTTGTGATAAGTGTAACTTGAGTGTAATCCGATTATAACTCAAGTATAAATTATTGAACTATCCCCAAACCTATTCAAACTTCTATGCTAGCATCATAATATCATTCTAACATATGTAGTATTACTTCTTTTTTTTTTTTTTTTCTAATTTTAGAATATTTAATTGTTTAAATAGGGAATGTGTGGGATTAAATCTTTGATGAGTGTAATGTGAGTATAACTTGAGTGTAATGTAAGTGTAATTTTAATTTTCTTTCTAAATCTATTTAAACTTTTCTATAACAACCATAACATAAATCTAATATGTTTAGTATCATTTTCTCTAATTTATTTTAATTTTTGGATTATTTTAGAAATATTTTTTTAAAAAGGGCACTATAGTTCTAGGTTGTACTATTACTTGGTCTAAGATAGTACTACCACGCTAGGTTAGTAGAGCACTAGGTATAGGTAGTATCACTAGTTGTTTAGCTGTACTATCACCCCTGGATAGTGTTATACTAGGGTTTTGAGTGAAATTATGACGAGTATAACTTGAGTTACAATAAACATAACCAACCAAAACTTGTCAAAAACTACTATGGCATGAGTATAAATTTGTAGTACTATTTTTCTAATTTTTACATAATTTTAGTGTAATTAACATGATTTTAACATGCAATGATCCAAATGTTATGTTATAATCCTATCCTATGCATAACTCGAGTTAAAATTCACCCAAATCAAAATAAAATTATCTAGAATTACCATAATATGATTCTAAATTGATAAATGCTAATTTTTTTTTTCTTTTGATAATTTTAGTCTAATTAATGAAATTTATCATGTAATGATCCAAATATTATATCGTAATCATATCCCGTATAACTCAAATTAAAATTCACCTAAATTAGAATCAAATTTTCTATGACTGCCATGAGATGATTTTAAGTTTATTAATAGCAATTTTATAATTTTTAGATGATTTTAGCATAAGTAATGGAATTTGGTACACGGTGATCGGAAGAAAACATATCTCAATAAAAAATTATCCTAAAATCTACTCTCCAAATGTCATCAAAAACAAAAATACAAAAAGTATTGTAACATCAATTATAAAATGATAATTTCATATTCAAAATTATCACAAGCTTATAATGTCTCATAATGTTGTGACACACTTGTCAAAAAATTGTATAGGTTTACTTATTGTATAAGTATACTATAAACAAAAAAGCATCTCCTTTAGCCAACAGAGACAATAAAAATTCAATAAAAATTAGATTATAGAAAAAGATTGAAAATATCACATTGCTTTACATTTGAGAATGTCAAACTTATACAAATGATGGATATTTTCATAACTATCGATTTTGATATAATTGTTGACACTTCGAATGACTTGTAGATTTCTTACTGTGACTCGATACTATCCTTATCTTCTTTCTTTTACCTGGCTATTTTACACTCTTCAAAAGTAAGATAATCTTATCATTATATTTTTTAATCCAAAACTACTTGCTTCTTATTGGGAAGATGGTGTTATTATAAGACTTCTATAAATATTTTGTCAAAAGTTAACCCTCACAATACTCATATGGATTGAAATTTAGAAACCCAATAGTAGTTATTGCATGAAAGCATGGAATATCAAATATATCAAAATATCGATATAAGCATATCCTTTTTTTTAAGTGTATTGTAACTATCTCGATATATGTTTGAATTTGGAAAATATTATTCGAATGAGAGTAAACAATATATAATCTCATCTTATCTTTTGACTTTAATATTTCTTCCTCTATCGAGAGTATCAATGTATCGAGCATAGTATTGATAGTTTGACAATGCAAATAAAATTGCTTTGTAACATTTTTTTGCATCATAGTGATCATATATCTTATTGAAAGTTCATAGATATTAGTGAATTCATGCTTTTGAAACCATTTGTTGTTAATATTATATACCTCATCTTATAAAAATTATAGTAGCTTACTTCTCTCAATTTAATTCTAAAATGTAGTTTTTGTATACATTCATTAAACTTAAACTCAGAAGGTACTCTTACGACAGCCTTAAAAACTTTAGCTGCTTCCCTATCGTGCACGTTACTCACTAAATTCTTCGAAAGATGGATCATGTAGTAAACATGATGTGACTTTGGAAATATTTTTTTTACTATTACAAGAATTTTTGGATTTCTATCACAATACTTAAGAATTATAGCACCAAAGTATTTTCTCAACTAAAGAAGAAACCATTTCCACAACTCTCTCCCTCAATCTCTACTACTCCAAATGCGATAGGATATAACTTATTAGATTCATCAATAGCAATCATCATCATCAATACACCAAGATATTTTTTAGATAAATGTGCTACATCTCAACTGATAACACGTCGAATATACTAAATAAAACTATGCAAACATGCATCAAATGCCCAAAAAACTTAACAAAAATATTCTTCCTCCATAATCATTAAATAAATAGTCATTTCATAGTCATGATCTTTCAACTCTCATAGAAAATGTATGACTCACTATAAAATCCATAAAAATCTCCACAAACTTCAGTCAATGTGATTTCATATGCTACATATGCTTTTATATATGAAATTACCAGTCTAAATCTGTTTTGTATATCTGTAATGATCATCTTCAGTGTATAATGTTTATTTGTAAGAATCTATTCTTTAATTTATTTAGCTATAAACTTGTTAGTGCAAGATAGATTATCTTGATTTCCTCTAAACATATTACATTGATATTTATTGATGAACTTTGTTATTTGACATGTATTATCTCCACAAGCAACTATTATCCATCCACAATGCTCGACTTTACATCATGCTTTAAGCTTGTAACTTCTACATGCTTAAATAATCATTTTAAAATTCATCCTTATAATATATTCTTACAAAGCTCTTTTAAACTCTAAAATATTGGACTTATATGTCAAATATCATAATCAAAATTTTATATTAAATATATAATATGAATAGTCACAAATTATTACATGTTCAACGTATAGGCCACCGATGACAAACTCATGTTTATATGAATTGGGAATTAAATCATTAAGATTGATGTCTATCTTCTTCTATGATTATATCCTCCAATAGGTTTTCATACATATCTAAATTGAATTCAATAAAATTACTGGTAATATCATGTGCATTAAATTAAATTTATTCTGATCTATATCTTCTTCCACTTCTTATGTTATTCTCTACTCAGCCCATTCTTTCTCAAATGTCTTATAATTATTTTTATTATCATACATTAAAAATATCTTATTCAAATCAAAGTTGTAAATTTGAGGTTGCCTAGGAGAAGATCCTTCAATTTGCTCTTCTAACTCATGACTACTTCCCAAAACAAAGTTTGATATTTGAATTTATCAAGAGGTAGATCGTACAACTTGTTCATATATCGAATGAGCAGTTCCTAAAATTACTTCATATTCTAATATTGACAAATGTAGTGTTTCATTAAAAGTATCCATATCATCTAGAAAACTGAATATTTCATTCAAAAGTAATTGATTGATGAGCCTGCAAGGCTTCGTTGAAGGCAATAATGTCTATTAGGAATAAAGATATCAACAATGGCCACCTCTTAGGATGTTGGTAACAAATACACTATGGCTCTATTGCCTAACTAGTCATCAAGGTTTAATAGATGGCTTCATCGATGATAACGACGGTGGACACCAATAGGAAAAAGAATATTGATGTTGGCAACGGCTCATCATCAATGCTCAATCAAAAGCCACGATCATAATGACCAATAGGAAGGTGGACAATGCCAATGACCAATTAGCGATAACTAGGCTATACCTCGATTGCTCCACTAATCGTTGAGGCTTAACGCTTAACTAACAACCACAGTAATAACAATCAACAAAAGGCTAACATATTATTGGTGGGAATGTGACATCAACCTGTTGCCTTGTTCTTAATGACCTCCTGTGATAACGATGGAGTAGGAAGCTGACGACGATGACACTACTACCTAAGGCTTAATACGAACACCCAACCCCCCCCTCCCCCCTCCTTCGGCAACAACAATCTATTGTTATTTTTGCTTGGGCTAAGGCTCGTGCTGACGCTAGGTTAGGTTCCTATTGGTGACAGCGACAAAGATCGTAATGATAGTGACCACCACCGGTAAGAAGATTGATAATGATGAGACATTGCTGTTGCATTGGTTGAACGAGGGTAGCGAGATGATTAAAAAAAAAAGATAGTAATCTAAGACTTAAAATGAATAAATCAAATACTTCAACTTGAACTGACTAATAGGAATAAATCAAATACTAGTAAAAATCAAATATGATAAATTACCTAAAATGAAAAAAAAATTACTTTTTCGATAAAATGTCCTTGAGATGCCTTCGACGGCCAAGCAAAGCGTCCTCGGTGTTTAGGTGGGTAGGCAAAGCTGGCCAAAACACTAAGTGTTCTTCAAGTGGAGTGCCCTCCTGCTCTTCCAACAGCCCGCGTGTCTGCTTGTACTACGTGCTCCCTCTAACCCAAACCAACAATAAATGCACTCCCGTTCTACGGTGAGAGAGCACAGGAGAGGTGTTCGACGTCAGGGCCCCGCCCGTCCCCACCGCTGTTGTGGACCCTCAGCATCCCTTCTTTCTTCTCCCCTTCTCCTCAGAACCGGAACAAACACCTTGTGGAACAAGAAAACCTAACTCAATATGAGCCTCCTTCTCCTATTCTCCTTCTTCTTCTTCTTCTTCTTCTTCTTTGGCGCGGCCGTCACGGCGGCGAGCGGCGGCGACGGTGGCAGCGCGTACGATGTGCTGCGGTCCCACGGCCTGCCCATCGGGCTGCTGCCCAAGGGGGTGCGGGAGTTCTACGTGGACGGGGAGGGGCGGTTCGAGGCGCGGCTGTACGCGCCGTGCACGGCCAAGTTCGAGAGCGAGGTGCGGTACAACGCCAGCATCGTTGGCACCATCTCGCCTGGCCAGATCGCTGGCCTCTCCGGCGTCGCGGCCCAGGACCTCTTCCTCTGGTTCCCCGTCCGCGCCATCCGCCTCGACGACCAGGCCTCCGGCATCATCCATTTCGACGTCGGCGTCGTTGACAAGCGCTTCACCCTCTCCCTCTTCGAGTTCCCTCCCGACTGCGCCCCCGCCTTCGTCGCCGAGGTTCGCGTCCACCTCTCCTCCATCGTCCCCAATACTTAGATTTGTTCGATCTGTCTTGGCATTTCGTCTAACTCCTTTCTTTCGATCGGCAGAGCCAATCCGGTGAGCTCCACTACCGTCTCGATCAACTCGATCCTCAACACGTTGCCGTCTGAAACGAGCCCTGCCGTCCCCGTTAGTAAAGGTCCTAAATAGCTTGCCTTTGGCTTGCTTATGTGTGCGCTTCTTGTGTGTTGCGGACCTGTGAGGCTCTGCTTTCATTCGAGCTGAAAGACTGCTCTTTTTTTGGTTGAATGATGATGGAGTCGGCACCCCCAAAATGTGTAAGCAATCCAATGAAATCGGATGAGAGAGCATCCGATGTTGGTAAGAGAATCGAGGGCTATTCTTTTTCCAACCAGTGCATTATCATATCAATGCTTATAACAGTTCTTAGTGGTGATGATACTATCGATTATGCCGGTAGAAGACCACATGTATGCAGTGGAGAGTCTGGGACTTGATACACTGCAAAATGTTTACCTTCTTGTATTTGTGAGTGAGTAATGCATCGAGTTTTTGTGTATATGCCGGAATCATTTCTCTGTATGTAATCTATAGGCAATTATTGTATCTGAGTAATATATATATATATATCTTCTCTTGATTGCTGAAATGTATGGAATCAACTAATGATCATCAAGGAATAGTGAAATCCGATGGAGATGTTCATGGCAAATCAAAGATGATGAAGTGATACTTGTTCTGAGTCTGAATGGTATCCTGGTGCTGGAGGTCTTGTGGGTTTGCTGGTGCATGTGAATTCATCTAATATTTAGGGCATTGTTAGGCAATTATGAAGGGACAACATTGTTGAGGTATCTTCAGCAATGCTGTACTGACCGAAAATTGTTCAGGTATTTCACCATGTTTTAGCTAATCTAAGTTTTTGTTTGTACAGACAACAAACTTGTCAGTTTTCAGAGGTAATGAGAGGCAAAACATCCATAAAAGCAGAAATTTTCAGACTTTGTGATTAATGGATGGAGGTTTGCTTGAATGGTCTTGTCTTATTGTTCGCATATGAATCTTAGGATATTAGTGCTTATATCATGCAGCTCTTCTGATGATTGTTTTTTGTTTTCAGGATGTCTGCAAAGGAACCAGAAGGGCAAACCCAAGCAGTATGAGCGATAGCATTCAAATGTGGGTTACTAACTTAGTTTAGTAGCTTGTCTTCCACTTTCATTCGTCATGTAGTTCGAACTAACTTGTGGAGGTCTTGTAGGTGTGCCGGTAGATAAGAAGTTTTCTAAAACTTAGGACAATGTTGAACCGACATAATTTTTTCCAGATTTCAGCTTTTTGATAATTTTTGGCAATGACAAAACAACTGAAAATTGTTCAGGTTTTGTCACCAAACCTGCAGGTAATATAGTTCTTAGGACCTCATTATTAATGGTCATATTGACAAAACTTAATTTTCTCTGTTTCAAGTTTTCAGGAATGATTTGAGCTGACAAAATATATGCATGGTGCCAGGGTAAGCAGAATTTTGCTACTTTATGGTAAATTGGGCAGAACTTTGATGAAACTCTCTAGTTTAATTGTATTTTAGTGAATCTTGGAGCCCAAGTGCTTATGATATGTAGCTACTCTGATGGCAGGAGTTCTGGAAGGGAATTGGAAGAGCAAATGTGTGCTTCAAACCTTGCCTTTCATGGTAGATCTCGAATGAGCATCAGGTGTTTGTGTCTGCACCAAAATGCTTCAACTCATCTTTGAGAATGAATTGATGATTCAGCCAGCTATTTTGGATCTGTGCCAATGCGGCTAGTAGTTGAAGTCTTATGTGTTTAATCTCTGCACCTATCACAAATTATGTCAAATGTCACATCTGATTCTTAACACACACACACACACACACACATTGAAATCTTCCAAGAGCTTCAAGCTGGGAGTATCAGGTAACATATCCTGCAACTGGGTAGAAAAACTTGAGAAGCTTGTGATCTTAACGTGAACAAAAACACTAGTGTTCTTGTTGTGATTCTTCTTTCCGCTCTTCTTCTGCAGATGAAAATACTTGAGAAGCTTGTGATCTTAACATGAACAAACGCTGGTGTTCTTGTTGTGATTCATCTTTCTGCTACTTCTGTAGATGGACTGGTTTCCTCTGGTCGTCGAGAGTTTCATCAAAGTGAAGAAGCTGTGCTCACGGCTCATGAAAGCCATGAATAGTACTTTTAGTGAGTGAATCAAATGATGTGCATTTTTAATGTGGCAAAGGTGACCAAAAAAAGTTCGGATCGGGTATGATTAGTATGATTTTTATAGTTTAAAAAATGTTTAACCCGGATCTGATTCGGATCCGAATTTAACATGGATCAACTCAACACCAATTGGTTTGATTCAACTTGTAGTTAGTACCTACATGGTTATACGGACCCGACCCGAATTTATAACGGGACAAGTCTGTGAAATCCGCATTTCATGCTGCATCCGAATCCGTTATTTTTTTATCAGACCGCGTCAATAAGACTGGTCCGATAAAATATCGCCGCCACTACGCGCCAAATTGCCCACCTTTCTGCGGGTGGAACGAACCGGAGGCCCAAATTTCCCGCAACACCCTCGTCTCCTAAGAACGAGAGCAACACCAACCGCTCCAACAGACTCTTACAGGGGTAGATCCGTCATCTCAACATCCATCTTTGGATCCTATATTTCTCGTCCCGTAGCCACACGATCGACATCTCACTTCGCCTTATGTCCACAAAAGCGCGCGCTCTCTCTCTCTCTCCCCTTCTCTCCCTCTTTCTCTCTCTCTCTCTCTAGAATCGCCAATGGCGCTTCGGATCGCCTTCTCCTCCCCCTCGATTCGATCGACCACGTCATCGCCGTCGTCTTCTTGTGGCAACCACCCTCCTTCCTCGCTGAGCCGGTTCCTGGGCTGCCCCCACGGGCGGTCCCCAGGCGAGCCCCTGACCGCCTCCGGCCGCAGCCGAAGGGCCGCCGTCGTGGCGACGTCGAACTTGGAGACGGCCGTGCCGGCCGTCGGGCAGGTCACGGAGGTCGACAAGGACACCTTCTGGCCCCTTGTCAAGGCCGCCGGCGAAAGGGTCGTCGTCCTCGACATGTACACCCGGTGGTAGGTTACGGCCCGTTCCTCCCTCTGCGAACCTAATTTCTGTCTTACGATCGATTGATTTGCTGGCCAACATCGATGTGAAACTGGATCTTTTGATATGGTAATGATCAGCATTCCATATCGTCTCGTCGGTTGGGCTACTTTTGATTGACATCTTTGATGGTATCAGTTAAGATCCATAGTTGGATCAGTAAGTAATTTTAATTTTTCTCTCTCAATAGATGTATGACAATGTATTTGAACCTCTTAGAACGCCCAATTGACCTTATAATTGCAACATTTAATTCGAGCGTTAATGATTATATATCAGTCGTTTTTAGATTCCTATTTTTAGTTGTAATTCAAAGGAAGACAGTCCGTTTAAGAATTCCGAATAGCTGAAGCTGTTGAAAGACACTTAAATTCATACTAAAAAGAACTTTTATTTGGTGTCAATTCTACTTGAATAAGTTTACAGAGTTTTTTTTTTCTTTTTTTTCAAATCCTTGTTCTTCCCAAAAAACATGTTCAGAGGTTAGTAGTATGAACATTGCATATGCCCTAAAATACCCACTTAATAAACTTTATAGGAACCACAATTCCTTATATTTGGAACAATGACTTCAAATTTGTGGAGTTGTGATTCCATCTTTGATAAACTGTATTCTGTACTTTAAGAAATATGGCAATTCTTTATTTCTAACAAGTCTGCCGAAAGTGGAGTTTAAAACCTTTCTGCTTTCCATACATAAGATAAAGTTAGTTTAAATAAAAGATTGCCTGCTTTTGGATCTTCTGATCCCAAGGCAGTCCAATATATATATACTTATACATGTCTCCTAGGCGCTCCCTGCCTTTAAACCATGCCACTCCCTATAAGATGTATCTACCCTTGTTACCAACATTTTGGTCTCTAACAAAGATTGTTACAAATGTTTTGGTGTGGTCAATCCCACAGGATATATGGTTCATGTCCTAGCTAAGTTGTCTGTCTGAGACAAAAAATTGATTGGATTCATCTACATAAATACAGTGGCGTCGATTAGTATCAGAATTTTTGAACCTGTACATTCAATCCACAAGTAAAAGATTTGAAATGTTTGATAATGATCAGTCGGTGAACAATAAATGTACCATGCTGAAGCCAAATTTTAAGGAACTGGGTCCATCTCCAAAATAATATTTTACACAAACAACAAGCTGAGAGGTCTAAAACTATATTGAGGTTAGTTGCATGAGTCTTGTTTTTCTCACCATTGAACTCTGATGAGGGTGGCAATATCACTAGTCAAATTAAGATTCATGAAAACTTTTTTTTTTTTTTTGTTAAAATGGGGTTAGACTGTGACAATGTATGCATCTTACCGTCCAAGAAGAAAATTTATTTTAGTGACTTGAATCTAATCTCCTAAGCGTAAATGAGCAACCTTACCATTGCACTAAAGCTTGTCATTATCAAATCTTTTTTGTGATTTCCAATAATAGGCCTTCGTCTTTGTCTTCTTGGATCTCTAACCTAAATTGTCCACTCTACCTTAGTTGTTCCAAAATGACAACTTTGTTTAAAATTTTCTAGTAACCTGCACATCCATCTTAACATTCTCGTCTATACATCCTATACATCTATATTATTTCTTAAAATGTGTTGACCTATAAGTAAGCAGCTGATCTCACAATTGCATTAGGTAAGTTGTCAGAATCATGCTCCTTTTTAGCTTTTGTTACGTAAAATTGTGCTAAAGAAGTTTAGGAGAGGTTACCTATATCTCCACTAGGATGTCTTTGTAAAGAGTAATTTGCAGGGACTAATATGCAATGAACATTTCCCTGTTATTTTGCATATGAAAAACTTGTCCATGTATGCCTTGTTTTGAAATTGTAAGCCTGCAGATTCTCTTATTGGTATAAGTTTAAAACCTGTCTTGAACTAGTAAATCTTTCGAATTTTGTACTTTATTTATTAGGCTGATTTATATATGGTTGATGTATATTTATTTCCAATTACATATCCACAGAGAAGTTCAGCCTATGCATATTTGTCATATAACCATGTGAAAATGATGTCTGGTGTGTTACATCTCAATTTTTTACTCTTCCATTTAATGTTTCATTACAGTTGGTCAACTGTTGGGTATAATTTGAAAGGGTATTGATGAAAAAAGAGTATTTAAAAGTTCCTTCAATAACACAATAGACTTGTTCAGAAAAGAACTTACAATAGGCACTTTCTGTGTTGTAAGTCCCAATTTTAACTCCATAGTCTTTGGGCTCAAAGAAATGAGCATATGTATTTGATAATGAGCTTTAACATGAAGGTCTAATGCATAACAAGAATATATTGAAACTAATTTAAGGGGTCTAATGTGTGACAAGGATATACTTTAAAAGGGTTTAATGTCTAACAGTATAATCTGCAAGATTATACGTATAAGAAAACATGTTACATCCTTTAATATATATGCTAGAGCATATATGCAAAATATTTACACGATTATATATGAATACATAAGAAGGGTATTTTGAACATAGAATGATTTCTAAAGTAAACACTCATTGCAAAAATTCCCAATTCCATATTTTGCCATCAAAGCTATTATTTGCATCTGCTTGTGGGTTATCCAGTTCATCTATAAGTTGCAGCATTGTTTTTCCCATCTTCTTTAATCAGTGTGAATTGTCTAATATGAGGCTTGTACATCTAACAACATGTACTTTACATTGCCTGAGCCACACTAGCTATTCTTGATATTTATTTAGAACTCTAGATTTTGCTGTTTAGTTTTGAAGAAAATGAAGAAATCTAGTTAGAAGCTCATTTTTCACCCGTCTCTTTAAACATGATTAGTTTGTCTGTTCAAGGTATGAACTATGGTATCCTACCTGTTGCAGAAGAGCACATTCATCTTTTCCTTTTTCCTAGTTGGTGCTATAAATCTTTGTGGTGCAGGTGTGGCCCTTGCAAGGTGATGGCCCCCAAATTTAAAGAATTATCCGAGAAGCATCTTGATGTTGTATTTATGAAGCTCGACTGCAATCAAGAAAACAGGGTATGCTGATGCTATTCTTATATGGGGTTCTCGCCTTCTACTTAATCCATTCTGATCTTTGTAATTTTCATTGCAGCCCCTTGCTAAGGAATTGGGCATCAAGGTTGTACCGACCTTCAAGATTCTCAAGGATGGCAAGGTGGTAAAGGAAGTGACAGGTGCCAAGTATGATGATTTAGTTGTCGCCATTGAGACCACAAAATCAAGTTAATATTTTCGTACTTATTTACACGCCGCCGCCAGATTATCGGGGACCAATATGCTATGATTAAACATATGAAATTTTACGTATTATGAACTATTACCATCTGTACCGTTTCGTTGGCTGTAAAAAACAATGAACAATTGTAGGAGAGATGAGAAAATGACAATGTCTCTCTCTAGTTTAAGATACACTGGAGTCGTGCAGTTGATGTAGCTACCAGTGTTGGTTTGGGGCTCCTATCTGCAAGCCCAAATGTTATCATGAAAATTTATGTCAAAGTGAATCCTGTATCACTCCTCTTTTATCTTGCCAGAGTGGCAAAAAGAAAATTGAAGAGCTTTATTTGGTCTTTTAGGTCCAAGAACCTGAAGTTGACACATGATGTGGTTTTGGCTATCACACACGAGGGTTAACTTTTTCTTGCATGTGAAAGACTTGATGTGAGATGTATTACTTACTACACTGGTTTGATGGAGCATGGTCTTGCATTTGTAATCTGTTCTATGTTCTCTACAAGAACAAGCCATCAATGAATAGCCAATGCAATCTTGCACTATCTCAATGCAATCAAATAATTCATTGGACAAACATAAAATGCTCGTGTAAATAAATATGGTTTTTTTGTGGATAAGATACCTTAGCAGATTGTGATCACTATGACTATGTAAAAAAAAACAAACAATTATATTATAAAGATTATTATCACCACAGATTCTCATGACTAGTTAAAACATACGAGACATAGAGTGGCAGCAATCAGATGGGATGCCATTGCGATGATGCCTATCAAAGTGCCACCAAAAATGTCACCATCGCAAGCTAAACTCGATATGAACCGAATGATACATTCAAGAGATTGCTGTCACCACAAAATTGGATTTCGTGAGACATGACATGGGTGGCAATAAGATCCGAAGCTATTGCTATCCGCACAGACTGTGATCGCTACCTAAACTCATGGGATAAGGGTGGCCATCAAATCCGATGCTATCGCAACACCATCATCATCACCATCACCAATATCACAAATATTGGCCACCATGTTCCACATGAAACAGTCACTAACAGAAATCCAACTCTTCGTCTACAAGCCAACATGGCAGCATACGAGTGGTTCGCTACTAATCATCATCCGGATAAGAGACCTTCTCAAACAAAACAAAACAAAACAAATGTGTGTGTACATAAATACACATACATCATTTTTGAGGTGCAAGCAGATGGGATAACAACCCTTATCCTCTAATTTAGTACCCATAAAATCTCAAACTCTCAATATTATGATACAAAAAGGAACCCATCAAATATATATCATAATATATCTTATAATTTTAAAGCTAAATACAACAATTCCTTCTTTTTTTTGTTTCTATAATTTTTACTCGTGTTAAAAGACAAAGTCTCCTAAAATAAATATTTGTAATAGCTTTGGGGTAGCTACTAAGTGTTTCTTTGCGATAAATCCAATTCCTACTGGGCTCAAATTAGTGACCATGATAAAAGGAATTTAGTATCACAAAACAGAGAAAAGCTGGCTCTATAATGAGCACCTACCAGTAACAGGAAGTCAAATGGTGGTGTGATGCCACTGCTAACATCTTGTGGGATTTACCAAGTATTTGATTTCTATATGTGCACCTAAAAGACCCAGATGAGTTGTTTCTTCCTCTACAACTCCATCATTGCCCTACAGAAGAAAGATAATATAACAACAAAATCATCAGTTATTCAATCACAGCTCTTTGCAAGTAATGTGAGCTTAACATAGATAAGTGTAAAATTCAGATCTTACTTCATGGAAATATGCCTGGGGTGGTCATACCAGCCATGAAGCTATTAGAAGATTTCTTCTTGAACAAAACAAGGCAGAGCAAAGTGTTATAGTTACCAACATCCGGAACAGAAGGGAAGGCGCCCTTGGAAGTGCAAACTCTAGGACAGTAATGCTGCACTACAAAGAAGGGTTCACCCTCTTTTGAAGGTTACAATCAATTGTTTTGCCAGCTAAAAATTAAACCTTGCTTCTGCAATAAATAATGGACCAGAAATATTTGGTACATTTTGATTTAGCCACAACCATAAACCCATCGTAGCAAATTCTTTAGCAAGGGAATCATATTTTGACTGCCAAAGCAAATAGAATCTAAAATAGAGATAAATTGACTAGAATTAAAATCTATGTGACACAGCAAAATGGTCAAAAAGATAGAAGATAAGGAAGATAAGCAACACAACTCAACTTCAAAGTCTCAAATGTGACTTGATGTTAACCCGAGAACATGAAAACAACTAATTATTGCAACTCAGAGGAAAGAGACATCTTTTTGTGACTAAATATTAACTTGAATACTCACACCAATTTATCATCAACTAATTCGCTCGCAAAGTTAGCTTCCACTAGACTCCGCAGAAACTAAAAGCAAAAGGAATCAGAATTTGGGCCTTCCATCACCTTGCAGGGACCTCTTAAGGTTCGATGATGAAAATTGGCTGCATATAGTGTGCCAAGAAAACAAAGTCAGCATCGATGTGTATTTAGTTGAGAATGAAATACCAAAGTGAATACTAACCTGGTCTATGCCCACAGGTTTGCCATCTTCTACCAATATTTCAACTACTGTTCCAGCATGATCAGCCTGCACAGTGAGGGTCATTTCATATAGTGATGACAATATTTTAAACAGAAAATGCTGACATGGTGTGATTCGTCAAAGATACAGTGCACTTTGGGCATTTGGTTGCCAACCAACTGTCTGGGCCAAGCAAGAATACAGCTTGCACATGAAAAAGGTCGATTTTAATTGGATAAGAAAGCTCATCATTAGTATGGCCAAATTAATTATAAATTGAATTTAGAAGGGTGAAAAATGCACTGATGTCAAACATATGGACCATTTAGCTACATTATCAAATACAAAGATCTACTTAGCATTGTCTATCGGAGTTACAGATATGATCCTAGTAATGAACAAACTGCTGGATATGGCAAACTCCCACTGTATGACCAGAGGAACATAAAGCTGCTGTGGCTCATTCATCATGAGACAATAAATTCATACTGGGTGTTTTGCATATAATCAAAAGCTTACCAAGTACCTCAAATAAACTAAGAAGATACAAGTTTCTTCAAACACCAAAATCAAGAAAGGTTAAGAATATTATAACGAGTAGAGAGATGGAAAGTTTTAACTAGAGTCTTAACTTGTAAAATATGTTCCATCATGCAATCAAAGCACACAAGATCAAATCATGCCAAGATTAAATTCTTATGCTTTCACTAAACTTACAACTTTTCAAGATAAGTATTTCTTCCATGTCTTGACTATTAATAACGGGGAAAGGAAGCGTACAAAATGGGACACATCAGAAGGTAATAGATGCATCTGTAAAACGCAAATAGAAAATTTTATTTTTCGCTTTCGTATATTTCTAGATTTTGCCTTGAATCTAGAATAATCTGAGCACGTTTTTCTAAGCTCAAACATCTCTAGAGTATCATGAGGATTGTATCAGCACACATTGTCAACAAGACAAACCATGCAGAGAAGTTGACTTTTAATATAATTCTAACTCATCATTTCAGAGTTCTACTGCTCTTCTTTTGTACCAGGTATCTGGTGGTTTTAGAATCTCCATTTATAAAACACGCTCTAATGTTCAGTGGGATCCAAATTGATTTCTAAACATGATATTAGGATATTTAACAGTTGGATCAGACTAGATGTTGTGGAGGCACCTCATATAATATTTGCTTGCACAATGGAGATCCACATGAAAAAACATTCAAGAGGTCAGAAAACAAATAAAAAAATTATAAACACATTAAAGAAATACAGACTGAAGGCAAGAATAACCAATTACAGGTTCCATTTAAGTTCCAAACTAATCATTCATAGAGTTTTCTGAAGATCAAACCCATGATGGGAAGAAAGGCCACTCTTTGATTATGTTATTTTGGAAAACTCGGTCTTGATTGCCATATCACGTCCTATCAACCACTAGAGATGCTTAGTATTGCTTGAATTTCGCCTATAAATTGACAGATTCTAGAAGGGAGTGTAGCAAGTATTAATCTTTTTCTACTGTTATTGATGATTTATTTTGAAAGCTTATTTTGCTAGTATTTTCTATCTTAATAATAGAAAAGAGTATGCCATTGCCACACCACATTAACAGAGCCATACTTGCTAAACCTCATAAATATGGTCATTTCTATGCACGAATTCAAACTCTAATTCTACTACTTGCTACTTATGTGGTTGTTACAATTAGAATCACAGCGTCAGGTACAAGTGCATTGGTGCTAAGATGCCAAACTATAATGTAGAATGCTTGAAAAAGATATCACTCCAGGCAAAAAGTAAAAGATTGCATTTTCTTACTGATAAAAAGCTTCCTGAGAAGAGACAAATGTCAAATGGTCAATATATTGCTTGTTCTTAACAATCCATTCTTTCCAGTGTTTTCCTCTATGACAATCATACAAGGATTTTGGGGTTAAACAAACAAAGTTATGTAAGATTTTTTTTTTTCCCGTAGTCTCTTGTACAATTTGCACTTGAACAAAGATCCTTACTTTGCTTTCACTCATTTTGGCTCACCCTCATCAACAGAAGCAACTTCCTTCAACGAAGGACCGTGTGACAAAATTATTCCTTGATAGATCCAAAAGGACAAAGCTAAATTTTTATTATTTATGGCTAAGATACACTTTATTCTTTTCTAAATATAATTTATATATAATAAGATAGGTTTTTTTTTATTTCAAGCCATTTTTCAGCCTTTTTTTGGAACAACAGTATCAGTGTATTGAGATACGATATATCGGAATGTATACAATGTTCCAAGTGTTCTCGCAATAGCCTTTTGGGGCATATATTTAGGGAAAAATCAGCAAACTGAATCAGCTTGCTAACATTCAATAAAATACATTATGTACTCTAATGTACCAATCCAATTGAATTAAGTTTCTAAATAAAGAAGACA
Source organism: Musa acuminata AAA Group (assembly GCF_036884655.1). Lineage (NCBI taxonomy): Eukaryota > Viridiplantae > Streptophyta > Magnoliopsida > Zingiberales > Musaceae > Musa > Musa acuminata. Next base: position 1,046,288 of record NC_088334.1, read on the forward strand.
AGAATTTCTTATACATGTGACCCTTCCTTAATGGCAGAAATTATCAAAAGTAAAAGTACTACTGGCAAGAGATCATGTATATGGTTTGAAACAGGAATACAATTAATTCAAATCCAATATGGGTAAGCTTTCGTTTTCCCAAGACAGACCATATATAGAGAATTAGTTTCTGAAAGTGAGCATCCATATTTTTCTCTTTATAATAAGTAGATTTGAGAATAATTAGCTAAGAAAGCAGTTCCAATTTATATCAATGAATTGGCTTCATGCAATTAGATAAAGTAAACAAAAAATAACACACTCTACTATTCCAATTTTGCAAAGAATATTCCAAAACCAGAATGTTTCAAATAAAATGTTAGAATAAACCAGCCTAAGAAGGAAATCTTACTTCAATTTCATTCATCAGCTTCATAGCTTCAATGATACACAGTATTTGTCCCTTGTTGACTTTGTCGCCGGGCTACCAAACACGTGAACAGATGTAAGATGTAACAGCATGTTAGACAAAGATTATTTTATATCATTGGATATCATAGGCATTAATCTAAGCTTTTGATCACCTTAACGAAAGGGGGCAAGCCAGGACCAGGGCTTCGGTATAATGTCCCTGCCATAGGACTCTTGAGAGGAGGATGAGATGACTTGGAAGCCTTAGGGGCAGATGAAGCAGCGGCAGGTGATGGGAGGGCACGGGCAGCAGGTGGTGGTGGAACTTCTGATGGAATATAAGCAGGAGCAGCAGGGGCTTGCATGACAATTGGGGCTGGTGCTGGAGGCTGAGGAAAAGCCTCCTTCTTGCGAATGATAAGTTCACAATCATTTTGCTTCAGCTGCAATTCAACAATGTCTCTTGAATCAACAAGCCTGCATCATCAAAGACGTGACCAAAAGCCAATTTTTACTGTATGCCACAGGGGTCAGTTGAAAGAAGAAGAAACAAGCAAAGTGATTGAGGGATATGTCTCACTTTACGATGTTTGCAACTTGAGTCATAAACTCAGATATCGCCTCCTCGGATAGTGGAGCTGATGGCAGGGATGGCTTTCCTGCTTCCGCATCCTGCCCTTTGGGTCCTAAAGCTTCTGCTTTGGTCTTAGAAGTTGCAGCATCATTGGCAGGTCCTCCAGCAACCTTTGACATAAGGAAAACAATTTGTCCGAGCCTGGACCAAAACATAAATTAAGTTGAAACAGTTTATGCTAGAACAGTGCTTGCCTCATTCAATTGGGCCTTTGCGATGGCAGAACGGTCTCTGTAAAGCCCCAATCCCTACAATATGGAAACCCTAGTATAATGATATGTATCCGTGAAACACAAAAGGAGGAAACATTTTTTGCGCCCAAAAGAAAGCACAATTCCAGATTGGGCTCCAACATCGGAAAAATAAAACAAACATCAATGGAATCTGACGCCGTTCAGCTCCAGAAATCAGCAAATCAAGATGATGGATAAGAAATGATCGTTGTTTGAGAATGTCAGCATTTCCAATGAAATCTGAGAAGCCGACCAAACAAGCAAAATTTTCATTCTGATCTACAAGATAACAAATTAGACCACTCGTCAAGAAACGAGAAGAACAGAAAACTCCAAAATCTACGTAAAAGGCGAAGGTTCGTTCATTTTCTTCAGCATTTGATTTTTTGCCATTACGGAAACCAAATTAGAGAAGATAAAGAAGCTTTCTTGTTCGAAAACCAGCCGAGATCTAGAACAGGGGATAGATCGAGAGGAAATGGCATAGGAAAACGGGAAGAGGGAACCTTGGCGGGGACAAGGAGAGGCTTCTTAGACTTCGAAGGCAGATGGAAGGAGACCGCTGTCGGGCGGCGGCGAGAAGAGGATGAGGAGGCGGAGGCGGCGGCCGCGTAGACCTGTGGCGCGGCCGCCGGTGCTGCGTGAAGAGAGGACGAGGAAGCCATCGCTGCGGGGGGGCCGATCGGGAGTGACAAGTGGAGGCGAGTTTGGGGATTTAGAGAGTGAGAGAGCGAGGCGTAGTTAGTTAATTGATGCAGCGTCGTTGTTTTTCGACGGACGGCTGTGATTCCATCATCTGATGCGTTACCAACGGCGAGTGATGGATCTCATTTTTGGAATTGTTAATATTAGTCCCTAACTCTTCCTTATTTGCATATTAATTTTCCTTTCAATATTCGCGTGTTCTTAAACATTAATATTTTACAAATTAGTCCTTCCATTATCTCCACTCGGTTCGTAGGGTTTGGTTGTGGCCGAAATGACCAATTTACCCCTCACTCTCACTTTATATTCTCTCTTGAATTATGCTTAGGTATTGGGGATTTAGTGGTACATTTCACAAGCATTTATTGAGGTCATATTAAGGCATAGAACAATGTGTTTATTTATAAGTAAGCTTGGTTGATAATTATACTATTTATAAGTAAACGTGTGTATAGACTTTGTGTTTCAATTTCTATCAATTTTTTTTTAATTTATGATAAATTTTAATATGAACAAGTTCTAAGTGATTCTCTCGGAGGTCCTCAATATATTAATAGAAGATAACGAACTATAAAGAGAAATCTTTTGATAACACATGAATATTGAATATCAAAGTTTATCTCGTAATTTGTTATATATTTTCTTAAGATTTAACGAAATTTACAATAGACGAGAGAAAAATGATTATCGTAATAGTCCACATCAACCATGCTCTTCCTGCACTGTTTGACCAGCCATGACACTTGACATTATGAGGGATGACCGTCACACTCTCTCAGCCGGTTTACATCTCTCTCTCTCTCTCTCTCTCTCTCTCTCTCGCCGGCTGCAAGAAGAAAGAGAAACATGGTGACGAGGTGGAGCGAGAAGAGCCCGGGCCTCAAGATCCTGTGGCTGTGGACTCTGGGAACTGCCACTGGTACGACTCACTTCTGAATCGCCCACATTTGTTGCTCTCTTCTCCGTGTAAAAAGGAGTTCGTCGAAAACCCTAATCAGATCATGCCCTTTCTCCAATTAGTTCTCATCGCGAACGTCGCCACCACGAGGTTAAGGGACATGGATAACCTGTTGAGGGATGAAGACGCCATCCGATCCCAATCCGATTCCGCCGCTGCCGCTTCTTCTTCCCAGGAGCGAGTCATTGCAGATGAATAGCAGTTTTCTGGTATCGCCTGAAATCGTTTCGCATTCTTAGGCTTTCTTTTTTGTTCTCTTGTTTCTTTTCGTTTTTGCGAAAGAGAGTGGAATCGACCAAGATGTAATGATGCTCGTTTGTTGTTGGGTGGAGTTGGATCTAACATGATCTCAGATGCGCATGGCTTTCCTTTATGTACTTTCTTTTTTGCATTTGGCAGTCTGTTAATTCTGCAAGTTTTGTTGCTTATGCGAGATTGTGCGAAATGATTTAGGCAATCAACGATAGGCAGAGAAAAAACAGAAGAGAATTTGAATGTAATATATGTTAATTAAAGTTAAATGTTTTCGAGTTTAGCTTCATTTTGGGATAATAATTATGTGAAAGTTGGCTGGTTTAAGTTTGAAACTATAAGAGAATTATGAAGAATGAAGTAAAGGGAATAAGTAATAGTATGCAGGTGAAACATTCCTTGGATTGGGGATGATGGTGTGAATTCCAAGAAATCCAGTAGAAGCCAACAAAACAAGTTATGTATGCCGTCAAGCAAGAAAATCTGGGACTTGACACAGCATAGGAGGTTGTTGTCGACAAACATGTATATAACTGGTAGGAAGTATGGGTAGTATTCTTTCTTATTCAAATTTTGCAAGTTAAAGCAAGAGAATTTCAGTTAATTTATAGACAGAAAAGCATTTATCCAACAGGGAAAATGCTTGTAAGTGTGAGAGTGTAATAAATAACCGACAAGCCTTGGCGCCTATTAGTTAAGGATTTTCATTGGATGCCCTTCACTGTAAGTTTTCTTTTATTCAACTTACACAAGATGGAAGGTGCTATTTCAGGTTTGTTTTACCTTCGACTTTTATCTGTATCTCACTATTTCAGCTTATGCAATATTGTATTAGCTGTAATGTGGGTCTTTTCTGTCTTAAGCTGAATTGAGTTAGTTAGGTAGGATATCACTGTAAATGATTTTAGAGCTAAAATCGTAGAAACTTATTGCATGTCTCTACTGTCTCCAGTATGATTCATCCTACTTTGATTATTAGAGATCCTCAATTAAATGTCTGTATCAAATTGAAAGTTGTTATTGGTTCTTTCTGCTCAGGTACTCGTCAAAGAAGTTCATTCATTGGTTTTTTTAGGTTTTCCTTTTTCATTGTAAGTTGTTGGTTTTAACTCCTAAAAGAGATTGAGCTAAGATGAAATTAGTTTGTTGCATCCGCATCATATGTCTAAATTTATTTGACTGGTTATTCTCCTCTAACATTCTGGTTACAGTCTTGTAATTATAGCAAAATTCTGATCCAGTATATGCAAAACTGTATGTGATGATTCTTTTCTATTTTTCAATCATACATAGATGTTGAAAGTGTCATGAGCAAGTCTCCATTTAAATAAGTCCTAGTATAGATGATAGTCGGTTGTATATAAGAAGTGATCAAATTTGAACTCAAAAGGGTTAACAGGCACTCTTCACTTCTTTTTTATTTTTCTCTTCTGATTTCTTTTTTCTTTCCTTTTGTTTTTTGTTCTATATTTTGTTCTACTTGTACTACTTATAGAATCTGTTTCATCATCAATATCTATTTTCTGAACATCATCCCCTCTCTCTTTGCTGCACTCTGGTTTTGTTTTCTACATAACCCATCTCTATATACAAATTTGTGTGACTTAAGATCAGTAATAAAAGATGCAAGAGTGCTTCTGAGAATCGAAGTAGATGACTTTGGCATATAGCCAACTCTACTGATTTTATTTTATGATTGGATGTGTTTTTTTATTTGTTGCTTATGCAATCACATCTCTGTTACTGCATTTGCAGCAAGTTTTCCAATTTGTTGACTGGACAACCCTGTTACACTGATTTGTGCTGACTATCAACACAATATCTCCAGCTAACATTGTGTTCCACTTTATCTTCATCTCTGCTTTCTTAGGTAGTACTTGTTTATCTTGATGTGACATGCTGACACATTGTAACTTTAGCCTTGTTTACCTGCATGTCACACTATAGTTTACTATCTGTATTCCATCTGTGTGTATAACTGTATATGCTTACAGCTTTTGTACCTCTATGTGCATGTTAAATGATAATACTCATGTACATAGACAGAGGTACATATTAGTATAGGTAGGTCTTGTTTTAAAACCAAAAGATGAATTTTGCTAATATTGAAGAATATATAATGTGATGTGCATCTAACGAGTAGAATATAATGATTTGAATATTGAAAGAAAAATTGACAAAATACTGGGACTCTGCGTTGGATGAAGATGGAACTGAACTAAATATTATAACAATTCAATGTATAGAACTTTTGGATATATTATGAACAGATGAGTATATATTGAGGTTGTAATTGATCGATTTATCTCTATAAAATTTGAGAAAATTTCCTCTGACAACATTGCATTCTATCCTAAACATTGCCGGTTTTGAGAATGTAAACTCTGTTAGTAATAGTCTGAAGGAGTGACCAATAATCAGATCTTGGACTGGGGGAAATCATTCTCATCCAGGAAAGTTGTTTTTAAGTGAGATTGCAAGAGTTGGTCTAACCATGACTTTCAATTGAGGAAAACTGCTCTCTTTTGATGTAGAAGAAGGCTTATCTAATAGGAAATCTTATGGGCCTCAGAAATTTAGTAATTTGCAGGAAAGAATCACAAAAGGTGAGTGTGAATTAAAATTTAGAAGTAACTCATCTACACCTGATTTAGATATTAATTTTCTTGTAAGCATATTAGGGGTATGCTAGCAGAAAAATGTTGAAGAGCTTTCTGATCCCAAATCCCGAATCAATCAGATGATATGAAGAATAACTAAAAGCAAGCTGTAATAAAAAATAACATCAGGAATATAAAAACATCAAAATTCAGCTATTTTCTTTTGGTGTTGCCTTGTTGTGTTGACTGGAATATTCTAGCTAATAAGGATTGCCTTTTGGTCGGTTTGCCTGTGCAAACTAGCACAAGTCAATTTTAGTCTCACACTGCCAAGGATTTGTCATCAGAGTCTCAGCAGGAGACAGCCTCATGCAGATTCCTTTTGAGTATGGAAGTACCAACAGGCATGTTTGGTACTATTGATACGGTAACCTTCATAGCGATATCTGATTTTTTATATCCTCTGAATGAACTTCTTCATTTTCTGTGTTTTAGGGTCAACATAGTCATGCTTTTTAAACTGTATGCTTTTCTGAGAGTTGTGGAACCATTTACCAAGTCACATACATTGGGCATTGCATTTTTATGATATCACAGTTTGTGATAATTGCAATGTACATTTGTTTCCTGGTTAAAGTAACATATTAAGTTGGGGATGTTAATAGTTACAGGACTTATTCCCTTTATGAATCAAAGAATAGCAAGAAGCATATCATAGTTTTATTCAATGTATAGAGAATGGCCATCTGAGCTAAATTATGTTTTCATGACCATAATTTAGTTCAAAGTTATGTGGACATGACCATAACAATCGTCACTATCTATATAGAAATTTGTAAAAGACTTCGATGTTGTTTCCATAAATATGATTTTGTTGGCCAATGAAAATGTTATGATTTTTTAAGTTTGTTTGATTAAAAAAGAAACTTGAGGCAACAAAAAGGTTTCTTGTTGGTGTTCTATCTTTTCAATACTAATCAGGAAGTTCCATCAGATCTGAGGTAAGATCTGGAATTTGTAATGCAATCCTGCAGAATTCTTCACTGTGATGACATTTTGCTCCATAATCAAGAATATTTTTTTAAATCAATTGGTTTGTGCTAGATAAGTCCAATCTTTTATGTGCGACCTAAATCTTTTGGAATGACTTGAGAATCTGATCCATTTTAATCAGTGTGTATTTCTGTTCATAAACATCCTAATGAGGAATGTAATTCAATCTAGTGTTCTTTTTGTCATGGCATTGCGATCTCAAGAACACTTGGATATCATGAAGCTGTTCCGTAGTCTCATTTTGGATTTCATGAAGTTGAGTATAATTCTTTGTTTTTTCTGTTTATCCAAGTGTTTCACCTTACCCTTTTTGTTGCTTTGCAGCATGGGCTGGGAAGGAGGCAACTGTAATCCTATGACCTTGTGATGAACTTAATATCTGGAAACCCAAATTACTTTTCTATTTAGATTTTGGCAAGTCAATAATTACCAATCCATGAAGCTCCTGTCTACCATGTTATTAAAAATATTAGCATGTGAGATGGTATATGCATAGCACTATTTCTCTGTTCAAATGCAAGATTATGTGACATCCACCTCTCCAAGAAAAATATATGTGATCAGCCTTCGTTTTTTTATTGTGTTACTTCACAATTAAAGTCTCAATTTTATGATGTAAATTAGATCAGAGTTTCTTTTAATGGGTTTCAAATCCATTGCTTTAAGTTAAATCATTTGATCTTGTTCAGCTGATGTCCCATTTCACCCCCCAAAAACTAAGATTTTCTTGAACCAATGAGAGTTTATTCCGAACTTTTTTCTGTAATTAAAATGATTGACAATTCATGCGGCCCGGCCCAAGATTACAGATGAGGCCCATCATACGGTTCAAGTTTACCACAGGGAGAAGAAGAGAGGTGGAGGCGGGACCGCCTTATCTGATGGATTGCAACGCCCGCCATTTGTTCGTCTTCTGGCTTCTACGGCGGCCAAGGAATTGAATCGAGCGAGCGACAGATCATCAAAGGACGCTCTCCTCCCCACAATGTGCTGACCGACCCAAGTACGCCGAATGCCGCTGCCGATGCCTTCCGCCGCGCTCTCCTCCGCCCTCTCCCCGCCTCCATCTCCCGGTGGCCCGCTCGGCCGCCGCCCTCTCCTCCTCTCAACGACGTCGGCTACGACTTCGAGCTCCTCCTCTCGTCCGCGAGCTCGTTGCCGCCTTCTCCGCGCTCGAGGTATCCAACCCTTCTCGTCCCTCTGTGCTTTGATCGTTGTTTTGATCGTTTTGTCTACACGCCGCGACTCTATACGACGTACAAATCCCGGACTTGTGGGGATTGTCCATTGCCAGTTCCTCATTAAAACTATTTCCCAATTTGATTTTGCCCCGTCATTTCACTACGATGTGATTCAAATTTCACTCGGGGTAGATCGAGCGTGTGGAGAACGTCGATCGGTTCTTTATGTAGACTCGATTTAAACTGAGCTTGGCCGTGTCGACCGCATGTTTGATGTTTGATGAAATGGTTTTCTTGGTGTTGGTCCAGTCAAGCCTGGGTTACGCAGTAGAAATTTGATTCCAATGGAATAAGTCTTGGACTAGATCCCATCTTCAATTAATCTGACCGGAACTTTACATTTATCCTTTTGTAAGATGGTGTTTGGTGTCGTCCAATGCTTAGCACCTGATCTTGGTGTGGTTGTTGAATGGAGAGCAACTTCTCTTCACTGTCATCTTTGGAGGGCACCTGATTTTTCTTCCCCACAACTCTGCTCTCCCTGTCGATGCCATCGCGCCCCGCACTCCTTGCCGACACTTCCCTCGCGCTCCCTACCGATGCCGGCATCGATCGCTACCCCACGCTCTCTATCAATGCCGATGCTCCCCCCTCGCACTCGCTGCCGCCTCCACAATGTCCCCCAAGAGGTATAATCCATTTGCAAAGGGATGATATAGAAATATTAAATTTTTTTAAAATGGAGTTATAAATAGAGAAGAAGAGGAGGAGGAGGAGGAAGAAAAAGGAGGAAGAAGAAGGGGAGGAGGAGGTGGAAGAAGGAGAAGAAGAGGGTATTTAAGTTCATCTATAAGGAGTTGTTTAGAAATATAAAAAAAAATTAAAATTAGGTTATAAATAGTAAAGAGGGGATTGCAAGTAGTAATCTCCTTAATTATTTCTGTTACTTGAACTCTCATCATCCAAATCACAAATAGTTGATAGGAGTACGTTTAAACAATATAGACATTATTTTTGTTACTCGAACCCTCATCATCCAAATCACAGAAGGGTAATCTTAATATAGGTACCAAAGCTTGCCATTCATAGTAAGAAAATTATTTGTATGAAATTGTAGGATGGGAATAAGTGAATCATCCTCATTCTGATCCTGATCAAAATTTTCCAAGGTAAAATTGGTCGAATACCATCCAACTAGACTAGATCAGGCCAGTGCACCATGTGTCTGGTTTAAACTTGTCATCCTTACCAAGCAATGAGAGGACACGGAAAGGTCAAACGACTTGTTATGCATTTGCTGCATATAGATATGCATATGTATCTATGTACATAGGCCTTTGTTATTGCACAAACTTGCATATGTATCTGAATGTGCGTGCATGTATATGCATGGAGCTACATATGGCAATACTTCCTGAAATGAGAAACTTTTGCTTTATGCTTGATGCTTCTTGGCTTGTTGTTTCTTTATCTATAGTTTCTTCTGAGATTTCTAACAAGTTGATCTATAATCATACAGTCGTGGATGGGTCTAAAGAAACTGAGACATCTTTGTACTTTGCAAATGAAAGATCTGAATCTGACAAGCTAGTTGATAGCATGGACTTTGGCGAACTCTGCAATGAATTTGAATGCATTAGTAGCCCTCAGGTGGAATCAACAGCAAGACAACTCGCTCGGGATATACTAGAGATGCGAGAAGGAAATCGTGCCCTAGGATCTTATTCAGTTTCTGTCAAATATAAGGTAATTATTCTGGATAACCTATTCTAAATAATGAATAGTTATGAGATTAATCTGTTCTGGTTACCTGGAGAGCTTTCAAAAATTATATATTTTTTGTTTGTCTGGATTACATTGTATAATTTGGAGAAACCATCAGAATTCTCTTTCAAATTTTTAGTGACAAGAAGTGGTAAAGAAAGTTTTTTTCTTTTCTCATGTTCCAAAACTGTTTAATAATGACATCTTGATGCCTTTAATTAATGATTATTTTAATCCTACAAAAATTAGTTCTTCCACCTGTGTAGATGTCTTCAGTGAGGTGGATGTTTTTTCCCCTAGTGGCTTAACATCATGGTTCATGTTTCTATCTTGTGGCTTTTCCATGATTTAACTGTTTTAGTTTTCTTTTTGCTTCAAATATGTGTGTTTAATTTTCCGAAATGATAACCATAACATTTACCTTTGGTATGAATTGCCTAATTTTCATCATCAAGTGTAGAATCCTTCGCTTGCTTGATTATTTGGAACTAATAAGCATTGTGATTCAGTGATCATAAAGAAATTTATTGGTTATCTAAATCAAGGTTGTGATCTAGTTCAGACCCTGCTTTGATCTTTGTTCCGCAGAGAAGATTAATAAATTAAGTCCACTTGCCTAACTATGAGCAGTGTTATTTATAAGCAGAAAATTGTTATATGATTGTGAAACTTGTCCTGGATGTTTGTTGTTTTTCACCAAAAAATCTATTCATTTCCATGCCTAGGTATCATGGTGTAGACTTCATGTTGATGCAGGATCCAGTTAGGAGCTTCGTTGGGCGTGAAAAATACAAAAGACCTCTTTGGGCAACTGATGCACTGGAAAATCCATCAGTGGTAAGACTTTGTACTGCTATTATCTCTTTATAATTTTGATGGTTTGCACCATTATCTTTTACTTTATTTTAATCTAGAATCCAGAGCCCATTGGTCAGGGATGCCTGAATCTATAATTCTTTGAGCTGTCTTAGTTCAAATTATTCCCCATCTGCTTAGTAGCTTATCGAGAAAAAATTGCAGTGTCAATAAAACTGTGTTACTGCTGTGGGTGTCAGTTTCAGTTGTTGTTACTAATAAGCACAAATTTCATATTTTTGTGAGCAGAATGGCAGTTGAGATGCATCTATTGAGCTTTTAACTGTGATGCATGTCTCAGACGGTGCAGGAAATGGTAATGTTATCAACTAGTGTACTGAGCATAAAGTGGACACTGAAAGGGAAACCTAAAAACCCTGCAATTGCAAGCATAGGAGGAGACCTACAAGTTGGAGTGGACTCCCGCTTCACCTTAAACCAGATAAGTGGCCAAGTTATTGAACATGAAGAGTCATGGGATTTGTCTCAATCATCTCCTGTTGCTCAGTGGTATTTCTGGATTTCCAGGAGATTGTTCTCCGTTGTTGAATCTGTCAAAGATACTGTTGATGCTGCTAAGAATACAGCAACACGCTTGTCAACCCAAAAAGAGGACTTGGAGATCTACCCTGACCCTTCTGGTGATCCTACAAAGGTAATCTTTTCTGCATATTTCCATTAAAGTTCCCTGAACATGTATCTTCTTGTTTTGGCAAGCATGGAAAAAATGTCTCATTCAACACATGCACATGTAACAGTAGTTTAGCATAAGAATGTATGTTATGATAACTGCAGAAGTTGGTTGCGACTGATGCTTGAGTATATATGTATATATATATTTTAAGACTAAGTATGAGCTTTTTTTTTTTTAAAAGCAAAAAATTTATTGAAGTTAGAACTTAGAAGAACACAGCTAGAGAACTGGACAATCTACAAGCATCGTCCTCTTTACAGAAAAATGGAGAGCCAAGAGGTTCTCCCAAAAGAGCAAGCTCTAGGTATATAGGTAAAACATGAAATCTGCATAGTGTTCATCAAAAGCTTGACATCAGCAATGATACCACCGAGAAACCAAGGAGTTTCCCGAGGGCACATGCCTGAAAACTAAAAATGAAGATTTGACTGGGCAGTTGCAAAATCTGACCTTATTTCTATTAAGTCAAAGGGATCATATGTCATAGGAGATGGCAGAAAGGATCTGGGTGATCTTGGCTTTGCTAAAACCTTCCTCTTCTCTAAGTCAAGTACTCATAGACCAGGAGCCAAAGAACTTAAAGCGAAGCCTAAGTTTGCTTTGAGGTAGGTTCCAAAAAGTAGTAGCAACAAGGCATTCGAGAAACATATGAAAGGAAGAATCAACGTGCAGCTTACAAACAAAGCAAGCTTCTAACTAATGGTGGAGTAGGTGTGCAAACAAATCAGATGTTAGGAGGTGATTTTAGGAAGTTTCCAATGGAACTGTTTAACCTTTGGTGAAATAGAAAGCTGTCATATCACCTTCCAGCCTTGTCAGCCCTCATCTCCAGAGTTTGATTTGATATACTGATAGGCACCGCTGGTAGAAAGAGAGGCCAAGGGATTGGATTACCAGATCCACTTATCATTATCGGGAAATATGAATTCTAAAAATTCTTTCAATTAGGGAAGGATGAAAGAGCTGCTCAAGAATAGAAGCATTTCAAAAGTTAGCAATCAGCAATCAGAAACTTTACAAAAATTGGAGTACTCCCCCACATTAAACAGTATAGGCCAGTGACTAATAAGGGTGTTGTCAATCCAAGGGTTGTTCCAAATATCGGTGTTGACACCATTACCAATCAGCTTCCTAAAGCCTCTTCTAATGCTCCTGGTAAGGTGGTTGATGTTACGCGTGGATTGAGAGAGATTCATTGAGGCAAGGTCAATCCAAGGGTGAAGTTCCCCCATATTTGGTTCTAAGAATGTGAACGCGAAGAGTATATGAATTGTTAAGGATTGACAATATTCGCTTGGCACAAATGGACTTGTTGACCGTTAGTAGGTCACGAAGGCCAAGACCCCCACAATCCTTAGGTTTAGAAATGGTGTCCCAACTAATAAGTTTCATACGTGAGGAAGGGTTTGAGTTCAAAAAAAAATTCCAAGCAATGTGAGTCATATGATTAAGGATGGAATCAGAGATATTACAATTGAAAATAAGGTGGGTCTAGATAGAATTTATAAGTATCATCTTCCTAGCCTAGAAAATAAGACCCTTATACTATCCTTGGACCTGAGAAAGGGCTTTATCAACCATGACGTTTTGAAAGCTTAAGGGAAGGTAGCCAAGGGAAAGATATGAGCCAAGGTATTTTATGGGCTAGTGCCTTTCCCTTATGCCCAGCGAGTTGCAACCAAGTGTCTGGAGGTAGGTAACACATTCTTGGAGAAGTAGATGTTGGATTTGTGGAAGTTGACTCTTAAGGTTGGTAAGCTTTTGGAAGATACCGAGGGCCTTAAGGACATTGGAACAAGATTTTGGATTGGCATGGAAAGCAATAAGAAGGTTATCGGCAAACATTAAATGCAATATGTTCACCCCCTTTAGATTGAAAGGGATAATCTGCTTTTGAGCACCAAATAAAGATATTAAGGAGGAGAGGATATGTTGAGCAAGAATAAATAGGTAGGGGGAAAGGGGATTCCCTTGTCTAATGCCTGTGCTGGAACTAACCAATTAGAAACAGGTCCGTTAATTAAACATGAGAAGGTGGGTGAGGAGATCCAAGCACGAGGATCCATTTGGTGTAAACTAGAGGAAGTGCATATGGTGAAGAGCTTAAAGGATCGCATCCCAAGAGAGAGAGTCAAATGTCTTTTCAATATCAAGTTTCAGGAGGACATGGGGAGACTTGCCTTTCGATTTAGAAAGAGTGTGGACAAGTTCATTAGCAATAAGAATATTGTCATGAATAGTTCTGCCCTGAACAAAAACTGATTGCTCTGAACTGATAAGATTTTGGAGGAAGGGTTTGATCCGGTTTGCTAACATTTTGGATAGGAGATTGCAGACCACATTGCAAAGAGCAATGGGTCTAAAGTCCTTAACCCCAGGAGGGTTATCTTTTTTAGGAATAAAGATAAGTAGTGTTTTCCCCAACTCAAGGGGAGACAATAGTTGGAAGAGTGAAAAGCAGAGAATGACCATAGAATGGAGGTCTTGAGTTTAAACTAGAAATGTCGAGAAGATTCAATATTGAATCCATTGGGACCTAGGCTCTTCCCAAGGCCCATTTGGAACAGGACAGTCTCAATTTCCTAGAGAGAAAAGGCTCGGTAAAGGCTAGAGGAGGATGAGACTGGAAATTGAGGAAGGGTTGGGCACAAGGATCAATCAATGGGATTGTTGGGGGGGTAGAGGCCCAAAGAGAAGAGTATCCCCGGGCAAAGGAGGAGATAATCTCCCCAAGATTATTGGTGGATGTGTCATCCTCCTTAGTGAGAAGAGTAATTTGGTTTCTTTTGTGTCTGAAGGAAGCCATTTTATAGAAAAACTTAGCATTCTTATCACCTTGCTTAAGCCATTGAACTTTAGTGAAGTTGACGATTAAGGATCATAAGTTTATTGTGGAGGGATGGAATTGGCTAAGTTCCAAATCAGAGAGGGATTCACAAGAATTCTTTAGTTCCAGATCAGCTAGCTCCCTCATGGTTTGCTTAATAGAGTCCTTCAGCTTGTCGTTGTTGGCTCTTTTCCAGTTTGTGAGGGAAAGGCTAAGGGAGGAGAGGTACTAGTGGAGACCCAACATGGGATTAAGGAGACAGGATCTGGAGAAGAGTTGAGAACAAGATCATTGATTTCATCATTCAAGCCAAAAGTTTTCAAACCTAAAGATCGGACGAGGTCTAAAGGTGACAACCTGATGTCCAGCCTTGAATAAAATGGGGGAGTGGTCAGAGAGGACCTTGGGGGGGTGGGAAATAGAACACTGAATAAACAAAGAAATCCAACTTTCATTAGCCAAAGCATAATCTAAGTGAGCATCAATTTTATCTCTACCAAAATGGCTATTGCACCATGTAAAACGATTGCCAACAAATCCCAAGTCCAACAAACAGGTTCAAAAAAGGAAGTACTTCAAATCCAAAACAGAATGAGATAGAGTGAATTGACAACCACCAAGCTTGTCCTCCAGAGAGGCAGTGAAATTTAAATCTCTGCACAGAAACCATAGAATCTCAGACAATATACTAATGGACAGAAACTCATTCCATAAAGCCTTGCGCAAAGAGGGAAAATTACTTGCATAAATGACTAAGAGAAGCCAAGGGGGCATTCTTTTGTATTGTAAAACTAAATTGACAGCTTGAGGGTTTCTACTCATGGTTTCTATCCACTAAGGTGGCTTTGAGCTTGTCCGATATCCACAGCATCATAATGCTGCTAGATTTGCTGGCTTTGGCTTTCCCATTTGTCGGATAAAAGCCCTGAAACCATCCTCCTGCAGATGAGTTTCTAAAAGGATTAAATAGTTCAAGTGATAATTGTGAATAAAATTAAAGATGCCATGGGTTTTAAATCTCAAGTGGAATTTAAATGGCTGAGAGAAGCCAAGCGGGCATATTTTCATATTGTAAAAATGGAAAGAAATTACTTGCATAATGGGATTATCCACACAAGTTTGTGTAGAATCAAAGGCAATTGCCCTCTCCAACTATTTCTTTTTTTTTTCTTTTTATTGTTTGAGGGAAAGCAAGAAATGCTTTAGACTTCCCTGAAGGGGGTGCCTCCGAACTTTGCTGGATGGTTGGATGGCTCAGTGATGACAAACCATTCTACCCCTAGATCACCCTCCAAAAGATCACCATCCAACAAAGCTCCATCTGCTATCTTCTGAAATGCAGCGGTAATCTTGTCCACCAGAGCTTCAATAGGGGAAGTGGAGTTGGATGTGAGGGGCTACCTTAAGGAGGTTTCGATAGCATGGGGCTGAACCTTGATCTGGAAGTTGTTGTCAATCAAGAGGGAAGGTGATGGGGGGGACATTGTATCTATTGAATCCAGAGGGGTGAATGGATTGGAAAGAGGAATAGGGTTCGGGGGAAGTAGGAAAAGCGATTAGGGTCCTAACGAGAACCAAAGAAACTTCTATTAGTCCAACACCCTGACCATGTGGCATGCTCAGGGGCCGCAAGGGTTGGCAACATAAATTGCCAGCCTGGAACCCAACAGGTGCTTGGCTCACCAACAGAGTGGGACTTGAGGGAAATATGAACTTGGAGTTGCAACATATAGAGATTTATAATCCAGTATATCGAGAATATGTAGTTTATCATATTTAGGAGAGAAAGCAAGTGTAAAGTGTTATAAGAGTTCTATTACTATGTTTCAAATTGGGCAAAAAAAAAGCAACAAGCTATTTATGTTGCATTTGATCAGCATGTCTAGTCATAAAGAACACAGCATAGTTTGTCACTGGCTTCAAGGGTTTGAGAAAAGTAGCCTTAAAGTATACTTCTTTCCAGGCCTTATATTGGTGGAATCATCTTTCACTAGTATGGAAATGTTAGTTCTGTTAACCTGTGATGATATATCCCCATAAATTATTGTAACTTATTTAACTTTATAATAAAAATTAGTAATTGATAGTGAAAGCTAAAGGCCTTAACTCTGACCTGCAGAGTTATCAGCTTCCTGAACTGCAGACATACAACTATGTAATAGGTCTAAGAAACCCAACACAAGCATAAGTTAGATGTCTCATGGGATTCCTCAGAGAAAGAAAAAAAGTAGCAAGAGAGAGAGAGAACGAAAGATTGCCACTTAGAAAACTTGTTGGTAAGAACATCAGGATTGAAACTTCAAAGTAGTATTAAGCTAAATGTCACTTAATCATCTGTAATCTTTGCTCACATTATAACTGGTCCAGTCATCTATTTGACATTTTCATTTGATGCCCCCTGTTATGGTAAGTAACTTTTTTAGCCGTGGCCTCGGGGGCCGTCGCGGCTTGGTTCAGGTCCGGATGACGGGGATCTTCCTGGGGACGCTCCTCGGGGTCTCCCGGCGGCCGAGCTCGGTGGTTCGGGTCGGGAGGTCGGGTCGGTGGATCGGGTCGGTAGGTCGGGTCGGGAAGAAGCTCCGCCGCAGCGTCGGGAAGAGGCGACACCGTCTCGCACCTGCACACAGGTCGGGCCGGGAGTTCGGCCCGACCCCTCCGACGATCAAGTTAGCGAAAGATGTGGGGGGGGGGGTTTAGGAGGAGAAGAAACCTCCGTGTGGTGTGTTGAGTGTGTCCTCTCTCTCTTTGCCAAGGGCTCGGGGGTATTTATAGAGGAGGTTTGATGTTACCTGATGTAGCTGTCTGCAGGGCAGGACTGTACCTTTGGTTGCGTGGGAGGCCGAGCTGCTGCAGGGTATGGCGAGCCTCGGGCAGTGTGTTGCTCAGGGGGATGGCGTGTCACACTGCCATTTTTGTCCATATCATATGCCCCCCCCGAAAGGAGCTATGCGTCGGTTTTTGCATGCAGGGAGTCCGATGCATGGCTTCTTACTTCAAGTCGGCTGTTCCTGCGGATCCGAGGGGCATGACGCAGACGGGTCGGTCGCGCGAACGCGTCTCGAGCAGCACGAGGCCGAGGTGCGCAATTCAGTCAAGAAGTCCAGCAGAGTTGTACTCGGGAGAAATGGAGCTGATGAGGGCCGAGGAGCACTGCGCAGGCGAGCTGGGTGGCGTAAAGCCGAAGATCCGAGGAGCACGACGCAGGCGGGCAGGCCGCGCAGGCGTGGTCTCGGGTGGCGTAAAGCCAAAGAGCCGAGGAGCACGACGCAGGCGGGCAGGCCGCGCAGGCGTGGTCTCGGGTGGCGTAAAGCCGAAGAGCCGAGGAGCACGGCGCAGGCGGGCAGGCCGCGCAGGCGTGGTCTCGGGTGGCGTAAAGCCGGAGAGCCGAGGAGCACGACGCAGGCGGGCAGGCCGCGCAGGCGTGGTCTCGGGTGGCGTAAAGCCGAAGAGCCGAGGAGCACGACGCAGGCGGGCAGGCCGCGCTGGCGTGGTCTCGGGTGGCGTAAAGCCGAAGAGCCGAGGAGCACGGCGCAGGCGGGCAGGCCGCGCTGGCGTGGTCTCGGGTGGCGTAAAGTCGAAGAGCCGAGGAGCACGGCGCAGGCAGGCAGGCCGCGCAGGCGTGGTCTCGGGTGGCGTAAAGCCGGAGAGCCGAGGAGCACGACGCAGGCGGGCAGGCCGCGCAGGCGTGGTCTCGGGTGGCGTAAAGCCGGAGAGCCGAGGAGCACGACGCAGGCGGGCAGGCCGCGCAGGCGTGGTCTCGGGTGGCGTAAAGCCGAAGAGCCGAGGAGCCGAGGAGCACGACGCAGGCGGGCAGGCCGTGCTGGCGTGGTCTCGGGTGGCGTAAAGCCGAAGAGCCGAGGAGCACGGCGCAGGCCGCGCAGGCGTGGTCTCGGGTGGCGTAAAGCCGAAGAGCCGAGGAGCACGACGCAGGCGGGCAGGCCGCGCTGGCGTGGTCTCGGGTGGCGTAAAGCCGGAGAGCCGAGGAGCACGACGCAGGCAGGCAGGCCGCGCAGGCGTGGTCTCGGGTGGCGTAAAGCCGAAGAGCCGAGGAGCACGACGCAGGCGGGCAGGCCGCGCTGGCGTAAAGCCGAAGAGCCGAGGAGCACGACGTAGGCGGGCAGGCCGCGTAGGGCGTGGTCTCGGGTGTTGTGTGACCGAGGTTGTGGCCTCCGGCGTTACACGACCGAGGAGGTGGGCTCGGCAAGCATGGAGTCGAGGCATTCGGCGCAGGCAGGCTGCGACCGAGGGGTGTAACCCAGGTGGGTATGGTCGAGGAGTTCGGCGCGGGCCGGCTGACCGCACAGGCGAGTCTCGGGGTTTATGGAGCCGAGGGGCACGACGCAGGCGTACTGGCGGCACTGCCCTGTCTCGGAAACATGGAGCCAAGGAGCACGGCGCAGGCGAGTTGGTCGCGCAGGTGTGTCTCGGGGATGATGAAAGCGAGGAGCACGACGCAGGCGGGCAGGCCGCGCAGGTGTGGTCTCGGTCATCACGTTGCCGAGGAGCACGACGCAAGCGAGCAGGCCGCGCAGGCGTGGTCGCGAGGGCCATGCGGCCGAGTAGCACGAGCAGGCGGGCAGGACGCGAGGAAGCGGTCTCGGGCACCATACGGCCGAGGAACACGTCGGAGGCGGGTAGGGCGCGCCGAGGTAGATCTCGGCAGTGTGTGTCCGAGGTGTTCGGTGCAGGCAGGCTGCGTCCGAGGGGCATAACCCAGGTGGGCATGCCGCCTTGAGATAGACTCGGCAGTGAATACAGCCGAGGAGCTCGGCGCAGGCAGGCTGCGACCGAGCGGGTGCTGCTCAGGCGGGCAGGCCGCGCTGGGGTGGGCTCGGCGCAGGCAGGCTGCGCAGGGGGCCGAGGTAGCGTAGTGCTTGCTGCGCATGAGGCCGAGTGGCCGAGGCAGCGAGGCTGCGTGCTGGCTGCGCACGAGGCCGAGTGGCCGAGGCAGCGTGCTGGCTGCGCATGAGGCCGAGTGGCCGAGGCAGCGAGGCAGCGTGTTTGTTGCGCATGAGGCCGAGTGGCCGAGGCTGCGAGGCTGCTCGCTGGCTGCGAACGAGGCCGAGGGGCCGAGGTAGTGAGGCTACGTGCTGGCTGCGTACGGGGCCGAGTGGCCGAGGCAGCGAGGCAGTGTGTTGGCTGCACATGAGGCCGAGTGGCCGAGGCAGCGAGGCTGCGTGCTGGCTGCGCATGAGGCCGAGTGGCCGAGGCAGCGAGGCAGCGTGTTGGCTGCGCATGAGGCCGAGTGGCCGAGGCAGCGAGGCTGCGTGCTAGCCGCGCACGAGGCCGAGTGGCCGAGGCAGCGAGGCTGCTTGCTGGCTGCGAACGAGGCCGAGGGGCCGAGGCAGCGAGGCAGCGTGTTGGCTGCGCATGAGGCCGAGTGGCCGAGGCTGCGAGGCTGCGTGTTGGCTGCACAGGAGGCTGAGTGGCCGAGGCAGCGAGGCTGCGTGCTGGCTGCGCACGAGGCCGAGTGGCCGAGGCAGCAAGGCAGCGTGTTGGCTGCGCATGAGGCCGAGTGGCCGAGGCAGCGTGCTGGCTGCGCATGAGCCAAGTCTCTCAGGCGACGCCATATCTCTCCTTATGCATGCTGTGGCCGAGGAGCTACTTGTGCATGCATAGAGGAAGTCTCGGGCAAGCCATGGCCGAGGAGGTCTCGGGTAGGCTGTGGCCGAGGAGCTCTCGGGCATGCTATGGCCGAGGAGCTACTTAGGCCGCGTAGAGGAAGTCTCGGGCAAGCCGTGGCCGAGGAGGTCTCGGGTAGGCTGTGGCCGAGGAGCTCTCGGGCATGCCATGGCCGAGGAGGTCTCGGGTAGGCTGTGGCCGAGGTGTTCGGCGCGGGCAGGCTGGTCGCGCGCGTGGGACCGAGGGGTCGAGGCGCTTGTGGCCGAGGCAGCGAGGCAGCATGTTGGCTGCGCATGAGGCCGAGTGGCCGAGGCAGTGAAGCAGCAAGGCAGCGTGTTTGCCGCGCATGAGGCCGAGTGGCCGAGCCAGCGAGGCTGCGTGTTGGTTGCGCATGAGGCCGCGTCTCTCAAGCGACGCCATATCTCTCCTTATGCATGCTGTGGCCGAGGAGCTACTTGTGCATGCATAGAGGAAGTCTCGGGCAAGCCATGGCCGAGGAGGTCTCGGGTAGGCTGTGGCCGAGGAGCTCTCGGGCATGCTATGGCCGAGGAGCTACTTAGGCCGCGTAGAGGAAGTCTCGGGCAAGCTGTGGCCGAGGAGGTCTCGGGTAGGCTGTGGCCGAGGAGCTCTCGGGCATGCCATGGCCGAGGAGGTCTCGGGTAGGTTGTGGCCGAGGTGTTCGGCGCGGGCAGGCTGGTCGCGCGCGTGGGACCGAGGAGCCGAGGCGCGCGGGATGGCCGCGCGCGTGGGGCCGAGTGGCCGAGACGCTCGGCGCGGTCGGGCTGGCCGCGCGCATGAGACGCGGGCGGTTTGGCCGCGCGCGTGGGACACGGGCGGTTTGGCCGCGCGTGAGGCGCGCGGGTTGGCCGCGCGTGGGACCGAGGGGCCCACGAGAGGTCGAGGCGCGCGGGCTGGTCGCGCGCGTGGGACCGAGGGGCCGAGGCGCGCGGGCTGGCCGCGCGCGTGGGGCCGAGTGGCCGAGACGCGCGGGCTGGCCGCGCGCGTGGGGCCGAGGGGCCGAGGCGCGTGGGGCCGAGGGGCCGAGGCGCGCGGGGCCGAGAAGCCGAGACCGATCCCAAAAGTCGCTGCTGCTGGTGCAGGTCGGCTGCAGTGGAGCAACCAAGGAGAAATCTAACGTACCGTCATTTCGGGCCCTCCTTCTAGCGCCATTCTGTTATGGTAAGTAACTTTTTTAGCCGTGGCCTCGGGGGCCGTCGCGGCTTGGTTCAGGTCCGGATGACGGGGATCTTCCTGGGGACGCTCCTCGGGGTCTCCCGGCGGCCGAGCTCGGTGGTTCGGGTCGGGAGGTCGGGTCGGTGGATCGGGTCGGTAGGTCGGGTCGGGAAGAAGCTCCGCCGCAGCGTCGGGAAGAGGCGACACCGTCTCGCACCTGCACACAGGTCGGGCCGAGAGTTCGGCCCGACCCCTCCGACGATCAAGTTAGCGAAAGATGTGGGGGGAGGGTTTAGGAGGAGAAGAAACCTCCGTGTGGTGTGTTGAGTGTGTCCTCTCTCTCTTTGCCAAGGGCTCGGGGGTATTTATAGAGGAGGTTTGATGTTACCTGATGTAGCTGTCTGCAGGGCAGGACTGTACCTTTGGTTGCGTGGGAGGCCGAGCTGCTTCAGGGTATGGCGAGCCTCGGGCAGTGTGTTGCTCAGGGGGATGGCGTGTCACACTGCCATTTTTGTCCATATCACCCCCCATGATGCTTTTGTGGATTGCCATTTTGATTTGGGTTGACCCAACCTTTATATGCAAGACTTCAGAGCTTCTCCCTCATTAACTTGTATTTCCTCATCCCTTAACTTATAGTTTTTGATGTTCCCTCTTAGAGGAACCCTCCATGGCCTCCATTATTTTGTAGGTGTGTCTCTGTTCCGCTTTTGATTCACCTGACACAATCCATTGGCAATCACCTTAACACTACAAGTAATTTTGGTAGATATTTCTTGCTCATATCATTGTCCTACATAGTATAACTACTATCAACTTCTTGTGAACATGGAAGGTATGCAAGAGTGCATTCACTGTGAGGCCATTTGTTCTACGTACGTCTTGCTCATATCATTGTCTTACATTATTATCTCACATATCAAAGAATAATTAGTTAAAAGTATATCGGTTGCAAGTACTCTTGCATTAAGGTGATGCGATAGCTGATCGAGCCCATTGACATGTAATGTACATTGAAAATGTTAAAATTTACTACTTAGATTCATTAATCATGAAACTGACATGTTATTTACTTGGTTTAGTTCTTTCAAAGGGATGATGACTTGCAGAGAGATGCTTATCAGATTGCACTCTTCTTGGCCGTAATATATCTTGTTGTACAGTTTCTGAGGACGACTCTTTAAATGTGCAGTTGACTTCGGAACCTCACGAAAATTTTTCAAAGTCAAAATCCAAAAAAATATATATGTCCAAATTCCAATCATGTATGTATCTTCAACCTTCTATTGTATTATAGATGATGATCATGTTTTCTAATTTCTATACGAGAGAAGGACATGTCAATATATCCTTCGAAGAGTTCATCAGAGGATCACAATGTATGGATGGATCTATTCTTGCAGGGTATAATTGTATAGAATCGTTTTAACACTTTTTTTCACGACATGATCAAAGCTCGGTGCGATATTTCGCATGCGAGGATAACACTATATGGTTGCTGACGAAAGAATTGTCTGCACGGCAAATGTGACAAGTACCAGTTATAATAGACTGAAAGCCAACGTGTACTTAATATCATGTGGAAAGAGGAAGAGAGAATCCACATCCACATTTTAGCTGCAATCCTAAACACGACATGCCCCATTATGAAGGTGGAGTAAGCAACAAAATTAGTAAATAATAAAGATAAATAATAAATAAGAGAACATATCGGATGTATAGTGGTTTAGTCGTTGTGACTTACGTCAACTCCTGATTCCTTCTCTGTCGAGGTTACTGGTATTCACTAACGGTCTTCTTTCAATGGGTGAAGACTAATTACTCTTTTACAACTCTTTGTCCTTTTCGTTCATGAAAAAACTTTTACAAGTCACTCACTCCTTTAAACAGAAATCTAAACTTAGAATAAGAGGAGAACTCTCAAAAGATTATAACAGTATTTTCTTATATCACTTGTTCACTTTTCATATTTTGTCAAGCAGAAAAATATAGAGTATTTATAGGCTCCAAATGACTTCAAAAATAGAGTCAAAAATGTCTTATCCCAAATTTCTGAAGTATCGATGGTACCACCGCCTGCTCCCCTAACAACCGACGATATCATTGCTTACTCCCTTGATAACTGGTGATACTACCGCCAATCTGAGCGGTACGATCACTTGACAAAGCCTCGGAGATTGAGCTATGGTGATACCATCGCCTGACAGCATTAATTGTCGACGGTATCATTATCTAGTCTGGACAATACCACCGCCCAGACAAATTCTGGGAGGTCGAGCCTCAAGCGATTCCAGTGGTGCTATCACTTAACGTGGCTCCAAATCACTAAATAGGTCAAACAATAGGCCCAATTCAATCCTAATTAAGGCCCAATTGGCTCCTATTTGAGTTAGTACGATTACTCCCACAACTAACTCAAATTAAAACCAAACTACGATAATTAAAGCTTAAACAATTACAATACAATCAATCTTAGTTGTCTAATATATCGTTTGTTCATCCAAACTCCCGACAAACTTCTAATGCATCATCCGAACTTTCGATGTATCGCTCGATCTATCGACATGTTGATTCTTACAACATCCGATCTTGATGCAACGTTTGATACTTCTGACTCAATACTCGATCTTTGACTCAGACCCAATGTTTGATTATTTTACTTTAATTATTTTATCTTTTCATAATCATAATTAGTCCTATATCACTTTTCTTATGGATTAAATAATAAATTCATCAATTAATTTTATCATCAAAATCTAAGAGTCAACATAAATTCATTAGCCTTATAATTCTCCTTATTCTATAGCCGAGGGCCCTAAAGGATATGGCGTTGGTCGTCGGCCAGCCACCACACACCCTACGCAGATGCTTTCAATAAATGAAGACAACCGAAATGAAGATAAGATTCGAAAATCTTTTTAACATCCTCATGTTCTCAAAGACTTCCATCAGATTCTTATCAAAGATTGACAGGATCCAAATATATGATAAAAAAAACATTTACGTAAATAAACAAACAAGATACTCTATGCAAGGACGCACCACAAAACACATTCCCAAAGAACAAAAGGGTTAAATGATTCTCGTGTCGAATCCCAGAATATCCACACAAGTCTCCGAGACGAAAGCTAGGCGAAGGTGAATATTAGAGAAGGGAAATAGCACAAATCTGTGATAACGAGACAATTCTTTAGATGCATCTGCATCAAAATGACCTCAATCACATCATCTCTTCCTAATAGCACCATAGTTTCTGGTTACCTGCAACATACAAGAAACAGGAGGACTATGTAAGCATATTCTGCAAGCATCGAAATATATGTGGCCAAACTTGTGGAACTGCCAAACTGAGTTCTCGTGGTACATTATGGTCTTGCAGGTTTAAATAACTTGTACAATTAATCAGAATGTGTTTTTGTTTCATTTTTTCAGGGTTTGATTCGTTTATATACCACTGAGAGGTGATATTGGGTAAATTTTCAAGGAGACCGGACTTAGATGATGTACATCCACAAAATCTTATTGATCTTAAAACCAAGATAATGGCACGACATAATCAAAATTTAGAAGTGCCATTTCAAAAGTCCTATGAGACAATGCGTATAATGCAAAAAGAATTAATGTTCCAGGGTACGCATGATGTGGTCTGGTAACTTGTTTTTCTCAATCAATCAACAGGCTTGCCTAATTTGCAGAATAGAAGACGATCTGATATCAAAGTACATACCTGAGGCTGAACTTTCTTCAGTCTAGTTGAGATATCATCCTCATCGTCATCGTCATCGTCACCATCCTTGTTCATAAGCATGCTCTGGATAGAAGTAAAATCTGATTTCCGTCCCCTCTTTGCAGATGATGTGGAACCTCTACCTCTACCTCTTCCTCGAGGTGCAGCTCTTTTCCGGCCTTTCTCTTTCTTAATTTCTTCAGGTTCCTTCAGATAAGGAAAAGAATTGAATTAAAGTTAGAAGCATAAATTGATATTCGAAAAGTATAGACAAAGAAAGGGAAACAAAAACAGAACGCACAGAATTCTCAACAAGATCATGTAGTTCGTCCCGCTCTCTTTCTTCACTTGATGGAGAGTCAATTCCTTCATCCACAATACTTCTAGTTGCAACAGATGCAGAGCCTGATGTTGATCTACAAGAACAGAAAATGGAAAATTAATCATGTGTCGGAATAGATGAAACAAAATACAGTCACGGAAGACATGTATAGAATATAGGATTTAATGTATGGTGCGTAGCAAAAATGACTGAAGCAGAACAGAAAAATTCAAGGCACATAACACAAAATGACTGAAGTAGAACAGAAAAATTCAAAGTTTTAACATAAATATATCATCTGACAACCACATGGCACAGAGAATGCTGATTGAAACAGTACAACCTCTCAGAATGGCGGGTTCTCATAGTTCCATCTAGAGTCATCTGCTTTAGACTGCTAGAACCCCTGCCCCTGCCTCTCCTGGAAGCCCCACCTCTTCGTTGGGCAGACTTTGAAATGGAGAGCATCTGCCTGGTATCCTCTTCATCACTAAAAGTAGGGCCAGTTGCATTCTCATTTCTGGTGCCCTGGATATACCAACATTTGAAATCATATACAAGAAACAGATTGTTCGTGTATTTAACTTTATTAAATGTCTGGATTGGTTCATGCTATGCAACCTGAATGTTCTGAGAGCCTGTTGTTGTTCGCACGCTTTCCTTGGAACGCAGTGACCTTTCCTTTACTCGTTCCTGTAGAACAGACATTTACTAGGCAATAACATCTATCTTTACTGATCATTTGGCCATCCGGTGAACATGATTAATAACATAATGCACATGCCTGCATGCACTCGCCCACTTTGACAATAAGGTTCTCTTCTTCAATTTTTAAAGTATCTGCTTCAGCAACCAGTTTGTTCTGTACAGACCCAGATCAATGGAATTAGTAACACTTATCCAAGCTATAGCAATTGAAGAATGCACAATTCCAGTGTTATCTTTCAAAATAGAAGCAAAAAAGATTACTCGTGTTTCCTCGAGATTATTCTGCAAGCAAGAGTAAAAAGCCATCTTGTCATCCTTGCTTACAAAGTCGTGCAATGCAATATCCAAATCATTAACTGGAAGTATCTCCATTTTCTGCACAAGCAGTTGCATTCACAAACAAACGTCATTGGATCAATGGCCATAGTCATCTACTATAACAAACAAGGTAACCAGGAGTTCAAATGCAAATTGTTGGACTTCCAAAACAATTTAAGAAAACAAAAGGAAAAAATTTACCTTGTCATCTTTTAGGAGCAGAATTCAAAATACCAATGCCACAAAGTAGATATGGTTTCGAATTTATTTTGAAATAAGATAAGCAAATAATCATTTTGTGATGCATATTCAATATCCCACACATTTTAGGTACTATACAAACTTGGCTACTTCTACTGCCATGGTCCCTCGGAGGGGCCAAAATACCCATTAACAAGATTAATACTTACATCAAGAGGAAAGATCTCAATCAAATCAGATCTGAAGAAATGACTGTAGGAGGGAACCACCATTCATTTTTTTTTCAATTGAGTAATTAAAAAGAAGTTGGATTTATATAAATTACCACTCAATTATTCATTGAGATAGCAGTAGGAGGGAGCCAACTCTTACAAAAAGAAAACCAGGTAGGTCTTGAACAGTCTTTGTCTAACTCATTGGACTATCAAGTAAAATTTTGAGGGTACAAATGAGGTATGAGATCGCTCTAGATTCTTATGCTACGACATAGAATAGGACAAACCACAGGTTTTCTCAGCTTTCTATTTGCAGCTTAATAACATTTCAAATTTCATCATATGATCTTAATGCAATTTTCAAGTCAAGAAGTCCTTTCTTCTAAGGCAAAAGTCAGGTTGCTGTTATTGCCCGTAGGCCCTTCTGATTCAGGCTATCACAGTATATTTCTTCTCTTACTATTAGGAATCATATTCTTTTGCTCTACATTCCATTCTTTAACTACCTTGGTCAAGGTTAAAATTTGTTCATTGCAAAAAATTAAACTTCATAATCTAATGTAGAACCCAAGTTTGTAAATAATTATATGGATCAGATATTGAGATAACAATGTCCACATTCATTTTCTTTTTCCAACAAACAAGCATATGAATCAGCTTTTCTGAACAGTATTAAGGAAAGCATGTTGGTTATGTACAAAAGCAAGCATATGAATCCATGTGGGACCCTATTGACAAGCTGACAGAACTAAATCATATATAAAAATATAGAGCAACATCTAATATTACAAAAGATCATGTAAGGTACAGGCTGTAACTCGGACATGAGGCTTGTTGAGGGTTGAGAATCTTGACCAGACACCAACTTGTATTTGGTTTGGTTAAGCCACAACATCGAATTGTTAGGGGTTTACATCATGGTTCATCTTATCGGTCCGTATCGGTGTACCAACCAACAATTGATACGATATCACCGAGCTATACCGAGCATACCAACACATGGTATATGGGAGTGTACCGATATACCACCCATACCGATCCACTGTCGAATCGATACGTATCACCCGTATAGAACGATATGCTACAGTATGACAAACCTTGGTTTACATTGAACCTGGACCACCTTTCCCAAGCTGCAACTACTAATATGAAAAAGGTACCTTTTCCTTACATAACACCAATAACAAAATGCAAGAAAATCTCTCAACGCAGGTTGTTCCATAATTAAAAATATCTAGAAGCTAACCTACCTACTAGATTTCGAGAAAGTTTTCTCAATATTAAGTGAAAGTCCTAATTGACAAAGTTAAGAAATCATTACAAAGAGAAATATCTATATCAAGGTTTGCCTTACTAGGTACTGATATACCAACCAACCATCGATATGGTACGTACCGAGGCATACCAATGTGCCATATGTCGATATGCCTGTGCGTACCGATAGTATGGTAAAATTACCAAAAATAGCTCCAAAATTTTCTAAAAATAGAAAAAAGTTAGATAAGAGCTTTTAAGTTGGAAATAAATATAAATTTAGTATAATTTTAGTAAAATAATCTAAATTAGGAAAGAATAATGGCACATCTTTTTCGAGCTTTGTGAAGTAACTTTGTGGTACATTTCGGACCTTCATTCTGTTAATATTGAATTATCTATAAAGAAATAATTTAAATTATTAAATTATTTTTTAAACAACTTAAACTTTAAAATTCAAATGAATCAAATAATCAATCGATGGATATACCCGAATTTACCACCAAAATGAACGATGGGACTCCACGAGCGGTGGATCGAGAACCTCGATCCTATGTATCTGTATATCAATTTGATATGTTTGTCGAACCTAATCCTGAAAATGATTCCACGATATAGTATATTGATATACCGTATGTCATTAGTGCATCGATGTGGTGATAGTCGTAGTCTGATCGTTGTGAACCACATATGTCTGAAACGCCTCCTAAGGAAAGATTGATTGTGGTATGTTTTGATGCGAAGCATGTAACATGTCAGAACTTCTACTTCCATCACTCATATGCTACTCCATGTCATAAGATATATTGCTGCTCGGAGAAGTATGACCAATTATCATCGTACTGCTATTGGTTGTAAGATTCTCCATAATATGACAACTGTGAATACGATAAGCTTCACTCAATGTCTACATCGTGTAGACTCTATCACATCTGCTCAAAATCATCCATTGTCTTCCCTTTCCCCTTTCGTGTATAAACTTGACTAGTACCTCATTGAACTCCATAATTTGAATCTTGGGTGGCATGTGTAAAATACTACTCCTCAGTCCATGCACCACCATCAAATTGTGTAGACAAGACCATCAACGTCGTCGTCATTGTCGTTCGAGGCACTACCATCCATGTCGCTGCCATGTCTCTGGATCGAGCGGGTTGTTAAATACAATTGAGAAGGTGTCTCATCGCCCGACTCGATTCTTTCCAATAGTGCGGATGATGCTACTGCCTTCCCCTTTGCTTTTGCCTTTGCACGTTTGGTGGATGACTATGATGGACGAAAGGGTTTAAAAACTCTTTCTTATGGTTCAAACGATCAAATTGATCGTTTGAAATAGAAAAATCTGAGCCATTGATCGGTAACAATCAGATTTCGACCGTTATTGACTAGTACAGACCTTCGTATCGCTTGATACGGGGTCATGTAATGAGTACCACCTGGTAGAGGGCGGTCCATGTACCGGTTCCCTATTGGACCAATATGTAGCACCTATACCGAGTGGTACAGCTTGGTACGATGAACCTTGATCTATATATATCCTACATTTCAATCCCATAAGTAGAGACTGATAAATGGTTGAACACAAACTGAAATGTTAAGTACAAATGCAATGTTGCCAACAGTAATACAATCATATAAAAAGTTTTAGTTTTGGAAGTTCCAAGTTTTCAATAGCCCTAGTGAAACCATAAAAAGATGCACCAGACTAACATATCATGTATAACTTTACTTTTTTGATCCTTAAGAAAATAATTAGTGATCTTGTGTTTAGAAAAGCTCAATATAGGGAAAAGAACCATGTAGCCAACCCCAAACAATTTAAACCCTGCAGCTTCTTTTTGTTTGGGTAATTGAAATAAAATATCACAAATCGAAGCATGAAATAGTAAAAATTACAAATGTAGTATTCTAATTTGCTGATAATACCAGAATAATAACTGAGTTTTTTTAACATCATTCACATTTGTTATGATGGCTTCTTTGTAACCTGGATGACCAGGGCTAGAGTTATGGAAACATCTTTGATTGCAAAGGTAAGACCAAGTATTGGCATTTCAGGAACCACACCAGCCTGCCACATACCATGGTACCAAGAAGGGGGGAGGTGCAGAGTGGGGAAGAGGAGGAAGAGGCGCCATGGAGATGGAAGAAGGAAAGTAACAGGAGAACAGGAAGGCCGATGGTGCCAGACAGTTTAGCAGCAAGCAAGCAGTCTGGCACAAACAGTTGGGTGACGGACAGCCAAAGGGAGAAGGCACCAAAGGCCATGATGGGGCTTGGCGCCATGACTGAGAGCAGATCGCAAGCCCAAAGATCTGCAATCTGCTTTTAATAAAAACTGTGCTGCTGCCATTTTTAAAGGAAAAAAAATGAACCGAACCACCTGAAAAGAGGCAGTCCACATATCCTTTCATGCCCAAACCACTGAACTCTAGTCAGTATGATCCTGTTCGGATGAATGTCAATCCTCAGTAAGATTATATTGACTAAATCCGGCATTAAATTGTCTATGTTGTTATTTACATTTGTTATAAGGTATATACCAATGCTTGTGCATTTACAAGTAGAAAAAGAAAAAAAGCCAGGCCAATGCACAACTCTTATCAGTATATCGGTCTGCAGAGGTCGATGTACACAATCTCAATCCTACAAGCGAAGAGGTTGCTTCCATAACTCAAAACTCAAGTCACCCAAGTAAAAAAGAAAAAAGCTCATCATGGTATCAAGGCTTGCCCTTCTATATTTGTACGGTCCTTCAAAATATTGATGCTTGGAATTTGAGAACACCCACCATACCCATGTTAAAGCATAGATGCAAGGTATCAAACAAACTCTAATGGCTGCTGATACCGAAAATGATAAAGAGGAAGTAAGGATGCTCTCCGTAGCTTTTGTCACTAAGTGAATGGGTGTATGTATAAAAGAAAGAGAGAGAAGAAAGTAGTGGACTTAATCCTCTAACCTTATTCTAAGAGCAAAATGAAAAGATAAGAGATAAAAAGAGAAAATGAAATAGTAAAAGGAGTCCTATTTAAACTTATAAGGAAGTGGTTAGCTCAGATAGATCTGCAACTACTTATAAGTGTTTTAAACAAAATAGTTCTCATAATTATGACATTTAAAATTAATAGTAATACTTTCAGTTATATCTTTGGACATTGAAGAATGCACATCCAAATTATTTAAGCTGTATACCTACCCATTCCTTGTATCTAGAACCTTTTACATATCATTATATCATAGATTAGTGCAACAGTCATCTCATATACTAAGAGTCATAGCGGCACTAGATGCTCCGTACTTCAGTTAAAGCAACATAGCTTCACATAGAATAACTTGAAATTTCCACACAAAATTTTCATATAATAAATCAAAAGATAAGTGTCATGGCTAAGGCTCACGAGGATAAAGGTAAAACCTGAATAGAAGTGGCTTTTAAAAATTTAGGAATTAAACAAACAACTACACATCCATTTGTGAAACAAAATTGTGCAATTGTTATAAGATACCAGTAATTGAAGTCAACAACACAAGAATTGGAAAGTTCCAATAAAAATACCAAGTTACTTTCAGCAACTAGAGCCTCAATGTTTTGTTGATTTAGTTCTTCTGGACGAAGTTTTTCGGACGCATCGATCTTTTCTACAATAAAATGAGAGATATTAACTCAAGACAATATCGTTGTTCAGAAAATGATGGAAACAGACAAGGATCTCATGGTAGCTGTTCAATTTCAACAAAAAAATTGCCACTGCAGAAAAACAAACAGTATTCAAGAAAAGAAGAAAGCTGCTGCTAGTATTTTAGGAAAATCAATGATCTGCGTAATGCGTAAGGAAACTTATAATAGACAAAATGGACAGGAAATATGGACTTGAAGAAAAAATATTATAGTTACTAAGTACAAAAAAAATTAAGCACTTATAGTTTGAAATGTCAATCGAGCAAAAATGGGTCTCCTTTTTTAAGTTGGAGCATACAGAAAATTCCATAGCAACTTAGAAGAACATAAATATGAACCATGTATAAGAATGTTGTTATGGTGAAGTTCAGATAGGCATAGCAATCAACGAACTCAATAGAATAGCACCTGGAGCACCATTATGATGAAGCTAGAAGTCCCTACAATAAACCCAAGTAAGTTATGAATTGGATTTCTCCAACTGTGCATGTAACTTCCAAACAAAGTGAAGAAAGACTTGGTAGATCCAGCACTAACAGATCCCACCATTTGCAAAATGAATCTAAAGAATGTATTGTGTTCAGATGTCTCAATTCTAAGCTTTCATGATTTCCTATGTTGTCATTTTCTTACACCAATTTCTTAGTTCAAAATTTTCAATCATGCCGAGAAAGCTCCGAATCAAGATCCATTTGAAGTTCCACTTAAAACTACGTAATACTACAAAAAAAAGGAAATCTATTGTCTGGGTTAAATTTTACCTTTAAGTGTTCATGTTTAGACTGTAACAAGCTAGAAGATACTTAAAGTTTACTGAGACATTTAATCCCAAATATATTTTTCAAATGGTATTTGTCCATATAGTTATCTCACCGCTCAAGTTCATATACAATTGAGCCCACAGACATGTACTTCTTTAACATTTTAACTCTGAATAGCTTTTGTTAAGGTTCAGATTCCTCTTGTTTATCCAGTTATTCAGTAGACACCATGCCATTTTCATCTAAATATAAAAGGATAATTCAATGATAACGAAATTATAATAATGAAGCACTAAAACCAAAAACACTGTACATGCAATACAATCAAATATTAGTATGGAGTACAATAAAATTAGTACCTTCAACAGATTGGCGTTTCTTTGCAGCTTTGGAAAAAATGAGAATGTCTTGTGGATTAGCAACCTATATGTAGGAAAAAGTTAAGCATTAGCATATAAAGATTACTCATTAATATTGGTGTAGTCACTCAATTTGGACACTGAACATACCTTCCCTACATATTTCTGGCCAAATCTCTGAGGGTTAATCGTTGAAAACCCAGAGTAATCAACCTATAAGATGAACTTACACACTTTATTTTCATAGAAAGGCCAAGACAACTATAAAAAATCAAAATAGAATATTGTCCACATTTTAAAAATGGAAAATTATTAAAGAGGCAGAAATGTATGTGTTCTCACAAGCCAACAACAAACATTCACATACAGAGGGTGGAGAGAGAGAGGGTATTAATGGTGCAACAACCCAAATTATCTCAGGCCAGCCAGATACCCTAGTGAACATGTTTTAGGTGAATTTCCAAGGCATTAAAGAAGAGATTTATAGCAGATATTTCAGGTGTATTAAAGACAAACAGTAATGAGTTAATATATTACAAAGAAAAAGAACAAAAATATTAATCAATTCTACCTTTATTCTCACCAAGGGTAGTTTGAGCTGTGATCTACTTACTGCTCTTTTGCTACTTTTGTCAATCAAATTTCTCACCTAAGAAATTGAAAGCTTGCTGAGATTAGGAGAACAAGCATGAAAAAAAGTGGTTACCAAATGTTTCAACTTAAATAAAATTTAATCTGATGCAACTTTGTTTCAGAAACAAGATAATTTCTCCCTACCACTTTGTCCAGATGTTCAAGAACGGATGCTTGATCATTGGGATCAATGTCAGCTTCGTCTTTTAGGACAACCTAAAATGTTGATGAGAATATTTAGAGAAATGGATGTCTTAAACACATGATTTGCAATAATCGAGCACCTTACCTCAGCATACTCAAAAGGCCTGACTGACTTTAAAGGTATTTTTGTAGGTCTGTACTGACTGCCCTATATGCAGAAAAATATAGGCATAATCAATGTCACAATGGCTACACAAATGAAGAAGATAAATAAAGACAACACAAAAATCTTCAACAGCACCACCTTAATCTCCAACATAAGTACATGCTTAGGCTTTGCTTCCCCATCAATCAATGATGTCGCAACTGAAGAACCTGGCTGAGTAATATGGAAGCCCATCCCTGGTACTTCCTGTGTAATTAACTAGATTCAGGAATAGCCTCTATAAAGCAAAATCCAAGGATGAAGCATACATACTTTAATACCTGCGGATCAACAAGGCATTCATGTTCATGGCCCCACACAACAAAGTCTAAGAAACGAGGTAAGAAGTGTTCGTTTATTGCATTCTTGGGATTTGTTTTGATTCTATGGAGACAAAACAGGACAATCAACCATGGTGTAATCACTAAGTGATATCCAAGAAGAAAGTATCAAACATTTTACATAATAATTCAGAGAAATGTATAACCTATTCTGATGAAGAACCAGGATATTAAACCAATTTGACACAGGGCATGCTTCTTGGTGTCCTGGCCTTATCCATTGTACTGCATGTGGTGTCTGTACATGAATAAATAACATCAGAGGTAGAACAGTATTCCTCTACAATATTTAAGATAGACAACATATAAGTTGCAGCAAGAGTACCTGAAACATTCTATTGAGCCGTTCATCACGAATATTTCCAAGGCCGTATAAGGCTACTGAAGTTGTTCCCTGAAATATTATAAATTATTAAATTGTCATCAACACCCAGCCTCAAAACTAAAAGTACTCACCTTCCTAATAAGTATAGGATGGAGTGTTATTTGACCAACACCAGAGCCCCCAAGGACCATTTTACCAAAATAGTTCACAAGATTGCTTGCAGAGAGGATATCAATGGCAGAAAGGTTATCCTGTACAGGATTATGGATGATAAATAATGTGTTATTTTGTTAAATACAAAGCAAATTTTGAAACAATGTAGCCATCAAACATCAAAAGGAAGGACTTCTTTAGAATAAAAAGTGAACGTCACATATAAAAAACTAAATAAGAAACCTATGCTCGATAATATTTTTTTCCAAAAAATCCTAAAAAGGATACCATCACATGCAATGAGCTTAGGAGCTTGGATAAAATCTAGCAACTAAAGCTAACTTGATTACTTGAGGTTCTCTATCATACATCATCTTGGTCATCCACCCATGTATAAACTAAACAGTACAAGTTCAAGAAAATGAACAGAACATTACATAGTGTTTGATGCAACTATGAACCAGACAGATGACAATGCTGGAAAGATGAGTCTCAAACAAGATAACCATAAATTTTCTTTAATGGCACAGCACAGCTCTGATTACAAAACACCAACAGTTCTACTTTTCTTAACAAGAGGTGTTAATTCTATATTTGATATCAACTAATTAATGAGGAACTCAATAAACAAATTATAAACCTTGTAATAGTTGCAAATTACAAGCCACTTGTGCTCTCCGAGATGAATGATTCAACCATATACAAAGAATAGCATAAATGTTTATCATATTGAACTTCTTTATCATACATCTTATAACATGTTGCAAAAAGATTTCAGAAAAATTTAAACACCTAAGAATGCATGTGATCCAAAGATGATTGACCTGGAAGCAGCTTTGCGATTTGAAATAAAAGCTTTTTGGTACCTTCACTATCTTGCTATGAGATTATATGCACTTTCGCAGCTTTTCTAGATGGAGATCTAAAGGTTATGTATGGAAACACTATAACATAAAATTGGAACTTTTAACATTTGTTTTCTTTTAATTAAATTGGAACTCATTTAGTGTTATCTTATAACTCATTCTTTGAACACAATTAAATGGATCATGACCCTGTACTTCATGTAATCATGATAAAATAGACACATTATTTGAACAAGATTTGAGATAGACATAAGGCTTCACACTGTACCACTCCAGCAGGATCATCATGATTGCCATGGATAGTGAAAACCGGTAACCCGACATTGAAATGAGGATCCTCATAGTTGACATGGCCAAATCTGCAAGTACACATAACAAAAGCTTAAGTTTACAAGTATAATGAGAAAATAACTTGATTCTTATCCAAATTATACATCACATTTATAAGTATCATCGAGTTGATGATGATGTGCAAAACATATGCCATGCAGGAAAAACTGGTTCACGTGAAGTTACTAGCATTGTTCATTTTGTTCCCTTCAACTCTATAGATCGAATGCAATTTTTTGTGGATCTATATGATTCCTTCCCTCCTTTCTAATATAAAAGCAAAATTTAAGGCATGATGCACATCTAGAAAACTCCTTTTTATAACAATATCTTGAACTAATAGATTTCTCACAAACCTTCCTTGAATGACAACTAACATTTTACATGTTGACACTATTAATTTGACAAAATAAGAAAGAGACAAATAGGCATCATACACATTCTGGAAGTTCACTGTCTGGTCACTAACAACTTGGAACTGCACTGGCCAATCATTGAGACAGTATCTCCTTAAAGTTTCAATAGTCTTTACTAAAGTTGACCTTGAAGGCTTATTCTCATGAAACAGATCACCTCCAAGAAGAATGAAATCTACCTGTAGTCAAATCAGATTAGTCAAAGTCACTACTCTAATAAAGCAGTGGCAAAATTTCATGCTATGTTGTCTATCTAGAAGAGAAGCAACCTGCAGTTATAAGAAGAATGATAATGGTAACAAGAAAATGAACTTCAAGTTTCAACTTTCACAGGAAGAGAGAAATGGTCTAAGCAACCATAGTGACCTGCCATTAAATGTACCACTCAGGAGTACAAAAATAGCAGCATAAAGTAGACAATTTCATTATGTGTACATGTAAACAAATAGTATAACACTAAAAGAGTATCATATTTCAGCAAAAATAGCAACTTTCAACACAAAGGTGGTAACAAGACAAAGTTAAAAACCTTGTTTTGCTCAGCTATTGAGCAAATCTCCTCAAATGCCTGAAACGAATCAAACCTGCGTATTTCATCTTTCTCCAAATAACCTAGATGACAATCAGTTGCAATAAGCACTCTGAGCATATTACTTTTATCATCCCTGCAATATTTGTAAGATAATTAGCAGATAGCTTAACATATGCAAGACAAATAATAGGAAAGAAAGCAACGACAACAGGGTATAAGCATGTGTTGTGCTGATGACAAATATATCAGCATCAAAGGACCAAAATGAATTTTAATAAACATATAAAACATAAGAATATTTGACTTGCTGAATTTTACTCAGATTTCAAAATTATAAATATGACCTATCATGTGAAGACAAAAAAAAAAGACTAGCTTAGTTTTCATCAGCTGCATCAGAAGATCACAAAGGACCACAGCTTACATTTTCAAGTCTCTCGTGTGCAGAAAGCCTTGCGATTCTCCACCGCCCTGCACTCATAGCAACCTTGTTATAATTGTTATGTGCTAACTATTTTTCTAGAAAATAGTGCTTAAAAGAGCCATTAAAGGAGATAACGCAAGTCCAACAGATACAATCTCAAAGCCTTCACATGACCTCTTAAGAAACTCTAATTCATCAAGTCCTATGCATGGTAGACAACAACATTCAGCTAACAAAACAAAATTGTATCTATCTACAAAAACAAAACGCAACGGTGAACTCAATGCCCCAAGCACCTCTATCTACAAAAACAAAAGTGTACAACTATATAACATGAGAACCTCCTTGAAAACCTACAACACCAACATTGAAGCAGCCGCAACGAAAGGGTTCATCGCCAATCCTCATATTCTACCGCATTCCAACCGTCAACATAGAACGTAAAAGAATCGGTCCGTGTAGGAAGAAAAGCGAAGATTGTAACAGAAGCGTATCGATGAAGGGTTTATACAACCATAGATTTGCACCTGAAAAGGGGCTCTTTCCACCAATAAAGTTCCGAGATCGAAAATAGTATGGAACATCAGTAGAGGTTCTACGAGAGAGAGGGGAGAGACAAGGAAGCGATTTACCAGTCGCGGTGCAGCGGCGCCGCCCCTCTCGGAGCAGGAACTAGGAGAAGACGACGACTCAGCGAGCAGCGGTCGAGGGAACAATGCTCCGGGAAACACAAGTATTTTGAAGCGTGATGTCTTCCGAGCAAACTGCTTTCGCTACCGGTTCACCATGTACCCTATATCTCACCCGCCTGGGAATTAAAGAGCCTCATGTGGGTCCCGCTGTTGTTTCCGGTCAAGCGGAAGCAGCTGCATCGGTCGGCCAGGAGTCTTTACGCTAATTTACAACCCCGTCGGGCCCGATCGAAACCGACGGCCCACGCGTTGGACCGATCTAATCCAGCGAATAAACCCGAAGAACCGGCGCTCCTGTGAATATATCATCGTCTAGAGATAAGTGAGAACTATTTCCACACATGCGAGAACTTCATTAATCATCGAATCGATTAATTACTTGGCCTATTTATATAGGATAAGTGCATCAGAGTATGCATAGGTCATGGTGTCGTACAGATTAATCGCCAAGAGACAACAGATGTTCATCAGAAGCCAGAAAAGGCCAGACACGAAACTACTAGCAGGAAATTTACCAAAACATCTCTGATAATATAACCCTATCATTAGATATTTACCCATGCCATATACCCATGCCGACTGTACATGTAGTATTCTTCACTCACCAAGCATTAGATATTTAGTTTTTGGTCAGAGCATTCTGGGAAATTAAATGACACACCGTGGGCAATCACTTTTAAATATCCATGACAACAGAAAATACATGTGAAACTCTCAAGGAAAAAAAAAATCATGTTCAGCACTGTCCCCCTATTCTCTCTAACATGTTTTGATATCACCAGTATCTTCTGGAAATGATCAGCTGGAGACCTCCGAGGCCTAATAAGCTGAAAAAAGGCAAGTGAACAAGACAGGTTAGACTGTAAGTTATCTGAAATCCTCGAGATTATAAATAGCATGGCATTGCCCACTGTGTAACAGAATCAATAGATTGATTGTGAATCACAAGAAAAACTAGAAAGGAAAATCCAAGGCAAACGAAACCATAATAGATCTTTACATAATCAGATGACTCAATAAGCAAGGTAACCGACCTAGTAGGGAAGAGCTGGAAAGAAGAAAAAAAAGTGATGTACCTCACAGAGGGTGGTGCTTCAGGCAAGACTGCTTAGGCAGATGACTTGAGATTCAATAGTCACGGCCAAAGCTATATCTTGTGGTCATATGCATCAGTCTACACTTAACAGAGTTTATCACCCTCGTGGACACCACAACACTATGTAAAGGTAGCTTATATCTGCAGGAATGCAATTGGAAAGAGGAGACACTGAAAAAAACAAATGCTTACTGCCTAGTCATATCCAGATTATATACATGAGGTGGACAACAAACCACTTGTTCCAGATTGCAGAAAGTACTGAAATTGCAACAGATGAATGTGACTAAAAGGATCATAAAATATAATATATGAAGCCATTTTTCTATTAAAGTCAATAATTAGACTAAATATATAGGTCAGAAAAATTACTCAACAGTTGACTGAGTTATGCAGTAGGATCCTTCCTGCAGTGGAGAACTTATGTATTTCCATCCTAATGCTCACTTTTGAGAAAGGATGGTGCTCACCATTGACTTGGTGAATCCTACATACAAAAACAGACATCAATTTACTGCTGATACAGTGGGATCAAAAACCAACACCTGCATTTGCCCCAAATGTGATGAACTCAAGCAACAACAACAGTAAACATATACATATATGCTACATCTCTTCCAAAAATATCTCTTTGCACGAATAAATAACAGTCTAAAGATCTCAGCAATTCATAATCATATTATGGTGACCTATAGCTCCCAAAGTGATCACAGACAAATCTAAAAGGTTTGTAGATTTTTTTTCTCAGATGCATCAAGCAATCTTTAAAAGATGAAATTCCAAACAACAAAGCAGAAGGCTCATCTAGATTGATAAGTGTGAACTATCCACCACTTCAATTAAGTTGTTTGAGCCTAGAGTATGGTACATGAAGAATTGAAGACAAGAAAAGAATACCATTAATTTGATGAATGCAGACCATAACTTCTACTCAAGGGTTACAACTGCTAGACTCTAGAAGAGTTGTCACATTAGGTTTAAGTTCTACTTAACATGAACAGGATAAAATTGAAAACTCTAAATGTATAATACAATAGTCTCCATGAAACAATGAGTTCCAAGGAATGTCCTACGAGCAAATGGAGTTTTGCATAGGTAAATTCAGAACAAGTATAAAGTTGCCTAAATTCAGTTTACCTCTTTCCTCGACCCGCATTAGCTATCTAGTTCCTAAATCTACGCTCAACTATAAGATATGGCATGGAAAACAATGACATCCACAATACAAGTCCTGCTGAAAAATTATACAAACTTTCATAATGTCATACATCATAAAATTAACACTAGCCAATCTTGATACGCTCAACATGCAGTCCTAGAAGATATTATGTAGTTTAGGAAGCAAAAGTTAAAAATTAATTAAGTCGAGAATAAAATCTCAGCCATGATTATTGAGATTCACTAGTTTGTTGATCAGCACAAAAGCCTAACTCGAAAATAGCAAAAATGCAAGTTGAATGAAAATTTATGAAAATTGATTAGTCACATCCAAAACAAAGTTCCAATTAAAAATTATTAAGGAGCAATTAAATGAATATTGATAATTATGTTCTGATAAAAGAATAAAGTATGCATCACATTGAAAACCCAAGTTTCAAAAGAAAATTATTGAATGATTAAAAAATTGTTATAGATATTAGGCCTAAAGTGAAGGTAGGGCTAGAAGGTTTGAAGTCTCAGTACAATATCTTGTTGAACTGTTATGGTACTGGAAACCAAGGATTTATGAACCTGCATCATTGAAAAAATAGTTTTAAAAAACCTAGTATATAATCTAGCAGCAATCCTTGATCGAAGTAGTAAATACAGATTAATACATGCTGGTCCAACCAGTATTTAAAACCTTGTGGCATGTACAACATTATTCTAATTTTTTCTGGACTTCAAAGCGTTTGTATGGTCTACAAAACCAAAACCCTCAATTATATTTAATTGAAGGAAAACTCTTGGTCATTTTAAACTGGCAAACACCATGATGCTGACAAAGAAAGGGCATGCCTTTCTCAAGTTAGAAGTGATGAGGTGGTAGATACGAAGCTTAAACCACTTTGTCTTCTCAACCTCTCAACAACCTAGAACTAGAAGTTCCAAATCTTTGGTGTATTGGGGCATCACTATCAAAAGTAGAACAAATGTTAACATTATCAAACAAAGTTTGTTGTTAGACCATTTGTATGTTGGCATCTCATCTTACAATTCTTACCTAGTGCTGGATTAAAAAATAAGCGGTAAGACATTCAAATTTCAAACAACAACAGAGAATTCAGATCCAAGCAGTAGGACGTTCCCAACAAGAATTAATGTACTAAGATAGTATGAATCTTCTAGCATCCAAACACAGATGGACTAAAATGAAACATTACAAGGAAAAATCATTACAGCAGTAAATTGCAAATAAATAACAAAATCTAATGAAACAGATCTTAGGAGCAGAGGTACATTTAATATGTGTGGATATGTAGGCTTGAGTTATTATGCAGACTAGGTGAGCAGTACCTCCAATGAAGTCAACACGCTCAATTCTGAAAATGCAGATAAGGAACTAAACTTGTCTGATTTCCTGAGAAGCTTTTGTAAATTGCAACTCCCTTCAGCAAGAAACAAGGATTACATGATAAAGGCCTCACAAGCGCATTTCACCAAAATCAAGTTCAAGATACCAAACAATAAGAGTTGAATAGAAATTGTAAGTCATCCACAGAAAAGATATTGTTGAAGAGGTGTACCTAACATGAAGCATACAGAACCAAGTTTACAAGATGATAAAGATGGAAGGTCAACAATTTGAACAATATGACACAGAATTGGAAACAAATTAAAGCTATATACATACAGTTGCCAAACTTTGGAAGACGAGAAAAAAATGGAACAGCCTAGACCAAGGTTGTCCTTAGGGCAGGCTATTTCATGTCATAGTCAATTGTAGTTCAGATATACAGTCTTGATGCACTTTGTGCTGAATATTTTGACTCTTGCTTGAGCTGATGAAGCATGGAAAGCAATAGAGCTTCTTGGTGATCTTTCAAACACATGCATGAATATGTCTGCATTGGAAGATATATTCAATAAAACCAAACACCATCCATAAGGCGACAGATTTTGCTTAACACATTCTTCTAGCCCAGGTTTGAAACTCCGATTATCATTCTTTATGAACTCACTGCCTTTAATGATGCCTTTCTTTCACTTAAAACTTGTAATTTGCCAAATCCTCTTTTGCAACTTTGTTAGTTCCTACTGCCAGCCATTAAAAGCTGAGGTATTTTGTCCACATGTTCTGTTTAGCACAAACCATGTTATATCATCATTCACCACTCATATGCAGCTTGATCAAAATTTCTAAACCTCCCTGTATGTAATGGCATATAAATGCATAGACATTCCTGTGTGTTCTTTTTATGACTTTCCAGCGAATGCATGTCCACATGTAAAAGCAATACTTGCATTTATATATGTAAAGTCTCTAATTCAATATCACAATGCAAACACACAACCAATTTCCATGATAAAATTCAAACAAATTAAAGATCTTTTAAAATCATATCCTGGAGCATGTACGATCCTCAAAATTAATGCATAATTATCCAGTTCAGAACACTGCAATTTGTTCCCTGTAGTGATTCGAACTTTAATGAATTCAAAAGGAGGCAAAGAAGCAAAGTACAAACAAGAGCATCAGTGCAGCAGAATAGAAAATTTTACTGTTTGTACTATGTATCAAATCATAAGAATATGTAGGTTAGATCTTTTTAAAATTCTTGCAAACACAATTATACCGATGAACTTGTCAGAACATGCAAAACTCATTCTCTTGCTAGCCTTAAAGAGCATCACAGTATGAATTACCTTCTCACAAGAAAGTTATGATCACTTCCTTTGACACTGGAAGCAGCATGTCCCATCGCACCGACCAGTCAACTCTTGCAAACACAGTATGAACAATCAAATGTGATTACACAAAAGCATAGGCAACATTCAGTTAATTCTTGGTATTAAATCCAGCCTTTAGGAGCACATTTACAAAGTGCTAATAAGAAATATGTTACATATACAAGTCTCAGAGGGAATTGATCAAACTGAGATAAAATTGATATCCCACACCTTGAAGGATGCACTGTATAGTTTGTGCTGCTGAAGTAAAAGAGAGTGCCCCGCAAGAGATATTGTTTGGGTCCCAAAAGGAAAATAAAATCCTTTATCACCCTCCACACGATCAGTGGCGCTGGCTAAACAACATTGTCAATCACTGTCTGGCCATAACAAACTTGTGCAACGTCCAGCAATATATGTATCACCTAAGAAATTAGTGATCAGGAATAGATGACTAAATGAGCAGGCAGCACTCACAGCCGAGACCCTGTAAGTGCTCTGTACTTGTCCTCTAACCAAACAGGGTAGGAAGACCTAGTTCCCCTTGTTGCAATTCCTTCATCCTTTG
Source organism: Musa acuminata AAA Group (assembly GCF_036884655.1). Taxonomy (NCBI): domain Eukaryota; kingdom Viridiplantae; phylum Streptophyta; class Magnoliopsida; order Zingiberales; family Musaceae; genus Musa; species Musa acuminata. The sequence continues at coordinate 1,089,371 of NC_088334.1, forward strand.
CTCTGCAAGTGGATCAGGGCTCTTCGTTACTCTTCGTAGACGCCTGAAAATGAAATGAGACAATTCAAAATTGGGTCACACGCAAGAGGAAGCGAGGAAGACCACGTTTAGCTGAGGTTTGTTGATTGAACAACTTTAGGCACCTGTCTTGAGCATGCTGAGCAGGATAAGTAGGCATAAATTCCTTAGATTTAGGCAATGGAACCTCACAGAACCAACGATGATTAACGGCAGCTTCTGCTGTTATTCTCTGTGTCCAAAATAAGCCAGCAAACATTCATCAGTACAGAACTAGCAATATCAGAACTGTCTCTGGTAAGAAATTTGATTTACTATTTCAACATTTACCTTCTCCGGGTCATAAGTCAGAAGTTGGTTTAGTAAGTCAAATCCAGCTTCAGACAGGGTTGGACATCCAGAAAAAGAAGTGGGAGGAAACTTTTCTCGTAGTCTATTATACCTATAAGAAGAAAGAAAAAAATTACTGATGACCGAAGAACATAAAAACTGCTTCACCTAAGTGCTAGTGCCATCAAAGCTTAGGCATGATCATCCAGAGCTCGAGGCCTGGAGAAAGGTTGTGCTAATAAGATCACAGGACAAATAACCACTATAAATTATAAATGCATGCAATAATCAAAAACAAATTGCAGAAGCCTACACTTGGGACTTACGGCTGCTTGACAAAATTAACTTTAACGCCAGGTAATTTGGCAAACCCAGGCCAAATCTTCTCGTTCGGGGTACCAAGTGTCTTGAATATCTGCAGGAAAGCTGGTTACATTAAAAGAGATATACAACCATATGTCAAAGTGTGCTGAATGAGAATGGTTGTATTAGAGAAAAATACCTTGTCAAGTTGATCAAACTCAGTTTTTCCGCTGAATAATGGTTCTTTTGCTAGAAGTTCAGCCATTATGCATCCTAAGGACCACATGTCAACAGCTGTTGAATACTCCTTTGCTCCTAAAAGAAGTTCTGGGGCTCTATCATAACAAAAAGCAAAGTAAGCCTGAAGTGATCAAACTAATTCAATATAGAAGCAATTGTGGTTGACTATGCCATAAAATTAACGTATTGACAAATATTACGAAATTAAACACTCGCCACCATCCCATGAAACAAGAAGCAGAAGAAGAAAAAAAAGTAAAAATACAGATCATGACCATATACCTGTACCATAATGTCACCACCAAGTGAGTGTAAGGTTTCAGTGGGCTGCCGTACTGGCGAGACAAACCAAAATCACATATCTTCAATTCTCCACGATTGTTTAAAAGGATATTTGATGTCTTCAAATCCCTAGAGGGAAGAGAAGCCATTCAGCAAACAGAAATACAAAGGAAGAAATAGAGGCAATAAATGCTAAAGTTGCAAAATCTGGAAGTACCTATGAAGGACCCAATTATCATGAAGGTACTTGACACCTGAAAACAGCTGCAACATCAAACATTTTACCTCACTCTGACTAAACGGCTGCTTCATAGTCTCCATCAGCCCTTTTAAGTCATGTTCCATATATTCCATAACCATAAAAATACTGTCAAGGCTGCTACCAACAACAACCTCCTTAACATCCACAATTGAAGGATGATGAAAAGATAACAAAATATTTATCTCTCTAAGTGAGGTCAGTGGAAAACCCTCCCTCTCCTTTTCCATTTTCACTTTTTTCAATGCCACTATCTCCCCAGTTTTTTTGTCCTTTGCTCTGTACACAACACCATAAGTGCCTTCATCTATTTTATTAAGCCTCTCAAACTCATCAACACTTCTACAACCTTGCAGCATGTTCATACATCTTTGAGGTGGTTGTGATGGTACCTGCGTCTTGGCTCTATCAACATCAGTTTCAGAGTCAGTATCAGATGATTGATCACCAGTGTCTGCATTAGATGCATTGCTGTCAACATTCATATGATCATTTCTTTCAAAGTAAATCCCCCGGTCATCATTTCCATTCTCTCCTTCTGAATCAGATAGCATGGACGGATATACCCTAGAATTTTCTCTCACAATAACCTCACCTAGCTCAGGAGTTGGCGTTTTCTTTTGCAACTGTTTCCCTACTGAATCAGACAAAGGTGCGATTTTTCTCTTTTTAAGCGTAAGATCATCCTTCATCAATTCATCCTCTTCATCATCAAGCGCACTGTTTCCATCTGCCCATCTGGAGAAAGAAATACTCCGAGCTGGTGCAAGTTCCTCTTCATACTCATCTAACGACCAGCCTTTCTGTTCATTATTTGCCAACTGTTCCTGAGGAGGATCTACAGAGACATCTACATCTAAGGGCAATGCGTGCCCTATGGCTGGTCGAACAACCTCAATGGAATGTGGCGGTACAAAGCCCTGAGGCAATGGAGGCGGTGGAGGCAGGGCAACATGTTCAAGCTTGTTACTCTTACCACTGGAAGTAGCCACAGTGGGTTGCTTATTGTCAGCCCTGTCCCAAATGATTGGAGAGAATTTCCTCTTCCCAATAGACGCAGAATAATCACCATTCTCCTGAGAATCATTCTCTCTGATCTTTGAAACAGGTGCTTCAGCATCATCCGATCCACTCCCACTGGACAACTCCCCAGTCTCGCGGTCGACGTCTCTCCCAGAAAGTTGGTTTATTTTTCGACTACGACCGCTTCCACCACTCGAATTGCTCGACAAGGGAGAGCGGTAGGAGCCATTCGCCCCTCCTCTCACCTTGATGTCTCTTTGTGTAATACTAACCCTATCACGTGCCTCCCGGCCACGGTCCCTATCGCGACCTCCATCACGGAGACGATCGCGATAATAATCCTTCCTCCTATAGGCTTCTACATCTGCTTCCCGAGCCCGGACCTCGCGATCTCGGTGACCACCATGTTCACCGGCTGCCATAACGTGAGAAACCGCCTAAAGTGGGGGATGGGCCGGGTAATCAAAAGAAACCCTAAAAATCGAGAAAGGGGCGGAAAGCAAAGACAAAACCTAGAGGAGCGAAACGCTAGAATTCACCCAACGAGGCCGATTACAACCACCACCACTCCCAACCCCACCCCCTTAAAAATCTTTCAAGATCAAAGAATAACGTGGAGAAAGATTGACTCGACGTCGAATCGATTAGCAAGAGGCGAACTCCATCAAGAATCGACGAACCTGACGCGTAGCGATCGCGGCAAAGAGCCCGACTGAGATGGAATCGAGCAAGAATTCAGGAGGGGAGGAGGAGTGAGAGACCAGCACGGAAACTGACCTCGAACACAGACCGAACAAGGATTCCGCGGGCGCCGACGGAGACGAGGGCGAAAGGTTGTAAAAACCAGAGGATAAACGCAAAGGTTCGATTCTTATTATTATGCAATACGACTTGTGCGTCGATGCGAGGAGAGGCCGCCGTAGGCGCCGACCGCGAAAACGTGTGGGCCCTCTTTGGAAGCTCACGTATCGGTCGATCCATACCTTGTATCAATTCTTACCCGACTTATTCACCTGTGTCTGTCCGGTACGACTGATAGAGTGGAAAAGAAGTCAGTGGATGGCATGTTGGGTACGACTGATGAGAGTGGAAAAGAAGTCAATGGGCCGGATCTATTCTCAACCCGGTTTGGAGTCGGCACTGATAACTCGAGTCAATCCGATAACTCGAGTCATCGCTGGGTCCGATTACCCGACTAACTAATGAACATGACACGGATCCGGTACGGTAGGATCCGACTCGTGTGATGGTTTTGCTTTTGGATCTGAAACCGTTATGCAATATGCAGTTTTCGGATCGACCTCAGAAAACATGATATTCTCGTGTTTAATATGACTCAACTATATATTATATATCATCAGTAAAGACTGTACTAAAATTTGAAATAATTGTGACAAATAAAATAGTAATTAAGAAAAATATGATTGATGTAGTCAATTTGACCCTCATTTTCAAAGTGGATATTTGTCACATCAATAACAGCCAATTTATTAGAGTGTTGAAGATTCCAATGGTGACCTACTAGCAACTTTCATGAACTACCCCATTTACCACCCCCCCCCCCATAAGCATATCTCACGGTAGCGAAACCTTTTTTTTTTGTGTATTTAGATCCATTTATCATGGTCGATGAGTCACTAAAGCTAGGTTTACGGGACGATATCGAGAGCCTACTGCGGGGTGATATGGATGATGAGGTGGCCTGACCCTCAAGAAGGAGTGCTGTTGCATTGGTCGAGATCGGGGCCAATTAACAACTCCACATTGTCTGATGGTTGGCACTCTCGTGCCGAGTCCCTCGCTGTCAACAAATGGTCACCCTCCTGCAAAAATGGTCTCCGTCGAGTGGTCCCCGGTTGTGGTCCTTCTGATGAGCAAGTTAGTAACGAGAGGAATTGCTTTTGTTTTCTGCCTCTCTCCTAGCTGGAGGTTGGCTAGGGGTTTTATACTATGATGCGAGGGTTGATGGTGCGTCGATTCGACGTCATTGCTGACCCCGAGGGATGGGACGGCCCTTCTAACTGGTCGCCATTCTGAGACGTGCAGAGCGACGTCAGACGGCACCGCCCCGAGCTCTTGAGACGAGACATATGGTATATCTTCTTAGTACAAGCTCCCGGGACGAGACGTGTGACGTAGGGTTCTGATTTGGCATCTGTGTCGGTTGTGACGTGTTCAAGCAGTGAAAATATACCTTATCAATTAGGTTCATGAGATCATTAATATTGAGAAGCTTAACATAAGTAGGTTTGCAAGTAATAGAAAATTTAACCATAATTTTCATGAAGGAGATAAGTATTTTCTAATGACTGTATTAAAACCCTCTCTCTAAGTTTCAAGCCAAATGTCAATAATACATCTCAAAACTCCAATCCACTCTTTTTGGATTATTAGTTTCCAAATCCAACTATATTGATTGGTATTGATGTTCTTAAATGTGAATGTTACTATATATGACATGAACCAGCTTAGATCAGACAGAACCATTCTTAATAGAATAATAAGAAGGATCTATTAGTATTGATATTCCCAAATGTCAACAAGATCATATTTGGCATCAACCAGCTTAGATCACATGTAACCATCCTTGTCAAGGCAAGAAGGATCCTTTGGTGTGTAAGGCATATCTTTGATAACTTTACATGATGTAACAGTGGGCCCAACAAATTAGATTTATCCCTCTCGAGTTGTCACCTTTCTATTGTAGGAATTATCTAATCAACCTCTCAATCCCGAATAGGATAGAAATATGAGTTCAACAATAATTAAAGCCTACATAAAAATAGAGTAAAATACAAAATCAATCAAAGTGAAAGAAGATACCTACTTTTCATATTTGTAATGATAAAATCATTATAAGAGGGAGAAAAGAATTTTACTTGGAGTCACCATGTTCTGATACACTTGAAAGAAAAGAAATCTCTCATTCACACGCAATAAGAAATAATTTTTTAAATATATTTAAATATAATATCCGAGTCTTACACATATTGAATTATGATCCGTATATCATAAATAAAAATAATATATATTATTCATATTTAGTAATATGATTTGTGATGTCTATGTTTTATAAATACGATAAACGATATGCTCATATTTTTTTAATTTTAAAATTAAAGTTTATGCTTCCAAAATATGCTCGTATCTACTTTATGTATATTCTATAATAAAAAAACATAATTCTTTCGCACAACAAACTTAAGTGTGCTAGTGGATTTAAATACGAGATTAAGTTATGATAATAAACATATCTATAGTGACTAAAAGTGATTGTTTAATTTTAATCAACATCGAGTGAATCTTAAGGTTTAAATAAGATTAAAGTAGGGAAGCTTGAGTCTAATCATATATGCGGAGGATAATAAACTATTTAAATATGGTTGAAGTAATTAAAAATTAAATAAAAATATTAATCAAAGAGGTGAGATTGAATAATAGTTTAGAAAAAAATATTATGTTTGTCAAATCAAATTAGATTCGATTGAAGTTAGTACAATCTTATAATAATAATAATAATAATAATAACATGAAATAAGGTCTAATGAGATCGAACCCTATACCTCAAGCTAACATCCTAGACATCTGTATCTCATTTTAGCCCCATCAACTTTAGGATGATGATAACCTATAATTTTTTTTTTCTTTTTCTTTAGTCATTCTCTCACTTTTTCTCGTAAAAGTTAGGAAACTTTAATTCTATGGAAGGTTAAGGTAAAAAAAACTCAATTCTTCCCCTATTATACTTACGATTTTAGTTTTACAAATTATAGATAGTTTTTTTTTTCAACTATTTTTTAGTGACCTAAATTATAAATTAATATTTAATTTTATAAATAGTTTTTTTATAAATCTCTTATGGTTCTAAGGTTTCTTATATGACTTTAATTTGAGATTAGTATATAAAATTACGAGGGTCCCAATATGAGATATTTTTATTTTCTATGAATAAATTGTATTCGAGGTGAATTGACTTACTAATATAATTAGGTTATGTCATTTTGATATATCTTAATAGGTAAATGATATAATGTCATGGGCAAAATAAAAGGTAAATGGAGCAAAGTCAAAGAAAGACAAATGATAATAATAAGGATGCTAATTCATTTTTTTAATCATGATTTGATTGTTGTCGACTAGGGTTATATTGATGATAATCGATAAGTGATGTTGTTACTTAGACATTTCATTTAAGGTTGTGATGATAGTAATATTGCTATTGCGATAGTTGAAGACCAAGGAGAATAGTAGTGGAGTGAAATGAAAAGAAAATAATAAATAGGGTTGGGCCTTGTACCCTTAATGATTTCCTTCTCATTTAAGGTTTACGATGACTATAAACCCTTAATTAATTATTTATTTATTTATTAACTCTAAAATATGATGTTTATAATATTTTTATAAGGATAATCGTCATGCTCCCATTATAGAAGAAAGTGAGTATGAATCTATAGAATAAAGATTAATATTTATCATTTGATGAGTTTCACACACATTCTTCTACAGTGGTGGGTAGGGATCCATAAGACGAAGATAAATACTTACTCTTATATGAATTCCATATATTCTGTTCTACAAGCGAGGGGATTATAGATTCATACGATACGATGAAGATATATATCCATTTCAAAATCCTTTACCATGTGCATTTTATGATATATGTTTTGACGATCTCAAGCTCAAAGCTTCATAAAAAATTATCCTATGCTAAATCTTACTATATTATAATAAAAAATAAATATATGTAGAATAATTCTTCTTGAGTATTTATGATCATATGACTCAGATATAATAATCCAAAGCTCTTTATATCAAAATTTTTAATAAATATCATCGGTCAGAGAGATTAAAAAAAAATAGACCAATCCATAAGACATCTAATCATTTTTTGTGAGTATAAGTGAAAAGAAAAAGCTATATTTTGCTCAATCAATTGTTTCCAGAAAAACTCCACTAAAAAAAAGAATAAATAGGTTGCATTTTCCTCTTTAATTGGTCACATAAAATATTTAATAGCAAATCATACCGAAATAACGTTTTACTTGTGATTCATATATCTTTTATGCCATTATTACATGCATCCGTACTCGAAAGCCTTGACATTGTGAGTTCATAAGATGGCAATCCAAGTACGGTGCAGGCATGGATCCGAACTCCGGAAACGAAGCTTACCGAACCAGTCGGGTCGGGTCGGGGCGGATGGCGTTTCGGATCCGATAGCGGCCGTTCTGAAATCGCAACTACAAAATTAATCTCAACTGTTCGATCGAGCGTACAGACAAGAATGTGACGGTCAAGATTGTGATCCGAGATCTATAAATTAAAGGGTGATAAGGCACGCCTTCGCCACTTCGGCTCTCGAAAGCGATCCGTCTTCGCGTCCGTCGTTGGGCTTCATTTGCGTTGTTGTTTCCTTCCTCCGCTCTTCATTTGAGGCTCGAAGAAGGGGAAGAAGGCGGCGAAGGGGAGCGAGGGAGAGACGGATAAGAGAAGAGAGGGGGTTTGCGCTCTCCGGGGTTCCATCGAGGCGACGGGAGGCGCGGCGCCAGCTCGAGATCCAGGCTTCGTGTCGGTTCCTGGAAGCATTTTTCGCGTTCATTTCTCTCGTCCCCCCGCCGCCTCCGACATCTTTCCCCGGGTTTCGCGGTATTCGATCTAGGGTTTTTGAGGAAGGTGGAGCCATCGGAGCTTCGGTTTCATTTATTGTGGCATTTCGAGCTTCTAGGCTGCTCTCCTTGGCTGCGGTTCTCGGAGGCCTGCAGAAGGGCTAGGGCTTGGGGTTTTGATTTCCTGGAGGCAGGGCGGGGGTCGACTTGCCTCGATTTCAATCAGATTTTGGTTTTTGAATCGTTGCCGTGACCATTCGGTGGAAGCTAGGGTTTTTGCTGCCAATATTCTGGCAGTTATCGATTTGTTTAAGCTATGCAGGACTGAGTATCCAATATTGCCAGAAACAGTTTTATATTGAAGTCTCTCATTGATGGATCTTGAGCTATGGTTTTGTCCGAAATAAGATACCTTTATCATTAGTGAGAAATAATCATTATGTGAATTTTGAATGGTTTATTTTCTGAATCCAGTATTCAAATAAGTCCGCCTATTTATGAATTACTTTATGAAGGCTATTTCGTTCGTCCGGGAGAATTGGTACTGTAGCAAGATTGAAATTTTGAGTTTGATCTTTTATTTTAGTCTCAAGTGCTGAAGGACAAATACTGGAATTTATTTAAATGCTGTGATGGGGAAAGCACAAAAGTTCTCAAAAGGATACCCTTCTGGCTTTGGTCCGGACTACCATCATGTAGGGGATACTATGGGTGAGTCTGAAGGGTTCGGTAGCTGTGGTCGTGCCGGCTCAGAGGATTCTTCTGCCCCTAAGAGGAAGTGCATAAGCTTGAATGCGGACAGATGTGACAAATTTGATATCCCATTTGAGCTATTTTCACTTTCAAAGATGTCCAGGTCTGAGAAGAAAGACTTGGAGGTGAGACTTAGAAGGGAACTCGAGCAGGTTCGAATGTTTCAGAAGAAAATGCTCTCTAGCAATGCAACAGGCACTAATGGGGTTGCTTTTTCATCCTCCAGTGATGGGTATGTAAAAAAAGGGGATCCGTTGGGCCAGAATGGTTCAAATTTGAAGTGTGTTAACTCTGGAAAATTTGAGATGGCAAAGAAGGTGCAACATACAAATATAATTAGCAACCCATATTCTATTCTAATGAAACAGTGTGAGACACTTCTCAAGCGCCTGATGAGCCATCAATATGGATGGGTATTTAACACTCCTGTTGATGTAGTGAAGTTGAATATTCCAGATTACTCTCAAGTTATCAAACATCCAATGGATTTGGGAACCATCAAGACTAGGATAGGATTAGGTAGCTATTCCAGCCCATGGGATTTTGTTTCTGATGTCAGGCTTACTTTCACCAACGCGAAGACCTATAATCCACCTGGTAATGATGTACATATTATGGCAGACACTATGAGTAAGTTCTTTGAAACAAGATGGAAGCCGATTGAAAAAAAATTGGTTGCTGCTGATGCTGCTGCTAGTAAAGAAGCAGAAACTCCAAAGCCAGTTCTGCGGCCAAACAAGAGGAAATCTCCCCCTCACGACAATAATATTATCCTCCCAGAGGATGTGAGGCCGAAAATGACAATTGAGGAGAAACAGAGCCTAAGTAGGCGCCTAGCATCTCTAGGAGACATGCCCGAACATATGGTTAACTTTTTGAGAAGGAACAATGCAGTGAGCCATACTAGCGAGGATGAGATAGAGCTTGATTTAGATGCAATGAGTGATGATTTACTATTTGAATTAAGGAAGCTTTTGGAAGAATATTGTCTTGGGGAACGATTAAGGGTCCAAGCTAAAGCTGAGACTTATGAAGTTGAGGTGTGTATTCTGTTGTATTGACTTGTTATATGGTTAAGTACTAACATATTTATTTTTATTTATGATTGCACATTTTCTTTTGCATGTGCAGATTTTAAATGAATCAGGACTTAGCAATTCATCGATGCATGCTTGCAAAGGTTAAATTCTCATTTTAGCTTGACTATGAAGAGCTATATACTTGAGACAAGTTTAATCTAACGGTTCTTTTATTGCCTTTCATAATTTGGCAGGCAATGAACCAGCTGAGGAGGATGTTGATATTGTTGGCAATGATCCTCCTGTTTCAAGTTATCCTCCTGTGGTGATAGAAAAGGATGCTATGCTAAGAAGCGGAAAATGTAGTAGTTCCAATAGTTCAAGTAGTGATTCTGGTTCATCATCCAGCGGTTAGTGTTGCTTCTGATTTCCCTTTTGTCTTTATTTTTATCAGAAGTTCTATGCTCATGATATGTTGATTCATAAAATCAGCGGTGTTCATGTCTTGCATTTTGAATTCTTTACATTTTCATGCCATGCTGTGCTTCACTTTGTTGACATTTCTAAGTTATACTATTCCATGGTTGCTTTTACACTTTCATGGTATTTTGGGAAATTGTCTCTTGGACCTCTCACCCTATGCCCTTTCTTTTTGAATCTCAACTTCTTACTTGTTTGTGGAAGGAGCTTAGAGGACATAAATAGCATCACCAGATCAGCATTTAATATTTAAAAATAAATAAAATTGATAAAGAAAGAAGATACTCCAGATTTGGTTTACTCAGTCAATTGAGTAAAATTTCATTTTTCTAAAATTGATAAATAAAATTTCATTTTTCTAAAATGTTTTTCCTTTTTTTCCCCTTTCTTTGTATATTTTGATTTCTGTTGGGATTAGTCAGTCCAAGTAAACCCTTGCAATAATTTCCAAGTAAACCCTTGCAATAATTTATAGGGAGCAAGTGGATTGCCTGTTCCATAAGGATATCAGCTGATTTCAATCCAGTATAGCTGGATCTCTTTGGGTTCTGTGATACTTTGATCTCTATTGTGCTGTTCTGAAAAAAAAAATTCAGTGACATAAGATATGACTATCACAGAGAATAAAATGAACCGAAAAGGAAGCTTTATTTCTTCAGTGCTAGTAGGGAGTTAAACACTCTCATTATTATATCGCCATAGAAGAATACACCCATATATTAGTTATTCTCATTTGTTATTGGACACTTAATAAAAGAAACTTATGCGTATATGCCTGATTGTTTGATTATATGTGTGGTACACACTTAAGAAACACATGCATGGGCCATGTGGATTTATTTTGATAATTAAATATTAATAAGTTATAGAAACCAATTTATATTCTCACTCATGTGCTAAGATGGTGCATGTAAAAAGGATCTTTTATGGACAAGGGAAAGGCAGCTAATCAGGAGAATGGAAGAAGCACTTAGGCGAAGAGGAATGCACATAAATAGAGTGATCGAAAGAGAAGATTCAAGTTGGCATGTCTGTCACATTCCGGGCCTGATGGGCTAATTGACCTCTTAACTTTGTTTGGGTCAAACCACTGTACAAGATACTTAAGCTAAAGTTGATAGTAGTACACTCATTAAACCCTTATAAGTCAATATTTTGTTTTGTCCACTTTCGATGTGGGAGTAATCAGGGTGTTACAATGTTTGTTTCTTTTCTTTCTCCTCATTTCTCTCTTTCCCACCACTTTTTTCTTTAGTAACTTAACCATCCATGACACCAATTCCATCAATAGAATCTCCATTTTAGGCCTATTCAAGCTTATCGTATGCTTTATTACTTCTGGCTGCAAGGATGAGAGGGACAATCAGCCTTGGAAGGCTTGCCTCATCATTCAGTTGGAAATTTCACAGTGAAAGATCCTAATATGCATTGTGCTGTTATTCATCTCTTTCTTTGATCTTATACCAAGTTTCATAATCGGTAAGACTTAAGAGCGTGGATAGTCTTGTTCCTACCTAACAGTCTGACATCTATTGTTTCCACCTTTTTTTAGTGTCACTTGTGAGATTAGATTTGTGCTGCAGTCATGTATTCTTGTATTTGTACTGGCTTATCAGTCTTGTATTTTTTACTAGGTACTATTTGTACAAAATCTTTTTGTTTCACACCTGAATGTTGTTTTCTCAAATTTGAATGCCTAAAAGTTCCTACCAAATTCTAAACAGCTTCTTATCGTGGTCTACATGAGATTTGGACTAGTTGATGTCTCCACAAAACCACCCTCTGTCCTTATATGCTTCATTCCAAATTTCAGTTGCTTAAATATCTATCAAAGTTCAGTTTTCTTACCTAAAAGGTAACTCACACCAAAGATGAGTTACTTAAGGTCCTATATGTGTTTCTGCTACCTTCTAAATTCTAGGGATAGCTTACTCAATCGACTGTTTGGATTTCCTTCATCGTTGTATTCCCTTGACTATGCTTAGCAAAGAATGAGATATTAATGAAATGTATCAAACTTTTGTTCTTTTTCTCAAAATAAATTTAATTATGGTCTCCTATCAAACTTTTGTTCTCCAGTTGCACAGATAACTAACATCATTCTTTTGAGTTTGTTAAAAGTTAAGAGTCCATAGCTGTGTAGGGTGAATTTGAAAGAATAGATAAAACTTAATTGTTTATCACTTGTTTTCTTCTTTGACGTTTCAGTTTATTTGACTGGTGTATTTATGATCTCACACTGATATAGCTATTTTTGAAAATGGTTGTCACCCTTCTACCTATCATCTAGAGTGCTCAAATTGCATGTGACTTACTCCAAGACTCATGGATTATTATATTCATGATCTGCTCCCTAAGATGTGTATCCTTTATCTTTCTTTTTATTGTCATGCTTGAGATTCGCAATGGAACTTGCCATTTTTCGATGCAATATTTAGCCCATTCTGTTACTTTAGAGGTCATATTTTATGTTACTTAATTTCAGCTATTGGGTCTTGTAATTCTCTTGTTTTACAAGTATGCAATCCTTTGATTGAGCCAACTCAAGTCTTTTCTTTCTAAAGACTTGATAAAGTTCTTGTCAAAGAACATATTATTTTCTTTTGTTCTTTATGTTTTTGAACTTCAGTGAATTACTTGAAAAAGAGGGGAGGAGCAGAAATGAAAGGATATTATTTGATTATAACAATAAAATTTATATTTAAAATTATATGTTCGTATCGGTGAACCAATCAATCATCGGTATTGTACGTATCGAGGTGTACCGATATACCATATATCGGTACACCTGGGTGTACCAATGGTATGGTAAAATTATTGAAAATGGCTCCAATTTTTTAAAAAAAAATAAAAAAAAATGGATTAGGGTTTTTAAGTTGAAAATAAATATAAATTTAGTATAATTTTAGCAAACATAATCTAAATTAGGAAAGAATAGTGATATATCTTTTTTGGGCTTTGCGAAGTAATTTTGCGGTACGTTCTGGACCTTCCTTTCGTGAATATTGAATTATTCATAAAAAATGATTTGAATTATTAGATTATTTTCTAAACAACTTAAACTTTATGATTCAAATGAATCAATTAATCAATCGATGGATATACTTGATTCTACCACTAAAAAGAACGACATGACTCCACGGGTGGTGGATCGAGATCCTTGATCCCATGTATTTGTATATTAATTTAAAATATTTGTTGGACCCAATCTTAAAAATAATCCCATGACATAATATATTGATATACCGTATGTCATTAGTGCATCAATGTGGAGATGATCGTAGTTTGATCGTCGTGAACCACATGTGTCCGAGGTGGCTCCTAAGGTAAGGATGATTGTGGCATATATTGATGCAGAGCATGGAGAATATCAGAATTCTACTTTCACCATTGATCTGCTACTTCGTATTATAAGATCGATTATCATACTGTTGCTTGGAGAAGTATGATCAACTATCACCGTACTGTTGTTGGTCGTAAGATTCTCCATAATATGATGACTGTGAATACGATGAGCTTCCCCCTGTGTCTACGTTGTGTAGGCTCTGTTGCATTTGCTCAAAATCATCCATTACATTCCCTTTCCCCTTCTCCTTCCCCTTATGTGTATAAACTTGACCACTACCTCGTCTAGCTCCATGATTTGAATATTGGGTGACATGTGTAAAAGACTGTTCTTCGGTTCATGCACTACCCTCAAATTGTGTAAGATGGGGCCATTGACTCCCCGACATCGCCACCATCATCGGTCGAGGCATTGTTGTCCATGTCGTTGCCATGTCTCTTAGTCGAGTGGGTTATTGAATGCGATCGATAAGTTGTATCATCTCCCGATTTGATTCTTTCCAATGGTGCGGTTGATGCTACCGCTTTCCCCTTTGTCTTTTGGGTGGTGGTTTTGGGCCCAGTGGCTGCCCAAGTTCCCACAAGGCCTAGGTAGGTGGTTGCCAAACTTTCAGATGCCTGCTTTTTTCATAGGCAGGTATCTAGTAGTTTCCAGTTGTGATGTGGAGGACTGCAGGATTAGGATAATTTTAAAGCATCTTTAGTAATTAAATGTTAATTGATTTTTTGTTAATATGTTATATACTAGTTCTCATTTGGGACTTAATATGTTATATACTAGTCACAGTAGTGACTGCTGAATACATTTGTGTGCTTGATGTTCCTATTTAGGTGTTGTTCAGTCATGACATATGATCGTGTCCTGATTGCTGTGATGAGTTTGTATGCTTTATATCATTTGGGATTAGCACCTTAGTATGATGATCTCCAGAAAAGCACCTGCATTAGAAAATAACAAATTTATATATCATATGATATATGGAAATTTTTATTTGTATAGAAAAATAACAAATAATATGTATCATAGATTGTTTTTAATATCTCATCATTGATTACCAAAGATTTTTTGTTCATAATGAGTATTCAGATATAAAAGGAATTTTTTTAAAGCCTTGTCGAGAATAGAACCTGTGACTAGAGATAAGCTTCTCATAATATTGGAAACTAAGAGTTTGATTATGGGCCCTGATCTGGCCAATATATTATCAGTGCACTTGTACCAACAGTAATCATTGGAATAATTTTGGAGTTTTGACTTTTCATGTATGAGAGACATCATAGACGGATTATGACAGTTCATTTTAAATACGCAAATGAAAACCAGAAAGGCAATGTTACAGCCAGTGTTAGTTCACTGCAAGTCTGCATGTTAAAATTGGCCTATAAATGCAATATATGGTATATGGTTCTTCAGAAAATATCACAGCAAGTTCATTTCAGGTAATCTGGTTCACCAAGATTTGTTAGGTTTGGTGGCTGCTGTGTCTTTTTTTTAACTTTTACTGTTTGCTTGTTTGTTAATCAAGTGAAGGTAAGGGTTACCCAAACTCAGGTAGGTTAGAAAGTAGATGCATGAATTTAGTAACTCCAATAACAGGTTAGTTGTTTTTCTATCTACTTGTTAGATATCTTATCATTCGCCGTACTGCAAAAGTTGTTTCATTCTGTGTTTCTTGCTAAGTATTGATGCCACCTAACTTCTTGTTAGAGGCCCAGATATTTTCCCTGCAAATATACTGTATTGTTATAGGCTTTTGATTCTTTGCAGATTCAGATTCTGGTAGTTCCTCTGAAAGTGAATCAGACAATAAAGTTACTAGTCCCAAGAAGGATATGAAGGTATTTAAAATCCATCATTGCTTTGTGGTACAAAAACTCAAAACTAAAAGCATGGTTATTTTGTGTTATTTTCTCCATTATCATTTAAAGTTTTACTGAGAATTTTTCCTTATTCATTTTGTTACTTACTAACTTAATTTACTTCTTGTCCATTCAGAAAAGTATTCTGTCCGGGCAAGCTTTGGACCAAGAAATAAGTGATTTATCAAATCCACGTGATGGAAACAGTGAGTTATAGTTGTTTCTGTCTTCAACAGTTATTCTATAGTATAATTTTTCAAGCTTACAGATACTCATAAAGCAGGAAATTTAGATATGGTTCTTATCTCTGGGCCCTAAGTTATTGCCTGAATGTATGTAGTGTTGGCTGCATGCAGGAACTTCAGAGGGTACAAATCAACAAGAACAAGTAGCGCATCCAAAACCTGAATCTGTTGTGATAGAACAAAACAGGGAGGGTAAGCAATAATTTAAAATGCATGTGAAATGAAAGGTGTTTGAGCATATGGATATGATATGCATGAATTGCCTTAACTTCTCGACATGGAACTAGGGGACAATGCTCCATCTGAAAGGCAGTTCTCCCCTGAAAAGCTCTATCGGGCAGCTATTCTGAAAAGTCGCTTTGCTGACACAATTCTTAAAGCTCGTGAGAAGACTCTAGATCAGGTTGGTTACAGAACCTGGCCTTTGTTGCATTGTTATATTTTTTACTCTATTGGTGTGTTTGTCACATGAATTCCCTTTTTTTTTTTTTTTGAGTTTTAGGGTGAGAGTAGAGACCCAGAGAAGCTTCGACGTGAGAGGGAGGAGCTTGAAAGGCAGAAAAGAGAAGGTACCATCAACTTTCATAGACTGCCTGAATCATGATTTTTTGTGTGTTATGCATTAACACTTTGTCTTACCTTGACCTCAGAGAGAGCCAGGCTGCAAGCAGAAGCTAAAGCTGCTGAAGAGGCTCGACGTCTAGTTGAAGCAGAAGCTGCAGCACAAGCTGCAGCAGAAGCTAAGCGCAAAAGGGAACTCGAAAGGGAAGCAGCACGTCAAGCCTTGCTACAGGCAAGTATTGTTTTCGGCATACATAGTCTATGTGGCATTTGCTCGCTTGTTGCTCTTACCTCGTGTGATACACAGATGGAGAAAACCGTGGAGATAAATGAAAGCAGTGTATTTCTTAAAGATCTGGAAATACTTAGAACTGCTCCAGGTGAACACTTACCTAGTTCAGTTGGTGAGACAAGCCCGGATCACTCACCAGAGGGCATCAGTGGCTTTCAACTTGGGGGAAGCAACCCTTTGGAACAGCTTGGTTTATACATGAAGGCCGATGATGAAGAGGACGAAGAAGTTGAGCCAAATAGTGCTACTGCCAATGATGCTGAGGAAGGAGAAATTGACTGATGGTTTTCAGCTCTGGTTACTATGGTATGCCTGTTGACTAAATTTTGATGAGGTTAATTTATGCGCCATGGCGTGGCATACTATGGTGAACTAGGTAGGTGTATGTTTGTCTGAATATTCAGACACCTTCAGTTTCTTCAGACACGCACATCAAGCACTATGAAGATACATGATTGCTGTATGAAGAATGTGATATGGGTGATGTAGGTGGATCTTGTTTTAGTTTATGGCTTGTGGTTCTCGCATCTTCAAGGTTCATGGCTCCAGTCCCATTAGATGGATAGGTGTACCTCTTCAGGATAAGGACAATATCATCCGGTGATGGGTTGGGTATTTGGATCTTCCTTGGCCATATTTGAATCAGAGGAATTAGCATTTGCATGCATCAGATGATATTAGCCCAGAGCAACAGGTGGGTTTTGTAGATTTTTGTTGATATTACAATTTTGCTTGTGGCCCCAAAACTGTACAAAGACAAATTAAATAGTCAAAAGAACTGTTTCTAAATCTTTTATTCTATCACCGACATTCATCTGGGGTTCCCTGCTGGACATATGCCTCAATTGAAGGTCATTGTTTTCAGATCTGAAGTGGATAATATAACCAAGTCTCAAAGCATGTCGCTTTTGGTTTTTTTTTTATTTGTATTTTCTTTTACTTTTTCAGCCTTCCTAAGATTTTGCAATGTTTCTTTTGATATCTAGATGCTTCATTGTATTCAAACAGGTGAAAAGAATCCCAAAATCGATTGGTCTATTGGCATCCATAGCTGATGTGGTTCCTACATTTTTGTCATGTGGACCTGGTGGAAACTGAATCCATAGTATGCTGTTTATGTATATTGATTTTGTCGTTTATGTATCGGGCCATTGTTTTTGTCTTTTTATTAAGTCTTAGCAGATCAATCAAAGAACAACTCAAGCACCAGAATTGTTGGTCCAGAACTCAGTGCTCTCTGTTCTTGTCGGTCTGATTTTAATATCTTCATGTTTATAGAGGTTCTTCTGCATGCTGTTGCTTTCTTTCTGTCGGAAAACTATTTGATTATGTTAAAAATAGAAATGATGATTGTGGAAGGTTGTTGTTTTGGTGGGAGTCGAGGATTTCATATAAATTGGCAAAGCAGCTTAAAGCTAGACTGTTTTTGTGATGACAGGACTGGGCAACATATCTACATGCATGTGCTGATGGGAAAAAAAGCCGAGGAAACTGATTTGATATTTATTGGATTCTGTCTGGTTGTATCTCAAACACATGAAATAATATGTGGAGAATATAAAGGTTGCATTTTTTTTTTTTTTTTGTGATTTGAAATCGGATGCATATCTGATGTTTAGAGGATAGAATTTGGAACGTGGAATTCAAAACATCAAGTCTATGTATGATCGCAATCTATCCAACTCTAGTTTCTAGTTGATCTCGATAAGTGGAATTGTTCACTGGTTAGGTTTAGCTAATTGATATCTTAAAAAATACATTGGATAAGGTTTTCAGCAAAAGAAAAAAAAGGAAAGGGATTTCTAAATCTCATAAAACAAAAAAAATCTACATACGTATGCTGGAATATGCTAACATACGTATGCCTCAGTAACACCGTCACCGAGCTGCGCGTCTGTAATCCTCAAAGCTGCATATGATAGATATCGGGCCCACTTCCCAAACCTATACATACTCGACTCCTCCGAGCGATCAGCACTTCTCCCATGTTTGCTCAAGATCTGGCTGCTCGCGTTCGAGCTCGATCACTTCGCCTCTCTGTTCTATGAGGTACTTTTGATTTGTTCCTCTTCTTTTCGTTCTTGTTTCTCGATTTTAGATTGTCGAGGCGCCGAACAGAGCCTTTCTGATGTGCTAAGAACAACATGATCGGTGAATCCAGAAAGAAGGGGGAAATGAATGGAAATCGTCACATCTGATATTTCTGAACCGCATCCAGGGAAAGACGAACTCTTTCTGAGACTTGGCCATGCAATCAACGAACCAAGGTAAAATCTTGCTTTTTGACGGGTTCTGCAAGGTTCTTCATCTCAATGCTCTGTGATTTGTTTATGTCATTGGCTATTCTAATCGTTGGTGAAGGCACTCACCCCCCCCAAATAGGAATGTGACTTCTATAACATGATCTTGAATACTTGGATGATTTTTCTGGACGAAAAGATGCAATGCCACCTATGTTTCATATAATGTGCGACATGAACCCTTCCATTTTGAGTGGAATATATAATACATGTAATGCTTGGATGTTATGCTACATTAGTTTGTTCATGAGATTGCTGTGCACAGGTCGGAGATCGGGGATATCCAACCCAGTAGCTCACTGAAGTTGCAGTCAGGTTGATATGTTCTCGATGGAAATCGTGGAGGTAATTTGACTCAGGCTATATTATTTGAACATTTCCATCCTATTTTTCAAATGCCATATCCAAAAATTACTTACCTTTATTTGTTTTTTAATTATTGTTTTAGTAGTTGTATTGCATTTACCCTATATATTGACTGTTAAATGACATCCTGATGTTTCATATATTTAGTACTGATCAATGCTAGAGAAATTGAACAGCTGAACCTTTTAAAATAGCACCAACAGGACTATAAGAAACTTGAAACTGCATTAGAAACCGAACCAAAAATGCAGACTTTTGTTTCATGTGATACAATGGTCTGTTTTGTATGATAAAATGGTTTCGTTTTGACGGAAAATAGAGCTCCCAGATCGATTTATTATATTTCCATCTAAATTTGGATAAAATTGAAACTGCACAAACCCATAGCACAAAGATGACATGATGGTGGCACCATATTAGTTAACATTCTGTAGGATGAGGAGGAAGAAGTTATAGCTTTCACAATTATCATTTTTTAAGGTCTACCACACCCATGAGATATATAAATGTTGAGCCAATGTCAGAGGTTTGACCAAAGGGGAAGGAAATCGATGAAAATGGATATGCAGAAGATGAAATTTTTATCGATGACAAGGTATAACAAATGGAGGTGATCATAATTAAATACAAAAATATGTCTACGAAGAGAATAACTGAGATGGAATAGAACTAGTTCACATACAGACAACCATAAAAACAGATATGAGATGTTAGGCAAATGAGATACAAGAAGTGACTTTTAGTACAGACTTGTACCTGGTGTGATGAACATTAATTTCAGAAGATAGATACATGGCTGAAACTTTTGGAGCATTTTAATCTCAGATAAAAAAACCAGGAAAAATACTAATAATCTACCGAAAGATCTGCAGTTTCGGAAGTCTTAAGTTTTAGCAATAATTACTGAGAAGAAACACAAAAGTCATGTTCAATGCCACAAAATCATTAGAGATGGAACTATTTTTCTGATT
Source organism: Musa acuminata AAA Group (assembly GCF_036884655.1). Lineage (NCBI taxonomy): Eukaryota > Viridiplantae > Streptophyta > Magnoliopsida > Zingiberales > Musaceae > Musa > Musa acuminata. The sequence continues at coordinate 1,109,624 of NC_088334.1, forward strand.
TCTTTTATTTATTGGCCATGGAACCTCTATCTTCTGCTCCAAAGCCTCATTGTGCAATAAGTCTTCCATCCTTCCTGAGAAGGCATTACTTTTAAGAAAATATCCAAGATAGTACGTCAATTGATAGTTCGACAGACGAGCAAAAAATTGTGTCAAACTATGACACAAATAAACATGAGTTAGCAGTTTTTTCCACAGAAAAAACTAAGGGACAGATTGATGAGACCTTCTCCAATCTATTTATATATATAATTTCTTTAAAGTATCAAATTAAGGAACTATGCATCAAACGTGAGGCACTTTTGCACCAAGCAGGCACAGTTTTGTCTTGGACTATTTGTTGTGGTCAATGGTCATCAGTCACTCTTGTGACTCTAAAACTTCAATTTTCTACTTTTATTTGAACCAGTAAATCATGAGTAAAATTGGTAAGTCTTGGCTTGAATAATGAGTTTCCTTAATCCGCCAATTTGAGCCAAAATCATCAGTGTTACTCCAAGTATGATGCAGATCTGAAGAGTGCAAAAAGATCAGCATAGTTTTATAAAATGCGCTTCAGATGCAATAGATAAGGGAACTCACTTACCCAATTAATCATCCAAGGCATGCCGAACCTTCTTGGATTGTACATGGAAAGCCACGTTATGCAAGGAAGCTGCATAATAATTCATGAGATCCATTTGGTGAATTTTGCACAGCACTCAAATGCAATTAGTTGGGTTCATGAATGCTTTCAATGATTAGTCAGAGACAATCGTCTGCTGAATGAAAAAAGAAAAAGAATTGTTCATGAGTTAATTGAGCTCGCAATGTTGTTGGGGCAAAAGCAAAACCTGCCAAAAAAAATCCGAAGTAGTGCACTGAAGAAGGGAAAGGTTATAGCAATGAACATTGTAAATGCTGAAAAACAGTTAGCAGATATTAGTATACAAATAAAATAGAAATACTGATATGGCCAAAATCAAGCAGACATTACTAACATAAGCTGTTCGTGCAATTTAGCGAATAACTAGATTCGATGGTTTGGGGGTTTTCTAGCTCTGTAGTGTGGTGCAGAGTGTCAACCAGCATAGCATCCAGGAGCTATCCGGGTGGCACATGGTTAGATGGGCTTTTGGGGTAGTGTTTAGGGCTAGTTCGTTGTTTTGATTCATAGTAGTGTCATAGGCACTTATGGGGATTTTTGGCTATGACGTACTATCTTAGACCTTTTGCCATGCAATTGTTCAGAGCCTTCGAATTCTATATTTTTTATTTGCATTGCCTATCAAGTGTTTGCTGAAATGACTGCTTATTTGATCTCGAGTTAAACACTTTCTTTAACCTGTCTTCTCTTTTGTATGTTCTTAAGGAACCATAAGAGGTTTCAGGGAGATTGACCCTTTTGCGGATGGACACACAAGGGTGTCATACGACTTAGACAAAACCAGCTAAGTCCATGATAGATGGTATCGGAGCGGGACAAGCACACATAGAAACACTTGACATACAAATATGGAGGAGCTAACAGGACTGCTTTGAGGGTAGCCAGCATGTATGATTTTTTGAAGAAAATGAGCATAGAGACGTAGAGAAAGGAGTCACTTAGAAGAGTGGATATCCGAGATTGACATTAGATGAATGATCAAATCTTCGCGTGAGAGGCACCACAAAGACAAGTGAGTTGGAAAGAATGCATAGCGCATAATGGTTGTGATGGCTAAGTTCGAGCTATAGTTTAATGTTGACAACCAAACTTGACGGTGCTCAAGGTAAACAGAGCGTTTGGCAGAGGATGAGACCATGCAAGGAGGGATGTGTTACTTGACGTTCGAAAGAGTTGTGCAAAGCTCATAAAAGTGAGGGAAATTACTAACTCGAAGAATTCAGTACTTATGTAAAGGCTTATATGCGGACAATGGACCGTCCGTGGTCATCTTAACTAAGGTGATCAAAACTTGATTTCATGGAGCATTAAAACTTTATTTTCTGCATGGGAAGGATATATCCGTATGAGGCTAAAGTGTATAGCAAATTCAACATGTTACTAGGCCTTGAGGGATATGACGGGAGTTGTATTAGCGAAGAGTTATAATTTAGCAAGCGTGTTTACGAGGGCGAAACAGTGCATAATTTATTCAGCTAGGTGGAGTAGTCCAAGCAGATGGTGGTCTTTGAAACTTTTAGAGAGGATACAAGAAGAAAAGTTACTCCAATTCGACAAATATCCAAGAGAGACAAGTCTTAATTTTTTAGAGGGAGAACCATCTGTAACGAACCACATATGTTGATAAAGTGTACCTCAAGACAATAGCCCAATAAAGCTCAATAAATCGAGCTAGCAATAAAGAATCGTTGCATAATCTCGTATGAGGTGATGTGTTAGTGGACGTGTTGCGAGATCAAGTGGGGGAGTAATTCAAGGTAATACTGAATGAAGATACACTTAAAGTCGATGTGAAGATCGGATTCAATGGAGGGCTGACTCATGAAATGGTAGGTGCGAGGGTCACCATCAACTCAATACCAACAGAGTAGCAAAGCAACATAGGCGGAACTTGGTGAAGTGCCTAAGTCGCATGAAAGGAGTCAACATAGAAGATGAAACATAGAGTAGAAGTTCGAAGCTTTTCCTGGATAGAGGTAAAAAACATGAACTTTTGCAGAAACAAGAGCGAGATCATATTGTTCCATGGGTCTCTCGTTCTAATAGAGCAAACTCATTTTGCATGGTGTTAAAGTTGAAGGAAACTTCGAGGCACATGTACCTTATCTTGATGAAGCAATTGACGAAGGGACTAAGGCAACTCAACTTATGTGGACAAAGTTGGGACTACAAGGCTTTGACACGGGATAAAAAGACATGAAAATATGGTAGAATTGTCATTGTGCGTGTTGAAGAACTTTTGGTGTCTCGTGTGGCTATCAATTATATAGTTCTTTGTTATGCTCAAAGGCCATCTTCGAATGTGACGTTGGGGACGACCAGACTTGGTTCATGCCCGATATGGGAGCTTGCTGATCTGACCCCAAAAGCTATTGTGGATGATTTGTCGACGTGGATCCGGGTAACCGCAGTAGAATCACCGGTGACTCATAGCATATGTTTCTTGGTGACAGATGACTATGCCTGTGTCGGACCATCCATAAAAAGAAAAAGAAAAAACACCTAAGAAATTATTTACACACAATCAGTTTATGCATAAGCTAAAGATTGATGATGGTTCATCGCATTTGATAATACTAAAGCAAACAAAGAGTTGATAGACTTCTGAGAAGCTCCATTATTTATTTCTATGATATAGGATGTATACTGTTTCTGATGTTCCATTTATATTCTAACTTCATATATAGCAGTCTATGAATAGAAACTGTAGTCCCGGGCCTCGAGAATGATCTGCCTCAGTCCACCAATAGGAGACAAAATCATCAACATAATCCCCAGGATGATGCAGATCTGAAAGGAAGGGGGTGGGAATTCATGAGATTATGAAGAGAAGAGATGAAGTAGGTGAGTTGTGTTTGATTATTACCCAGTTTGTGATCCAAGAGAAGCTAAACCTTCTTGGCTTGTAGATGGCAAGCCAGATGGTGCAAGGAAGCTGTGAAGGATTCAAACCCATTTATAATAGAGAAGAAGACATCGATGTTTATAGTCCGAGAAGGAGAGGAGAGGAATGGAATGCTCACAAAGTACGTGGTGGGGGCGAATGCGAAGCCTCCGAAGAATCCGAGTAGTCCTCCAAAGAAGGGGAAGGTTATGGCAATGAACATTGTGAATGCTGCATATGAAATCACGCAAAAGAACAGAATTAGAAATGGGTTTTTTTGTGCCTAAAGAGCAGAGGAAATGTGAGTCGAAGAATATGAATTACCAACGTAAACTGTTCGTGCAATCAAACGAAGTGTTAGGCCGGGTGGGAAATGAAGTTTCTTGACGAGCACTGTCTCCATCATATCAAAGACCGGCATGGCATAGATCTGCATGGATGATAGATTCACTTGGGCGATCATAAATTCCAAAAGCTTACATGGTTAGGATAGGATTCAATATATGTCTCCATCAAATTTAAATTAGTTATCACAACGTAATTTATGCAGCTTAAATGTGTGAATATTTCTAGGAACGGAGTGCAAAAAAAAGCTTCGTACCTGATAGCTTCCAATGACGTGAACGACGACGAACATGTTGGCCATGGCGATCAACCATCGGGGCTTATTCAGGGTGATAAGGATGTTGTCCTTCACAGCGTTGCCGAACGCCCAGTACCCAACCAAAGCCACCGGGAAGTAGCAGAGAGCCACCACGATGTAGGCGACGATGACGCCCTTCCACATCGGCTTCTTCGACGGCTTCTCCGGCGTGGAAGGGATGGTGGCTTGGATCTCCAACACCACGTTGTGCCCCGCGTAGGCGAAGGCGACGTTCCCCAGCGCGCTCAAGAAGTTGAAGACGGTCCCCGCCGTGCTCGAAGCCCTGTAGCCGTACTCCACGTCCGCCTGCTTCCCCTTGTCCGCCGAAGCTCCCCAGGCGATGGTGGAGTAGCTGGAGACGATCGACATAAACGATCAGCCAAAGAAGAAGAAGGACCTGACGGTAGCCCGCGGCGCGGTGCAGGCGAAGGACCTGAGGGACATGACGGCTGCGGCCAAGGAGACACCGGAGATGGAGTTGAAGTTGGGGAGCTGGGAGAGGACCAAGTGGACGGAGGCGAAGATGATGATGAAGTAGGTCTGCTTGATGGGTTTGCAGTCGGGGCAGACGAGTTCGTGGAACTTCTTGAGGGATTTGCCGCCGGTGACCATGTAGACGATGTCGACGCCGACCTCCACCACCAGCTGCTGCGGCACCACGATCCACAGGCCGAGCTTGTCGCCGAAGGCATGCTGGCCGAGCTCGTGGTAGCGGTCGAAGCGTTTCCCGGGCACCATTTCATGCATCTCCACCATCTGCCACAGAGTGTACAGTGTGATGATCCATGACACCACGAGCACTACAATTCCCGGAGCCCTATTTATTTCAAGAGAATATGTGCATATGTTAGACAATGACGGAAAAGGTTAATAGAATGTTTAGATTCTATTAGAAGAGAGATGCAAAAATAAATCAATCAAAATAAAATTATCTAAGTTAATAGAATATTTAGATTCCTTACGAAGATTCCAATTTAGAAGTTACCATCCGAGTTCAGACATGGCATACGGTAAGCTAAGAACACCAGCTCCAACCATGGCCGTCACATTGTGGAAGGCTGAGTACCACCACTTGGCATTCCTTGATGATGTGATCGGGAGCCAATCATCAATAGATTTCTCCTGCGCTGTCTGCGTGTTATCAAAGATGATAAATTATAAAGGAAGCAGTTCGGCAAGAATGCTTGGATCATGACACATTCATTCTATTCTCTGTGAAGGAAGAAAGAAGAAGATGAGGCATAGGTAACATAGGAGAAAGGTTATCCAATCCTACATATATACCTTGTTGTTGTTGTAGCTGCTGCCATGGGCGTCGGGGAGTGAAAGAGGTTCTGTATCCATGGCTAAACCTCAGATGAACTCAGTATGGTGGAGAAGGAAGAGTGGGACGATGGAATGAAGCAAAGATCGCATAACAGTATCAATATAAGAAAGACTGAGATGTGGACTTCATGTTCATTCATTGGAATATACGGCGATTGCTAGGGAAAAAAAAAATATATATTTTTTAGATTTTTCACAGAAAAATACCTTTTAGATTTAGACAGAAAAAAATGATAACTATTCATTCGCACCAAAAATATTAGTTTGATGATAATATGTTAGAATGATTTATCATAGATTGATGTTCTTATAATTTTGAAGATATCAAAATAGTATGGTGTCGAGATCGAACGGCGCCTTCGTCAATTAACTTTGTAAAAAAATAAAAATAAAATATAAATATAAATATCCAATTCTAGTTCACTATGATGATGAAAACATATAAGTATAGACAAAAGTGTTTAATATAAAATCTGATCTTAATATTTGTATGAGTATATTAAAAAACACCTTCACAACATACAATTAATTTGCTGATGAATCGAAGCATGATTTGAAAATAGAGCCGGCAGCACACTATGTTTCGGACTATTTTACATTGGGTTGGGGGATGCCGCCGGCCAAATACTATATATAGTGATGGGATTAGAACATCGGCAATCCATCCATTCATTGAGGGGAAGGTCAACATAGAACAGGATTAGATTGGTAAACCCGGTGATGATTTCAACAAGGACAGTTGGTCTTTTGTCCGAAACTTGGAACAAGTTCATTGTTGATGTAGCTATCACATGACACTGATGACATGACGACGATCTTGAAGTAAAATAATAGGTAAGAATCAGAATCTAAACTAGTGATCGAATGATGATAATTATACAAATTCAAGTCATGAAATTGTTGTATACCGTAAATGTGAATGCAAAATGATGGCGTGTATGTGAATGGTTTGGGTGATGACATATTTGTTCTTTTTAGTTGACCACTGAAACCCAAGTAGATTGTACCAATTAACGGATTGGGTGATTTAAAATTGAATCGGTTATATCGTATATTTCAACAATTTATAAATCGAATTAGCTCCTGTAATATTTTTAAACTAATTATAAATTATCTTCTGTAATTAACTATCCTTACACTTTCAAAAGTGATATTGAGATATCTATACTTACGAATGTGAAACATTAAAATCTAAAAATTAATTTCACAGAGCTAAAATCAAGAGAGAGATTTTATTGGATCTCAATATAACTTTTGAAGGTAGAAGAATTAGAATATTAAAGATAATTAATTATAAAAGATAATATATAATTAGCATAATATTTTTTATTATTGAACTAAAGATATTGTAATCAATTTAATTAATTCAAAATTTCACAAACAATAATTATTAATATTGTTATGTTTATTATAGTTTCATAAAATATTTTAGAGTTTTGGAATTAGAAACAAAAACATGAAAAAAAAAAGACTCAAAAAACTTTTATATAAACCTAGAAAAACACTGTAATCGATGAATAATGACTCAAAATATAATATAAATTAACTTATCGAATGTAAAAAACTTAATCTTTATATTTGTGAGTAGGGTGTCATCTTAAAATAAATACTGAAAACCTATATAAAAATATTATGACTGATTTAATTCACTTTGTGCTCCCATCAATGCAAGATTGGATGTCATACTTTTGAGGCTAAAGGACAAAAAGAAGAAACCTTTATGGAAAAATTGAAAACCCAAGGAATTTTAGGATGTATACAAATCAAGGGATATTACATCACAAAAATTAGAGAATATCAAATCCATTTTGTATGATAAGATTAAGAAATATCATATCAACTTTTATATAACAAGAGCATGGTTAACCATAGTAAAGGGATGCCACATCCCCTTCTTAACTGAGAGGTCTACAAAAATACCGCAATGTTTGTTTTGAAGAAAAGAAAATAAATAGTTAGAGAGAGAGAGAGAGAGAGAGAGAGAGAGAGAGAGAGAGAGAGTTTTGTTTAATGTGCATATTTTTAAATATTTTTTCTACTAAAATCCATTGATACTACAAATATTATATGTATGGATTAATACGCACTTTCTGAATTAGTATTTTCCAAGTTAATTTTCGATGGATCAAACAAAAGAAAATAAGGAAACCAAAGATCAGTATTAAAAAGATTACGAGAGTTGTTTGTAGTTCTTAATGGAAAAATGTCGGAAGTCACTAAGAATATATCAACTCGAAGTTTTTGAGTGGCTTGATATTGAAATGGATGGATTTATATTGATAGTAGATAAGATTTTCTTAACTGTATGAGAAAATGTATGAGCATACTCGTAATTATATTTCATAGTTTATTCATGGATTTATTCATTGCCATCATGTATGAATGTGTTGAATGGCAACATCTCACAGCACAGCATTTGTATTGATCTCATGTAATGCTACAATTTGCATGTTGAATGCAACAGAAATTGATACAAAATGTGTTAGTCAACGCAGAAAACATGGAGGGAGAAAAGTCAACCCCTCTTTGGAGTGGATTTCATGTAACGTAATGCATCAAAACGCAGATTCGTGTCTCCATCGGAGGTGGATGAGTAGAACTGAGCTGCTCCATTCTTTGTCTGAAATGTGCGAACCTCCACCCCTCTTCTGCCTCCGACGAGAACTCCACTAGAGCGCGCACGTCGTCCCGGAACGGCAGGCTACCTTCTCGAGACACCCACCACCTTTCCCTTACCCTTATTATAAACCTTGGCTTTCTCTTTGTCATCAGCTTCTTCAACGCTGACGTTTCTGCCACCTCCGGCCGGGACGAAGTCCTTCAACGTCATACGCTTTCCGGCTGGCCTACTGGAGTTATATTCGTGATACGAATTTTTCAGGACCAACAGAAACCATCAAGATTACGCTCGGAGAGAGGATATCTAAGGGCATTGGAATTGCGGAGAAAGGAGTTGGATCATCTTTTATTCTGTTGAAGTGTTAGATTGAAATGATCAGAGAAACAATAGATTCGCTGCTCAGGACGCTGAATCCACCACAGCCATTTCATAGCAAAACAGTGCGGTCTTCAGATCAGAAAGAAGCAGGTTTCTCTTCTCATTTTGGATTCTCACACAATAGTCTCGGATACTGTACATTCAGGTGCTTGATATACGTAGCTACTCCAAGACATGGAGTTGTCTGAAGAGAGAGGCTAACGGGAGGGGGTGGATGCTACGTGGAAGCGAGGAGCACAAACGACACAAGCTAAGAGGAGGATGGCGGAGGAGATGGCGTCCTCCTCCTTGCTGAAGCAGCTCCTCTTGAATCTGCAAGCCTTCCCCTTGTTGCATTGCAGCCTCGCCGCTGCTGGCTTCGCTTCCGCCTCCGCCTCCTGCCGCTTCTTCTCCATGAGCCTCTAACCTCGTACGCCATGGATCGAAGTCACACGATGCTTCTTTATAGAGCCACGAGCGTGGAGAGGATACCATCCCAATTACTTTCCACTTACTCGTTCTTAAACCATTCAATCTAATAATAATTTCATTAAAAAATAGTCATTAAATTAACATTATAATCAAGTCTTTCTCTTTTTTTATTTTTTTAAGGAAAAAATTGATGATGTCCCTAATAAAACAAAAAAAAATTATCAACAAAATAGTCGGATCATCATAGCATTTTGGAATCTCTCGTATAACATAAAGCTAAGTAAGTGAATAGCTTCGAGTAACCTATGAGTTGGGATGTTGTTCGAACGATTATTTCGGCTAGTAAATCGTCTATAATAATATAAATTAAATAAAAAAATAAACTTAATGTAACTCCTTCGTATCAAACTTAAGAGTCATTTCCATGATAGAAAAATAATATCCAATAGACAAGTTTGGACTTGCAATCCTGCGATAAAATGCTTTGTTATTTGTAGTGGCAGAGCTAAGAGTTCTTCGAAATTTGTGGTTGCCTACACATTATTGCTCGGTTATCTGTCCTACTCTTAAGGTTATTTGTGGTATCCCTTATGAACACATCATGGATGGATGAGAGAATCCTCTCTCCACTTTAGGCTAAGAAGATGGAGTGTGATGATTCCAATCCTCTCCACATAGGAATACGGACACCAACGATGATAGATGGAACATTAATTACTGGTTTCAATTCTTTACGGTGGAAGAGAGTCCTCCTCACTCACCCACCCAAAAAACAAACAATCACAATTGAAGTGCTCTTAATTAATGTTTTCTGAAGCTTATGGACATGATGGTGACAATTCCTCATGGTCATGCATGATTCCAATGACTCCACATGGATGACGTCCTACGAAACATGCCATGGGAAAACGATGGAGCTCCAATCTTACACAGTGCATGAACATGATGATGATGATTCCCATCTCTACTCCACCTTAGCCACCCAACGCCACCAATATAATATGTATTCTTTGAAAATAAATATATAAAGATACATACAAAAAAAAAAATCAATATTTGAAGAATTAATTTGGATATATGAATAGCTCATCAAGTTCAAAAAATACTTATTTGTTGTCTTTTGTATATGACACATGATCAAGTTTTTTCAGATATTTATATTTATTCGACTTATTCAAGTTAGATTAGAATACATTTCAATCACATTTGTAGTAGCGTAAGTAGAATCAAATGAGTGCATGGATGGGTACTTGATATGGAATTAGATAAGAGTAAAATTTATAAGTGGTAACAGTGAATTTCTATTTGGGCTTAGAAAATATTTTTTTGTTAATTTTATGGTATTAATTCTTTATGAAATATAACATGTTAGTTTGGAGCTTTTCTATCATTAAAAATGTTTTTGAATTAAAATGTCAAATTTTAATAATCAGTGACCAAACTAATTGTGAATTATTTATTTAAAAATTGGTTATTGATCAATTTTTGTATTTAATTTTATCGAAAATATATAGGACGGTAACTTTTTTATTTTTGTTATTTCTATTTTTAATTGTAACTTTGTATTATAATATTTATATTCTATTATTATTATGATCTCCAAAAACTACATTTTATTTAGTTCTTTGATTAATAATTTGTATCTTATTTTTTTTCCAAAAATTAGATTATGATATTATTATATAAAAAAATTATATGATTTTTTTCCTCTAGTAAGCTTCCAAATTAGACTGAGGCAGAGAAATCTTGTACCTATAATTTTGAGTTAGATAAAGTCTACATTTGATTTTGGCTTTGGTCAAATGTAGTTTTTTTAATGTCAAATATACTTTCTTGGAAATTTATAGTGACCAATTGCAACTAAAGGCTTCATGCTGGCCTATTAGAAAAGTTCATACATGTTTTCATTTCTCAATAACAAGAGTCAAGAATGTTCTTTGTACCTCTTTCCACTCTCAAACATAAGTAAGCATCACAGTTTTGAACAATGGATTTATGTTTTCTAGCATATAGTTCTCATAGGACATATGTAAGCATCATGAAGAGGCATGATCCTTAAATAAATTTGCAGTGTTTGATACAGACAAAACATTTGGAAGATAACTACAAATCCATTGTTCTTGACATTTAGGACACTTTCCTTTTGATTAGGGATGTTGAGGTCTTACCAAACAAGGATATGCCCTACAAAGTTTCACATACATCCATTGCCATTCTTCAAATTCATGAATATATACATGAAAAGAAAGAGAACTAGTCCAAATCATTATGATGCAATTGATCCACATGGAATCAGGAAGTTAACCCTCTTTCATAAATTAGAGGACTATCTATCATATGACAAGATGACTGGGGTTTAATTTTATTATCTCTCATGTAATATTTTCATGTAATCTTCATTTTTTTACTTTCTCTCTCTTCTTTTTCGTTTTATTTATTTTTATTTTCATTATTATAAATAAAATATGACATTAGTATATTTTTTCTTCTTTGTGCTAATTTTCATCTTAATTTCATCTTTATGTATATCTTTTCTCAGTATTTTACCCTCTCTTAGCTTCTCTTTGCTTGTCTCCTAAAAAATATATAAAATACTAGTCCATATATGCAAAAGAAATATAATTGACCCTAGTTAAGGAAGATGTTTAGATCAACTTTCTTGACTCTCATGATTGTCTCAATGACCAATGTGCATTAATCCTAATTCAGATCAACCTATTTTTTCAAGAACTGGGCAAAATTTTATCATCTATTAAGTTAATTAAATTATTAGAAAATATCACATTTCAAATAGAGTAGGATTACTTACTTGAGCCAAAATAGGACAAATATTCAAACTATAATATGAATATATATATATATATATATATATATATATTCATATTATATGTAAAACAAATATAGAGGTGAATGTCATATGAATCTAAAATAAGAGGACAAAAATAACTAAGAAACTAATTCTAATCAAGCAATTGTATTGCTTAAATAGGAAAATTGTAAAGAAAATATGAAAAACAAAAGAAGCACGAAGAGAAGTGCATAAAATATAGCAAAAATCAATGAAATAACAAGTTTTCATTGGTGAATTTGATGCTTCTAGATATAATTAGAAACCAATCAAATAACAAGTCTGCCCATATCTATAAGTCTTAAAATGAAAGGATTAGTACTAGTATGTGATGATTACACATTTATGTTAGTATATTCATTCTACAATTTGAAAAAATTGTCAATTTGAACTTTTTAATTCTTGTGATTCTCTAAATTGAATTCTTGTAAATTTGAACATTGAGTGAGTATCCAACCAAATTGAATTCCTATTATCTATTTTTTTTTTATTTACATATTTGTAATTCTCTATATCTTACACTTTCTTAGTATGGTATAGTGGTGATTTCAATAATTTTTACTTCGCCCATTGTATTTTATGACCTCACCCATTGTGTATGTCATTTGAGAATCATTATCACAAATATTAATATTTGAAGAATTATAACCGTAATAATTTATTGGTTGGTTCATCTAAAACTCTTTTCTTCCCCTAACATTATTTATCTATAAGATGCTTCTTTAGTACTTAGATCCTGTCTATTTATAAGCGAGAGAAGATGTATTCGATAAATTCTTAGGAAAGTTTCTAATATCAAGGGTATCCCTTAAGGAATTATGATTTCTTTTCTATTGACCAATATCCGTCACATAATCTAACACCACAATCTTTTACGACGTTCGATTCTTTCTTATATCATTTTCTGAAGTTATTTTCTTCATAAATTGTATCGATACACATCCAGCATCCACATTTCTATAATGATCGAGCCAGTTATGTATGTTAGGGTACGAGCATCACTCACCGGAAAACTTAGCCATGCAAACATCGTAGAGCAAATAAGTAGTCTGCAGGCTTTGTTGAGAGATTACGTTCTCCTCGAACAAGAAACCTCTCGAGTCTGTAATAACGAATGATGGGCGAGCAGATTCCTTCGAGCTATGCCGACACACTCTTTGTTTATGATTTCGACTCTTTGGAAGATTTCAATCGCAAGATTCTCCCTCAAACAATGTACACGAAATGGTGAGGATACAACACGCACACAACATTGTTCCTAACGAAAGTGTAGGATATCCGGATTCCTCCACCATCGACTCCTTGAAGCAACCAAGTATTCCTGGAATAATCTTTTCCTGTTTCGCTACGATTAATCATGCTTACACATCAAGCATGATTAATAAACCACTTCCTTGTGTCAAAAACGTCAATACCACATCACTTCCTGTTGGATTCTGACCATGTCAAGAAGGGTGTGACCAAGAATCCTAATTGTTTTGTCATGGTTTCATTAGATTCTTTATGGTTGATGGCCGGCTTCTTGTCTCCCTTCAGAACTCGAGGAAGCTTTTTTATTGCGAGAGATGAGCAGTGTTCCCTGATGGTGAGAAAACGAGTGGTGAAGCATATTGTACTCCCCATTACTGCTGGAGTTAATGCTGCAGCGAAAGGGAGCACGACTATTAAGATTGCTGGTTCTTCTCACCGTACGGGATTCGTGTTGCAGTAGCTTACGCCATTGACGTTGTCGCCCAATTATGTTCTTTTGACTCATGTCGATAGATCTTTCGATACGTAGATGCATAAAGTGACCGACGTTTTGCTGTTGTCTTGACGTCGAAGTTTGTCAATCGAGGAGCAGAAGTAAAAGCTTTACTTGTGCTACGATTTGTTAGCTCAGAGAGAGAGAGAGAGAGAGAGATTTATAAGCTTTACTTGTGTTGCGATTTGTTAGATCTGAGAGAGAGAGAGAGAGAGAGATTTATAAGCTTTACTTGTGTTGCGATTTGTTAGATCTGAGAGAGAGAGAGAGAGAGAGAGAGAGAGAGAGAGAGAGAGAGATATTTAAAAGCTTTACTTGTGTTGCGATTTGTTAGATCTGAGAGAGAGAGAGAGAGAGAGAGAGAGAAAGAGAGAGAGAGAGAGAGATATTTATAAGCTTTACTTGTGTTGCGATTTGTTCGATCTGAGAGAGAGAGAGAGAGAGAGAGAGAGAGTTAAGCTGCGATATCCAATGTCTCCTGCATGCTACTTGAAGCCTCAAGAAGAACAACTGCAACAGTTGAATTACAATGAGGAGGGGATGGGTGACAATGGCGCCGAGCTCGGCCTATCGAACATGGCTAAAATGGATCTGCATCCAGTCTGCTTTAACCTGCTTCCGTGGGATCATGCCTCGTCAGCGTGGTTTTCTCCTCCGCTGGAGCTCATTCGGCAAAGGAAGAAGCAGCGGACCACCAACAGCGTCGCGGCCATCACCGTCGTCGGGGGAGATGATGTTGATGACGATCGCTCGGATTACGCCCGGAAACTTCGTTTCCGCAATCTGCTCCGCACCTACAAGCAGAGGATCTCGGCGTTGGAGGTGGTCGAGGAATCGCCTGAATCCGATGGGGTCTTCGAGGACGGCAGCGGCGATGGCATGAGGCTGGTGCAGTTGCTCATCTCGTGCGCCGAGGCGGTGGCATGCCGCGACCGGGCGCAGGCGTCGGCGCTGCTGTGCGAGCTCAAAGCCAGCGCGCTGGTCCTCGGCACTTCGTTCCAGCGCGTGGCGTCTTGCTTCGTGCAGGGCCTCTCAGACCGCCTTGCGCTCGTGCAGCCGCTCGGCGCCGTCGGCATTGTCGGCCCCGCCACCGTCCCGCCGCTGGCGCTCGAGAAAAAGGCCGAGGGGCTGCGCCTCGCCTACGAGCTGTGCCCGTACCTCCAGTTCGGGCACTTCGTGGCCAACGCCTCCATATTGGAAGCCCTTGAGGGAGAGAGCTCCGTCCACGTAGTGGACCTCGGCATGACCCAGGGGCTCCCCCATGGCCACCAGTGGCGGCAGCTGCTCGATAGCCTCGCCGGCCGGGGCAGCCCACCGCCCCGCCGCCTCCGCATCACCGGCGTCGGCACACGCGTCGAGCATCTGCAGTCCATCGGCGACGAGCTCAAATCCTACGCCGCGAGCCTGGGCATACACCTCGAGTTCCTCGTCCTGGAGAGCAACTTGGAGAACCTGAGGACCGACGACTTCGAGATCGAGCAAGGCGAGGTCGTCGTCGTCAACAGCATCCTGCAGCTGCATTGCGTCGTCAAGGAGAGCCGAGGGGCGCTCAACTCGGTGCTGCAGGTGATCCACGAGCTGTCGCCTGCGGTGCTGGTCCTGGTGGAGCAGGACTCGAGTCACAACGGCCCCTTCTTCCTGGGCAGGTTCATGGAGGCGCTGCACTACTACTCGGCGATCTTCGACTCGCTCGACGCCATGCTGCCCAAGTACGACACGAGGCGCGCGAAGGTGGAGCAGTTCCACTTCGCGGAGGAGATCAAGAACATCGTGAGCTGCGAGGGGCCGGCGAGGGTGGAGAGGCACGAGCGGGTGGATCAGTGGCGTCGCAGGATGAGCCGCGCCGGATTCCACCCGGCACCCATCAAGATGATGGCTCAGGCGAAGCAGTGGCTGGCGAAGTTTAAGCCTACTGAGGGATACACCATTGCCGAGGAGAAAGGGTGCCTTGTGCTTGGTTGGAAGTCGAAGCCCATCATCGCAGCTTCTGGCTGGAAATGTTAAGACATCGAAGCACTTCATCCTTCTCATATTTGGTTGCTGCTGCAGCAGTAGCCTATTGTTCTTAGTTGCAGAATTCCACCACTACTGCTACATCTATTACTATCTATTACTACTGAGTGGTTAAGAATAAAGAACAGCTACAAAGTGATGCCTCTTTAAGAGAAGTACTTCCCATATCTTTTGCTGCTAATTAACTTGACCTCAACAAGGATTGTATGTTCATCTAGCAATGTTAGTGTTTGAGTTTGTGCATTGTTGCATCAGTGATGGGTCTCATATTCGAGTTCACGGTTTAATGTAATGGAAATATTTTTTTTAATGTTAGAGTGTTTGAAGGTCTCTGGTATTCGCATTTTAGACAATAATTTAGACAATATAATGGACAGCAGAAAAGCTTTTCCAAATTCATATATTAAAATGACATCTTACCTCGTGTCTTTTATTTTGTTTGAACTTTGCGCAGATCTCTTTCTTTCGACTTCTTTTCATCCAAAATTATTTTCAGTTTTCAAATTGAAATAAAAGATACAGCAAACCTGATAGGTTGAGACTGACATGAATTCAATTTATTGGTCTTGAAACAAGTAATTGATTTGTCAGTAGATGTTCTCCTTTGCCTTTTGTTTATATAAACACGAGAAGAAATAATTCCATGAACAAAAGAACAACGCAGCAGCAGCAGCAGTTGATGATATCAACCTGTGATGATTGCTCAGGCTTCATGGATTAATAGATACTTTACACTTGTTCTACAATTAATATTTTATATAAGATCATTCCAAAGAAGCATCTAATTTAGGCTCCACAGAAATCTGGAAACAAGAATCTTTCATTGGTCGAGGAAACCAAACTAGGAACCAAGTATGCTTTGGGCTCTCAGAGTTGTGATAATGACTAATGGCAAGGAAGACCATAGCATGCAAAGTTGACATATTCCAGTGATCCACGAGACTAAGTCACATGTCAGCAAGGTTGACAAAAACTATACATAGACAAGCTTCAAAACAAAGAACAGATTCCTCGATGCACGTTAAGCAATCCGATTCCTTGTACAAAGAAGATGGACAAGACAATATATCTTGAACTATCAACTACTAATAAGGTATCACATTCATTCAAGACCTCAATCAGGACTCATTTACAACGAAATGGAGACTGCAATGAGAAATACTAGCCATAAACAATCCAGAAAACACTAATGGGTAAAGCAATTGCCTGCAAATCCCTAATAACATCAACTTTTAGATTGACAGCCAAAAGCATCAGAAATTTATCGGTCATGGTCTTCCTGTAGTGACTAAAAACTTTTTGCTGCTTCAATATTCTTTTCAAGCACGTCCCACGGACTGTGTGATAACTTCTCGATCCTCGAGGACCTGATAAACCAGACAACACCGAAGCATTAAGGTAAGACAACAATTACGAGACATCAATATTGACCATGATGTCATGTTAGACTGAGTTATGTTGAGCTACCACATAGAAATGGCACTAAACGGACAGAACTTGATGTGGTATGGTTCGGGGATCAATCGCAGACTCCCTGCTTGCAGCTTTTGAGGCAGCAATTTCTTCAAGGCGCTTCCATGTGGCTTCCCCTTTCGACCTGATTTCCTTGTCTTTAGCTTCGTCTTCCTCAAACTTCTTCAAGCACTCAGAAACCAGATCAGGATCATGATCAGTGAAAATCTTGCGGACGTTGAGTGTAAGGCTCTGAACAGCCTGGTTCCAGTGGCTCTTCGTGTTTTTCTCCAATGCAGGAAAGATGATAGGCAATATAACCTTGCTATTTTGTTTAATCAAGTTCTCTATATGATCGTTATTCCAAAGGAACAATGCTCTTTCAGCCACCTGCATAATGAGCAACAGAAGATTCAAGACTGGACATCCATCCCCAACTCTTAAAACTATGACCGCATTCTATGGCACGTGGCTTGCAGCAGAATTCTAATAACAAGGCAGCCCGCTGGACCCAGGAAATCCAATTAACATTTGGGGACCATAATTACCAGAAAAAATCAGTCAACTTAGATTTATTCACTTTTATGGCAAACTTAGTCATTCTTGTATACCACATAGCTATAGGTATAATCGTTGACTATTGCCATATATTCTTCATCCAAGTTGAAATACGAGGACAAGATACATGCCAAAGTTGGAATTACTAAAGATGGGCCATGTGGTTGAACTACAGTATCATCTGAGAAATATTCTACCTTTGTAAACTTTACATCCTATAGCTATCTATCCCATAAATCGGCCATGTGGTTCCTTCAGTAATCATTCATCAACAAGAATAATCAACACTAGTATTAAAAGAGAAGGAAATTTATTTAGTGACAGTTAATTTCTTGATGCTGATTTTGATGGTAATCATTCTTTACAGATGAATGATGCCAAAAACAGTGGCGTAGATGTGTGGGGCATCAAGCAAGGAAATTTACATGGTGATCATAACACAACAGCATGCTGTGTTCATTGACACCCCTCATTCCCCATGCTCCACATTTACAAGGCCTATTCTTCTTATCAAAAAATAAGAAAAATTTCTCAGACCACCATTTGACTTCAATATAAATAAAGTGGTCATATATGTATTGTAAATATGTAGTGTCTATCACGATACAAATTTTTGTTTTATTCATATACTACCTGACTTATTCATTTAGGTGGAAGAAACAGTAAGTGAGCAAAACTAAGATTAGTACACACCAACTAATTGCTTTCTTTTGTGTTTGGACGAGGTGTTGACTTGAACATATCATCAGAACCAATACATTTTCTGTATACTTGCTGATGTATGATAAATTTATAATAATCAGTTTTTTAATTCCAAAAATTGAAGATGAGAAAACCTGATTTGTAGGGAGGAAGTCCACAAGTGTGCAATTCAATCATACAAAGAAATATTGGACACTTGAGCAAATTCAATTACTACAACAAATTTCTCTTGATCACTATCAATCATTAGATTCTAGTTGAGATTTTTATCAATTGCAAGACTTTATAATTAGCAATAAATTGTTATTTGGCACAAAAAAGATCAATTAGTTGAGAACATCTATATGTACTATGTAGTATGGTTGATAATTCATATTACTATTAACATTGTCACCAATGAGATGAATTCCGTATATGAAAAAATGGTGAAACATTGTTAAGATCAATAAAACTAAAAAAATTTCTTATGACACCTTGGTGATCAACTGGAGTAGGTTTAAGCACTCTATGGCCAAGGGAAAAAGTAGAAAAGTACAATACATGAATATGCTTGTGCACCGGGAATATCACATAGCAAGATGTCTAAGACATCATGAAACATGGAACGGGAATGGAAGCATGTAAGCCCAACCAACATACTGTCATTGAGCAATGCAAACAAGGAGTTCGATGATTGTCCATGACAGTTTTCGGTTCTTGTTTCTCACTGTTTTCTTATGTTTTCAGTGTTTTCTTCATGGCAACTTGTACGGGGTAGAAAACACTACTATCAACCTCATTTTTGTTTGTTGTCAATGTTTTTATTTCATGTATTAATCATGTAAAAATCAAAAATATTTTTTGCTATGCGACACTGCACAAAGGGGAAAATGGCTCAAAACAACACCGTGGGTTGATTTCTAGCTGACAGCCTAGCGGTGTGAAACGTGAGTCGTCTCAACACCTTGGAACCCCTGGGTGGCACCAGGGCAGATGGGGCTTTGGGTATGTCTGAGGGGTGATACAAAGTCTTTAGTGTGTCCGTTTTCTGTTTGATGAAAGTGCTAAGTGAACATTGGGCCTACATCTGTCTTCGAAGCCCCCTTTGTGTACGCTCGTTCATCCTATTTTCGAGACCCTTTCGTTCCTAATAAAAGCCGGTTGCTTTGTGTTGCTTTGGATCCTGGTTATCTTGCCCTTTTCGTGCATGATGATGGCAAATTACCCTCACATTCGTTTTTTTAACTTTTTCTTCATTGTGCAGGTCCTTTGTGGATTACACGAGGTTTTGCGGATAGGTATCGCTTGGGTGCCGCATTGTCACGGACTTAGCTAGTTTTGCCCAAGTCATGCGGCACCCTTGCGTGTTCATTCGCAAAGGTCAACCTCCCCGAAACCTCCTATGGTCCCTTAGGACCTACAAAAGAGAAAATAGGTTAGAGAAAGCGCCTCACTCGGGATCTACAAGCAAATATTTCAGAAAACACTTCATAACCAATGTAAATTACAAACAAACTTCACAAGCTCTGAACGGTTACACAACAAAGGATCCAAAATGGTCCACTACAGATCGAAATCTCTCACAAGTGTTCACATGACACAACTTTTATTTACAAGCCTAAAATTGTCACCAAACCCAACTAAATTGGGGTTGTTAAGCCTTCGACCGTCCCTCTACATGTTGTGCAAAGCATGAACAAACCAAAAGACACGGACATACATGAGCATTATATTAAACACCCTATTTACAATTTTGTCTGTGACAACACGCCTTAGGGAATCCCAGCTAAGGATGTGACAATACTCTAGATGAATGTATCAAACTTATCTCTAAGTCTAGATGTCTAGTGTGGATAATAAAGATTCTAAAAATCTTTAATAAGTAAAAAATGAAGCCAACTACGTAACTCTATATAACGAAGGAAATTTTTCGGCCAATCCTAACATGCCTCCAAACTAAAGTTAAATGTTTTTTCTATAATTTCTTTGCTTTCCAATTTCCTTGTATTAATTGTTTTACACAATATACGTTGTGTCCACAAATTGCTTTGGTTACTCCAACATAAGCAAGGTGCTAAAGTAAAAACAAGTTGTAAATTCCAACTTTAGGGTCAGCTTGATTTTTCACACGAAACTCTACTTAGCTCAACTAGTTAAACTGAAAGCGTTCACTCCCATATTATTCCTAGTAAAAACCTTTCAGATTTTTTCTTCCATTTATTATACCTAATTGCACTCGTACATGTATCCACCTCAAAATTCTCATCTCGTCCTACTGCTGACTGATAGGATATTTCCCTTCTTATCAAGGACCCTCTTTCTTCAAGAGAAGGTATCCTCAATGAGACATTTAATACAGGACAGGAAGAAGAGAAGACATAAAAAGGAGCAACACAGAGTATTAGTTTGATAACTTCAATTCAATTATATCTTTAGGGCTAACGAGACCTTTATCTTTAAACACTTTTTCCTGTCCTCTCCCAGACCTAAACAAAATAGGACTTCATAAATTTCATTAATTTCACGTCGCCACAAAATCTCCCAGTTACAAGTCTCTGTAACTCATAGAATATGACTCTAGATGCATTAAAAAATTACCTATAAGAACAATAATTGAAAATATAATATTTCTAATCCAAATTAAACTAAGCCTCATTTCATGATCCAAACAGGACTGGGACCTTTTTTTATGACCTAATTTGATCTTGACATTGGTCCTAACTTGGAGGAGGAAGAGATCACTTATTCGCTTGGATGAAAGATGTAAATCAGATTGTTGGCGTATATCCAACTTTTTGTTGAAGTCTCTCATCCTGGATTTTCAAGATGGTTTACCCATGACAGTTTGAAGCCTTAACAAGTGCAGCAAAACTTTTAAGTAAATTTGATCCGAATCGGTCAAAATTTGCACCATTAAAAACTTTGGATTAATCCAATCCAGGCTACACCAAATTTTCATCATAATACTATTTAAATGATGATAACCTATTGGATTGGTACAGAATGAGATACTGACATTATACTACCTTGTACCGCTTGGTATCATTGAATTAATACATAATAAAACTGCATAGTATATCAAGTGTATCAACATGTTGATACATATGCTTTGATGAAATATTTCAAACCATGTATCAAAGCACGTAAATAATTTACTTTTATTTTGTTCAAAGGAGAGCAACAATCATTCAACACTTTGAACTCTCTACATTAACCATCATACTTCAACCTTATTAAAAATATCTTCATCGAACTCTCCTTCCTGTTGATTAATTGATCCAATATATAAAAAAATCTATCAACAGTTTTCGTGCATCTACTCTTATCTATAAGTTACTAAAGCTACAATATATATATATATATATATATATATATGTGTGTGTGTGTGTGTGTGTGTGTGTGTGTGTGTGTGTGTGTGTGTGTGTGTGTGTGTGTGTGTGAGTGTTGTACATCGAAGTGGTCCAAAACTGGTATATAAGTTCATCTCAGTGGCACATGTTTAGAGTGTATTTGAACTCAACTCTAGTATATAAAATATATAGCTGTAACAAATAGCATACACCACAGATTGCAATCTTATGCATCCTTGATAAGGTTACCATTATGATTGCAAAAATATAAGACATAAAGCTCAAATTTAATATAGATATTGTTATACTACTACATATCTATAGTTCTAACACCATAAACAACTCCATCATGCATATCCTTAATCACATCAATGTCAGACCTACAAAACTTTAATTTCTATAACCCACATGATGTGCAAAGAAACTGTACTGGGGACTAACAAAGAAGAAGAGAGAAGAAAGGAAAATTAGGAGGGAGAGGAGATAATAGGCAGCCTGAAACGGAAATAACATAACCAGCTACCCTTATTCAGAATCTAGATTACTTTGAGTCTTGAGTTAATTTAAAAATAAATTGCCATTTAATGAAATCCTTACACATTAAGATTTTTTCCTAAATCTAAAGATGTCCAAATTTAATATATCTATACAAAGTAGATGCATAAAATAATGCAAACAAGGGGCAAAAATACTCCAAAAGTAAAAAATTAGTAAGATTCATATTTAGATAAAAAAGGGGCACACCCAGTACACAAAGCTGCTGTCAATGCAAGGTCTAGGAAGGGCCAACGTACACAGACTTACTTTTAAAGATTTATATTTAGATCCAAATACCATAACCTAGACTAAGCTAGACTTAACCTTGTCCTTAGTCCACAGGCTTGGCTTACAACTGAACTGTCTTAACGCAAAACTTCATCAACCTTGAGTTCAAAATTTGAAGCCCAAGGTGGTAGCAGTTGTACCTTACAGTGGCTTGGTAGTTAGTGGACAATAAATATAGTGCCTAAAATCATGCAATTACGTTATACTAGTAACTAAATATTCAAGTAGAATAGTTTGAAGGGGATCTCTACCACATCCCACTGAAGCTGGAGTATGCCAACATTTTAGGCATGTGGGTGGTTTGTCGACCAACTTAAAGACAATTTGAGACTTCCAAAACATCATGGAGCTCAGGATCAAAAGAAATACGAGAGTCCAAAGCTGAACACTGCAGGACTTCTATATTGACTTAAACGACTTCATCGACTTGCTTGATGTTCAACAACCATGAAGGTAACACTGATGCACAAGGTGGAAATAAAAAGAGGAGCTAAAACAATAATCATGATTCAGCAAGTCAACCAGTCACCAAACCCCACAACTTAAACCAAGTAATCTTTAGATCCATGTGGCGCATTTAAATAGGATTTTCCAATCCCAATCCTAATTGCAAATCAAATCAAGAGTCTTGGGAGAGTACCCCAAGCTTGTCAAGAAGTTCCTGTTCCTAATTAAATCCTGATTATGCGATAGGATCTCAAAGGAGTGAATATAGTAACACTCAGAATCCTGATTCCTGATAACAATCAGCACAGTCCCATTGGGAGTGAAATCCAATAACGTTATTTGACCGAAACAAGGAAGAGAGAATACATGCAAATTTCTGGGTTATTTTAATCATATTTTTATTGCAGCATATTGTAAATAGAATTAGAGCTTTAATAGTTCATGAATAAGGAGGTTTGAGAGCCCTAAAAAAATCTTAACACCCATTCATTATCTTTTTGCAAATTTTCAATGATTTTCAATGATAAAATTAGCCTGTTTTAGTATATTTAATCGCTAGAGGCTATTGTCAACAAAAAAACATTGTAAACAATAAACCTATTAGGGAAAATGAAACAGAGGTTGCTCTGTGAAATTGGACTTCTTTTGTAGTCTAGATAGGGAATGTGTTTGAGAGTATTATTAATAAGGAATCCTGTAAGCCCCAAAAGCATATCGAGCATGGAGCTTCTTTTTGTTGTGACTCCAACAATTTTCAGCAATTCAAGTATTTAACTTTTGTTTAATCTCTGAGATGAGTTTCTCTTCCTCGAACTAGAGAAACCTGAACTAGAAGGAGCTACTCTGAACAGAAAAATAATGGAGAACAATGCATTAAAAGAATAATAACGTATATTTATTATAAAAATTAATACTAATCAGGTTATACAAAGATAACAATGTAGCAACTAATTATCTATAATGTCACACAAAAGCCCAAAATTTACCCACCTGCAGCTTTGAAGAGAGCAACCAATTCCTGTATGCTTCTTTGATCACCATGTGGTCAAGTGTTAGGTAATGCAAAAGTAGCAATACATTAATTTCATGAGATTTAAGATTAATCTAGAATTCCATGGCATCCCCCATTTATTATGACAACTTGTTCCCCAGAGTTCTAACTACCTATGATCAATTCTGACCAGTTTCGATTAATTTCCAGCAAAAGGGTGAGAGATTGGACAAAATGAGATCATCCTTGGTTGATACGAATATAAATCATGTGATGTATTGCAATTGACTGATACGACAAACTATGTAAAGAATACACCACATGTGGCCTTGAATTGTACTAATCCACTAATCCCCATCTCATACTTCTGTTTCAAAATGATCATCAATTATAGGAATTCCAATTGTAGGCATGTGCCTAGAAGTTAAAAGGGAGAACTGTATGGAAGAGAGTAAGCAACAAAATGCATCAGAAAGTCTACCAAATAAAGAACTCCTTCAAGTGCAGTAAGAAAATATGTAACAAGCACATGTATCATGATGAAACATAAAACAGCAGCTGGTGAGTGACTAGGAGGACAATGCAACAAAAGGTGACCAAGGAAGCCCAAGTACTAAATGCTAGTAGAAAGGCCCGAAATGTGTCACTGAATCTTCCCTTCATTTACTAGTTTAAAACACACCTTGATGCTGTAGCTCTAGCCTAGATATTTATACAGCCAGTCAACCTTAAGGTTCCATAAAGCCTTGCCCAAAGACAGGGATTTATAATAATATTCATCATAATTATACTAATAGCTGACTAGTGAAGCATTGGTTTTTTTTTCAAGAAAGTTACAAAAAGCATAATTATGGCATCACCAAACAAATAATAATTAATAACATCAGTATCATAAGTAAATTTAAGAGTAACAAAAGCGTAACATGCATACTTGAATAAATATATTCAAATGCAAAGCAAAAGATGTATCTTGTAGAAGCATTCATTCATATGTAACTACATATGGTACACCAACATATATGCATACAAGTTGAGGTCATTTGTGCATCCATATGAACATAGCAAAAGCCATATGCCTTATCAAACAGAGAAATTATCGAGCCCTAAGAGCAAAAGATATATCTTGTAGAAGCATGTATTAATATGTACAAGTTGAGGTCATTTAAGCATCCATGTGAACATAGCAAAAGCCACATGCCTTATCAAACAGAGAAATTATTGAGCCCTAGTACTCAGCTAATCTGAGTTGCTTATGAACAAACAACCTTGGCATCTTGAAATCTTTCTGATTGATTCAGGAAGTTGTGAGAAACATCATATGGAAGCAAACTCATTCCATAGAGTTAATTCAGTTGGAATAAGATGAACAAAAGAAGACCAATTTACAAAAGAAAACAAAGTGCACTTCCACAAGACTCACAAAGAAGATGGTAGGATAGCATTAAGTGCAATGAACCTTTTCTCTTGCATGCAATGAAGTTAGTTCCATGATTTTAACCATTCAACCGCTG
This sequence comes from Musa acuminata AAA Group, assembly GCF_036884655.1. Taxonomy (NCBI): domain Eukaryota; kingdom Viridiplantae; phylum Streptophyta; class Magnoliopsida; order Zingiberales; family Musaceae; genus Musa; species Musa acuminata. Next base: position 1,134,952 of record NC_088334.1, read on the forward strand.
AAAATTTAGATTATACACAAGCTTAAGAATAAAAAATAAACACTTATTTCCAAGTGTTCAATGAATAATATAATCTTAATTAACAGAACCTGATTAAACATAGCACGTGAAAATTCATTTTCCTATTTTCTGTTTCTAAAACACCATAATCATAAAAAAATTGATATTACTCTCATCAAACAAATTTGTAAACTACAACTTTTATTGACCAATAAATGAAATTTGAAATATATATTTACATTATTGTGGAGAACTACTGTCATAGTTTAACCATAAGCTGAACACTACTGCCTTAGTTCAACCATAAGCAGAAGACAATGAGCCAGTGCATTCAAAAGGAGTATTTGCGTTGACAAAATAAAGTAACATTCCATGTAGATATGACATCCACATAAAGTATCACAATGAAGTTTCAGAATAGCTAATACAAGCAATGCCATCATGATAACAACCTAGAAAATGTCTGCAAGGATCATACCAATCCAATTATGGTTCCTACAAGAAAAACTTCCTTCTTTTTTAGGGTAAAGGGGGACAACAACAGAAAAGCTATGGCAGGAAAATATAATCAGAATGAAGCATAAAATTCATAAATTAGTGCATGATCGGTCATTAGAAGTGAAACGGCAAGGATTGGTACCTGAAAGTGAGAACTGTTCAAGCAGCGAGCAATCTGGCGGAACAGTGGAACCATACATCGCTGGAAATCTGCCGGCTGAGTTGCTTCTAGGATCTCTTCTAACTCTCCTAAGAACATGACTTCCTTTGAACTATTTGTGATAGGCCAGTATTTCAACAAGCCCCTTATAACAGTATCCGCAAGTTTGCAATCCTTTTCAATAAATTGAGTTATGCAATATGATAACTGCTGATGGTACATAGCAATGCACCTTGGCTTATGAAGTGGGATTAGAGCACGTACAAGGAACAATTTATGCTCTTCCTTCAGTGGCAATGCAAATCCACTGATAACACTTCCCAAAATCTCCAAAAGCTCTGCAATCCCATTGTGCTTTTCTGTTTCAAAGATAAACTGATAAAAAATGTTGTTAATGGCTTTTCTAATGAATGGCCTGTGCACCATAAATTTACCATAAATTCGATGAAGTATAGTCTTTAGGTACTCCCTCTCTCTAGGGTCCTCAGAATCCAAGAGATCAAGGAGCTTAAGAACAAAGGAGTGATCTATATATCTCTTGGCCAGCTTAGCATCAGTCTCGGGAGATGCAACAAACCGCAGAAAGAACTCATAGACAATCTGTAAATGTGGCCATGCAGGGTCCATTACCGGATCTTCCTCATCTGCATCAATTTTTTCCAAAACCATGTGCTCTCGAGGTGGAATAGTCAGGTTCCTAAACAAGTTGATGGACACCATCTTGGTAGTCTCTTGCATGACATTCTCTGGAAACTTTCCACTTGCTGAAGTCACATAGTCAACAAGCTCTAACAATGTCTGTCGCTTTATGTCTTTCTCTTTCAAGTTCTTTGCCGGGTCGGTGAAGTCGAACACAACACAGCACAAATCCAACTTTCGCATGAACAAGCTCTGCTTCTCAGAACTTGTGACATCCTTAAAGCTTGGCAATGCTTCATAAACTGGGACCACGTAATTGCCATTCGGCCTCGAATTAACAGCTGGAGCATACTTGTTTAGTTGATTTATCCCAGGACTCGATCCAGGAGGGATCTGATTACTAAGATTTGTGATTCTACCGGCTTGCACGTCCCCATTTCTTGAGCTGATTGAAGATGATGATGATGGAGGAGTTGGACCAGTAACTGAATCACGACTATCCGATGACTTTGATGGCTTTCGGGGGAGCCGGTTTAGTATCTGTTTAATCATGCTTGCAGGCAGGCAACTGAGTCGGAGAACAATACAGAGTATGGGGCCCTTGAGAATGTGTCTGAGGACAAATCGTTTACGAATAAGGGGTTATTTGGCTGGCAGACACTGCTTGTAGCCTCACAGGCCTTACTTTACCATCGTGCATTAGATAATAAAGGGAATTTACGATGAATTCCTTGACAAGTTCCACATTGGTTTCTTCATGACCTAAAGACATTCACAACAAGAGGAGAAATTTCTCTACACAAAGACCCATTACCAAGCACAGATGAAACCGAAAACGTAAAAAAATTTCCACCTTGCTTCTCTCAATTCGTCAGACTGGCGTCTCCGGCGCAATCAAAGAACACGGTCCCAGCGCCTAAATCAACTGCGAAACTTGATTCGATCAAAAGGCCTCGAGCCGATTCGGAGGTCCGGAACGAGCTGGTGGCGATCTGGAGTGCTCAGGACAACGTTTTTCAAGATGAAATCGAAGGTAAGATGCACCGAATGACGAAGTCAAAGACGAAGAATGATTATAAGAGAGGCCATCTCCGGATCGAACAAGAAAACCCCATAATTGCAGAGCGGAAAATATCTAACAAAAGGCTACCTTTATCTTATTGGTGCTCCAGAAAGCGGACTTTCCACCTCGCTTCTGATCGCCCGCTGCCGCGTTGCTCCAATTGGAAGAGGAGGAGGAGGATCGAGAGAGAGAGAGAGAGAGAACAAACAATACAAGGAAAAAGGGAGACCCCCCAACCCTTTTCTTAATTTCCCCCCTCTGATCTGTGGAATTGTTTATTGAGCCGATTAGGATGACAAGCACGGAAAAGAAAAAATAAAATAAAATAAAAAGGAAATCCCCCAAACGAAACCACGACTCAGGAAATGCTGCTACTCTCCGGGCCTCGAAAAGTCAATGCGGCGGGGCCCACCAGCCACCTCACCGCCCTTTCCTCAGATTGTATGAGTGGCTCGAGATGGGCAGCCCCGGGAAGGAAGCAGAGCTCTGCTCGACTGGCGCGGCGGGGATGATGACTTCCGTTCGGTTCGGCATGACGACAGCAAAGAAGCTTGCTGGGGATGTTGGCGATGCAAGGCATCACGAAGGAAGTCGGTTCCGCTTCGCTGGACCAGCTGAAGCCCACCACATCCAATCCATTTGCCGCTGGAGAAGATGCTGATGAGCATAAGACTGTTTGACCGTCGCATATTTAACGAAACCTGTCAAAGCTTGTGACAGTAGTGAGGCAACAAAGTTCATCAACCATCAACTTATTTGATGGAAAATCTCATCTATACGACCTATAACCTCAATAAAACCATACTAATTTATTATTTAAGATTCTTTAATTAATAATGATTTGATAATATAAAGGTCGTTCTAAAGTTTGGAAAGATTAAAAGAAAAAAATCAATTAGTTTTCTCACTGGAGTATATGAACAAACGTGCTGTCAATACTTAATTTGAAACCCACGGACGTTTTCGAGATGCTCCCTAATGTTGGGGCTCCCTATGAAAATGCTCTATATTAGTACGATAGAGTCTAAATAAAAGATCAAGTGTGGGAATCTCTTGTGGTAGATGAGGGGGCCCAAAAGCCGACTCCCTGTGACCTACCATGTTAACTAGTAAAGAAATAATATAAAGGGCGGAAAGCAGTTAGTACCTTTTCTTTTCCCCACCTAGCATCAAAGTCTCCTTTAGCTGTTCCAAGCACTGAATAGAACAACTCATCAAAATGAGGTCGTTAGTGGCAGAAGGGACAGCAAACGGTACCTGCCTTGCTCACTGCTTGATTTGAATAATGGAGGAACCCTAACATAACACTGCACCTTAATAGAAAAAAAATGGATATATGATTATGCCCTCGGCAACAAAAGAGACAATGAATTAGGCGTTGGAAGCAGACCCTAACATAACACTGCATTGTAATGAATATGAAGAATCACAAGAAACTCCTGTTCCATCGTGCAGCACTTGTTAATCCACATGCACGTTAAGTCTCGGACAAAACCTGGTCACTCATCAAGCAATCTATACCAAGTCAAGCGCTCTCTGAGTCAGTGATCATATTGGCTGTGTCGATTCCATATAATTAATGCCATATAACATCAAACGACTGATTTAAAAGCAACAGCCCATTGACAAACTTCCAGACCAACATTTGAAAAGATTTCACAAAAAAACAAAAACTCATCGGAATCATAATCTTGGAGTCATGCTCTGAGAAAGTTCAGCCGACTTAAGTTAATGTTGGAACACATTCAATGAGTATGCACGCCCTTTACAAGCTATTTCTGGTTTTGCTCTCAATAAATGAATGAATTGCTGGCTCTCTTCCCAAGTAATCTGACAGAATCTCAAGGGAGTCCTTGGCTCCTCCTGGAGCTAATACCTGCATAATAGTGATCATACCAATTCTAGATATTGAAATGAAATCACAAATTAATATCACAGAAGAACAACTAGTCTAGAATTGAATTTAGTAACAAATCCTTTGCAATTTTCCCATTATTTAAAAGCCTAAATTGCTAGAAGAAGGTAGATCTTTCCAATTAACATTTTAGTTCTAGGGCTAGTTATACTTTAGCATATATTTTCCATTGCTAGCACAGAAGTTATTTAACAGAACTAAAAAGGCTAGCATATGGTCGACTGCCAACAGCTGCATATTTATGTAAAAAAGGTTTCATGATGATGCATAATGGACTTTCGTCCATGAAAAAGCTTGGAATAGGGATACATCACAAGCATATGAGACACACACTCAACCACTTTAAAGAATTTTTAAACTAACATTCATAAATATATGAAATAGAACCATTTGTCAACCTTTTCCTCCTCTATGGCTCACTAAGAATTTAGTGATTTAAAGTGTTTCTGCATTGAGAGACTGTAGTACATTAAGAATTCTGTAGATAAGGAATATCATTTGCATATATACCGATTAACAATAAGTAACATATATAAATGACCATAATTTGTGTACCCAGTTCCTAGAGCTCATATGTTCTTTGTTTAAAGGATATAAATCTGATTTTTTTCAATCAATTAAACTCCTGTAAACAAAAAGTCTTGTTAACAATATGAAGAGCAAGTGGATGCCACAATGCCAATTCATTCTGCTCTTTAGCAGTATCCACGATATAGATCACAGATAGTGTCATGCAAGGGACTTCTGTCACCGTATACTGAGATCATAATTGAATATATTCAATGTTTTTTTCCAGGTCCAGAATATTCCGTAATATATTACCATTTAAGATGCATCTTTTTCTCCTATAACCTCACAAGACAAGGTGTTTATCATCAAAGATCATCCCGTCTCAAACAGCATGTTCTGTTTGTGTAAACTTCAATTCTCTGATCTGTGAAATTGGACTGGAATGATTGGTTTTTAAGATTTAGTTAAGTTTAGAGTCAATTTTTTTTTTTGGCAAAAAGGCATAGATGCAGTTGAAATTAGAAAAAAGGACAGTGTACAAAGCTCCCGCCAATGTGTAGCAACAGTCAATGTGAGTTTTACTTGCATAAGCAGAGAGGCTACTTCTGTGAATATATACTTAAAATTGATGCAAAAAATCATAATATAGCATAGGCTATCATTATCACAACCCACTGCAACTAACAAGCTAACTTGAATCAAGTATACCACATTAATAAAATCCAAAACACTTAGCTCAAATTATTAGGAGCAAACTACTCGAGTTTGTTGCATGAGAATTGATCATTTGCAAATTTTCTAATATTAGATTATGAGAATACTGTGATCATAGTTTGCAATTTCAGCTGATTTTCATATGGTACAACACCACATAGTTATCATCTAACACCAATCTGATTTAGACCATTCATTGACTTTATAGTTCAAATGACTAGATCAAACTTGATTAGATTTAGCAAATTTTAATCATTTTTTACTGATTTGATAACCAGAAAAAGAAAAGAGTAGGAGTGGTAGAAGAAGGAAGCCCACATGCCCACCGCCCACTCTGGTTTATCTCCTCCTTTTCCTCCTATCCTCTTCCACAATGAACTGTGGTATATTCTGACACACCAATGCACAGTATGCCTCAATGGACCAGACTCATATCGGTCAAACCATGTCAATAATCAAAATTGATTCTAGTTACTGACTAAAGACATGCCTGAAAGCCCGGGTAACCGGTCATGTCCCTGTTGGAAAGAAGCTTCAACCAAAACAAGACATCTTGGTTGAAGCTTGAATCCATTGTAGAAATAGATCAAATCTAACTCCTAAATAATGATCATTTGTCTGATTGAATAACTAGAGGGTATTTTGACCAAACATTGTTAAACTGCTATTCTTTTGGAAATTACGTCTAATCAATATTAGACAATTACCTTATTTCTGAACTGCAACCCTGCATACTGATTCAGCAAATCCTCCTGAAACTTTGCTGCAAATATGTCAGCAGCAACAACCTGTAAGATCAACGATTCATTAGCAATTTCCTTTTTACTTCAGACAGAAAACATTTTTGCTACAATATTTTTGTAGGATGTCAATGATTGGAATCAGAAATAACAATTTCTTGGATCTGATAGCATTGACTAGATTCAATTTCTTGGACATGATCTAACAAATTAAGAGTCTAATATGAAAGACAACTAAGAAAGTCTAACTAAAAAACAATCTAGGTTAAACATGAGACATCATTTAATAGATGATAATTAAACATTTACTGATAGTATAACATCACAAATTCATAAGATATTGAAATATATGGCTTTTGTAAAAAATAGTTTATAAAGCAAAATTCAAATTTCAAAGTTTCCACAAGAGGAGTTCTGAGTTATAGTGCTAGTCAATTCTATCATATGAATTATTTTTTTAGTTATTTTATTGGTGAATCGAGGCATACTGTACCACAACAATCAATAAGTACCAAGATTCGTTTTAAGGTTCAAAGGAATACACAAGGGTGCAGAATTCTTGCATGACACAGATGACAAAATAAAAATTGTCTAATGTAGTATCAAACAGAACAGTCTTTATCCTGATTGCTGATTTATGAAGCCATGTGATTATGAAAGGAAAAGAGAGAACCCAAACCTCACTCCATATATAACTGTAGCAAATGGCTTCAGAGCCAATAACAATTTGGGGGAAACAAGAGGCTGGGTTGGTCCCTTCCAAAAGTGGTATCCCCAGCATTACCTAGAATAAAGCAGCCTGTGTTAAAGGAATTATAAATTGACCAACAGAATAACAATTGGTCCAAGTATACCTTAGGATGTAAATGCTTTAGTAACTCTAATATGTCGACATTTTCACTTGAATGTATAAACTGATCTATGAGGCCTGCCAAAATGAAGAGCTTTCAGCAGCTTTAGCAGTATGGAAATCATGGGACAAAAAACAGTAATTTGTTTTATAATACTAACTGGAGAGCATATAGAAATGACAAACAAGCAAATTAACTGGAAATATCAGCCCTTAAGACCAAGGACTGCTGTATTGCTCGAAACGATATGGTATAGGCGGTACATATCGGTCTGGGCATGGGCCGATACACGGACGACCACCCCCATTTCAGGCAATCCGGTTAAAATAATAAAAAAACAAAAAAAGTGCTGGGGCCCTATCCAACTCAGGATTAAAAAAAAATTAGGGCTTGCAAACATGAGCCCTCTTCTTCCGTACAATGCCGCTACTCCTCTTTTTCTTTCTTCATTTTCCTCTTCTTCTTCTTCTTCTTCTTCCTCCTCCACCACTTTGTCTTCTTCCTTCATCCTTTTGTTACTCCATCACCCCTTCCTCTTCTCCCTCCTTTTCTTCCTCACCGAAACATCGGTACGCACCAACGTACCATTTGTCAATAGACTGGTACTGTGTTAGAACCCTTGCAAATTCTCACTTGGGGTTGATCTCTTTAGGGGATCGGCCTCCTTGGAACTCTATAGAGGTTCCTCCCTCCAAGTTGCTGCTCAAAGGCTGCAAAAAAGATTCATCTATTACTTATCAAAAGAGGATGAATACATGACTATATATAGGGTTTCTAAACCCTAACTCCTAATATAACGCCTACTCAAGACTCATATTCCTTTACAATTCCTAATTCTTCTCTAAGAAATAACCTCCAAACACAAGCCGGCCTTGTCACCTCTTTAATAGGGGTCGGCTTAGGTAGGTTTTACATGAATGCCCCTCTCAATTAGGACTCTCCTAGCTAGAGTCCTAACATACTAATCGGCATATACCAGTCCAATAGATCACTAAGACGAGTCCAATACCCAAATGGTGAACCTTGCTAAAGACCTTGATGAGAAGCATGGTTCGCCTTACTGGTCTATATTGATGTACCGACCAACTATCATTACGGTATGTACCGAGTTGTACCGAGACATACCGAGTGTACCGACACATGGTACATAAAGGCATACCGATATACTGCCCGTACTGGTCCTCTATCGGACAGGTACGTATCGCCCTTACCAAGCAGTACACCGTGATTCGTCAAATGTTGATGAGGAGCATCACATTCCAAATTAATACTTGTAAATAAATCTTACACCCAAATAAGAAAGCACATATATACAAATGCTTGTATGAGTGTCTTTGAGTTTTACTATATAAAAGCTACATCTCTAGTATACAATTGACTCAAAATTGATCAGAAATGAAGAAACAAAACATATTTAACAGTTAAAGTAAAAAATGCAAATCTATCTTAATATTATCCAAACAAGTATTGTGATAAAGGACATATGCAATAAACCAACTACAGGGATCATATCAAACAAAACAATACATATCTTGAACATAGTTTTTCCACACCAACAGTACTGTATATGAAAAAATTATATGTAAAACCAGATAAAGTTAATAATCGAGACCATAAAACGACAAAAGGCAATGAGATCAGATCCAAGTTGGGATCAGTTGTTGTAGATTTTATTTTTCTTTTTTAATGATACCAGATCATGATGGAAAAAAAGTTAATAGCAAGTACAGAATCAGTCCATATATGGTTAAAAGATATTCAGAAGCATCCAGCTGCCAGACAGAATTCATGAGTCAAAGGTCTCTAATTTTGATGTTCTGCAGCTAAATTGATATTTTGGAAAAGAAGGTACTGGTTTTTAAGCTATGCCCTCGGAAGAACTTGATAATATGATCAGCAGTTCTAAAATAGAAACTTGTTGGTTTGCTCAATATTAATATTTAGTTATTTATTTATTTCAATCGACAATAGAAAGTTCAGTTTTTCTGGTTTCAAGGAATTCATTGTGAAGATAAGAGCTCAGTGTGCAAGAGCTGATCATCATTGTTAAATGAGAAAGGATAATTGATATTAGAAAGACACCCATTTCTTTCACAAATCGTGATTCTTTTTTTGCTGTAATCAACTGAATTTAGCAAAGTAAATTGTGAAGCTAAACGTAGGAGATGCTGGAAATAGTCCAAGCAATAACTTTTCTACATTACCATTCTTTACAAAGTGATTGAATAGGAGTTTTCATTTTCTTTATCAAGTATGTTATTATTTTTTCTTTTTTCCTAGAAACTTCTTTTACTGTATGTCTGCCATGCAGCTGTCAGAATCAGTACACTAGTTGTTTCCATCCAGTCAATACAGTATATTAAAGAATCAGCAACTGGACCCCTATGCAAATGCTGATGTTGTTTTAACCAATATTTTTCTCAAATTGCTTATCATATGCTCTTTCTTCAAGATTTATCAAATTGTTAGAGTGTCGCATCCAACACAATTCTCTGGTTAAAAAAGAGAAGCAGCCTCCAAACAATTCATAAAAGATTTTCATGTACTAACCAAGCTAGTTTGATTGCAAAGGTAGAGAAACACATCCAAGCATGAGCCACATGCTTACAAGCATTCCTATTTACAAGGCAGTTAGTGCCTAAATCACCAAATCTAACTAGTATTCAATAATGGCCTAGAAAATACAAAACATATGTGCTATGTGACACTGCAAAAGGCCTCCCTAATTAGTGTTCCTGCTATCCAGCTCAGTGCAACTTTGTGGGTCCTACGGGGTTCAGCCTATAGTGGCTGCATATGGTTGGTGTTAGCCTGGCTAACATATAGTCTGGCTTGGACTGGGTTGCTACTTCCAAACTAGGGCTGCGGCAACTGGTTGTGGCTTGGCCAGACCTAGTCCAGTTTGGCTTAGGGCTGGAATTTTTGCACCTATTTCTCTCCTAACTTGATTAGTGAAGCTCATTCCAACTGTCTAGCCCCTGCAATCCAATCCTATTTGCTCTAGTATTCATAAATATGGCTGAAGTTGCCCAAATTGGAGTTGTTGCCACTTGTTCTCACTCCTGCAGTCCAGTCCTACTTGCTTTAAGAGTACCAAAAGCCATCCAATATGTTGCTTCATGCTGTCCTTGTGAACCTGAGTTCAGAGTCTATCCTCCTCAAGTTAGGAGACTCTTTTGACCAACTAAACTTTGCCAAAGCTGTCTATTGCAGTCGACATCATTTTAAGGTCATTATAGGTCATATAAGCTGTTAAATCAACTGCTATGTCATCAGATATATCTGTCACTGGCCAACTTTGCTTGAAATAGGACAGGCTGCCTACAAGAACCAGACAGGGCTGAAAAAGGTCTAGATCAGCTTGGTCCAGGCATGAGCCAGAATCAGACTCAAACCCATTTAACTCCACAACTCAAACAATGGCCACAAAATAGGAAAGGGAAAAGGGTCCACACAGCTCCATCCAAAACTTCAGTTAGCCGAATCAATAAAAGTTTCTGTTCCCATTGGTCCAACATCATGAGATGAGGAGTACTGATCCAGGATGATATTTCAGAACTATAGAATTTTTCTTAAGACTACAATCATTGAACCAGTTATCAGTCAAAGTTCGAAATTTGAACAGTAAACTTTTAGAAAAGAGCAATCTGACACAAATCCACATACAGATAAAGCACCGAAATTAGATATTTCAGCATCATAATTCACACAAGCAACAAATAGAAGCTCAAATTGAAAAGGAAAGAAATGATGAAAAAACATAAAAGGCCAATTCACTTCGTTAAGATATTATTGTATAGTATAAGCAAAGAAAATAATTTCCTCAATGTAGTGATTGAATACTTACATAGTAGGACTTCTTGCTTGAGCCTAAGGCCAGAAAACAAATCTCGTTTTCTCCTTAATGATGTACACATACTACTTGTGACAGATTTTGTAATATCCTGTATGTCAGAAATGTACAGATTCTATAATAAAAATTATCTTCACATATTACTGCCAAGAATTACCACATGGACAATATAATAATGCAGAAATTAAAGTATTAGATTTCTTTTATGCATTTCATGTTGGATTAAAGAATAAAACGATCACCACTATGATACTGCTATTTCCGCAAGATTATTTTCAAACTTGCCTGTCACATAGTATTTAATAAAAGAATCTGTGTAACAAAGATTTCATACATGGAAACATATGATAAGGCTGGACAGTAAATGCACATATTGCTGCATCACTGGTGAAAACCCTAGAGACAGTATGTTGGTAGAAACATGAGTGGGGATATTTTTCAAAGAATGAAAAAAGAAAAGTCACTGACAGAAAAAAAAAAAAAAAAAAGCTTAGGTTTGTTAATTTTCTAGATGTTCTTTCATGTAACATGATAACATCAGAGATGACTATAATCAAGCTGTACACTAAATAAAAATGCTTGCATCCATTGCTTTCGGCTTATATCCTAACTTGATTGTAGAAAAAAAAATGTGTGGTTATAAAGCATTAACATTTTGGCACTACATCCTACACCAACTACCATTGAGACCAGTTGTATGTTGGTAACACCATTGCTTTCAGTATATGAATCCTTGCCAACGGGTTGCAAAGACAGTGCAAGCAGTACCAGCACAATGGCTGGAACCAAAAGGGGGAAAAATAGAAAAACTTAACTAAAAAGTAGAAAGGTAAATACATAAATAGTTTTTAAATTAATGGGTCAGTCACATTTTGGTTCTAAACTTCAACTTTTATTAATTTGGAACCTGTACTGTGATACTGCAAATCAAGTCCTATGGTCAACTTCTGTCAAAAGGAATACTTATCTGGATTCACCAAATGAACTATGGGCCAGAAAGATTTAAATGCCACATCAAATCCTAGGAAGGAAAAGAAAAAAATGAAGATCACCTCCACACACCTCCCCCTCCTCTCCAGTGGCCGCCGCCGCTGCCACCTCATCTTTCAAGACACAAATCACTGTCCTCATTGCAGAGAAGGGAAAGAAGGGAGAAGTTGCAGATCATCTTCATCCTACTCTATTCTTCAAAGCTGGAAACTGCCATCATTCAAGAAGATTGGAACAAGGAGAGGAGCCTTACCCTCTTTTAGATAATGCCCAACTTGAGTCACATCTCATGTGTGGGCCCAATCTATTGCCAGAAGAGGGAGGATAAGTTACCTCTAGGCTTAGCGACACCTATGAGAGAGTGAGAAGAATACAGGGATGCCCAATAGAGAATAGTGGATAATACTGATGGTCAAACAATATGGAGAAGAAATGCTACTGGAACATCCTCCTGCTCTCAGGGTTGACAGGTCATACACTTCAGCATTCCTCAATATTTGTTACAGAGGTTCCATCAAGTCTGTCGTGGAAGCTGATGACACAACTTATTGCAACTGTCGTTAAAGTAAGTGGACTAAATTCATACAAATTAATGTATCTAAAATGAAATTGGCCTTATAATTCAAGGATCATTAATTTATAAGAAAACACCTTCTTTCAGTTTCAAAGTTGAAGACTCAGTGAAGCTGCAACTATAAATACATTGATTGAGATGTATAGGAGTGAAAGCTGAAACAGGAGGTACCCATGGTGAGCTGAATGATGGGCGGTCACAGAATGAGGAAAGCGGAAGAGGAGAAAGAGGATTGATGTTACCAGTTTTAGGGCTTTCAAGACTTGAAACTCTTGAAGTAGGTTTTCCATTAGGTTTGACTGAATTCAGTGAAAACTAGTCAATCTAAAGATAATGAACCATTTCACAGCATATCACCTGAAACCAACATATCCAACCACCCTGATCTTGGTCCACAATTGCCCTGATATATACCACTTGGTACAAACAAAATGGAAAAGAATAATAACATCAAGATCTGGAAATAATCAGTAAAAACATATGTTATTTTGAATTAAAAGATATTCAGGAAATAGACAAACATAAGATATGCTTCAGGTTTAATATGTTTTAAGATCAAAAGTCGCAACCCAAACAAAATGAAAGCGATATATTTCAAAGGATTCATATAAATAACAAATTCAACATCAAGTCAAAAAGACAAAATTTGAAAAGCAAGTTAAAATACTTCATAGTTCATACAAAGATAAATGTTAACTTCACCTGGTAGTAACCAGACATAATTTTCAACGAGATGCTCTCATAACACCTACCATGAAAATTTTTCATTTAGGAACAAACACATGTCATCACAAGAAAATAGAAATTGTAGATAATGCACCAATTTACCAAACTCACCAGTTCTCAAGAAGCTTACTAGGAACTTCAATAAAGTCAGCATCTAATCGTAGTCCAGAAAACCTGGAAAATGTTGCACGAATGCATATATGATGGACCTGATATTTATCATAAAACCACTCTGTATCAAACTATCAGTTATTCTTGGATAAGCAAGGAGTTGTGAAAAAAATTAATGAACTTCGTGCAGTGAACATGGACATAGTCCTTGGATAAATACCACAAACGCTTCAGGTCATCAAGATTTTAAGTGCTTAGACATGCATGAGACATCTGCAATTCGAAGTAATCTATGAACGTAAGTATTTTGAAACAAGAATAGTCATTTCATATATGGTTAACAAATCCATGCCTAGACGAATCTATACATACATATACATGACAGAGCACAGGCTCCATGCCAACTGATACAAGACAAACACATGCACAACTGTGTGTCTATACCCTTTGCACAGCATGCGACTTTACACCAGTGCCTAGGCAGACCATCCATCCCAATATGGTTGCAGAAGTCAACACATACCAACATAGAATCAAGACAGCAAGGAAGTTAATAACAATAATCACTAAATTATTTTAGTACACAAAAAACGGAAGATATATGTTAAGAGAATAATCGTAACAGAGCACTTCCTATAAAATATCAGCACAGCTCATGCTGGTATTCATTGGGAGGCACCTATCATGCTAGCAAGCCAACAGGCATGATTCATGAATGCAAAACGACCATCATGAACCCTTTTTTTTTTATTTATAGATATACATGCATCATGACATACTGAGAAGATGACTTGTGCATGAAAGTGCTAGTTAGAACTTAGAACTGTCAAACACCATCAAAGGACATCATGTATACAGCTCTATTATGATAGCATAATGACCCGTAAGAAAATTTTGGCATCTCATGTTCTTGAACTAAGCATCATCTAAGCAACATTACAAAGTAAAGATTCTGCCAACCATCCCAAAGATATCCAGTAAGTCTCCAAAGGTAACATAACAGTTTATTGTCAACCCAAAAATCTATTATGCAAATAACTGGAAGGAGAGGCATAGTGGACGAGACTCAAAATGCTCAATCCCTAGTGATTACTAATATGCCACTCAAATATACTAGACTATTCCAATTTCATCCATTTATAAAGGGCCACTGAGACTGGACATTAAGATTAATTAGCAGTATATTGCTTCAGAAATACCAAGTATGAAACAAACCAAGAAAACAAAATTTGAATAGATTAGTTAAGATCAAATACCACATGGGTGAATTCATGGAAGAAAGTAACAACTTCTGAGAACCGCAATAGCACAGGATTATCATCTATTTGTTTTGGACATTGAGAAAGCAGTAGTGCAACTGGAATCTACAAAGCCAGAAGAAACTTAATGTGCCAAGGTAATAAGTGTGCAGATCATAAGAGACAATTTCATGCACGTAAAATGAGAAAAGAAGCATCTATCAATTATATGACATTTTACTTGAACTTCAGTTACAGTAGCATGCACATGATTCTACAAGCATAAGCAAATTATAGGAAATAACAAAAACATTACCACAAGGAACAGTCTATCTTTTAAATTGGCTATAAAACTTCTGTCGTCATAAAATAATGACAATAGATGAAGGAAATAAAGAAACGATGGCAATCATATTGCAAAATTTAAAACACAACAATGCCACAACGAATGATGCATCTTATAGAATTCACTTTGAAATAATAAGTGGTTCATGGTTATAACTTTAGTGACATTTTTCTTGCATAGTTAATTGAGTCGTAGTTGAGTTTTCAATACAAAATAGCTCTTATCTGGGTCCTAGTAACAATCCAGTTGGATAAAATTTTGTAAAAAAAACCTTCAACAGAAACTCATTTGTTACATGCAATTATATTCATGAATGGAAAATGGCTCGATCAAGCCAAAGAAATACTTTCCTCTAGTACTCTCCTTGTTGTGTTTTTCTTTGCTCTCTATTACTTCAAAATCATCCAACATATATTCCTCCTTGACATCAGATTTAAATAGCAGAAAAAATCTAAATCCAGGGGAAAGAGAGAAGAAAGAATAAAGAAAAGACAGTTTTATTTTTTGGCAAAGGATAAATGGTGAAGGTGGGATTCAAGCCCAAGACCTTGCGATATCCTCAAGGTTTAACATATTGGTGCTTTCATGTTGTATCTTGCAAAAATTTGAACACCGATCAAACCAGTCAATCAAAAATGAGGCATCTGCAGCAACCACACAAACAAGGAGGTGATAGCGATCACACGAACAAGGAAGCAGCAGCAACAACAACACAAAAGAGGTGGAAACAGAGGAGAGATGTAGGAGGTAGAAGAGAAGAGGAGGTGGCAACTGGGATGGTTGAGAGGAGGAGACAGTGGAGGAGGTGATGGCAAAGGAGGCAACAGAGGAGAGAGAGAAGACAGTAAAAAAAAATAGCCTACAAAAGTTGTCAATAGATTATTGAAACAGAAAAAAATAGACCTGGAATCTGCAGACGATAGGCATATTGCCCAGACTTACTGTGTGGTAAGTTCACTATTGAATCAGACAGGATGAAATTGCTTAATCCACACACCGATCAGCCATTGGACCAATAAGTTTCAATATGTATTTGTACTAAATAATAAAGATGAAATTAATGACAATGGGATTAATGCCATAGAATATCCTCTTTTCTTAAGATTTAACATATCAGTGTTTCCATATTATACTTTGCAATGATTTAAATACCAATCAAACCGGTATGTACCGACCAATGTTTATTGGTCTGACCAAGTACGGATATTGAAACATTAACTTGACCAGTATATATAAGTTCATTTTCTTATTTGTTATTATTTTACTCAATAATACTCAGTGAAACAGGTTGGTATAACGCCCCAGTTCCCAACTAGTCCATAGGTTACCAAATTCATTAGGAACCAGGATTTAAATCCTCAGTACCATGTTGTATTGGGGATACCTTCTACCTATCCAGGCTCCACAGGAAATAAAAAGCTCAAAAGAAAATGTTTGTAGTTCCATTCAGTCTCAAGTTCCAAATTTACTCAACAAGAAAACCAGAAAAATGATGTTCAAATACAAAAAAGTTAACTTGCAATAGTAGTGTGTTCATAATGACCTAAGTCATGCAGGAAGAATTGCATCGGAAGAACAATAATCACCAAATAGTTGAAATTCCACAAAGATAATAATAATAAAAAGGAATCACCAAATAAGAATGATACTCTCAATGCACTCAAAGAATTGCACTTAGATAAGAAACAAAAATGAAAGCTGATATACCTGACGGGTGCCATTAGATGATAAGTTACCATTTTGAAGGGCCAAAACACAAGTATGGGCATATTTTCCTTCTCTACAAAAAAATATATTTCAGTTAAATTCCTCAATTAATTAAGAGGTGAAGATTCAGGGTGACAGAAAACCAACCTGGAATGAATGTCAAGGTAAAAGTAACCCAAAAGCTCATTAGAGCTGACATCAGTAACAGAGAAGAGGCACACAGTTTCATGCCAAACCTCAACATCTTTATTTTCCTCAATTCTTATACCTACAAACAAATTAAATAAACAACCAAAAGGCTTGTAAATCATCATCTGAACAATAAATAACCTATTTTATTCATGAGCAAATTTTGTACTGAACAAAAAAATTTAAGTACACAGCAGTACCGAACAGATCTTGAAATATCTTAAAAATGCCAGACATAACCAAGTTGACAGGAAAGTATTGTTTAACTTCTCCAAGGTCAAGATCAGATGCTGTTCCTCGGCCCTTTTCATGTAGTACAATAAATCTTCCATTCCAAAAGGTGAATCCCCATCCTCCCTTCTCTAGATCGCCAAAAATAAATTAGCTACCAAAGTGAGAAGAAAAACACAGCAGCAGAAAAATAATTAAGCCACCTTGAGATCCTTGAGCACATTAAGTTCTTCCATTGCCAAATCACTTAAATTCTCTGAGATATCTTCCAAAAATTCAAAAACCTGAGGTTTATTCAGGAAATTTCATTAAGTTTCTTTGTGCAGATGATTCAACTAGAAAAAAAAAAACTCAACACAAAATATGACAAAAAATGGAACGTGTAATATTGTATGTTGAGGGTCCAGGTATAACTTTTCATTTGAATGCATAAGTTCTTAAACCTTAGCCAGTGTAAATGTCAAAGTAGAACACCTGTCTCATGGGACTTCAATATCAATGTTAATGGCTACGAGATCAACAGGAAGTGCATATCCAATTGGAACACAGTGGTTCAAAAAGGTAAAAAATTTCACAATTGTTATTCCCATTGACTTGATTGGGCAAGTCTATTCAAGAAGAAATGCACATTTGCAAGATCAAAGATAACCCCTGATACAGGTTTTCCAAACCAATGATTATATCACCAATTTAACCTTTAGAAGTTCTTTCTAAGACTTAAGAATACAAAGAGACCAGTAGACAACATCCAGAAGCACCCCATCACTTTCTCCAAGAATCCTGATCATCTAGATACAACATGCCACTGCAGTAATTGCACCAAAAGTGCCATTCTACGGTGCCCACTATCAAAAAGGTAAGAATTATGTATACATAGGAAGTGCTACCCTTTCCAATCTAACTTCAATGATCTATTGCTTACACTGGGCATGGATTTCCGTCCAGTCCTGCATCACTAATGAAATAATAGTATGTAGATTGCCTGTATCAGGTAGTAACATGATGAATGGAAGTGCACCAGAATACATTGACCGGTACAGACTGACATGGATTAATTAGAGGCTGATACAAACCAAAACAGGTTATTAAAAGTCAATAGGAGCCGGTAGCAACCAGTCCAGGTTGGCTACAAGTCATAGTTAGATAAAATATGTTTTGTTCAAATCAATGGCTATGATGTATAATTTAATATCCAATTGTGCATTACAATTATTTGCCAAACTTATCAAGTCAGTATGTATTTTTTTAAGATATCATGCTCATAATTCTTTGTTATAGTCCTAGATGACATGTATGATTGTTAAACTTATCATATGATATGTTGCTAATCATGATGAAGGTTCCAAATACTAATTGGACTGTGCAAAGCAACCAGCATTTACTGCTCCAACCAAGGACCGATACCAAACCATATGGCTCTGTACCAGTTGATACTCATTTTTAATTATGGTTTTAGAGACATCAGCCAATAATAGTAGGTATACCATCCAATATATAATTTAGTAAGATGTCAAAACCGGTATTGAACCAAGACTTCAAACCTTAACAATAACCATCGATTCTTTTTTGTCCATTTTGACCATATCAACAACCATATCAAACTTACCATCACTCAAAATATGGCACTGGTGTCATACTGGTCCAGGAAGGTAACACTATGGTTCTTGTCCACTATAGAGCAATCCTTGGTACTAGATTCTGTAATAGAATGAACAGACTTTCTATAAACTCTGGAACAAGGATATCATATAACTGCATACAAGCACCTCATATCTTGCTTGCAAATATCATTCCAAGAAGTTATTATTTCAAAACCAAATATAACTACAGAATATGCTTAAATCAAAATAGGATCACTAGGACTTCACCATACAAAAATAACATACTGATGATGATAAATAATTCTTATAATTTAATATCCAAAAACAATTTTAAATTTTACATGATTGTAGCTAAAAGCCCAAAACTAAATAAATCAAGCACAAACCTTTTCAGATGTCCTGG
Organism: Musa acuminata AAA Group; assembly: GCF_036884655.1. Lineage (NCBI taxonomy): Eukaryota > Viridiplantae > Streptophyta > Magnoliopsida > Zingiberales > Musaceae > Musa > Musa acuminata. The sequence goes on from NC_088334.1 coordinate 1,154,011, forward strand.
CCATTCTAGATTCAAGAGTGAATTCAGCATAGTTAGAATAACTAAGCAACTGAGCATATTTATGGCGTATCTGGACCTGATGATTAAACAAGAATATAAAAATCAAAAGTACATATGAATACCACAAAAGTTAGGAGGGCAAAGAACTGCTTGTTTCTTCAGGATGCATAATATAGGGAAAAGTATCAGGTAATATAGATAGTAAAAAGCAAACAAATTGCTGTTGTGATATTCTTACAGCCACTGATGGCAATGAATATAGCCATAGAAAAATATATCTCATATAAACCTCCAATACCAAGATCTAGAGCACAGCCTAGGTCATTCCCATCCAGCTAGCTTGTCACTGATTCTGACATGAAGCCTCTAGAATAGAAAGATGATAAAGTAGCATAGACCCAGTCAGGCAGCAATTTGGTCGTTCAATAATTGCAAACAAGGCCATCAAGATCCAAGTTGCATTTAAGACAAAAAACAGATGAACAGAATCTAGTAACCTAGCAAGTTTGGCAACAGCGAAGGTCAACGGCTGTGAAATAAACAGCCCAAGACAAAACCATATGGACGAGGTAAAAGTGAGGAAAAGAGAGGTGATAAGGAAAAGAGGTAAATAGAAGACAGGGACAGTGGATACTAAAGAGTGAAATTATTTATATGAGCAACATGCATTTTGATTTCACTTTAGATATGTACTTAACTTCTGACTACAGTCAAGCTGATTTTCTAAAGGTTAGAGACTTAGATTTGCTTGAGAAGGACACAACTGAGAGAACAAATAGTTTAAGTTGAATTGAATCAGATCCTGGTTGTAGTTTAGAATCAATTCATCACCTCTGGGGTATAAGAAAAAAAAGAATCCCAGAGTTTCAGACTCCCACATTAAGTCAAAAAAATAGTGACTACATAACAAAAGCCTAGGGTTGCACTTACCACCACTAAGCTTAACTGTAAAACTATCCCCAGCTTGCCATAAAGCAATGCCAATGTCCAAAGTGTGCTAGATCTTGGTTACTGTTAAATGTTAGTCATATGTTGAAACTTATGGATAATTTCATCATATTCACCATGTTTCATAACTCAGGATCTTCTCCAAAAGCCTTGCAGACTGTGTAAATCATGTATGCATGCATATGTTTACATTCATCAAAGAATATCCATGCAACTATTATGAGTGTGTAACAGAAAAACTAATTTTAGAATATTTCAGATCAAGGAACTTGATTACATTATCCTATGCCGTTTAGATGGAATTCCTTGTCGATGGGAGATCAAAGGTGAACCTAATGGACACCAAGGCTCAATTTGTGTGCATTGTATTTATTGGGGTCTCATAGCTTCAATCTCAGACACCCAAGAGCATGTTCTATGCCTTCCTAAAAAGTCTAGGGATATGGGCATAACTGAGCTAAGTGTCAAGCCTTTTTATGCTCAAGCTTGGCTTGACACTAAATTTCAAGCTTAAAATTTTGATATAGTTCAAGCTTGTGATACATCGAGCAACTTCACAATTTAAATGTGCACTTCTTTGTTCATGCCTTCAATGATTTCATTTGACTTTTGATCTAAACTCCTTTATTCATCTCATATTATAAAGTTTGATCCAAACTTGAGCATATTGATTTTCAATTTGCATATTGAACGAAAATATAGAAAAGGAAATACAATTACATTCATTCCAAGTCATAATAATTAGTTTTAAGAAATAGCTAGATCATAAGGTAGCATTAATTGAACCTGGCATTACTGCACTTCCATAGTCATAGAACCACTCCTTTTTCACATAATCATACAAGAAAAGGTTACCTATATATTTCGCATATGAAGGCCTTAAAAGAACAATGCAAATTCATAATATTATAAAAAGCACAGAAAACATAAAATAGTACAATTACGATAGACACACGTGCATGTATATATATGTATATATATATATATGTATGTATATATATATGTATGTATATATATATATATATGTATATATATATATATATATATGTATATATATATATATATATATGTATATATATATATGTATATATATATATATATGTATATATATATATATGTATATATATGTATATATATGTATATATATATATATATAAGACTTTCATGCCAAGACTGATCAACAATACCCAAGTTCAAACTCCTCCAGAAATTAAGTTGAAGCTTGTTAAATTGTTCAAGCTTGGCTCATTTAGATTCAAGTCCCCATTAAATGGGTTGATTCAATTATAAGCCCTACCTGGGACCATGAAAGTTGCACATTTATATAGTAATTCTGCAAATCATTCATTAGTGACACAAATTAATTTCATATAATCTAAACGCATGGCCTGTGTAATCCCAAAGATAAACCATGACCTATAAATTATTGGATCTTTGACAAAGAAAATATTCAATCATTTGATATCTGATATCTGTGCACCTCACTGATTGAGGTACAGGCTCAAATTTTGCATCTCTGCTGCACTAGCCTCAACATCATCAACATGGTTTAAACACTGATCAAGTACTAGTAACAAACAAACCATACACCTCAATATAGCCTGGCACACCTTTCTTTTTTTTTTATTTTTCATTATTTTATTCAATGATACACAAGGTTCGATATACCACCTGGTATGATTCGGTGCAGATGGCATTTCTTGATCAGGCAGGTTACCGGTACACAGACCAAGGTAAACTGGATGGTACGCCCATACCAGACAGATACAGGTTGATACCACCCTAGATACAGGCTAGTGCGACTGATACAGAACAATATAGACTGTACCGAGCAGGTTCCTTCTTTATTTTTTCAACCTTTTTAAGTTTTTTTATTTTGTAACATGGTACATATTGATGTACTAAGTGTTGGTACACCAATACACTGGTACAGTACCTGTCTGAACACTCATCGATACAATACTGGTAAACGAAATTGTGAACTTTGCCAGGAGAAGGTACTTGTCAGTATAATGCTTGATATCTCAATATTGGGCCAATTTAATAAGTTATAGTAATAGTCTTGTAGATAATGGCATCAGAATGGCATTAAAAACCTTGATATTCAAGTTTTAAAGAGACCAAAGTTAATAACTAAAACATATGCAAGGCAAAAAAGCTAATAAACCATGGCCATCAACAAGAACCTAACAATGACTGAAATTCCACTTTGAAGACCTTGTTCCAATTTCTTATAAATAATCTATATTTTGCTATACTAACAAACTATAAGTGAATAACCAACTTTTAAGTATATGAGGCAGGTTTGCTGTACCACCCAAGTCGGTTCAGTACAGGCACTACATACTAGTCCAACTCGCCACCAAGAAGCGGCTCGCCCAAGCCCCCATTGGCATGCCCAAGCGTACCATGTGTCGGTACACCGGTATAAACCGGCATGTAACATACCGACAAATCTCTGAGATGGGTCCCGTATCCGAAATGGCGAACCCAATTATAAGGTATATCAAAATCAGCACTTCTAAGAATAATTTAACCTAGAAAGCAAGACTCCAGCATATTTTATTTCAGTCATAATGGACAATGAAAGATAGGAGAAAAAAAAAATCTTATATTTGTTAACTTGCAATTGACAAGTGTACAGCAAGAAGACAGAAGCCAGTGACAAGATTGTAAGTGAGAATGTGAGATAACACAAAGACCAGGCAGTTCCATGACTACTGTATCGCCCTTGTGGGGAGAACAACAATGACTCGGAAAGCAAACAGCAACATAGATTAAGAACATTAAGAATCTTATGAGCAGAATAAACTTCAACACTAATGAAACACATACATCTTGTTAATGAATTAAAGTAACCGATAGTAAAAGAATTTGCAAATTTATGAAAGAGGAACAAAAACTACAAGATTTTCAAATTTAATTAAACATTACCAAATTTTTTAAGATATCAAGATTTTCTTTTCCACACCTTTGGCCATAAGCTACAGCAATTGACTTTCGTGTAGCCCTTATCTGCAAGGATATAAGAATGAAAACAAGTGAAAGAATGAGTCTATTAATGCATGTATGAGATATCAGCATAAATTACTAAGACCTTTATTTAGAAATATGGGTTTAAACAAGGAGAACAAGAGAGTTATCTGCTTGGTTTAAAAAAATAAGTTAAATTTTGAAAATAAGGGTGGCCAATTCCAAATACAAGCACACAATTTCATACTGGCATAAGAAAGCATATGACATTGTAACATAGGTATGTGTTAAGTATACCCATTTGACAGTTCAGTCACATAAATATTGGCTGCAAGAATGAGTAGATCTAGCGATAATATGCAGATATTGAGAACAAATGGCATAATAACGACTTAGCAAGAGCAAAAGTAAAATGTGGCCCAGTGCATCAAGCTCCTTTATTTACTTGGCAAGTAAGAATCGTCAATCACAATAAGACAATAAAAGTATCTTGGAGTAAACAAAAGCTCTTATTAGTAAAAGGTTAAACAAAAACAAAGTACACAAAGCAAGAAGATAAAAAAGAAGAAATTATAAAGAAACAAGGCACTGAATCAGAACCAATTACAATATACTTACAAACAAGGACTGTGATCTTGTATCAGGTGCCTGTACCAGTCCTTGGCCAGACTGATACATTCTGAAGGCTCAAAGAAGAGGAAGGAACAAATGGCGTTGGATGAAGGAGGAAGAAAGAAGGAATAGGTAAGGAGAGGAGGTAGTCGAGGTGATCCGTATGGTGTTCAGGTTTGGGTTCAACGATTCGTCGAGCCATCATCTCTTGAATGGAAAGTTTTAGCGGAGGAGTTGCGCCTTTTATAGCATAAACACAACTTAAAAAGGGGAATTAATCTACTCGTGTAATGAATTTAAAGTACCTAAAACAGGAAACAAAAGCAAAGATTTTTTTAGAGAATTGCTCAAAAATTCTCGCTCGACATGCCAGACAGATCACAACAGAACACTTGTTATCGGTTCTCCCTTTATTTCCTCCTCGACCTCTCAACCAATAACACCCTTGTTAGGTGCTTAAGAAGAGGTTGATTATGTTGTAGTTGTTGTTACGTTTTCGAAAGTCAAGGATGAAAATGAAGCATTGTTGTGATAGCTCTCTTGTGCGCAAATGTGCAAGCTGTGTGACTCTCGGTAGAATAGTCCGTCGATTTGGGTTTCTCTGAGTTTCTGCCTCCACCTGAGGTTGCGGCAAAGGGTTGAAATGCTCTGGGCGAGACCAAGGCATCTAGATAATGTTGAAGGAGAGGACGTCAAGGTGGAAACAACCTCCACATCTACTGGAATGCAAACCAGGGAATGACCGCGACGGGAAATAGAGAAGCAATGCCTCCCTTGTCTTCCTCACTTCTTCTCTTTTGGAACTCGAGTTTTAGGCGGGCAGGAGGCTTCGAGGCGACGTTGAATTCAATGGAAAAGATGCTTTAAGTCCTTTTGGTCGTTGTTGGTCGCGGAGGAAGGACCAGCAGCGTTGGGGACATTTGTTGATCTCTCATAGGATCTCTAGGAGGTTGTGAACAAGAAGACGTTGAGACAACAACGTCTTCATCTTCTTCTCTGCTTCCCTTCCTTCTACCTCTACCAAAACTTTCATCTGAGAGAGATTGATCGAGAGAGAGCACATGAAAGGGTGAGAGACAGCCCAAGGGAGAGAGAGAGGAAGCAGGAGAGTGCAAAAGGAGAGAGCAACAGGTAGAGTGATAATTTGGATGGTGGAGGCAAAAAGTGCTCTAGGGTAAAAATTAGAGGAGAATTGTACAGGATATTAAAAGAGAAAAAGGGAACATTATTAATAAGCCAATTCCTTAGGCTTGTCCCGATGGCTTGGCATTTCTGCCTGAGTCAACCCACCATAGTTTTGCCATATGCAATCTTTTGTGGCTAAGTTGTGATGAAATTTTTACAAGCCAACCTCCTAGGCTTGGCTTAATAACTTAGCTATTTATGCATAAGATGACTTCTTATGACTTAGTATGATGATTTCTTATTAATGTGCAAAGCAACCTCTTAGGATTGGTTTGTGGCTTAATTTCTAATGCATGGACCACCACTTTTTGGCTTCACTACTCTACTTAGCCTCATAGTGATGGAGAACCATCTAGCTTTATAAAGGATTTTAGAAAAGTTTATTCAAGGGAAGGAAACCAGCAAAAAAGGTCATTAATTAGTTAACCTAAAAACTCTAGGAATTGTGTGAAAAATTGAAGAGTCCTTTGCTCTTTCTTGGTGCTAACCTTGGGACTCTACTTTCGTATTAAGTGCACTCTTTTTCTTCGCTGCTATAATAACTTGTCTTAAAGTTGTTTAGGTCTCCTAGAACTAGAAGTCACATTTTGGGTTTCTAATAGACAAGCAAGTACCCCAGGAGGTTACTCTTGGGAATCATTGTCTACATTGATTGTATTAAAGCTCCTAAACCCCTATAAATAGTGAGCCTTGTCAATGGATCAAACAATTCAGATTTAAATGAAAAACTTGAATCTTCTCTACTCCTCTTCTAGTCTCTTACTCTCCTCTCTAATCTCACTCCTCTCTTGCTATCTTGCTCTCTGGCTTTCTCTTTACTTCTCTCTACTCTACTCTGTTCTACATCACATAGATTGGATTTTTATTCATGAGCCAACCTCTCGCAGCTTAGCTTTCTCTTAAGCCAAACTCTTATGACTCCCATGGCTCAGCTTTTTCATATTTTGACTTCATGTCTTGGACTTTTTAGTCATCTCTCTTACTGCTTGGCTTCTTCTCTGCCTATTGTTCATAAGCTTACCACTTACAGCTTGGACCTTTTACAGTTATGCTAAATTAGAACCAGCTCAGTAGTATTCATATGTTGACTTGTTATTGCTCAACTTTTCTCTTTCTAGCCACCTTGGGTTGTTTATTGCCATTATTTTTAGTACAACAACAACACCAACATGGCATTTATTCATAATGCTCAACATTTTCATAGGCTACCTTAGATTGGCTTCATAATAAAGGGGTTGACACTATTCATACACCAACCTCCTATGGCTTGGCTTCTTCCCTTGGTCAAATGTGGACCAGTTTGTATCCTTTCTCTTTAGAGTGGCACCAACTAAGACTTGGGCCCTCATGGTTCAACTACTTCAAAATTTTGGAACTGAATCAGGTCTATCTTTGTTTTTATTTTCTTTTACAAAATTATTTAAAGCTCACAGCAACACACAGTCCATCTTGCTTATTTTTGTCTGAATCATGGCTCACAGGTAACTCAGGGTTCTAGATGACTTAATTTTTATCTCAATATTAACAATTGTAGGCAAATAATTTTGGAGAAATTGCTTTATAATAGCCAGCACCAATATCATCTAAAAATGCTTGGGACTTGCACATATAATTTGGCATTAGACATCAAAACCACTATAGCATCTATTACAGCCACATTTAAACATTGCTATCAGAAAATTTCTATGCATCAGAAAAAGCCAATTTGAACAAAAACCTTTGACTTTCAAGATCCATTATGCTACAACTTACATAATAGTTCAAAATGTACAAATGAGATGCAATAAGCTTGAAAAACCAAAAGAGATATGAATTCACTATCAGAATTATAAATATATATTACCTTACAATGCTCAAGTATCGGAGTAACATTATGACTTCTCAAGAAAACTTTCAGTTTACCATCTTCGGTCTTCTCTAAGCTCTAAATAAAACAAAATGAGAAGAAAAAAGCTTAGTGCAATCACAAACCAAAAAAAAATGATGAAAGATATACAACATATTGCTTCCAGAAAAGAAAACATTAGATGTTAACAATCAATATGCAGATGCCGCATAAGGAAATGATGATGACGTCATGACTGAGAACAGTTATTTTTTGTTGCAATTATGAACACTGAAATTTTTATCCCAAAAAATTTAGATTACATTACATTAAAGTTTCGATCACAAAAGGACAATGTAATGAACAAGACTCCAGCTATTGTAAGGACTGTGTGAAATTTAGATTTCCGAGGGTTTCTCGGAATATGGAGAAGCTGTTTCCACCATGCAAATATTTGTTTTGGATTCATATCCAGTTTCAGTTGGTAGTCTGAGACTAAAAAACTGTTTCAGTAGTTTCAATGGTTTCAGTAAATTTAAATGGTCAGAGTGATATGCCTTAATAAATTTTGAGAAAACAAAATAAAAAAATTTATGGATAAAAGTTTTGAGAAAACTGGAGCAGGGGAGAATTCTCATTTATGATTAATGAATTACATAAAACACAACCAATTTCAAGAAGTTACATTAATTTAGATGGTAAACTGATTCATTTAGTCTAATTCCTCAATGAACTCTTTCCCGATGCCACATCTACTAACAGATCATTAGTCTAGCACTTCTTCACCTACCAACACAGATTCCCCATCAGCAACAACTAACAATAGGTATATAAACCCAGAGCTCAAGCAATCGCTTAGAAATCTAAAAATGTCCAGTCAGGCAGTCACCAAAGCTGGCCTCCTGTTGTAGCAATAGGACATTATTGGGAAGGACTGGGTAAAATTCCTCTTTAAGTAAAGCATGATGCAATTAGGTAGATTCACAGTATAAGTGACACATTGAACAGTATAAGTGCATGATATATATCAATCATGATATTCACCTTCACCAAAGATGTTGGTCCTTTTAGTGGCGACAGTGCTACAGAACTATTTAGGCACATACTCAAAAAAGCAAAACACAAAAAACAGGGAAATTCATGTATCAGTCGAGAAATATAACATAGACCATATTATCGACTAATTCTGACACAACATTTCCAATCTGTACAGTTTTACTCTAAGACAATTTGATCCTGACTGATTTCTCAGCCTTATAGCCACAATTTGAGTGAGTCAAAATGAACGAGAATTGCTTGAGTTTGGCAAATTATGGGCAGTTGAGAGGCTCAAGAAAAGAAAAAGAGTCTGGAAGGGAGGAAAGGTGGAAGAAGAATGCCAAGGTGGAAGAAAGGCAAAAAGAATTATGACTACTTTTTTCCAGAAAACAGAACTAAATTATATTAGGAAAGAAGTCTCATGCACCCATCTCTTCTTCTACTTGAAACAGAGAAAATGCTGCTACAATTGTGTTGATTGCTCACTACAGCCATCATTATTTATCATCTGGCAGACTGGCACCATCATTGTAATATTCATTGTCTACTGCTGGTAAAGGAAAGATATTGGGAGACGAAAGGCGAGAATGAAGAGAACATCATAACCGCAGAAATGGAAAATCTAACAAAGAAGGGAGATGTCATTGGATTCGTGATTAATCTCAAATTTTGTGGACACTCTTCAAATAAGATTCTTTCTGGCTTTGTATTATCTAACACTTCATTCATATGGTGATTACAAAAGCAACTAGGTATAGTCAGTTCCATCAATATCTTCAAAAACATGAAAATTCTGAATCTTTTATATACATACATACATACATACATACATACATACATACATACATACATATATATGTGATATAATCATTTTAAAAATAGATATATATACATATATATATATATGTGATATACATATATACTAATATAGATATATATATATATAGTTAATTACAAACACTAATATAGATATGTGATACGATCATTTTTTAAAAAATATGTAACATATTGGTTTTAATATATAAATCTTCATTTTATATGTCATCTATTATACTTTTTTTACCTTTTGATGACATTCATCCTTTCATAAAACTATATAGTATATAATATATGAAGGTAAAAAAATTTAGCACATAAAATCTATAATTTTTCTCAAGCTTTATATTATAAGTTTTCTAAGACTTTGTTAATTTATGAATTGCATAAAATTATTATCTTGATTGATCCTGATCACGTAGATTTAATCTGATCAATCCTGTAGATTCCAGTTGTACCATCCCAGCCAATCCGAATACCTACCAATCTGCAAATTATAAAGTATAATAAAAACTAAATCTAACTTGAGCCATATGCCTCTGAGAACAGCTCAATTTTTAAACCTTAAAAAGACAAATTAAAATTTTCTAATGTAAGACAAGCCTGTAAATTTCTAGATACAATATAGAACAAGAATTATGAAAGAAAATTTTCCACATATTAGAAAAGAAAAGCTATATTACTGGAATTTAATAGAAAATTCTTTTCATGAAAAATATCTTCAAACTAACCTTGATGAATTGAAGAGGCATTCCTGCTAGCTCTGACTCGCCCAAAAGAAGAAAACTGTTATCCATACTAAGATTTTGGGCGTATTGCAAACTTAGTTCTTCTATTCGTGCTCCCAAATTCTCCAATTCTTTTTTCTTGCTTGGAGTGAGATTAACACCATTCCGCTCGAACTCTTTAACCTGTCACTGAGAATGAGAAAATCACTATACAAACTCAAAGAAGGGCAGTTGTTGATAGCAGTAATACCAGAATTGCTAGAAAAAAAGAAATGCTTATGTGGAAATATATGCAACCCTCAATATAAGAAACTACAAAAAAGGCACCCTAATTTTAGTTGTACATCAGACTTGCAACCCTCAATATTGAAAATCTACATTTGCATCCCCAGAATCCAACTTATTTAGTCATGAGGAAATACATAAAACTATTCCCAATGCTGACTCAAAACATACTACACCCTAATGATTTTCGTAAAAGAACAAAATGCTATTAATGTTAAAAAAATTAATGATTGTAAATGTCAGAAAAAATCTCATGGTATTTGTGAATGTATTAGATAAAGGGCAACTTTGTGTTTTCATATCATAGGAGCTCTTAGCATCATCACCAAAAAATACTAAGCTCTCTCAAAATCATGAATGCAAGCATAGTATTACAAATGAAATGATGAGGCGACAAATCAGCAGCAATATCCCAATATTTTTCATCTCATTCTAAGAAGTACTATTCATCCAACAACATTTAATTAAATTGAAAAACATATCAATTTTTCAGAAAAGCCAAAAACTCATCCACTGATTTGTTCCAAGCATGTTCTCATTAAATCGGATGAAAGTGAAGCAAAAACACACGAGATGAACGAAAAACCAACTAAATGTTATGAAGGAAAAAGGAAAGATAGTCAGATGTGCTATGTTTCATGTAACAAGCCATGACAAAATGATTGATAGATCCTACAGAATACTGACTCTTTACTCCATCGGTACCAAATATAAGGCCCTTATATCATCCCCTTGGACTCATGGCTTTCTTCCTAACTTTTTGGACTAATCACAAAAATGACTGACAGGCCTTAGTTAGTCACAAACTAATTCCAATCTGAAGCACCATGATTGACCATATTCAACCCATAAACTAGTTTCTGAGGCAGTAGCCTAGATATACATGTATTTAGGCCAAGTCAGCACTTGATGTGTTACAAATTGTCTCCTCTAGATGAGAACAATTCTTCGAGAAGAGTATCATTTCCAAAGAGAGATGAAATTTAGAAAAAGAGAAAATGACACTAATAAAGCTGAATATAAAATCTCAAGTTTCAAACTAAATCCAAGAGGTTTATTAATAATATAATATGCATGGATCTACCTTGTCAAAAATCCTAACCCAGTAGTATTGCTACAAATATGCACAGATCTACCCTGTCAAAAATCTTAACCTAGTAGTCTTGCTACTTAATAAAGTACCAATTTAATATGTTGTTATCCCCTTATTAACATGCTTCTCCCTGAGAAGGGATTTGGTGTGATTGACAGCCCTTCGGAGATGAACAGCCATGATAGAGTAGCCATCCCTAGTCCTTGGAACTGGACAACCATGATAGAGTGGCCAACCATGATAGAGCTGGACAATCAATATAGGGCCCTTTTTTGTGGCCGATCAGCATAGGCCTGCCACTGGACCTTCTTGTGATGTTTTTGAGATTGAATATAAGAAATAGTGGTGTATGATCACCTTTTATCATTATATGATCATTAACAATGTGATCTTATGTTTAGAATGTTTATGCCTTCAATTAACAAATATGCCACACTGCAAGATGCTTATCATCAGGATAGCTTTTCAGAACCTTAAGACTATTTATTTCATTGATTATCACTTCAAACCCATATCTCTAAACAAGCTTTATATATATATATATATATATATATATATATATATATATCCATGCCAGATATATGTCAAGTAGCTAAACAATAAATCCATGTTGACTGTTGAGTAAAAAAAACAAGGAAATCAATAAAGCACATGCAACAGACATTTAGAAAGGTAGGCAAATATTTAATAGAAAGAACAGTTATTCTGAATTTAACAAAAATCATGTACATGATATATCCATGCAATCCAATAAAAATGATAAGATGTGCCAGAGTTTCTTTACCAAGCATTGGGTGTATCGTTTTGCTTCATAGCCTAGCCATTCTCCTCTATCAGCAAAAGCCTTAGTGACACGATATACATCCTCACGCTTTCTGGTTACCTTGCATGAGAAGTAATAGCAGTTAAAATGCAAGACAGACCCAAAAAAATCCAAGCTACAGATTAGCCTATTGTTCTAGACCAATAAAACACAGAATATCAATGTTAAAAACAATATTGTGAAATAAATTAATTATAGTGCCCTTCACTTATCTTTAATTATCCAGCAAATCAGTCTAAAATATCCATTGATCAACTTTGAACTAACTAGAATCATACAGCAGCATACATACACCACTCTGTAATAAAATGATAGATCAAAAAGTTACATTTATAGCCAAACATATATTGAATCTCAATCATACGGATGTTGATACACATCATTTGAAACCCAAAAAAATTGCATAGAAGATCCTGTTATAAAAGGCAATCAAATTCCTTAGACAGATTCTTCTGCAATCAAGCAAGATCACATTACAAAATCAAAATAAACTCCCCATGAAGTGGCAGAAAATAAAGAAAGAAAGAGCAACCCAGTGTGAACAGGCCTAACATGGAGCTGAAGAGTATAACTTTCTCCTTGCCTCCAACATCTCTAAGAGAACAAATTTCTAAAGCATAGTGTACATTAATATAGACCAACAGCAGACTAAGAGGGTAAAACATCGCACCTGCATGTTAAAAAGTGTAAGTTCAATCGACTTTCTGCTTCTGCACTTGCTTTGCGAGTATCATTTGAAGTAGAAACCATTTTTGGAAAGACACAAGATTGAACTAATGAAAATTGATAAGCTTCTAGTTCTGCCAAAGGGGCGATAACATTCGTGTAAGAGACCTGCAAAAATCATTAAAATTCAATAGCAGCTCTGATAGTATAATAACTTTTGAATGAATGCAAGCCCGACATATTAAAATAGTTTCTGGTCTACTTCTGACAGGAAGTCAATCACCACCAAGATGAATTAATCATTTTATTTATTATAAGTTACCATTGTAGAGACACATATCACAAGAAAAAGATTCATTAAGATAAGGAATGCAATAGAAGTTATTAAGGCATGGAATAAATTTTGCATTTTATGATAATTTATATATACTGACCATAATCAATGCAGCACAATTTGTAATAAAGCAAGTTCCTAAATAATTGTGGACAAAACTTAATTGTGGACTAAGATTAAAAAAAACTGTAAAAGAACCTCATTTTATAACAATTGATACCACCCATAATCAAAGCAGTGATTCATTGCGGCATGGACTTGACAGGAATTTAGAGATATATTGAATAAAAAAAGAAGGCTTCATACTCTAAATAAAATCACACATAGAATGAGATGGTAATTTCGGAAAAGATCCAAAAAGAGATTATACTTTCTCAAGGGGAACTGATGCAACCAAATCATATACTTCTTTTGATTTAGCAATGATCTGATCAGTTAACCTTTGAATTTCTGAAGCAGATAGGTTGACAAGTACCCTTGACCCAGGAACATCTGCCATTTTTTAAAGAAAACAACTTAGCATTGTTTATAAGACGACATCGATTCTGTAATAGAGAGCCTTTTAAAATCAAAAACCACAATTCCCTGCACAAAGCATCTTAGAGAACTAGGTTGCTGCAAACATTTTCACAGAACAATCTAATCTTTATAATGTTAGAATGAGAAAACAATATTTAACAATATAAAATTTTGTGCTAGTTTGCTAAACCATATATCTAATAATAACCATTCATGATTTTTTTTTCTCAATTTGTAATGGCACTGCCATATACACATATTTTCAGGTGACATAATTTGAACTTCTCTACATCATAAAGGAGAAAAAATAGCACAATATATTTTTCAGAACTAATACCAATTAATTTTCAAGAATTATTTATTGGCAATCCATATCAACATCTATGAGTCTACGAGATTTTGCATAAGGAACTTGTCTAATTCTATGGTTTTCATGCCACCTTTTTCAATGAATCCAGATCATGCTTATTAAAACAGATCATGAAACATATATGAACTATCAAATTGCAGAAACCCCCTAGCGGATGATACATGTTCATTGAACCTCAAAGCTAATGAAACCAAATTTAAGAGATTGGAAACAACTAATATGATTTTCATCCATACCACCTGATCTCATTTCAAACTGAAAGCATATGACTATCTGGGAAAGACTAAAAACAGTAGGTATTTATAGTCGCGGTGAAGAAACTCATATAGTAGAAAAAAATTCTCTGAGGACCTCAAATTTCAAAAACAAGAAGAATTTTATATCATATCAAACATGATTTGCATGACTTGTCAAAAATGATTCTCCAATAATAAGTCCAAAGATAACTCTTACTAATAGAGAATGTTTGATCTAACACACACTTTCTGAGAAGACCAGCTGGAATTGCCCCACTAATTTGGACCTCAGGGAAAACATTCCCACTAGCACCACAATTTTGATTGAAGAGCATGCCATAGCATCACTTCAATCGATCGATCATCTCACGATACTTCCTAAGAAGTCCAGCATCACGGCCAATTGTCCTTCATCCAAATATCATCTAATCACAAAAACATCCTGCTGTCGCTATAATCATCCTTATATTAACCTCAGTATGAGAAATCCGCTTGCATTTCCCAAAACTTATATTTAAGTAAAACATTAAACTATGAAAGACCGAAACTTCTTCTTTTCAGATTTACCACTGCATGCTAAAGTTTCTTCCCAATCTTCTTCGTCCTCCGAACGATAATACAGGAAACGAAGATCAGCTACCTAACTGCCCATACGTTGCAAAGAAACTCCAATGTCGATGAACATTCATCGGAGACAACATAAAGAAAAAGAAATCGACATTGCAAATCACCAGTAAGGTCATCTGCAAGTTGTCGAGAAAACCCTAACCCAACCCAAAATTCGCCAAGCATAGCAAAGCATGATCCTAGTTCTACTGCATTACGCCAAACGGGGAAGAAAGGACGAGGCACAGAAGGGCAGGTTTCAATCCAATCCCGAAGACCAAGGGATAGACTTCTGGCACCTGGCATCTTCCTTCTCCTTTGTTTGTGGGCTTTGATGGCGGAGACGAGGAGTTTTAGACCGACGGCGACGAAGGCAGCTGCTCCGGTGACCACCAGAATCCGCCGCTCTCTCCTCCCCTTGGCCATCGCGCAGATAAATCGCAGGAAACGAAGGGTGAGGGGGGGAGGGAGGAGGGGCGGGCTATAGAGGAGGGTTTGAAGCCGCTGGGGGATATGACTTGCGAGCGAGGTTCAAAGATCGGAAGCCATATCAACCGTTGATTTGGAATCTACAGGCTGGATCTTCTCTGATATGGTTGGTGATGCGGCTTCACTGCAGCCCGCCGGAGCTTACGAGGATAGAACGGGACAAATGAACCGATGCCGCGGATAAAGATGTAATGGTTCTGGCACACGCCGATTGATCTTCTTAGGTGACACGTGGCATCGTTATTATAAATATTTTTTATTTAGTTTTTTATTAATATATTTTTTATTTAATTTAACAGCAAAATTAGTATTCAGTGAAAAATCTTGAATTGACTAATTCAAATAATATCTCTTGTTACATTATTCATATCCAAATAAATCCACTAAGCATCATCAATTTGTTATCTTTTTAAAATAATTTTAATCATTAATCTTTGAGTAAATTTAAATAAATCTTTTATTATATTATCTGTATCTAAATGAATTCATTCAATTTTCTCATGCTACGAACTGTACCGTCCGGTATGGGCGGTACGTACCGGTCCGACAGGTTGTCGATACGCGGATCGCTTGTTACCCGTCTGAGTGCATTGTAGCACTGTAACAGAGCTACAATACTATGCACACATTAGTATATCGTTTGATACTCTTGGGTGTACCGCTCGGTATACCGTATCGTACTGGTTCCGAGCTCAGGTCGAAACACCGATATGGTACGGTATTGCGAATCTTGTATTTTTTTTTCTCTTATAGGAAGATTCCATTATAATTCTATATCAGACTTATTTTTAAATATTTATTTCATCAAAAGAATAAATTAATTATCATTAGTTTTAATTAATTTGCATAATACATGTTTTTGCATTATCTATGTTTTTGTACAATTCCACGGGACATAATCAGCCAATCATCTTTCTTATACTTTTGAGAAAATCTCACTATAATTCTACACCGAGCTCATTTTTAAGTGATTGCATTATTAGAAAATAACATGATTGTGACCACGGGGCGATATCAAAATATACCCTATCAATCATCATCATGAACTATACTGGAAAACTATTTCTTTTATATTATCGAATAATTTATTTTGAATTAGATAAATGTCATTACTTCTTTGATATTCTCAGGTTTTATTTAATTTTGATAAATGTTTATCGTATCCCACACTATTGAAGTATTTCTTGTTCATTTGTTTAAGATTGTTTAATTTATTACTATTTTTTAATAATTTAGATGTTTACTACTTATAATTTTAAACTATTTTATATATTTAAAAATTAATTAATTAAGCATGTTGTTTGATTAGTCGACCCACTCGTTGGACCAATGTCCCAGTAATCCTACGCTTGATCGAATCACTTTTCAGGTGGATTCTCATAAGCATGAGAGGTACAATTCTAAATTATATTTAAAATCATTCAAACAAAAAAGAAAATGTAAGGTTTTTCTCGTAAAAATCTGATTTGATTATTTGTGGTTTCAGTGACAAAGGTGAATTAAGTCTCTCTTTTGTTGATATTAACATGCAAAAAATGAAGAGATAATGTTTATATATATATATATATATATATATATAAACATGTGTGAGATAATAGATAAAGAACATAAAGCAGACTCGGTTTAGGCATACTGCCAATGAATTCATTGGTTGTCTTATAACAACCTTTGTCATCATCATCAAAGTAAAAATTAGCAGTTTCCTTCCTTTATTGTTATTAGACGTGGACAATCTGGAGCAGCCCAAGTCCGTCTCCCGGCCACCCATCCCCTCCTTCCCCACCTCACTCGGCTCCTTCCTTCTCTTACCTCTCCCCTGTCGGCCAGGCCGGGGACGCGCGACCAATTGCAAGTAGATGAGGAGGAGGTGGAACTGATCACATGCAAGAAATGGCGACCAACGGAGCGCAGGAGCAGGCGGCGTGCATCGTCGCCAAACCTTTCTCTAATGGCGTGTTCTATCACGAGGAGCCCCTCAGAGACGCCATCCCCCTCTTCATGTTACAGATCATCATCACTGTCCTCACCTCCCGCATCATCTACTTCCTCCTCCGCCCCCTCAGACAGCCTCGGATCGTCTGCGACATCATCGTAACCCTCTCGCTCTGTCTTCTTCCTCCCTTACCCTGATCTCTTCTCTTCGTGCATGTTCCTTGATTTGCTTCTGTGTCTAGGGTGGTATACTTTTGGGACATCCGATATTGCCGTCTCTGCTTTCCCGATTGCCTTTCTTCCCCCGTGGTACGTTCGACCACCTCATACAGAATTACACGGAGATGCTGTTCCGACGAGATGCGCTGTCCCTGACCCGCACCATGGCCGCTTACGGCGTCATGCTCAAGTTCTTCTTGATCGGTGTCAAGATAGACCCTCGCGATGCTTGGCGTTGCGGGAAGAAAGCCTTCTTCATCGGCTTCTGCAGCATGATGGTGCCCTTCGTGGTCCTCCTCCCGTTCGGTCGGCTGTTCAAGAGCCGGGAATATGTCCGAGAGGACAAGAGTACCATCAGCGTCGTGGATGGCATCGGGCAGACGAGCGTTTTCATCGACATTGCCGCGACAGTCAGTGCCTCCTCCCCGCCGGTGTTGGCGGACATCCTCACGGAGCTTCGGCTGCTCAACACCGAGCTTGGCCGCCTCGCCATGTCGGCGTCCATGGTCAATGAGCTAACCAGGTGGACCATCTTCGCGGTCTTTCCGGTGGTCCAACTGAGCTGGAACAAGAACGGCGTCATCGGAGCACTGCTGGAGCTGGTAACTTCCCTCGCCATCGTGATCTCCGTTTTCGTCATGATCAGCCTATGGATGCGGTGGATCGTGAGGAGGACCCCGAAGGGTGGCCGCGTTGGGGAAGTGCACATCTTGATGGTTATGCTGGCTGTGCTGGCCATGGGCGTCATGAGTGATGCCTTTGGGCTGGGGTTCATGGACGCGCCGCTGATCATGGGGCTGTTAGTGCCGGATGGACCGCCACTGGGAATGGCGTTGGTGGAGCGGTTAGAGCTCATATCGACGGAAGTACTGCTGCCGGTGTTCTTCTTGGGCATAGGGTGGGCGACCGACTTCGCTTCCATCCATCAACCCGTGCCGCTGCTGTGGTTGCTGCTGTTCATGCTCGCGGGGCATGTCGTCAAGGTCCTCGTCGCCGTGGCGCCCGCCGTCTATAGCAAGTCGTCGATCCGCAACGCCGCCGTGCTGGGGCTCATGTTGAACTTTAAAGGTCTGGTGGAGCTCATGGTCTACCTCAATTTGAAGAACGTCACTGTATGTATACCTTCCCCTCTCCATGTATGTATATATACAATAGAGTTGACCAATTTCCAAGGAATCGTTGACTATGATTCAATTTTGACTTGAGGAGACCTCGCTTAATGTGATTGGTGAACATATCGTGCAGTCTATGTGTGTGGAGTACGCGAACTTGCCATATCGTTTCTGAGGTGCAATTAGCTCACATGAAGCTGATCCTTGCTGTCCTCTTCTGCAGGCGTTGAACCCTGCAGGCTACGTGGCTGTTGTGGTCGGCATCGTCATTGCCACGGCCATCTCCTCGCTGCTGGTCTCCATCCTCTACGATCCCCTTAGCTCAAGCGGCATGGTGGGCAATCGAACGCTGCAGCACCTCAAGCCGCACGAACAGTTCTGCTTCGTCGCCTCGGTTCTCAACGAGGGCCCCGTCCCGATGCTTCTCAACCTCGTGGAGGTGTCGTGCGCCGACGAGCAGAGCTCGGTCTGCGCCTACGTGCTGCATCTCGTGGAGTTGGGCGGCCGGGCGAGCTCCAGCCTCATCGCTCACCGGAACCACAAGGACGTCTTCGTCAACCTTGGTCAAATGGACCGCGTTCACAACGCCTTCATCAACGTCGAGAAGAAGAAGGAGGGGGTCGTCGTCGTCCACCCCTTCACTGCCATTTCCCCCTACGCCACCATGCACCAGGACATCTGCTCCCTCGCCATGGAGAAGAAGGTTCCTTTCATCATCGTTCCATTTCCGAGAAAGGATTCTGGAGGCAGCAGTGAGGTAGATCAGGCAGCTCGAAGCATTATTCCCCAGGTCCTCTCACAGGTTAGCTTAGCTTCGCCAAGCCTTCTCTTCTCCCATGACTCGACCGGAAAAGGAGTTACACGATGGCTTTCGATCTTTGTCCCGTAGGCTCCATGCTCGGTGGGCGTCCTCATCCACCAGACTCTCACCAGCTCCAGGCCGCTCGCTCTCGAACACTTCAACTACTGCGTCAGAGTCCTCTTCTGGGGCGGCAACGACGACCGAGAAGCGCTCGCTTACACTGCACGCCTGGCGCGGCACGCAGGAGTCCGCATCTTCGTCAGCCGGTTCATGCCTCAGGTCCACCGAAAGGAAGAAAAGGAGATGACATGGGACGACATGATCTTCAAGGAGTTCACGAGGGCGAACGCCGACACCGAGCGGGTGGCGGTGGAGGAGATCGCGGTGAATGACGTCAACCAAATGATCTCTGCCATCCGATCCATCGAAATGGAGTGCGACCTGGTGATCGTCGGGCGGCGGCAGTGCAGCGGCTCGTTGCTCGACGAGGCGTTATCGGAGTGGACGGAATCGCCGGAGCTGGGGGTGGTCGGCGATATGCTTGCCTCCTCTGATTTCGCTAACTACTCGTTCTCCGTTCTCGTAGTCCAGCAGCATGGCTCATGATCACCTGTGAACGCATTCAAACATCAACCCAATACCGATACAGTTGTTATATAAGTTGATGGTTTCCTAGTCTTACTGCTTTTGAATATAATGTTATCATAGATCGGTGTATGGAGTATCGGCACGCTAATAATTATGAATTCTTTTATTTTTTTAAAATTAAAAATCATCGAGGATATAAGAAAATAAAGATCCTCAATCAGATCAGTTATTCTATCTATTCTATCGTGATCTTCTATTATGCCCGCGTAAGATTGGATCGATGTAATTGAAATGTTTTACAACGAAAGATTTTGTGAGAGAATCTGTATTATAAATATGTATGTATTATGATCTCTAGCAATTTGATTTTTGATGAAGTGGAATTCAATGACAATATGTTTTAAATAACGAAAGACTCATTTTACCGCTTACCAATGCATAGTAAAGGGTTTGGGTCTTCATTCACCTTGCTGCCTTCAAAGATAGTATTGCCGTGCGAGTCTACGATCCAGAAATCAACACCTGCAAAAAGATTCTGCATTAGTATAGGTTCCATCGCAAGAAATACTAAAGGGTGAGGGAGGACTGTTTTGAACAGGCAATGAAGAGCTTGAGGGGGCGGTTATCATTTAACCTAAGGGATGACATAACCCTAAACCGAATGGAAAGGGGGTGGGATCAACAATTGCTGAATTTGGTGTAATTCCTGTTCTTCCATGGGAACGAAAAAGAGGTAGCAAATGACGAAGAATGTTAGAAGCATCAGTACGTCTATCCCACTGTACTCTCTTCTTTAATCATTTATCATTAGATTAATTATTCATTGTTAACACATAAACTCCATCGATTGGTGAATTAATCTGATTGATTCACGATCAAAAATGTCGGTCCATTCTGATAACTCATCCTAGCTAACCTGGAGAGCAAGCATTATGGGAAAGACAAAGAAATCTATAGAGAAAGGTGGTTCATCGGGAACGACTTAGTCTTCGAGCGATGAAGCTTGGTTAGGGAGCTGAGCGGTCCCTTATGCTGAGTAGCCTCTTGGCTATGTCTCCGTGTTACATTGAAGACCTTGTACAATAGGTCTGGGTCGAGAGCGTTCTGACTCAACCTCTTCGATGTTTAAATTAGTGAGATAGAAAGGAAGGTTAACAATGTAATAAGAAAGTAAAAAGTTCTTCCTTGCTTGCCGTTGTGTGGCCAGAGACTTGACTTTTATACTTGAGCGCTTAATGGCATGGACGAATGCTTATGAAGGTCCCCCTTACCTCATATTGACGGAGGCATTTAATGAGGGTGGCTTCTTGGTGTATGCCCTTAGGGGCATGGCTTGGGATGGACCGTCGGGATGGCTCTTCCGGCCTGACCCCCTTACTTTTTTGGGTTATGCAAGGCATAGTCCCTATGTCGGCTGTTTGAAAAAGAAGGTTTGTCAAACCAGGCTGTATCGCCATCTTAATGAGAGGGTATGATCCCCTTCTTGATTGTGATGCTAGGAGAGGGTCTTGTGAGTCCATTTTGAGAGGTTGGGATAAGCATTGTAACCTCATGTTGGTAGTTGCGGAGAGTAGGTAGTTCATATGCCGGTGCTTATGTGTTACTTTCTTAGCCTATGTGGCGGGAAGCTAATAGTGTCATTAAAGAAGAATTTAACCCCAATTTAGATCGAAGAAGGTTCAATAAGATTTTACAAATGTGCAAAAGAATCAACTCCCCTTTCAAAACATATTATCCAAGAACAAATCAATAACAACATCAAGTTAGAGTATTACAACACGAGCAGTCTGCAATATTGTTACAAAACACTTATTATTAGAAAAAAATTTATTTTATTATAAAAAATTTAAAATAGAATGCTAATGATTTAAACAATTAAAAACTTTTTAGATGATAATTTAATTGATTTGTATTATCTAGTTTAGATAGGATCATGATAAATCCTAGTCTAGTTCAGATGATGACAACCTTCATCCATTGTATCTGAAGTCCTACCTACTTGAAACTTTGTCTGGTTCAAGCAAAAAACTCTCCGCTAGGAAACATGTGGATGAGAATCCAAGTACACACAGAAAGCTGAAGACATTCTTGAAGACAAGTTTCAGAATGAGATTGTGGCAAACTAAATATAATAATCTACCAAGAGCTCCTCTTTTTTATGATGCTTAGAACAACACTCGAATCATTTGGCATTTGGTGGGTAAGTTCAAGTAGGATGCACAATTTGGACCAGATTGACATTTCTTTCATGATATCTCAGGTATTGGTAAAGGAAGAAGGTGATGGAACCAAGGCAGCATCAAGTATTGTTTCAGCTAAAGGATTTCAGATTTGGTTTGGCTAGCTATATATCAATCCTTGAATCCTGGAAAGTTGCAAGACAATGCCAACCATCCATTATTCTTCTACTTGAATAGTAATTTTATTTTGTATGAATTCAAAAGGTCTGCATGAGGTAGACTTGAGCTTTCAAATGACAAAGAGCTATTAAGACACATTTATTGTTTATTTAGATGGTTAATAATTGGCAACCATATGGTCTAAATAATTAAGCTACACAGGCACTTAAACACCCCTGAGACATTTTTAGAGCCGTGTCTGATGTGGATCATCGTCACTGTTCCCAGTCCTCAGTTGTTTAACTCCATAATTTTCATTGTTTAGAGAGAAGAATACTGTAAACAAAATAATAATATGCCTGCATGCCTAGTGATGCAATGAGGCTTCAGAAAGATTCTGAGGTCATGGCTTCTACTCTTCAGAGAAATGTTTAGGTCAGTTTGGTGCCATCAAAGATTACAATGTCAGAAGCTTATAATACATACAAGTTCAAGCAGGATAAGAAGTCATGTTTGTCATCTACTCTATTTTCTGTCAGTTGATGAGCTCAACAAAGGCATCTTGGAGTCTGCAAACTACAAAATAATGCTAAGCTTTCAGGACTGAGAAAAAGGAGGAGAATGAGAGTAAATTAAAGATCAACTTGCACAACAAAATTCAAGTCAACTTTTCAATTAAATTATTGGTTTTCTTCAACTAATCCCCTGGTGTGATAACCTATGCAGGCAATGAGCCTTTACAGCTCAAAGATGCTGGCTGAATTGGTGAAGTGTCAAAGAACCTAAAAAGTTACTGTGAGAATACAATGGAAGTGTTTGGCATTAGCAACACTGTTACGTGTATAAGATGTGTTGATATCTTATTGATCTTTTATATGGAAGAAGTGAGAAAGTTTGTGGCCAAAGTGAATCCCACAGGCAAATATCACATTTTATTATGGTCATTTTATTCTCATTATATGGTGATGAGGAGGCTTGTAACGGTTCCGATATATGTGCGTTATATGGGTCGTAACGGGCTCGACCTAACCGAGGTCCAAACCAATGTGGGGTATAGATAGCCCACGGTAAGTTTAGACCGGTGGCGGGCGGCCTAGCCATGTGGTTCGTGGTCCGGCTCGGTGGCGCGTAGCTGTTCCACCTGACAGATCGATACCCACAAAGTGACCGCGGCTGACTTGGTGGGTCCCATAGAAAGTTCTGTGGGGTGGGAGAGGGAGTGACCGGTTTGGGGGTGAGCGTAGGGGTTATTTTAGGGTGAGAATACCAAAGCAGCTCGCGGCCACAAGTTTTGACGAAACCATCGAAGAACGGCCGAGCCGACATGTTGCGATCTCCTGTCCCCAAACCCTACCCTGACCCGTGCCCATCGCGGCGACGCTGACCGCATCCTTCTCCTCTTCCTCGATCTCCTCCTATTAATACCCGCCGCCCTGCTTTCCCTTCCTCCTCGATCCGTCTCTCTTTTCTCTCCTACTCTCTATCGCCCGATCGTTTCGTTCTTCTTCCGATCTCTCTCTTCCTGAACTCGAAGATGTCTGCCTACTGCGGCCAGTACCACGGTATGATCCTTTTAGATGCCGTCGTTCTACTTGTAAAGCCTCGTTTTTTTTCGTTGTTTTGGGGATCTTCATCGAATCCTTGATTCTGCGTGTCGTGGAAGAGCAACTTTTTTTGGTGGATTTGATTGTTTGGTTGGGATTTTTCGTAGATCTGAAGCGTCTTGCTTGTAAAGAATCGTGTTTTTCCTGGTTCTCGATCAGATGACCTTGGATCTATTCTTGTACTGTCATAGATCGAGTGAAATGTCGAGAATCCGGATCTTAAGGTTAGGCCACTTGGAATTTTTATGGTAGTCTTATGATCTTCTTGTTTTGGATCTGCTTTCTAGGGTTATTTTCCGCCTCGATTTATCCTTTTCCTGTTATAGAGTTGATTTGGAGCTAATAGTAAAGAAAAAGCAGGGTTTCCCCCTTCTCTTTTACTATTATATCCCGTCTGTTCTGAGCACAGTAGCTATTATGCACATCCCTTCTCTGTAGATCTCGAACATTAGTTTGAAACATTAGATTTTGTTTTCTCGATCAAATAAATCTCGAGGCAGCCTTACATTTTCTTAACGTCAGGCATACACACTGTGGTTCTTTCCAAGCAAATATCTTTTTTCATTGCCTTTCCCGTCCTTCGCTTATGTAGTATAATGCATCTAAAACTTATCACTCTGTTCTTGTTGTCATCATGTAAGAAAACCTTAGTCGAACCTTTACATTTCACATGCTCTAACCATTTATGTTTTGATTTGAATAACAAGTATGAATGCTGTCCTCACTTATGGACTTAACTAAGTAACACGTAATAGGAAATAGGCCGATGTCTAAAAGATTGATTAGATACTATTATCCTATAAATGTTTGGACGACTAGTGTGATAACATCATCCATCTCTAGCATATTGCATTATCTGCATGGTTGTCTGTGTGTTTTGCTGGAGCCGAGGTGGTTAGATAACCCTAGTCAGAACATAAATAGAAGTTTTACTTGCATCAGATGATTTGCCTTGATGCATGTTTACTTTTCGGTATCGTTGTACATGGATATATGCATTATCTTCTTGTGTGCCATGAATCTAAGTTTGCATTTTCTTCATGCTGCAGATGAGCTTATCGCCAATGCTACCTACATTGGCACCCCAGGCAAGGGTATCCTTGCTGCTGATGAGTCCACTGGCACAATAGGCAAGCGCCTTGCTAGCATCAACGTGGAGAATGTTGAGGAGAACCGCCGCTCTCTCCGAGAGCTTCTTTTTTGCGCTCCTGGCGCCCTCCAGTACCTCAGTGGTGTAATCCTCTTCGAGGAGACCCTCTACCAGAAGACAGCCAGCGGGAAGCCTTTTGTCGAAGTGCTCAAGGAGGGTGGAGTCCTTCCTGGTATCAAGGTGGACAAGGGCACCATTGAACTCGCTGGTACCAATGGCGAGACCACTACCCAGGGTCATGATGACCTGGGCAAGCGCTGCAAGAAGTATTACGAGGCTGGGGCTCGCTTTGCCAAGTGGCGTGCCGTTCTGAAGATTGGTCCAAATGAGCCGTCGCAATTGGCGATCGATGTAAATGCTGATGGGCTGGCACGCTATGCTATCATCTGCCAGGAGAATGGCCTCGTCCCGATCGTAGAACCAGAGATCCTCGTCGATGGGCCACATGATATCGCGAAATGTGCGGATGTTACAGAGCGGGTGCTTGCCGCTTGCTACAAGGCGCTAAACGACCACCATGTTCTTCTGGAAGGATCTCTGTTGAAACCAAACATGGTGACACCAGGGTCAGAATCCGCAAAGGTGGTTCCCGAGGTGATCGCAGAGTACACCGTGCGAGCTCTCCAGAGGACTGTTCCTGCCGCTGTCCCTGCAATCGTCTTCCTCTCAGGAGGGCAGAGCGAAGAGGAGGCTACTCTGAACCTGAACGCAATGAACAAGCTGAAGGGGAAGAAACCATGGTCGCTGTCCTTTTCGTTCGGCCGCGCTCTGCAGCAGAGCACGCTCAAGGCGTGGGCTGGCAAGGAGGAGAACGTCCAGAAGGCGAGGGCCGCTCTCCTCACAAGGTGCAAGGCGAACTCCGAGGCAACACTCGGGACGTACAAGGGTGATGCTGCCGGAGGAGAAGGTGTCTCCGAGAGCCTCCATGTCAAGGACTACAAGTACTGATCAGGCTTGTTTATTCTACCCGATGAGTGTTTAAACAATCGCATTAAGTTTAAACTAATGCTGGACCGGGGGATCTTTAATCTTTTGCTGCTTAAGATGTTGCTTAATAAGTTGGGGGGCGGTTTATGCCTTCAACTTTTACGGTTTAGGTCTGTTATCCCTCATGCATTTTGTTTTACTTGGATAATGACTGATCTTGCGGTTTGTTCCTCTTAAAATGATTGTTGCTTGATGGATGCTTTTTTTCTCTTGGACTTCTCTTTCGATTGGAAATGTTAATGTTCTCGTAACTCTGTGGAGGATTACCTACTTTGAGGAGCTTGCTACCCATCATCTTTCGATTGGATGGATAAAAAGTGGTTTTGTAGGTCGAACCACTCCATTGTGTTATGTGCTTTTCTAGTGGTGATCAACACAAAGGATGCAAAACCTTTACAGGACGCTATTTTTATGGTTAGTAGATCTTGTGGCAGTAAGATTTATTTTTGGTTTTCTTTATCTTTCTTTCTTGTGCAATATTTCTAAGACTCCCAACTCTTTTTGTGTCGTTGACCGAGTGAAGAACATTATTAATATGTATCCAAGTAGTTTGATACTTTAAAATGAGCCGTGTTCTTGAACCCAGCATCTGTTTGATCAAACTTCAAAACTGTGTTCTTATTATTATTCACCCTTCTATCATAACTAGAGAAGACAGGTGATCTTATTATTCACCCTTCTATAATAACTGTGTTCAGCGAGCAATATATAGCAGGAAGTCGATAAAATCCAACATTCCCTATTTAAAAAATCTTTATTCTTTTGAGTTCATTCCCTATTTCCACTCGTAGGATCATAAAAGAATTTGATTTCCACAATATGCCGAACGGAAACCACTCTATACCACTCCTTTTTTTAAAAGCTATTTTGGCTTCAAAATACCTTTTACAATACCAAAATCCAAAATCTAATTACAATTGAAAATATATTTTTGTATCTTCAACAATAGATCCTTTATTCATACTTATTTAATTGGAGGAATTGATCCAATTCACAAAAACATAAAACAAAACGTTTCATGACTCCTTATGCATAATCCAATACATTACTACATCTCAAAAGAAAAACTCAAACTGGAACTAAAATTCAATACATCGATTATCAGAGATCCTTTTGATAATCAATGTTGTGTTGATCCATTGAAGTCAAATTGTATTGGTTTTGCCCGACGAATTATGCAATCTAGTCCTTGTTATGGTGAACAACAAACACCGGCAAAAAGTCCATGAAGTGAAGTTGTTCACCAATCCAAATTTATGGACTAAACATGCGACTGACAAGTACAGATGAGATGATTAGTCAATAAGATGAAATAAAAGAGGGAAAAGATCATACAATTTCGTCTTAAATGAATGTTCCTATAAATAATACATGCAGCAAACATTACAAACTCTCCATGGTGAGCATGACCAGACACCATAAGAGTCAATAGGTTAAATCAGATCTTAAAAGCCTAAAGAGGATGAAGAAAGGAAAATAAATACAATGCAGTTGCATGAAAAGGAAGAACTGGAGTCTATTTTGCAGCATATTGATCTAACTAGATATCGTACTTCTTTGGTTGGCGCCAATGAACAATACTTCTTGACAAAGAGCTGAGAAATGAAGATTTAGGAGTGAACTGCTTTTTTCCATAGAGATGCTTCCATGCAAGATCAGAGTAGGTTGGACCATTTCCCATGGATCTTTCAATCTGCAATATATAGTTGACAAAAGAACAATTATTTTCGTGTTTGCCAATTACTATCTATATCAGAGCAACGTTGAGTGAGAAGGCAAGTGAAAACAACGGAATCTGAAAACAAAGAAAGAAAAGCATCTGCAAGTTCTTTTGATACGGAGGAAAATGTGTTTCCAGAGGTAAATGAAATGTTTTAATGCAATGATCAGTAACTTCCTATTTCAATTTGTTTTACCATAGCAATTAGAAAACATAACGAGCTTATTAAGTATAAATGCAGTGGTAAGAGCCAGTGGTGGCTGCAGATTCATTTGATAATGGAAATCAAACTACTTCGTAACTGATAGTACCACATTTATTAACAGCATCTCAATGCATGATTTTTCCTTTATGCTTTTCTGCTCCTACATGTGATCATTTGAAGATATGGAAGATACATGTGATCATTTGAAGATATGGACAGTGGCATAAGTAATGGAATCCTGTGATCATTTGAGTCACAGGATCCGATGTTGCTATAAATCTTAAAATCTCACAACCTCTTTCCCATTATCACATAATTTGTATTCGTTAGATTTAAACCATTATAAAATAAAACACATTTAAAAAAAAAAACTTAAAAACCAAACTAAAAATGAAATTTGAAATGGGAAGAAAAGAAATCCATATTTAGCCTAAGAAAAAAGAGGACTTCAACAAGTGATCCGCATTTTTACGTTTCATAAAGAAAAAAACCCGCATGGCAATGGTTGGTTGCTAATGCCAATAATCTTGAAGCAAATACATTAATAATAGTCTGTCCACTTGAGGGGTAAGGTTATGTACATGTAACTTGCCAGATTCCACATGGTAAGAATTTCATGCATGGGAACTAAAAATGTTAATATTAGCAACTGTTAATGACTATGGTTATCTGCAGAATGATTTTTACATGTAAACTATATACAAACATACAAAAGAGCTATAGTAGAAGATTTGGTAGAAACTGCCAGAAGTTCAGTAATTTGCAGCAAGAGGCCAAGGATCCAAGTCCAAGATCAGCGTTCAGTTATCAAGAGCAAGTACTGTGATATTAGGCATTGTTCAGATGAAGAACTTCATCACTGACATTATATCAGAACACATGGACAACATTTTGGGTTTTCTTTTGTAGATATATACTAAGAATAGATTGAAAATTAGGAATACCATATAAATCTTATACTCCGTGTGTTTTCTTTCAACAATCAAATTGTTCAATATAATTCTATCCAGGGTTCTCAATTTTGATGTGTACTATTCGGTACGGGCGGTATGTACTTGTTCTGAGAGGATACCGGTACGTGGATCATCCTTTACCGGGCAGTACCAGTGTTTTGACTGGTACCGAGGCATACTGACCGGTATCGTCTAGGATTTCGACCGTTATTTGGCATACCGATCGGTACGCCCTGGGGTGATAGGTGAAGGTATTTTTAAGATTTTAGAGTGTACCATCAGTACGCCCTAGCGTCCCGACGATATATACCGATACATACCGTACCGAGCAGAGCTCGGTACGCCGATACAGACCGGTATTCAAAACCCTGATTCTATCAACAACAAAGGCAGCATAATCTAAGACATCCACCTAGCACCCCATCGGCACCCCTTAATGTCTACTAGAGGGATTGAGAAAAAACAATCCAGAAAACGATGCTTGAGGTGAAGACCAAATAGATAAGTATTTTTCTGGGCATCTTCTTTAACAAAACATTTGTACATTCTAGTTTTAGGTTCTTGATGACAAAGTAATGTCCATATTGGATGAGATCACCTATTCCTTAAATAAAGCAATGAACAGGTTTGACTTTTCACAATAGATTTTGAAGCCTAATGATTCCTCTGGTATAATTATTTTTTGAGCAACCAGTGGTGTCGAAAAAGTCTATTAACCAAGGTTCTAAATACCATTTCAATTCCAGTTTTTGCAACTAATTGGATCAATATAGTACTAAGATACCAAGTAGTTTAGCAACATATACCACATGGTATCACTTAAAAAATAATTATTATATTATACAAGTAGTACAGAGTTTAACAGTTATCATGGTTGGACCACAGTATCAGTTGGATGTACCAGTCCAACTGGTAATTTAAACCATCCTATTAGCTGGTGTCGAAAATCAACAATTAGAAAAAAGTTGGATCATGATTGGTATGTTCATAAAAATATTTAACTTCTAAATTTCGACTTCCTTTCATGTAATTTGTGCCTTATGCAGGTACAAGAATTATTGTCCTGAATCTTAGCAATTGTAGATGAACATCTATTAGAAAAATGATGACTCATGGAGGCATGTTTATCAAAAATTTAACTTCTACAATTTCGACTTATGAGCAAGCATGTGCCTTATGCAGGTAAAAGTATTCATTTGCATGAGTTATAATGTTTATGCAAGTACTTGTCATTGTCCAAATAATATGTAAATTGTGTCCTCTTGGCTTTTGTTGGATAAGTTCTCAATAATGGATGAAAATAAATAGCAGTTGGAGTTAACTTTATCTAAATAAGAAAAAAAAAAAATAGAAAGACCATAATTCACCTTGCTTATTTTCCCATTCTTCAAGTGGTATCGGACACCGGACCAATTTATCGATTGTGAAAAATGTGAACGAATTGCAGAGATAGGGTACAAGAAGTTATCCACAAGCATAGCAAGAAATACCTGCACAACAATGTACAGCTTATATCTTACCTAAATATTCCCACATAGATACAATAAAACCTAGAATCATGAAATTAAGTTGCAAGAGAAATGCTTACAAGTCTCCAATCATAAGAACCAAGTGAAACTGTTGGCCCTTCTGGAGATAACATATTGCATAATTGGATCTCCACCTTAGTCAAATTCCACATTGAAAGGAGTTCTATAATAGTAGATACAAGCAAGCAGCTAACCAGCAACAAGCCTGAACATTTGCAAGTGGATACATCTTTGAGTATTAATTAACTCAAAATATAAAAGAAAAGCTACTGTCAGCATTCCTGTTTCATATTCACCATCAATCAATTTTCTAATATCTGAAGAACTAAGGAAAACCATGCTCACCACAAGATGAGGCAGATGCCTCAGATCTAGAACCACTATATGGTGCTCTTAAGGCTGCTGCAAGATGTATCAGTGCCATAAAATATGGCCAAACAAATCCCCAGGATAAATAGCAATGTGAAGAAAACAAGGCACGGTTCATCAGCCAGTTAACCCTCGATATGTAGGATTCAAGAACAAATGTTTGCTTTCTTAGGTAATTCCAGTATCTACATGAAAATGATACCAAAAAATGGTGAATAAAAGTGCATCAATTATGAGAAAAATTCCAATAATGAAGTTTACAAACCTCGAGAAGCTAAGGTCCCTTGCAAGAGGGTGGGGGAAGACAGCAACTGGTGGTGACCAAATAAGCCTCTTATGTTGCCCTGCAAAATAGAGGTTCCATGCTTATTTGAAACTAAAGGTGATGTAAAAAGACATCGGCTCGCAAGGTCAAAATTTTTTATCTTCGAATTTTTTTTCTTTTAACAATGAGATACAACTTAGGATATAGAAAGTCATTTCAAAGAAATAATTCTAGCAAAACTATACCACCAAATGGAAGAAATATTCAGTTGCAACATGCTGAAATTAATTCCATTGTTTTCCCTCACTCCTTGAATGTAAGTGATGACCCCAATGAGCATGAGCTAATATAAGAAATATGGTTTTGCCAAAATAAGTTCATATAATTCTGCATAGTCAAGAAAGGTGAGTCAATTGACAGAACCATATATATTGGATTTTGCTTAGTTTAGGCACTTAGTTCCATTTAAATTAATATTTTGTGGAACCTCTACAATAACTATTATTTTGGAAGATTATTTCCGTATTTTTTAGTATCTTAAACTAGTGTGCAATGTTCGGGACATGCAAGTCAGACTCGGACCTGTATTCAAGGATTGAATTCAACAAGAAATCAAGGATACACAAGACATATAGGCCAACTTTCATTATTGCATACGAACCTTTCATTATAGATACAAGACCTAAAGCCCTTCCCCCTATCAAACTTACAAGGAGGACCTTGATATATCCTGTGCCCTAAAACATATATAAAGTGCAAGAAACTAGGCTAACAAGCCCCTACCAGTTCTCTCTCGGACCAGAATTGCTTGATATGTTTGATATATTACTAAAATTTTGAAAAATTAGCAGTGGTGCTAGTGTAATTTGGCATGGCACAGTATACTGTGTACAATTAAGATGTTGGACCAGTACGATATGTTTAGAACACCATGATGCTTGAATCCAACTATATTTTTTTCTTCAGATAGGTGTAATCTTATGTTTTGAATATGAAAGAATAATCCAGATCAGCATCTTTTGTAAGTTCTTCTGGCTTCAGCAGTACCTACAGACTAGAAATTAGATAATTCCAGCTCAAGTAGTTCACAACCTTAGGCAGCATTAAGCCCTAAAACAATTAATACACAAGCAAGATACTATAGTTTGGGTCTTATACATGATCTTGCTGTAGGGATCCAATGACAATGCCAAATTGACCTCCATCAACCAATTAGCACAGTTTACTGACGCGTAACTTGATATAGCTCTCTCCTATGTGGTTAGATACTTTCATCTTGAACATTTTCTTGGATTTTAGGTAAGAGGAACCAAATTGATATGTGCAAAAGCTGTTTTAAGTTTTAACTACATCATGTCGATAGTCTTGAACTATCCTTGGAGAATTTAAATTTTATCTAAAACCAGCTTGTCTCCTTGAAAGAACAATAGCAAGTATTAAAAAACTGCGACTAGCACGAACTGACCAATATTTATGGGTCCAGCCAAGCTGGGACATGAGGACCAGGTGAAATTGCCTAATCTGGTTTGAACCGGAGGTTACACCTGGTATGATTACCATAATCTGCATACCATTTGGTTTTGATGATTAAAACCAGAGATACCAGATGGTAAGTCTACCATCATTATCCCTATCTTTTCTTTTCTTTTCGACAGCTTTAGCCTTCCTTTTCTTTCTTTTTCTCCCTTTCTCCTATCTCTTTCTCCGTTTTTTTCTCTCTTTCATATCTCTCCCCTCCTCTTCCTCCTTGCAACCGCCTTGTCACCCCCTGTTCCATCACCACACCCCTCTGCATCATCACTGCTGCCTCTTGTGCCCATAAAGATCGCCATTTCCTTCTCCACTTGCCTCCCTCTGCTTCTCTTCCTCCTCCTCCACCACCTCTGCCTCATCCTCCATTCTTCTATCCCCCTTTCTCCTGGTCCACATGGTACTGACTGAAATCAGAATTGGTGCTTCAAGGGCTGTATCAGTCAATCATAAGAGCCTGTATTGGTCAAACTTCCAATCAGAATCGGCAGACTGAAATTTTAAACCTTGAACAAAGATCCATTGATGCAGAAAATTGAAGTTTTACAGAAGAGCCTGTCACAATTGAGTATATAGATATATACATGAAGCCATTTTTCACTGAGCATAGATACATATTTATGTATGTACTAGTCGTACTGATTGCCCAAATATCCGGAAGCAACATTCATTGGATTTCAAATGCATCATTAATCAATCATAAGACAATACATAAACCATTAGCATGACAACTGTTTTGCCTCTGAACTCTCAAGTCTGGACATGACAAAAATTAAACGATTGTTTTATCTATCAGTTTCATATGACAAGAGAAGAAAATATGCTTCAGGCATCCTATTGGCAGACATCTTAGATATTTTATCATCAGAGAATTAAAATGTAGACCTTTGCTGAAATCAACACAATTAAATTGCCAATAGGCTTCACTTATGCAATACAAAATTATAATAACTATGCAGCACAAGTTCAGTAGGTAAATATAATATGCTTCAAGCATCCTATTGGCAGACATTTTAGATTTTTTATCAACAGAGAATTAAAATGTAGACCTTTGCTGAAACCAACACACTTAAATTGCCAATAGGCTTCACTTATGCAATACAAAATTATAATAACTATGCAGCACAAGTTCAGTAAGTAAATACTAAGTAAAATAGTCTCGCGATAACTTCATTTGCAGAGTCAGAGGAGTTTGACACTAAAATTTTAATTAGAAAACTCTATGAATGATTACCAGCAATGGCTGCCAGGGTCATGTCATCCGAGTATCCACCATCTTGAAGCCCACTCACAACTCCATATAAGTCTTTCCTAAAGTCTTCAGCATGCATCTAGAATAATGCCAATACATAAGAGTTGCATATCAAAGTTTAGTTAATCCCATGTAGCTATAACAAAGAGATAAGATGCCAATTTTACCATCATGCAGCCTCCCCACAGAAAGACAGTCCTTCCTCCGGTTGCAAATCCCATGGAGCAAGGCTACAGAAATAGAGAAACAATATAATGTGAAGTGAGAAAACAAATTCTGCAAAATCGTAGAGTACTGATTTCTATTATTGAAGTTAAAAACAGGATAAACATAGTTAAAAGGATACTTCAATGTTGATATGTTTTGTGGATAATCATTGGTTGTAACCACAAAATACAAATCATTCATCAAAAATGTAGGCGGTGATTAGATATGTAGATTTAAGATCATATGAGAATCAACTTAAAGTTTCATCTCTTTTCCTGAACATAGCAGCAAAAAGAGGGGCTGACATAATATAAAGGTCAATTGAGGAACAGATACTTTCATTTGAAAGTTATGCTCATCAAATCTGCCAGAAACCTTCCAAACTATTGTATAGAATATGAACATGATCTTCTTAAAATTCTAAACCTGTCCTTGCAACATATATATTGGGAAATAGCATTGCACTTTCAACTTCCTTCAGAAGAAACAAATGGGATACTGAAAGTTAAAAAGAGAAGGATTTCCACAAGTTTGTAGTCTAAGAAAGCCATAACCAACAAGCTTTTTCATTGGAATTTTTCAAATATAATGAATTCTAAAATTGATTTATGGTGATCTTTCAATGGATTGAAACTAGTATAATCTATGGTGGTGAATTAAGATAATATAATTTCAAGTGTGATTTTGGTTAACCAAAGTCTGATGATGGAATGCTTTGAAAGTAATAAACATTATCGTTACATATCCCAAGCATGGGCATTATGTTGTCACAAGACTCACAACACTAAGGGAGGCTTGCAGTAGTAGGTGAGGCAAACAAACAATAGCATGAATCAAGATGTCTTGATACGCAGCTAAAAATTTGGGTGACACTAATAATTCTGCTCAACCTCATGACACAAATTTCGTGAAATTCTAGAACAAGATGATAGTTTGTAAAGCATGTGAGACTCTGGAAAATGCATTTTTCAGACAAGTAATGGATAAACTGCTTGAAGAAGTTTTTCTTGAATTTTAATTCATGACGGACAAGCATCACCCGTGCTATGTGCCTATATGTCAATATCACAAATTCAATTAGATTCTGAGGGAAAATTTTCCTTTTCAGAAAGGACCATGAAGAGACACTTGACAGGTGTGTTCCTTGAGTGATATTATTTGTATTCTATGGTCTCTTCAGTTGAAAGGTTATAGATCAGTTGATTAAGTTACCATCATTAAAGTTTTGAATGTCCCAAAAAATTGTTAAACAAGAATCTTAATAGTCACAGGGGTTAACCGATGCCTCATCAACAGTAAGAGAAGGGGACAGAGAGAGAAATTGAGAGAGAGAGAGAGAGAGAGAGAGAGAGAGCAGAATAAGAATGTTTAATTTAATTTTTGTGTGAAATGACTTATCTAAGTCGGTAACTTTAACTTACCAGCTAATGTATAACTATAATTAGCTATTAAAAATAGGAGTCGGCAGCCACGATTAGGAATAAGGAAGTCTTAGATAAAGTTTTTCATTTTAATGCCGATCGTAAAGTTACGTAGGCAATATAGATGAATTTTGTCTATAAATATAGGTATGAGTATGTAGCTATTACCAAGTCAGTTTATAGAGTTGAGAAAAATTATCTGAGAGAGTTATGTCATGCCTCTTCCTCATTGATCTACCTTTCATGCTTCTAAAATTTTCAAAATTGCATTTCATTACCAAAGTCTTCATTCCTTATAGGACTATATGGATCATGTCCTGTATTATTAAGAATAACATCTACTTCTAGTCACATTACTTTGCACTATTTTTAAGATCATACCATGATTTGTCTGCCTCTCCCTCGGCCAAAACCTCTAAACAAAATTAACTCAAATTTTGTTATAAATAAATTATATGGCCTCCTTGGACATATTCCAGCTGTCTTGAATTATTCTCTCTAGTCATCAATTAGAACAACATAAAACTCATTGTAATGCAAAACTCAGTTATTCCTTAGCCAGTCAATATTAACAAGGTCTTTACTTACATAGGACAACCCCATGCCACTTGATGACTAGCATGGACTTGTGTATGATATGATGGAAATAGGTTGATCAAAAAAGGAGTTGAATAAACTAAACAATTTTTTTTGTAACATTCATATTGTCTTGTGCTTGGAATGAAAAAATTAAAGAAAAAGGAGATAGTATCATCTCTGCCAACACAGACTACAAAGAAGATTCTTCCAGCAGCCCTACAGCATCTTATGCATGGGGAAGCCTCTCATACCTAGTGAAAATAAGTTTCCATAGTGAAACATGCAGGCAATATGCACAGCATGGTATCTAGTAATCCATTTTAATCTCATGACCTTGTTAAAAGTATAGAACTTACAAAAAAAAAAGAAAAATAACAGAAAATGAAATTTCGGATATACTCATACCATGTGATATTCATATATGCAGTAGCTTCCTAAGTTTCCTGAGGGCAAATCAAGAGGATAACCCGTTTGAATGAAAATCTGCACAAAAGAAAAATATAATTCAATTTGTACATGGAAAAGAAATAAAAAAAAGCTATAAGCTGACAAAGAGTTATAGGTTTATAACAGTGATGTGTCGATTGCAACAAATTTAGTACCTCAGGATTTTTCTCCATTTCTGATGTAAGGGCTCCTATTGATCCAGGATGGAGCCTAACATCATCATCCAGGAACAACACGTACTTGCTCTCTTTATGCATTCTTTCCACACCAACCTGCAATAAGATTGCATGATGCTTAAAAGTCACTTTTCATTTGTCATTTTAGGAACAAAGAAACTCATTGATGGAGGACAGCAGAAAAATATGTGAAGTTTAAAAATCATGGCTTTACTACCTCAAAATGGATTTTTTTTATTGACTAGCATCTGTGAAGTTTAAAAATCATGGCTTTACTACGTCAAAATGGATTTTTTTTATTGACTAGTCTTATTTTAGATAAAAACTAAGAGCAGCCCTTTGTTAAAAATATCTGAGACTATACTCCTTTTAGCCACGCGAAAGTTAAGGAGGCGATAACTGCATCAATAGCAATGGCGGTTTAGAACCGCTATTGAAGTAGCGGCTATTTTCCTAAAATCACTATTGTAAATTGTGATTTTTCCATAAACTGCAATTGATGATAGCAGCTGAAGAGATGGTTTCCACATCATCCAAAATGAGGCCACTTCAAAAAAATTTTCATGAAACAAGGACGGTGTCAAACTTTATTTTGATAAAGAGGCTAGAGAGGGAAAAATTACTCATAATGCATTTTTTTCATAATAACTCTGGAGAAATATATTGCAGTCAAAAAATTATTTCCAAATCTACAAGAAGGTTCTCGATCCAAGGTCCAAAAGACCAATTCAGAAGAGATCGAAACTTAGGACAATATTTTAAGTTGGAACTTGGAAGTTTATGCGATGCATACATAATGAATCATGGATGGAGGATCCTTATAATCCAATAGTTTCTTGAATCAAAAGGCACAGGAACCATAGTGCCGGAGTCTGTATATTCTTTCAATCCTAGCAGCATACAAGACCTCAAATGTGAGCTTTCCACATTTATGTGAAACATATATTTTAAAAGGTTACATATGGTAAATCCAAGGATCGGCATTTTAGGTACCGAATCCATTTCGGTGATCTTGTTGGATCAGTACATAGTGGTTAGTACTGATGTTTTGTGTGTTAGTACACCAGTACATACAAGGAGAAGAGGAAGGGGCAATGAAGGAAGAGGAAGGAAGAAGAGGAGATGGAAGAGGAAGAGGAAGAGGAAGAGAAGAGAAGTACCCGGTAGACATTTGTGTGCGGTGATGGTGTGAAACAAGGTCGCATGATGTATCCTGCTGTGTATGTCAGACATGATTAGAGCAATGGCGACAATTTGCAGCAAGGTGACCGTGTGTGAGACGCAACCGCTTGACGAGGTGGTCCATTTTGGTGGAGAAAGTTGCGGGCTATGATGTTGTGTGCAGAGGAAACTTCAGATGTGTCCATTGGTGGCGAAGGAAGTTACGGTCCTCTCCCTCGATGGTAGAAGGAGCTGCACACAGAAGCAAAACGACGAAGGGAATTGCGCACGAAAGCTAGACCTTCGGATGTGTTCGTTGGCGATAAAGGAAGCGTTGAACCTGTGCGTTAACAGCAGAGGCAGCGACCGCACATATAGTAGGGTTGGTTTATGGGTCGGGGTCGCGTGGGGGGAGGGTTGCATAGCTTTAGTAAAGCTATTTAGCTTAGTTGGTTCAATTGGACCAAATAAGATACTGTTCAACCGAACCAGACTATCAATTCTGGTTCGATTGATTTGCTTCGACCGAGCGCTCGACGCTTGGGTTCGTGAGTGCCCAAGCGACATGCATCAGCTATTTAGCTTAGTTAGTTCAATCGAAACAGACTATCAAGTCTGGTTCGGTTGCTTTGCTTCAACCGAGTGCTTGTCTAAGGCGCTTGGCGCTTGGGTTTACAAGCACCCATACAGTGCTTAAGTGAAACGTGCCGCCTAAGCAAGCCTTGAGGTGCTCAAGCCTCGCCTCGCCTCACCCGAGCACCTAGGCAAGCACCCGGGCACCTCTTTAAACCATTGCTTGACACACAATGTTACTAAATATATATTTTTTGAATATGAGTGTAGATGATTAAGAAACAACATAAATAAAAAAGTTGTATCACGTAGATGAGAATATTGAGGTAATGTATGGAGGTAATAGGAAAGATAGGAAAAGAAATGAACAATTAGGCATAGCAAAGAAAAATCATTTAAAATGATAT
This sequence comes from Musa acuminata AAA Group, assembly GCF_036884655.1. NCBI lineage: Eukaryota > Viridiplantae > Streptophyta > Magnoliopsida > Zingiberales > Musaceae > Musa > Musa acuminata. The sequence continues at coordinate 1,193,084 of NC_088334.1, forward strand.
TTTCATATACCAAGGATACCTACAGATGTTTTGGTTAGAAGAAATCAGCCAATTAATATTAACGATATAATAAGAGGTAGAGGGAGACCTAAATAAAGTTTTACTAGACACCATAGATAACGATTTAAATACTCTTAATTTAACTAAGAATATATTTTTTTATAAATCTCAGTGATAAGAAAATATTCATGTGGACCTTAAATAATCAAAACATTATCGCTTGTTGTTGTTGTCTTTGTTGTGGTTGTGTTAGCAGCACATAAAACTGTGCTTAACCCATATGTCCATATTTTAGGCTTTATGTGGCTAATCAATCATTCCAAGGAAAGACTCAAAACCAAGGAGATGGAAAACATAATTCAAGATTATGGAGGTTCTAATGGAAGCATGATAGATAATGTTTACCAACTCAACTTGGTACAGAGTTTCAAACCAACATGAATTATGCAGTGGACCTCACTCAAAAATGATAAGACGAGATTAAAATAAATATATGTAAGTAGCAATAATACGTAAATGTGAGTATCACTGTGGAACTTATCAGATGTTCAAAAACTTCCAGAAGGAAATATTACAGGTTTTCTAGTAGGGAAAAATGTTCATATTAAAGGCAAAAATATGTCATGAGACAATTGGACACAACAAAAGAAGCTTTATTTTTCTCTTTCTATTAATCTTTAAAAAAACCAGTATATGTCCTTTATTGCCTCTAACCCCTGTCGTTATACATAACATGATTTTACTTGCCCAATTCAGTTTATCAAAGAAAGTGCTGCTGAGATGCATTAAGTCAAATATGTATCTTCAATTCAACCATCCCAGAATGACATACCTTACTAAGACACTAATAGATTATAATAGTTTATCTGGGTTTGAACTTCAGACAAATCAAATAGCTTGTCCTGAAGAAATTTTGATAAAGAACTTGATTCCAGAGCTTCACCTCTCTGACTTTCCATTAAATAATTATAACAGTTTTCTTTCAGCAAGTAGTTTCTAATAGACTTGAGATCAAATTATAACTACAGAAGTAGTTATCTAATAAACATGTTTTTAATTGTCCACCAAACTAACATTCCAAACTGCATGCTCTATGGTAAGTGCTCGTGTATTTGTAACAAAGATTCTCACACGGTGCAGCCCTACCCTTGTTAAATAATGAAGGATGAATCTAAAACAATAACTTGCTATGATCAAGAAATAAAATGGAATATCTTGGTTTCTACAGAAAGAACAGAAAAAAAAACTTTTAACATAGTATATACCAGAATATGCAAGACATTAATCAGTCAGAGATAACATAATACTTCCGAAATGCTATAAATTATATTAATAAAACTGTAACTTACAAAGCTGTGACAGTATAAATGTTTTGGTTTATGGAAGTAAAAAATGATGTAGGGAAAGAACTGGCATAATCTTAACAAAGGGAGAGGTTTTTTCAGATTCCTATTCTATCGCATTCGATAGTTCAGTATAATCGTATGAAATGTACATGTCCAAAACTTAATCTAAGGCTAGTATATCAATCTTGCTAAGAAAATATTGAACCTTATATTTCTTTTAATATTTATAGCAAGGAAAAGTATAAAAAGTCAAAAGCACAGACAAAAGGAAGCTTAAAAGCAGTAGTCTCTCGCCAAAATAATAGAATCACTTTACATACTAACTGATTATGAATCTTCTGACTGCATGTTGTTGACAAACCAGCTACAATAACCTTTGCATCAATGTTGTCCTGTAAATTATGCATGCATGACTTTTGGTCAGGAATTTCAAAAGGATGAATAGACATTTAGACAAACAGTCAAAAATAGATACAAAAACCATATAAATGAAACTTTACTGAGCTTTTAACCAATCACTATGACATGCTTTTTCGGATATTAAGTCCTGCAGATGTCAATATCCACCAAAAAATGTAAATCTGATAATTGTAAAGAAAGATCATATGAACGGGCAGTATATCTCTATTTTATATAAGACACTCCTATGGCATCTAAGAATTGGAGAATTGCAAGTGAATGGATGATAAAAGAAGATTAAGTACGAGGTTGACCAGGACGGACTACATCCAAACATAATCATGTATATGCAGCATTGTAAATGTTCCCTACTCCAGTATTACCACCTATGAAGCATAACAAATTTGAACAAAACCACTTAAATTGCTTATTATCCCACCCAAAGAAACTTTAGTTATCCTAAATGCTAAGACCCTCAAATTTTCAAAAGTTAAAACAACTCTTAGTATCCCAAAGAAAATGCCCGCGAAAGGTAAATTGAAAATTAATCAACAAAGGAACTGTCCTTAGCCATAAGAAGCACAATATACAGGGACACATATCCAGGGAACTGTCTTAGCTGTAAGAAGCAATACATGCAGGGAAGCATATCTACCTGAAAATCTGAAATGAGCAAAGACACAGCACGGTAAGCTGGATCATCAGTACTTTCAACTATAAAAAGAAACTCGAGAGGTCCTCCATAGAGTGAAGTGATCTGCATTCATAGAATTTGTCAATAGTACTTTAGTTGAGTGAGATTTAACTGATGTGAAAGGAAACCATCTCCAGATACAAATGAGCTGCAAAATATGAATGCCACAGATAAGTTGAAGGACCTATATTTCCTTAAATTCATGTACATTTACATTTCTATCAACACTTCTTTTTTTGAAATACTATATAACTCACTTGACTTCTCCAATTTTGCAAGTTGTGTTCTCCAAAGCCTTTCAGAGGCATGATAACCGACACTCTTGGCAAGTTCACCTGAGCAGAGTGCTCGAGATCATTAACATCTTCACAGATGAATGCAAAACTATTGCCATTCACAATATTAAGCTTCATGCGCCGGATAACTTTATTCCTGAGAATAGAAAGAAACTGCATAACACGTGCTTCTATTTGTCACATAGCAAAAAATTGCATAGCAAGTATCTATAGTTATCTTGCTATTGTTGAAGAAAAAATTACCTGATATAGGCAGCACAGGCCCATCCAAGAGCAAGGGTTAAACAGATTACACAACCCTATAGACACAAAAAAAGAGTTCTTAGTTGCTGTTTCTTTAACAGATCATCTATAAGAAGCCCACATGAAATAAAGAGAACATGGAACTAATGTAAAAGTAAAACCATATGATAATAGAAAGAGCCAGGATAAAGGTAGCAACACAAGAAAATAGTGACAGGAAATTGAAAGATGCCCTTTCTAACAAGGATGACTACATATCAAGGGAGATAAGATCCCTAAAGCTGTTCTAATATTTATTTATAACCGAAGCAATAAATAAAGACAACTTAAAACTCATATGTTCCTAGGGCTTTTAGGAAGACTTGTGACAAAAAAAGGTTCTCTTTTGAATCCCAATACATCATACCTAAAGAGACCTTTAGTTCTCCAAACATAACTTCTAATAGCTTAATAACTTTCCCGACCCATATTATTCTTAAATATCGACCGGACCAAAATTTGACTCTGAATACAATGCAAAATATTTAGTGATAAAAATCCATCCAGAAATTACTGAAGAGCAGGGGTAAAAACCTCATCTAAATCCCCAAAAGGCTGGGTGAAGAGCCTTTGTCAGCCCTCTCATAGCTCAACTAAGAGGTTGATGAAAGCCTCTTTCTCAACTCCTATTTCAACTAGAAATGAACCGAATTTATCCTGTTAGAGCTGGATACTTCTTTTTCTCCTACAAATAGGAGTGAAGTATTAACAACGACTCATCCATGCTGGATCATGCGAGCTGGACTCAGCTGGACAAGTCCATGTAAGGGCTGAACAAAAGGACTGGCAACCATTGATTGGCTGCCAGATGCTGGAATATACTGAAATAGGCTAATTATTGGCCAATTCAAATGAAGAAGGTTATCCCAATTATATAAAAAATGGATTAGCTTGGGATATATATCTTGGGATGGAGTACTTCAGACGATTTGTTTACCATCCATTATATCTTGTCTGATAGGTCTATCAAGCAAGATCACGTTAGAACTACAATATAAAATAATCTGGTTTTTGATAAAATAACTAACAAATTAGGTCTTAAAAAATATAGAGAAAATTTTAGAAAATAGAACCCAGAGGCGCCGAAGCTATCCTAAAGCTTGTTCTGCCCCTCGTGCAGATTAAATTTGCAGCCCAAAGATTCAACCGAGGTTCATCTTCTACATACACTAACTTCAAGAGGTTGATTGGTTTCTTCCAACTTGAGCAACGAGAAGCAGAAAAGGTGGCAGAATTGAGAAAGACGCACAAATAATCACTTATTTTTTTCCTTACAATTCCTTTTAATTGTGTCCCTTGTCTCCCTAGCTCAATCTACTTGTCTTCCATGAATAAATGAATGCACCATGCAACGCCACTGCCTATTGGTCAAACACAGCTCCTCTCCTAGTTACCAATGCAACTGGGTGAGGAACACTCCTTCCACCTTTACCAATCCATTTGAATGATCTCTTCACAATGATACATCCATAACTTAGGAGTAAGTGTTTTCAACGCATCCTTTGAAGATTCCATGGTCACACCATTAAGACCAATTAAGATTGTGAGGAACACTCCTTTTCCACCTTTGCCAATCCTTTTGAATGAGCTCTGCACAATTATACAGTGTTCTCAATAACTTAGCTGTAGGAGTGTTTTCAACGCATCCTTTGAGGATTCCGTGGTCACACCATAAGACCAATAACGATTTATGTTAGAGGAAACATCCCCGGGACGTATCTTTCTCAAAAAGAATCCGCACAAACTTCCTGTCAATTCAAAAGAAGAGTCTCATTCTGGACAATCAATCTGACTTCAGATACCCAGATCTGCCGACAAGTTAACCATCGACATCCAATAGAGCACAACAGTGAACAATGGACGCCGAATCAATTCAAGTCCCCAAGCAAAACCGGAATATGAACACAAGAAAAAAGAATAGAAAAGAGGATTAAGAAAATAAGAGACAGTTTCCTCATCATAGCCGCAACTCCATTAATCGGCATTAAAGGATAAAGAAGTACCAAGTAAAAGGACACGGGGGGGTGGAATATGATTGAGGGTACATATGTTCTCCAGATCCGGAGGCAGAGAAACGGAGGACAAAGAAAGGAAATCCCATCCAAAACCGACTAAATGCGCCTACCTGGATCTGGATGAAGATGGCGAGGGGGCTGCAGCAAGCTCTGCTCACCGCGGCCAAGAGCGCATCCAGAGCTTCCAATGCGGCCATTTCCTCCGCCCGTCGAAGTTTGTATTGGGCCCGCAGCACGAGCCCTAATCGCCAACGCACTATAGGCTCTCACAACTCCATCGGCAACCCTCTCGTCTTCCTTCTCTTCTGCCTCAACGAATTAACCGGAGGGCTAAAAGGAAAATAAAAGGAATAAGTAAGCATTGAAGTAATGTATAGATATAACGCACAGGTAATATATGACAAACGCACGACGTATCTTCACGCACGTATGATACGCAGTGCGATTCACTGATAAGAGCCTTATCTTAACGTTCATTATAAGGCCACGTAATCAAGTAAAAGGCCCTTGTAGGTGTTGTGCGAGGACATAGCTTCTCCACAAACGGGTGAGTGAGGTGGTGATTGCTGTGGCAGATGGTGTACAGAGATTGGTGCAGGGCGCCAACGACGGGGGAAACGTGCAAGGCGAGATGGATGGCGACGCGTGTCCAACACTTTAGAACAAAAGCACGGATCCGCTGTTTCACACGAACAGCCTCCACCACTGATCCGCCGGTCCACCGCATGGAAACCGTAAATAAAAGCATCGGCCGTATGAGAGCGAGAAACCCGAACCCTGTGATAGCGTGAGACAGAGGATCCTCGGGCCATCGTGAATGGGGGATTGGGGATTGGGGGGATTTGGGATCTTGGAAAGACATGCTTCAAAAAGATCCGAATCTATGTAAATGGCTGCTCTTTTCTTATGTCTTTTTCGATTAGATTAAATGATGGTTAGGATTAAGCTACTCTTTTATCATAATAGATGGTTAGGATAATCCAGTTGATGCCATCACGGAAAGTATTTTTTGAATTTAGGTTTCGATTTTTTTTTAATATTTTGAGAAAAAAATATTTTCTCCATAAGGGATTAATTTTTTATAAGATTTATGTGTCAAAGTGTATAAGAGAATTTTTACATGTAAGAAGTTGTATTCTATATGTTTTACCATTAATATTAATTATTTTATATTTTATTTTATCTAACGATAACATCTATGCCTCTATAGAACATATATATATATATATATATATATATATATATATATATATATATATATATATAGCAATCAAAACTTTTACTAGCTAAGCTGATTTATATACTAAAAAATATATATCGAATTAGGTTTCGAGATCTCAAACAATAAATAGGTCATATAAAAATAAATTTATAAAATGAGGATTTGACTCCTCAACTTATGTTAGGTAAGTATGATAGATGATAGGATGTAAGTAGGACAGATACATTAGTAGTTTCAAATGTTTGATTGGGAAGTGGATTTCAAATCCATAAGTGAATCTAGTATATTGGCATCATATGATTTGATAGGTTGAGAGCTCTTCCTTATTAGCTTAATAAAATAAGACAATACAACAATTACTCGACATGATCATAATGATTTGATTAAGAATAGTAATCAAACATGCGCAAAAAAAAAACTCTAAACTTAATCTACAATAAATAGAAATTACATATAGATCATGTAATGAAATGAAGGTAGCATCTTCAAATCATAGGACTTGCCAAGACTCAAGCATGGGGAAATTATTATCTTTTTATATGCTGATACTTGGTTGTATGATTATGAATTGGGATTGGATTATCACCCCACTAATCCTAAATTGTTGCATTAACATTAGTTTACACCATAAAACAAATTACTTAATTTAACATTTGTGTATGATTTTATGAAGCTGAGATTAATCAACAATTTCAAAAGCCTAAAATACTATCTTGTAAGTCTGAATTCCCTCCATATTTGTGCTAGTAATCAAAGTATTTTAACAAACATGCAAGCAGAAAATGTTGAAGAATGAAATTTATTCCCATCATCTTATAATTTTTTAGAAGGTGTATAGCACACTTTCATGTTTAGATGGTGAAATCTTAATTTCTCACTTAATTTAGCTTAATCATGAAATAATTACAATGAATATTTTTAATATAAATTTCATGATATCATTTTTATTATTTAAGATTATTGTTTTACCTTCATCCTTTTGACATCAAAATCAAAAAATATTTTATCTTCTGCCTGAAATGATAATAGACAATCAAATCAATTTGATTACCAGCTTTCACAAGAGGTCCGGGTTTTCTAGGTAGAGAAAACAAAGCAGAGAGACAAACAATCAATATTCATAATAAAAGGAGGTAAAACACAATGCAGCATGGTTTTGTTCAGCAGATAGTTTCTATGTACCAGTCAAACTTTTTGTACCAGTGACAGACACACTGGGGGGAAGATCCAAATTCCACAATGGAATTCCTAATGGTCCATCCTTTACAGATAGCATCATTTGCAGCATTGATTCCAGACAATGTCAGACAACTTGGATCTGCATGCTATTTGGTGCAGGAGCACACACAGTTGAGAACTAGTAGCAGAGATGACATCTACTAATCACATGCAGTTCCTTAGCAGAATATCTTCAAAGTAAAATGACCTCTCAGATCTAAACTTTGCATAGAGGCAATCATCATCATGACTTGGCATGAATAAGCCAAGTTAGTCACATGGGTGACACCCAAGATTGAGGCATGGCCAGCTAAGCCATCAACTTTGAAAACCAAGTAAACCAGCTAGGCAGATCACCCACTCCATCCATCTCATATTGTCTTTTGACACAAGGTTTCATAGTGGTTGGTGTGTCAAACAGCCATTCATGGAGCTTCCTTCATCTCTATCAAGAATCTACATGCAAAAATCGAAAGAAACACGCCTATGATCATGATGGTTAATTTCAAAAAGCGAAAGCAAATGTTACCTGGCAATTATACATATCCATGTGGGGAGCCATGACCGCGTTGATCACGTCCCAATCATGTTCTGCCAATTGCATATAGATGTGCTGGCACACTGGAGACAGGACAGGCAGCATTCAGCACATGCAGTCACAATCAAGGACTCATCCTGGAGGGAGCTCATTACCAATTTCCTGGCTGTGTACAAAGGCATCACATGTAAGCTATATCCCAGAAGATAAGTTCTAGTGTGCCATAGAAGCTGCTGAAGGAGTGCATTAGGTCTGTGAGAGACCACAACACTCTAGAAAACATTTCAGAATGATTAAGTCCATGTAAAAAGCAATTTTGCATATGCAAATTATACTAAAAATGTCAAGGACCAACTTTTATGAATGGCTTCCATGTACATGTATCATATGCCCTGTGAATCTTAGTCATGAATATGCTGAGGAAGGAAAGTAAAACAAGGAGGAATCAACATGTTTAATGACCACAACATAAGTCTTTTGGGGCTGCAAACCAACTATGAAGCCAATACCAGGTATTGTTATAGCTAAAATTTAGGAATCACAATAAACAGATTTCCTTCCAACTATGTCAAAGAGGACCCAAGAACGAACAGTTTCAAGGATAGACAGGAATCCAAAACATAAATGTCCAGAAGCATACAATACAAAATATCATATTGTTCAAAAAGATTCCAGTCAACCATACTTTGTGAGGAGAATTGTAAGAAGAGATCCTTTTTCTGGGGACTGCAGATAAATTAGCCTTCGATACCCAGCAGATTCATGAAAGTTGTGCTATCAGTAAGATCAGAGAGTATGATTGCACTGCCACAGCTAGACTTCTTCAGCTCCTCCTCAGTAAATATACCTGTACATACTCCTATTGCAAGCGCTCCTCCATATTCTGCAGCTTTGATGTCATTTGGCTACAAAAATATGGGAAAGGTAAAATGTTAAAACACTGAATCACAAGTAAACACATTTCTAAAAGCTTTAACTAAAGAATTTCTTTTATAATGTGTGCATCCGTACATCCAACGAATAAAATCAAAATGTATGCAATACCTAGTATTTATATTCAAAATCAATAACAAAGTGCTTCAAAGAAAAATAATGGCACTGTCAAGATGATCTACTATATATACAAAAGCACCTAGAAAAGAATTGGCCTTTTCATCATCACCTAAAATGAGTAAATTCAACATAAGTTTAATGTATTAGCTTTAGTGTCTAACACATGAATATGATGAAAATTTTCTGCGTTTTGTGGCATTAGATCAAGATAATGTTCTGCATTCCAATTTTACACATATCAGATTGACTCTGACCGTGAAGTGTTAAGAATAGTATCTACAATAAATGGTTTTCATGGCATAGGGTACATGTAAACATTGACAAGTTACAAGCATTGGACTTTGATAACTTCAATAAATGCGACCTCCCCAATTTCCAAAAACAAAAAAAAAATACACGAAAAACAAGCAACATGATGTAATTGAGTTATCATACTGTCTCAGTTCTATATTATCTGAATGAATAGCAAACACTTAAGCTGCAAGCTCACTTTACTGAGTAAACAGTAAAATGGAAGAAGAATTAAAAGGTAAGCAAGAACAGTTGGTGATTCTCTAACTCTTCATAACATTGAAGCATAACACGTACATTAACTCACCAGTAAGCCAATCCCCCCATTTTACACAATATGATATGTGCCATTTTCTAAATGAAGATGTAATTCAATTTATGGGAATATAAATGTGACATACTGTATCTCCAACATGCACACGTAAGTCAAATCCTGCAGGACATAGTTCTTTGGCTCTGTCAGCTGCAATCTTCACTAAATGCCCTCGATCAATGTGATCACTTCCAAATCTAGCAGAATATGTCAATACTGAAATATTAGCCGAAAAAGATAACCCTGAAGATGCATATTAGAAAAAAGAATGATAATAGAGATCACTACTCTTTTGACTCACCCTCCAAAGTTTGGAACTGTAAAATATTTTCTGATGCCCAATCCATCCATCTTCATCCATGCAATCTCTTCTAGATTGCCTGTGACCTATGACATAGCAAGATTCCAGAAAACTGCTGATATGCATCTTGCAATTCTTGTATCAAGAAAGAGCAAGATAGAATCTAGAGTTTCAGAATCCAAAGGCTTACTGAAAAGCACAACAAACTAACAGTAACTTGAGCTATCTTACCAAGAAAATTGTTGACCAAAGGATGTAATGAGTGCAGGCATCAAACAACATTGAGTAGAAAATAAATCCATGAAAAAAACATAAATCGTATAACCAGATAAAATACTTGATAGAAATTTCAGAGCATGAAAAACAGTTGAAAGCTCAATGTTCATAGTGAATGTAGATCAAACAATTTGAGAGCTCTGAAAATCAAGCTGAAGAATGTTAATGTTCCGATTGTTGGTTTACTAGTTAATTATCCAACTGCATACCATTGCTGAAAAATCAAGAAATTGTTTTTTTGCAACATCTAAAATACAAAGTAAATTTGTCACATAAACATTAGCAAGTACATCTAAGGTAATGGAATAATAGATGTGGCTGATGCAAAATCCAAGAATCCATGAGACATGCGAGGGATCAAGTTTGTAGATGCTGAGTCAGAAAAGTAACGCCAGTTATACAAGCTTTGCTCTTGTCAACTGATGGAAGGACTTCGAACTTTCGACAATAAATATCAACTTGAAGAATAACACAGAAAATGGCTCCATGGCTAAAAGGAAATTACAAGACATTGAGGCATAACTGACCATGAAAACATAAACGGTATTTAGGTAAGATTCTTGTCTCACAAGCAAATACCTAAAAGAAAGGAATTAGCCACAAAAGGACTCTACAAGTGAGAAAATGATCCTTGGCTCTTGGTAGCGAGAACCTTGCTTAAGTCCTATATCTTGATGATTTGGAATCTTCATAGGGAAAACATTCCTAAAAACTGGAATCATGACTTTTAATATTTGGAATTATGATGCCATTCATCCTAAAAAGTGAACAAATCCTATAATACTAGAGTTAATGAGCTTATTTCTTTCTATATAAGCTGTTGGATACAGAAAAAAAAAAAAGATACAAGTGTTTAACATTTGGTCAAAGACACATATATACATATACACATAAATTATACGACTCATTAACCCACCAAAGATACATATATACACACATATCATACTATTCATTGGCTAACACAGTGTTGACATTTGCTTTTAAAATAATATGAAGAAAAAGGAACAAAAATTTTGCAGGTCTCATGTACAAAAATAACTCCCCTCCTTGACTTTTCTAATTAATATCTTGAATTTGACTTCGTCCTTAATTATGTTCAAAGTCCCAAATTAACATTTAAAATTTCCATAATCTATGACAAACTAAATTGTCACCCTAATTAACGATTCTTATTAATACCCTAAAATGATGTCTTGCCCAAATAAGTATCTAAAAGCCCCTGAATAATATTAATTAATATAAGAATCCTAATTAACAACAAGAACGGCATAATTAATGCTCAAAATTTAAGTTTATATATATATGCTTCCGAGGAACCTCTACCACTGTTTTATAAACCTTGTTGTTTCCTTGAATCTGCATCAAACTTGAATCCATAACCACATAGGCTTCGAGCTATCAATTGCTGAGTAAAATATTATGAGAGCTTGAGCAGCAGGAAACACAAGAACCAAGACAATGCAAAGTGATTGCACCTAGCCTCTAGACTAGTGGACATTTTTGGAAAAGAAAAATTAACCACAATTCCTTTTCAAGTGGTCATAAACCTGCAACAGGCAGCGCTGCAAGGAGAAAAGGATGATTAAAAAAGCAGTCAATAGACTCAATACTAGCAAAAGTTACAAAAAAGAAAAGTCACAATAAAGCAGAGCACAATAATCTATCCCAACTAGGGACAAATTTACAAAACTTATAAGAAGTGAGAACTGCAAATTCCACCTTATAGAAACACAAGAAACAAAAAAAAACACTATCCTACATGTAGCGAACCAGTTCGTTATGTAGTAAACAAGAAAGTAATCAACATCCATTTCTATTGACATTTAAGTATAGGTTTGATATTAATAACCAAACAAATAAGTGGCACTACAAAAGATTAATTTAAATGATGATCCAGAAACTGAAGCAATGATTGCATCTTCTCAGCCACAAACTAGATTAAACATACACAATATGCAAATTGATACAACAAGTTAACAAGCCTACCAGTCCAATAACCACATTACTTGAAGACAAAGCATCCAACAAAGAAGCAACACCAGGAAGAACCTCAAGCCCCTCTCCAATTTCTTCAACATGTTCTCTAGCATATTTAAGCATCTCCGTCTTCATATCAGGAAGTCTTTCAGCAGCCACCTAAACAAATCAGTTAGTGAAGAAGGCTGAGGGACAGAGAAATAGAAGAACATCTTAAGCAGCCACCTAAACAAGAACAGTTGATAAAGAACATCCCAAAGTTTTAACTAATAATACTAATCAAAATTTTAGTTGGCATTTGCTTGGCATCTGGGATTGATCGGCCCATACTTTACAGAATCCAAGATGTTCAAAATAATCTAAGCTTCTAAGACCTCTACTTCTTCCTAGGGACTAGAAGAGTCCAAAAGTCTTCTATACCAAAGGTTGCCATGAAATCTTCTGTTTGTTAAATTGCCAGGTTTCTGTCACAAAGAAACACATGTAGCTGTTACCAGACTTGAAGAATGTCCTTCAAAAATAAAAAAAATAAAAAACACAGAAGGGTGCAAAATCAGTATCTGCCAAGTTCAATCAGATAAATAGAACAGATGAATTGATCAGCCTATGCTCAACATATAGAATGACAACCTGCAGTGTTGGATGTTTCTTCAGTTGCCTTCCAAGTAGGAATTATGAATATGATAATTCATATCTTTGACAAAATCTTTGTGATCTCACAATCTTTCAGTGGGTCCTTTAAATAATCTAGTTTTTTCTGAAAAACATCGTCATTTTCACACGTCAAATGATAGCACCTAACTGCACAAATACACAGATTTACCATTTCTTTTTTTCCTTTCAAGACTTAAGTTTATTTTCATCTTTTCAATGTTTTAAACATCAGTTCTGGTTTAAATATTTCTCCATGGTTTTTACTGTAAAAGATAATGCAGTTTCTATGATACTCAAATTAGGCAATGAAAATCATATAGTAATGCAATGGACACATTGAGGTACTTCATACTCTTATTTTGTAGTAAATAATAATCGTGTTCAATTGTATAATAAGTTCTAAAGAAAGATTTGCAATGCAAGTTGAAGGAAATAGACTACAAAACAAATATGACTCACGAGATGCCACTACGTTCATCTCCATCGATGTGCAGGATTGAGCATGTGCAGGATTGTTAAGTGATAAAACACTATGCTGAAAGAAACTAAAACATTTCAAGATAAGAGTACCTGCAATATGTTACAAGTGTACAGAAACAGCCATAAGCCCAACTATTTGAGTAGGTTACGTAGATATTTTCCTATTATCGATCCCTGTTGATGGCATGTCCAAGCCATGTTATAAGGTTTTTTGTCATTTTATCTTCAATAAAAAGATACCTAATTGTTCACAATAGGAAACATTCTTACTATATCATTTCTACTAAACTGACACATCCATCTCAACATACTGCTAATACAGGTGCACAAAGGTAAGCGAGCTTTAGAACATTCAGATCCGTACACTACAAGCACGTCTCACTAGAAAAAAAAATCCGTGATCTACAATCTAAACAAGTTCTTGGATTTATAGTGTTGCTCTTAGCATAAAGACTGAAAAGGAAGCTATCCACTATTTAGGCAATATTTTTATTCTTAATTAGTCTTCAACCATATAGTGTCCATATAGTGTTAGAAGGCAGGTTTTGATACATTGATTCAATAGATTGAAACACTTAAAAAAGCCTAAAGCATTTACTTCTGTTCCCATTGCATAAGATGCGGTTCACAATTGCAGGCAACAATTAGAATAACCCTAATCAATAACTCACCCATTCAAGGTTTCATCATGAATCCACTAATTGATTGAACATGGTGGCAACAGACATCTAAACTACAGGGAAATCACCCTTTACAAGCCATATTTACTCCTTCAAATCTGTCAGTCTTTGGTAAGTTATAAAGACTTTTGCCTTTTTCTCATGGTATATAACCTTCTACAGCACCTCATGAAAAAGAAAGTATTGTACACACATGTTCACACACAAACACACAGCACACTGATTCTTATTTGGAAGTACCTTCTCAGGATTAGTGGTGTAATATCTCATTTTATGAAAACATTAAATCTGTTCTGATTGAATTTTCAAAATTAGCATTGAACTCTTTGATATTCAATGCTATCCAGGTCTACGTTTATTCGAAAGGGAGGCACTTGGAAAATCTCTTTTGTGATGAAGAATTGCTTACAATGAAACAATAATAAATATTGAATGGATCAGTGTTAAACATGTAGTATGGTCCTAATATGAAGTGACTATTTGGTATGTTACACTCCCAAAGTTTTAGTTTTTTTGTAGCTTTGATGTTCCCGCTAACCATTTTTAGTAGAGGAGCAAGGAATATTGTTTATAAAATTACTATTTCCACTATATCATCCGAAAAATAAACAGAAATCAGATAGTCAAATAGGACTTCATAATAGCTTATCTGATTTTGTTTACTGATTTAAAGGGAAGTAACCAAATGATGTTTCTCTTCAGAATTCACCAAACTGAACATTCCTACACAAATCCTCCACCTTATTAGACATCGACCTGCCAGAACTGAGAATGAAGAAGAAAAACTTATCCACATTATATCCGTCATAAAGCTTCAATTTAACAACTTGATTTAGTTTTAGAAAGAAAATAAGCATCCAGTAGTATTCTCTGCAGAGTTTACTAGCAACATCATAGTAACGGACAAGAAAACAAAAAAAAAAGAGTTCTGAAGCTACCAACATTGGAAGATACACCATAGTGAATGGCTGTATTCACAAGTATAATGGGATCTGTTTGGCCATGATGCTGCAGACGAAATAAAAATGAGTTAGAATAGCAGACAATTCAACCATAAACACTTGAAACGACAACAGCAATGGATGACAGGAGAATCAAGTGAAGTTCAAAATATCCTAGTGATAAGCTGTTAATTGCTATTTCTTTTTCCAAGTGCTGTTGACAAATTTTCATTTCAAGTTCTGTGACACGTAGCTACACAGACATGATAGAGCTTATGGTGTTTTGTTGGCCATTTTTTAGTGCATATATCATGTACAGTCCCAGTTGAAATGACTCCACATTCTCCGGATGAGCCTTAAAACTCAATGGTAAAGCTATAACAATATTATATTTTCTTAAGCAAGCATTAGAAGACATAACGCTAATGCTTAAATCAGATCATGCACATCAGATTGATAACTGAAGTGATAAACAGTTTGATGGGGATACAGCAATCCCTCAATGCATATGTCACGTACAATTTCTGTTGAAATGGCTCCACATTCTCCAGACGTGTTCTCAGATTCATCAGTAAAGCTATAACAAGAATCTATTTTTTCTTATGAGAAAGCATTAGAAGACATAATGCTTAAATCAGATCATGCACAATAGAGAGATACCCGGAGTGAGTCTTCTGATGCTTAAATCAGATCATGTACAATAGATATATAACTGAAGTAATAAAGATTTTGATTTGAATTACCAGTTCAAAAGCTTAGCTTAAATTGCCAGGAAAAGACCAAACATTTATTAAGTTCTAAAATTCCATCTCACATGGTGCTGACCAGATTAGGCTTGACGCATGAAGTATGAACCACCCTCAAGTGAATGGTGCAAGATAATTAAGGAGGTCACTACATAACTGTTGATTAAACACACATAAAGAGGGTCAGATGTAGGATTCAAACTCATAACCTACTTCGATACCATGATAAAGATTTTGATTCTAGTAACATATATCCTAGAGGCCTAAAGTATTAGGAAAATACTCGATATATTTTAAAACCTAACATCGACAATAAAAAACAAATAAAAAAAACCAAATCAGAGTTATTCTAAATATTCTCGTCTTCAAAAATGTAAAGTAAATTTCTGACGAGAATCAACGACAGCATTTCTACTCCCACCAGCAGGATCGAAAGTTCGATAAGATGGGATGCCGCTCTTTTTTTTTTTTTAACCAGAAGGGACGTGATGTGACATTGGACACTTTGGTCATCAAGATCACGAACCTGGACGGCGTCGATGGTGGCGTTTTGGAGGCCAAAAACGCGCAGGAAGGCGTGAGCGAAGGCCTGGCGATGGAGCTGGTTGGAGGCGCTGCCGGTGCTCCGGATCAGCGTCCCGTCCACGTCGAACGTCACCAACACTCGCCTCCTCGTCATCTCCTGCTCCGCTTCCATCTCCCTGGTACACCAACCAAGTGTCCCCCGTCACACCGTGATCCCCTTCATTAGCAAGCAAGTAGGGATAATGCGATCCGCAACATCAATTGTTAACATAAATCTATTCGTTAAAATGTCTTGGCCCATGGGCCGAATTACACGGCTCAAATGACGTCACAAATATGGATATTTCCGATGTTTTGTTTTTTCAAAAAATATTTTTTATTTATTATATTAAATAATATATAATATATTTTTATATGGATTGGAACATAAAGAACTATCAGTCGTGTAGACATCCTAAGAGACTGTTGCACAGTTGATAGATCGTCTTGTAAATCGATTAATATAATATATAAAAATTATTTTAAAAAACATGTAACATATATACTAACCACCGTATATCATATTATTATTTTTATTATTAATAGTTATTAGGGAAAAAATATTATTAATATCTTTGTTAGCATAACATCCTAATTTATATACGAGAAGTCGTCTTAAGTATAGCGTCATTATCTGTATACATGACTTCTTAAGTCGATCCCTTCAATGGTTAAGTTAATGTTGAGGTCTTTTTCTTTTTTTCTTTTTTAATCTAGAGTTAAGAGTATATTTTTATACTGATGTCGATGAGAAAGAAATCTCATAAAAATTTCAAGGGGAAGATAGTTCGTAACCGACTCGAACTGTCATGTGGACTTTCAAAAATATTCATACGAATATTTCATTAGGGAGTCAGTTTGTAATTGACCTGTCCCTTAAATTTTAGAAATATTCCTATAAATATTTCGCATGGAATTAGTATGTAACCGATCTGAGCTGCTCCATAGACTTCCAAGAATGTTTATGTGAATATTTCGAAAAACAAGATAGCTTGATAACTCAATAACGGACCTTAAACTTCTATCCATGCGAGCAAAATGGTGTTAGTCTCACGTGGCATTCACATGGTGAATAATGGTTAGCCAATTTTATATTCTCTATTAGTGATCGAGATTTTACACTTTCAAAAATTTTAAAAATAATAAAATTAGCTAAAATATAAAATTATATATATTTAAACATCCTTAAAACTTTAATATTTTATATTTATCATTAATATTTTAATTTTAATATATATATTGATGTAAAACTTTAAAACTAATATAAATATAATTATAGTTAATAGGCTAATTACATGTAGTTAGATCTCTTTAGCATTTCAAATCATAGACTTCAAAAATTTATATGAGAATTCTTATAGTTATAAAAGTGAAATAATTAATCTATTTATCTTAATGTTATTGATTTTATTAACCAAAAATACAGATTGTGTTGTGTGCAGGAATGTCATGAAAATTATGGGTAAAAAAATAATTTTAATATCTTAATTATGTTTTCTTTCTTTTTGGTACGAGTGGTGGATCATGGTGTTGTCGGGCCACTAGTGGATATTGTGGTTATAATCAGAAAGAATGATGCAGGATGAATTTAGAGATGAGTCAAGTGGAGTGCTGGAGGTGGAGTTGATGAACTTCTACGACTTTTTGTGCTTCTCGTGAGGGGAAGAGGAGGAAAAGGAAGAAGAGGAGAGAGAACTCTGTCTTTTCACTTGTAAATCCTTGAGGGATCGATCATACAAAATTTTAGAAAAATTGATACTTTACGGATGGACACACTAAAGTGCCGGACGAATAATACAAATCAGCTAAATTCATGACAACCAAATCTAATTGATAGGATTCTTGGATGAACTTGTCAATCATGTGCCGTCATGTTTTAACTTGCGTGTCTGTCGTATAATTAAATAACATTTCATTGGCTTTTAGTTCTATTTTCTTGACTTCTTATTTAAATTAATAACATTCTAACCTGTTTATGGTTTTAATCAGAAGTTGGATTTTATTCCTGGTCTCAGTCGCATGCATACTTAAGAATACAGCACAAACTGCATGGTCGAGTACATCATAGATGCATGGTCGATATCATCATAACTGCCGAGTACATCATAATATCATACCGGGTTTCTATTACTCAGCCGATCATCCAAAGCGTAAAAGTTGCAAACCCTGTACTTGTAATCTGTACATATGTAGCGTAAGTGGCATGCCTGTCTCTTCCTTGTTTGACGCACTTTTTCTTCTATTACATATTATAGTCATTCATGAGCGAATTAGAGCAATGCTGTATGAATCATTGCAAATCATGTTTCTTGCTTCATCCATGGTTGATATCCAATAGGATATTGTGTGTGATTTGTGAGTTTGGTTTAGGGGTAACAACTCCATGCACATTTTTTGCTGCAAAGTTTATGGTGATTTTATGTTATATCAAGCTTGACAAATAAGAACCTGTAAATTATAAGTGTCTTGGTAAATCACAGAGAGAGAAGACCTGTAGTAAGTGAGGTCAACTCTTCTTGTTGTGCCGGATTTGCTGCGAACTCCACTGCCATAAATTCTGCCCCTGGTAAGAAGCTTCACTGTCAGAATTCAGACTAAAACTAGCGTATCAAAGGATGAACATTTGAAGAGCAATGGAAAAGGAAACAACGAAAAATTAGAAATGGTTGACATGTTTGGAGGATCATCAGATGCCTCATGAACCGAAGTAGGTTGATGGTCATTGTCATAATAATAATGGTGACGATGCAGCCACACACGCATTTTATCGAGCACCTCCTGCGCACCTACAAAGTGGTTTTCTATCTCACAACTTCAAAAAAATATTCTATCTTGAGTGTTTTATAAATTAATTAATATATTATTGCATAGAATAATAGGCCTCAAGCTTAAGTCGACGAATGAACATTATGTACATCAGTAATGAAAACATAATTTAATTTAATTAAAAACTTTATAAAAATATTTCTTATATATATATCTTAAGGGACGATTAAAAAATCCGACCCGATTGGCCATTCTGTAGGAGGATCCTATCAAAAGTGGATCCGCATGCAATCCCACTTCGCAGAACCGTCTCCGTGATCCCATTCGATTACCCGTTAGAAACCGGCATCCACTTAAAGTGAATTCCATCCTGTTCCTGCGGACCATCACACCGCACGCATGACGTCCCAACGCATTCCCAATGCCTATAAAACTTTTGGAGCCCAAAAGAGGCGAAGAAGGCGAGACCAAGTGAGAGAAAGAGGGTAACGTCGTCGTCTTCTCTGTCACTCTCTTAACGTCATCGGTCTCATCCTTCCTCTCTTCCTTCTCGTCCCATTCCCATGTCCGTCCGCAAAAAGCCCCTCCTCAAACCCTTCTTCGTCCTCCTCCTCTTCCTCTCCTTCCTCCTCTTCTTCCACCTCTACCTACAATCAAAGAAAACCCCGATCTCCTCCGCCATCGTCCCCTCCTCCACCGCCGCGCTCATCCGCATCCGACCGGGCTTCCGCTCCTACGACGACTACATCAAGCTGCAACTGAACAAGACCCTCAACCCCCGGCTCCGCCACTTGTGGGCGACCCGCGACTGGGACCGCAAGATCCGCGTATTCTCTCGGTTCTTCGCCGACCTGGCCGCCGAGGGCCTCCTCTCCAACGCCTCCGCGGCGCTCTGCGTCGGGGCCCGCCTAGGGCAGGAGGTGGCGGCGCTGCGAGGGCTGGGCGTGGGGGGCGCGCTGGGGATGGACCTGGTGCCGGCACCGCCGCTGGTGGTGGCCGGCGACTTCCACGCGCAACCCTTCCCGGACGAGTCCTTCGACTTCGAGTTCTCCAACGTGTTCGACCACGCGCTGTACCCGGAGCGGTTCGCGGCGGAGGTGGAGCGAACGCTGCGGCCGGGTGGGGTGGCGGTGTTGCATCTGGCGGTGCACCGCCGCGGCGACAAGTACTCCGCCAACGACCTCCTCGGGGGGGTCGATGGCCTCGTCGCCCTCTTCAACCACTCCGAGGTGGTCCGCGTCCGCAAGGTCGACGGCTTCGGCCTCGACACCGAGGTGGTCCTCCGGAAGACGAACACGAAGAGTAACAAACCAACAACTAAATCAAAATAGAGGTACTCCTTCCTTCCTTTCTTATTAATCTTCTCATTTATAGAACAAGAAAGAAAACTAGTAAGTAGTTATGGTATTGTTATCATTGGTATGGGTGATGATGAGGGCGTCATTTTGGGCGGAAGACGGGGGCGTATTCTTAGGCTTTAACATTGTAGTGGGGTTGGTTGTGCTATTGTTTGTTGTAATGATGGCTTTAGTTGTTTGTTGATTCCATTAGTGTAAGAACTAGACAGTGGAGAGAGAAAGAGAGGTGCAGCGTTTTGGCTTTTGGAACTTTTGAGCATATTGAAGTCATCATAGAAAGCTTCAGAGGTCTGAAGGAGAATAGGATGGAGAGGGGGAGGGAGAGAGAGAGAGGTGAACCAGCTGGGTTTTGGCTTCTTCTAGCTGGCGACGAGAGGAACGCTGCACGGGTTTGGACAGCGTGCATGTTACGCCATGCCAAGCTGCCGCCCACGTTATTTCTGATTGGATCGGGTTCTGTCACGGACTTTAATCCGTCATGGCTTATCATCAACAAAAAAACAACAACAACAACAACAACAACAACAACAATAATAATAATAATAAAAGGTGTCTGTCCACTTGCTAATCAGATAATATTTCTGCATGTAGGATAATTATGGTTTGTCGCTTCGAGTGAAGGTTTTGTGGATTAAAGCGGCTCATCCATTGCTTTGCCATTTTGTTCTCGTGATCTGTTTTCTTTCTTTTAGCTGCTATAGTCCTGAAAGCACTTGATTTTTATCATCTGTATCCAATGATTCCTGAACCTTTTATTCCCTGACCGACGTAAGTAAAGTTATTGCGGAGAGAAGGTTTGCTTCCTCCCCAACACATTGAATGGGCGGTCACCCACAGAAAAGATGACTCATTAAACCTCGATGAATGAAAAGGAGGATAAATAGGAGTTTTAGATATCTTTCCTTTCAACATTTGGAAATAGTATATTTGTCACTTCAAATATTTGAATCTTTTACTATTCATTCGATAAATTCAAGCCAACTGTCGTTAATCACAAAAAAAAACTCATTAATCACAATTACCATTATTTTGAAAAATATTAAAATTTAACTATATATATTTCTAATTTTTTCATTATGTTCCCAGCCAATTGGATTAACTGTAGTAACATATTTGTAAGTTTTTGAGTCTTGCATGAATGTATATACAAGATACAAATTTACAGGAATGAGCATATATATATATATATATATATATATATATATATATATATATATATATATATTGGTGCCGTATTCAATTGTGTTGTGACTCGCATCGTTTCTTATGCATTCCTTTTCATTCCTATTCTCATATTTCCTATGTTCTGCTTGCGATACCAATGGTTTCTTGCAATTATTTGAATCATATTTACTTGCAACCGATGTATGGATCGGAGAAGGTCACCGATGACTTGGGAATTCGAGGATTCTTTGATCGAGATGAGGCGTTTGGCGACGGGATTGGAGCACCGACAGCTGGCTTTTGGTTGGCACTTCAAATGCCTTTCTCACTTACTAACTCTTGTCGTTTGTATACTTTACAAATGATAATTAGGCAGGATGAGATTGATCATCGGATCCTACTATCAAACCCTCTAACTTTTAACCAATTAGTTTAGTTGATAAGTTCCAAAATTAATCAGATTAGATTATAAATTCTTACTATTTGATAAATTTTATAGACCATTATTAAACCATAATCTTGTAGTATTAAGATAAAATATCGTTTATGGTTAGGGTTAACTTTATTAGCCTATTATCGAATAATATTTTAACTGTTATTCCTAAAAAATCTGGATGATCTCTTGCATTAAAATAAAAACATGGAGATATGAGGTATCGAGCCCGAAGATTAACTTTATTAGCCTATATGAAGATTTGGGGTGTTGATCCCCATACCTCTCGCATGCTACGCGAGGATAGACCCTAAAAAACGTGGACAATCTCTTGTAAGAAGACATGGAGAGGGTATCGATCTTCGTTCCTCTCGCATGCTAAGAGAGCACTCTACCATCTGAGTTACATCCTCTACCTTTTATAATTAATGGTTAACTTTATTAGCCTATTACCAAACAATATTTTAATCGATATTCCTAAAAACTCGAATGATCTCTTGCATAAAAAAAAGAGATGGAGATGCGAGGTATAGATGCCTGTACCTCTCGCATGCTACGCAAGCGCTTTACCATTTGAGCTACATCTTCTATCCTTTATGGATAAGGATTAGCTTATTTATTACCTCGATCCTCATATCTAAGTGATACCATCTGAGTTGCATCCCCTACCATTTATGGTTAAGTATTAACTTTATTAACCTATTTATTAGGCTCTACCATTTGAACTGCATCCCCTACCCTTTGTGGATAAGGATTAGCTTTATTAGCCTATTTATTACCTCGAACAAACAATATTTTAATCGATAGATCCTAAAAAACTCTGACGATCTTTTACATGAAAAAAAAAAAATGGAGATGTGGGGTATCGATCCTCGTACCTCTCGCATGCTAAGCGAGCGCTCTACAATTTGAGCGACATCCCCTACCCTTTATGGATAAGGATTAGCTATTAACCTATTTATTACCTCGAACAAACAACAATTTAAAAAACTCTGACAATCTCTTGCATGAAAAAAAAAGATGGAGATGCAGGGTATCGATCCCTGTACCTCTCGCATGCTAAGCGAGTGCTCTACCATTTGAGCTAAGCGAGCGCTCTAAAATTAGAGTGACATCCCCTACCCTTTATGGATAAGGATTAGCTATTAACCTATTTATTACCTCGAACAAACAATAATTTAAAAAACTCTGACAATCTCTTGCATGAAAAAAAAAGATGGAGATGCAGGGTATCGATCCCTGTACCTCTCGCATGCTAAGCGAGCGCTCTACCATTTGAGCTACATCCCCTACGTTGTATAATTTGAGCGACATCCCCTACCCTTTATGGATAAGGATTAGTTATTAACCTATTTATTACCTCGAACAAACAACAATTTAAAAAACTCTGACAATCTCTTGCATGAAAAAAAAAGATGGAGATGCAGGGTATCGATCCTTGTACCTCTCGCATGCTAAGCGAATGCTCTACCATTTGAGCTAAGCGAGCGCTCTAAAATTAGAGTGACATCCCCTACCCTTTATGGATAAGGATTAGCTATTAACCTATTTATTACCTCGAACAAACAATAATTTAAAAAACTCTGACAATCTCTTGCATGAAAAAAAAAGATGGAGATGCAGGGTATCGATCCCTGTACCTCTCGCATGCTAAGCGAGCGCTCTACCATTTGAGCTACATCCCCTACGTTGTATAATTTGAGCGACATCCCCTACCCTTTATGGATAAGGATTAGTTATTAACCTATTTATTACCTCGAACAAACAACAATTTAAAAAACTCTGACAATCTCTTGCATGAAAAAAAAAGATGGAGATGCAGGGTATCGATCCTTGTACCTCTCGCATGCTAAGCGAGTGCTCTACCATTTGAGCTAAGCGAGCGCTCTAAAATTAGATTGACATCCCCTACCCTTTATGGATAAGGATTAGCTATTAACCTATTTATTACCTCGAACAAACAATAATTTAAAAAACTCTGACAATCTCTTGCATGAAAAAAAAGATGGAGATGCAGGGTATCGATCCCTGTACCTCTCGCATGCTAAGCGAGCGCTCTACCATTTGAGCTACATCCCCTACCATCTATAGATAAGGATTAGCTTTATTAGCCTATTTATTACCTCGATCCTCATATCTAAGTGATACCATCTGAACTACATCCCCTACCATTTATGGTTAAGTATTAACTTTATTAGCCTATTTATTACCTCTACGATCTCTTGCATGAAAAAAAAAGATGGAGATGCGGGGTATCGATCCCTGTACCTCTCGCATGCTAAGCGAGCGCTCTACCATTTGAGCTACATCCCCTACCATTTATGTATAAGGATTAGCTTTATTAGCCTATTTATTACCTCGATCCCCATATCTAAGTGATACCATCTGAACTACATCCCCTACCATTTATGGTTAAGTATTAACTTTATTAGCCTATTTATTACCTCTACGATCTCTTGCATGAAAAAAAAAGATGGAGATGCGGGGTATCGATCCCTGTACCTCTCGCATGCTAAGCGAGCGCTCTCTTGCATGAAAAAAAAAGATGGAGATGCGGGGTATCGATCCCTGTACCTCTCGCATGCTAAGCGAGCGCTCTACCATTTGAGCTACATCCCCTACCATTTATGTATAAGGATTAGCTTTATTAGCCTATTTATTACCTCGATCCCCATATCTAAGTGATACCATCTGAACTACATCCCCTACCATTTATGGTTAAGTATTAACTTTATTAGCCTATTTATTACCTCTACGATCTCTTGCATGAAAAAAAAAAGATGGAGATGCGGGGTATCGATCCCTGTACCTCTCGCATGCTAAGCGAGCGCTCTCTTGCATGAAAAAAAAAGATGTAGATGCGGGGTATCGATCCCTATACCTCTCGCATGCTAAGCGAGCGAGATGCGGGGTATCGATCCCTATACCTCTCGCATGCTAAGCGAGCGCTCTACCATTTGAGCTACATCCCCTACCATTTATGTATAAGGATTAGCTTTATTAGTCTATTTATTACCTCGATCCTTATATCTAAGTGATACCATCTGAACTACATCCCCTACCATTTATGGTTAAGTATTAACTTTATTAGCCTATTTATTACATCTAATGATCTCTTGCATGAAAAAAAGAGATGGAGATGCGGGGTATCGATCCATGTACCTCTCGCATGCTAAGCAAGCGCTCTACCATTTGAGCTACATCCCTTACCCTTTATGGAATGAAAAAAAAAGATGTAGATGCGGGGTATCGATCCCTATACCTCTCGCATGCTAAGCGAGCGAGATGCGGGGTATCGATCCCTATACCTTTCGCATGCTAAGCGAGCGCTCTACCATTTGAGCTACATCCCCTACCATTTATGTATAAGGATTAGCTTTATTAGTCTATTTATTACCTCGATCCTTATATCTAAGTGATACCATCTGAACTACATCCCCTACCATTTATGGTTAAGTATTAACTTTATTAGCCTATTTATTACATCTAACGATCTCTTGCATGAAAAAAAGAGATGGAGATGCGGGGTATCGATCCATGTACCTCTCGCATGCTAAGCAAGCGCTCTACCATTTGAGCTACATCCCCTACCCTCGCATGCTAAGCGAGCGCTCTCTTGCATGAAAAAAAAAGATGGAGATGCGGGGTATCGATCCCTGTACCTCTCGCATGCTAAGCGAGCGCTCTACCATTTGAGCTACATCCCCTACCATTTATGTATAAGGATTAGCTTTATTAGCCTATTTATTACCTCGATCCCCATATCTAAGTGATACCATCTGAACTACATCCCCTACCATTTATGGTTAAGTATTAACTTTATTAGCCTATTTATTACCTCTACGATCTCTTGCATGAAAAAAAAAAGATGGAGATGCGGGGTATCGATCCCTGTACCTCTCGCATGCTAAGCGAGCGCTCTCTTGCATGAAAAAAAAAGATGGAGATGCGGGGTATCGATCCCTGTACCTCTCGCATGCTAAGCGAGCGCTCTACCATTTGAGCTACATCCCCTACCTTCTATAGATAAGGATTAGCTTTATTAGCCTATTTATTACCTCGATCCTCATATCTAAGTGATACCATCTGAACTACATCCCCTACCATTTATGGTTAAGTATTAACTTTATTAGCCTATTTATTACCTCTACGATCTCTTGCATGAAAAAAAAAGATGGAGATGCGGGGTATCGATCCCTGTACCTCTCGCATGCTAAGCGAGCGCTCTACCATTTGAGCTACATCCCCTACCATTTATGTATAAGGATTAGCTTTATTAGCCTATTTATTACCTCGATCCCCATATCTAAGTGATACCATCTGAACTACATCCCCTACCATTTATGGTTAAGTATTAACTTTATTAGCCTATTTATTACCTCTACGATCTCTTGCATGAAAAAAAAAGATGGAGATGCGGGGTATCGATCCCTGTACCTCTCGCATGCTAAGCGAGCGCTCTCTTGCATGAAAAAAAAAGATGGAGATGCGGGGTATCGATCCCTGTACCTCTCGCATGCTAAGCGAGCGCTCTACCATTTGAGCTACATCCCCTACCATTTATGTATAAGGATTAGCTTTATTAGCCTATTTATTACCTCGATCCCCATATCTAAGTGATACCATCTGAACTACATCCCCTACCATTTATGGTTAAGTATTAACTTTATTAGCCTATTTATTACCTCTACGATCTCTTGCATGAAAAAAAAAAGATGGAGATGCGGGGTATCGATCCCTGTACCTCTCGCATGCTAAGCGAGCGCTCTCTTGCATGAAAAAAAAAGATGTAGATGCGGGGTATCGATCCCTATACCTCTCGCATGCTAAGCGAGCGAGATGCGGGGTATCGATCCCTATACCTCTCGCATGCTAAGCGAGCGCTCTACCATTTGAGCTACATCCCCTACCATTTATGTATAAGGATTAGCTTTATTAGTCTATTTATTACCTCGATCCTTATATCTAAGTGATACCATCTGAACTACATCCCCTACCATTTATGGTTAAGTATTAACTTTATTAGCCTATTTATTACATCTAACGATCTCTTGCATGAAAAAAAGAGATGGAGATGCGGGGTATCGATCCATGTACCTCTCGCATGCTAAGCAAGCGCTCTACCATTTGAGCTACATCCCTTACCCTTTATGGAATGAAAAAAAAAGATGTAGATGCGGGGTATCGATCCCTATACCTCTCGCATGCTAAGCGAGCGAGATGCGGGGTATCGATCCCTATACCTTTCGCATGCTAAGCGAGCGCTCTACCATTTGAGCTACATCCCCTACCATTTATGTATAAGGATTAGCTTTATTAGTCTATTTATTACCTCGATCCTTATATCTAAGTGATACCATCTGAACTACATCCCCTACCATTTATGGTTAAGTATTAACTTTATTAGCCTATTTATTACATCTAACGATCTCTTGCATGAAAAAAAGAGATGGAGATGCGGGGTATCGATCCATGTACCTCTCGCATGCTAAGCAAGCGCTCTACCATTTGAGCTACATCCCCTACCCTCGCATGCTAAGCGAGCGCTCTCTTGCATGAAAAAAAAAGATGGAGATGCGGGGTATCGATCCCTGTACCTCTCGCATGCTAAGCGAGCGCTCTACCATTTGAGCTACATCCCCTACCATTTATGTATAAGGATTAGCTTTATTAGCCTATTTATTACCTCGATCCCCATATCTAAGTGATACCATCTGAACTACATCCCCTACCATTTATGGTTAAGTATTAACTTTATTAGCCTATTTATTACCTCTACGATCTCTTGCATGAAAAAAAAAAGATGGAGATGCGGGGTATCGATCCCTGTACCTCTCGCATGCTAAGCGAGCGCTCTCTTGCATGAAAAAAAAAGATGGAGATGCGGGGTATCGATCCCTGTACCTCTCGCATGCTAAGCGAGCGCTCTACCATTTGAGCTACATCCCCTACCATTTATGTATAAGGATTAGCTTTATTAGCCTATTTATTACCTCGATCCCCATATCTAAGTGATACCATCTGAACTACATCCCCTACCATTTATGGTTAAGTATTAACTTTATTAGCCTATTTATTACCTCTACGATCTCTTGCATGAAAAAAAAAAGATGGAGATGCGGGGTATCGATCCCTGTACCTCTCGCATGCTAAGCGAGCGCTCTCTTGCATGAAAAAAAAAGATGTAGATGCGGGGTATCGATCCCTATACCTCTCGCATGCTAAGCGAGCGAGATGCGGGGTATCGATCCCTATACCTCTCGCATGCTAAGCGAGCGCTCTACCATTTGAGCTACATCCCCTACCATTTATGTATAAGGATTAGCTTTATTAGTCTATTTATTACCTCGATCCTTATATCTAAGTGATACCATCTGAACTACATCCCCTACCATTTATGGTTAAGTATTAACTTTATTAGCCTATTTATTACATCTAACGATCTCTTGCATGAAAAAAAGAGATGGAGATGCGGGGTATCGATCCATGTACCTCTCGCATGCTAAGCAAGCGCTCTACCATTTGAGCTACATCCCTTACCCTTTATGGAATGAAAAAAAAAGATGTAGATGCGGGGTATCGATCCCTATACCTCTCGCATGCTAAGCGAGCGAGATGCGGGGTATCGATCCCTATACCTTTCGCATGCTAAGCGAGCGCTCTACCATTTGAGCTACATCCCCTACCATTTATGTATAAGGATTAGCTTTATTAGTCTATTTATTACCTCGATCCTTATATCTAAGTGATACCATCTGAACTACATCCCCTACCATTTATGGTTAAGTATTAACTTTATTAGCCTATTTATTACATCTAACGATCTCTTGCATGAAAAAAAGAGATGGAGATGCGGGGTATCGATCCATGTACCTCTCGCATGCTAAGCAAGCGCTCTACCATTTGAGCTACATCCCCTACCCTTTATGGATAAGAATTAGCTTTATTAGCCTATTTATTACCTCGATCCTTATATCTAAGTGATACCATCTGAAATACATCCCCTATCATTTATGGAGTATTAACTTTATTAGCCTATTTATTACATCTAACGATCTCTTGCATGAAAAAAAAAGATGGAGATGCGAGGTATTGATCCCTGTACCTCTCGCATGCTAAGCGAGCACTCTACCATTTGAGCTACATCCCCTATCATTTTTGGTTAAGTATTAACTTTATTAGTCTATTTATTACCTCTCGCATGTTAAACGCTCAACGATCTGTTGCATGAAAAAAAAAAGATGGAGATGTAGGGTATCGATCCCTATACCTCTCGCATGCTAAGTGAGCGCTCTACCATTTGAGCTACATCCCCTACCATTTATGAATAAGGATTAGCTTTATTCCCCTACCCTTTATGGATAAGGATTAATTTTATTAGCCCCTACCCTTTATGGATAAGGATTAGCTTTATTAGCCTATTTATTACCTCGAACAAACAACATTTTAACTGATAGATCCTAAAAAACTCTGACGATCTCTTGCATGAAAAAAAAAGATGGAGATGTGAAGTATCGATCCCCGTACCTCTAGCATGCTAAGCGAGCGCTCTACCATTTGAGCTACATCCATTACTTTTTATATATAAGGATTAGCTTTATTAGTCTATTTATTACATCGAACAAATAATATTTTAACTGATAGATCCTAAATAACTCTGACGATCTCTTGCATGAAAAAAAAAAGATGGAGATGCAGGGTATCAATCCCCGTACCTCTCGCATGCTAAGCAAGCGTTCTACCATTTGAGCTACATCTAAAAAACTCTGACGATCTCTTGCATGAAAAAAAAGATGGAGATGCAGGGTATCGATCCCCGTACCTCTCGCATGCTAAGCGAGCGCTCTACCATTTGAGCTACATCCCCTACCCTTTATGGATAAGGATTAGCTTTATTAGCCTATTTATTACCTCGAACAAATAACATTTTAAAAAACTCTGACAATCTCTTGCATGAAAAAAAAAAGATGGAGATGCAGAGTATCGATCCTCATATCCAAGTGATACCATTTGAGCTACATCCCCTACCATTTATGGTTAAGTATTAACTTTATTAGCCTATTTATTACCTCTTGCATGCTAAACGAGCGCTCTACCGATGGAGATATGAGGTATCGATCCTCATACCTCTTGCATGCTAAGCAAGCGCTCTACTATTTGAGCTACATCCCCTACCTTATAGTAAAAAATTAACTTTATTAGCCTATTACCAAACAATATTTTAACCGATATTCCTAAAAAACTCGGATGATCTCTTGCATAAAAATAAGACAGTTTTACTATCTGAGCTACATCCCGTACCCTTTATGGTTAAGGATTAACTTTATTAGCCTATTACCTCTAACAAACAACATCCCCGGGAGTATTGATCCCCATACCTCTCGTATTGTAAGCGATCCTCGTACCTCTCGCATACTAATTAAACGCTCTACCATCTAAGTTACATTCACTCCCCTTCGTGGTTAAGGATTTAACTTTATTAGTCTAGTACCTCTAACAAACAACAAAAAAACCTGATTTAAGCTATATCCCTGTACTTCTCATGCTAAGCGAGCACTATACCATTTAAGCTATATCCCTGACCCCTTATAATTAATTTTATTAGCCTATTATCTCTAACAAATAATATTTTAACTGATAGAAAAGTTACGTATTGGACAAACCCTAAAAAACCCGGACGATCTCTTGCATAAAAGAAGATAAGAGAGAGAGAGAGAGAGAGAGAGAGAGAGAGAGAGAGGACGACCTCGTAGCACCCCATGGCAGGGAGTTGTAGTTTGAGGACCTTCTGCTGCTGAGAACAGGGAGGAAGTGGTAGCGGCATGTCTAGTTGGTGCGGAACAGCGGAGATCGGGCGAGCGACTACGATCACCGGGAGAAGAATCGGACCGTAGACTTGGATGATTGGGGACGGGAGGGAGTGACATATAAATAGACATGGGAAAGGTGAGAGATTTCTGATCTGTCTTCGAAGAGAGACTTGGAATTTAGGATATCGGATCCTTCACCGGGACCCGATTCTCAATGATCCGGATGATTCTTAAATCTAAATCAGAATCCGAAACTCGTACAATCCGGATGATTCTTAATCTAAAATCCGAATCCGATAATTGCGGATCTAAGACGCAAAGATATAATACCGTATAATTATCACCTATAGTTCAGTTATTAGGTTCAACGTTGATATTGTACGTTGATCGTACATGACGACAATCTTATGGAAATAATTTATTGCTCTAGTTTGCGCAATAGGTGCATTGTATTCTTCCCAAAATTCATCAAATGATAAAAAGAGCTTATTTCAAGAACCAAAATAATGATTTTGATGAATCTCACGATCATGAGAACTCAGAAATGTTCACATGCAAAATCTATCTAATAATTACTCACCATACTTGCATATTTATACTAAGAATATCAAATCCATTTTAGTTATGCTACGGTCAATACAAACATGTTTACTCGTTTACTTGAATACCTTTATTTAATCCTTTTCTAGAACATGTTTCATTCTTTCATATCTCGTTATGGTGTAGTTTCTTTTCTATAAGCATCCACCAAGTTAATATCATTTCACTAAGCCAAGCAAAACAGGTCAACTTGTTAATTGACCAAAATTGGCATGAGTCAGATGTGCAGAATCACCTACTGATGCTTGAGCCACATTCATATTCAATCAACAAAGTTAGTTTTACTATATAAACAAGAGGGCAGTTCCGGGCATAACTCGGTAGAAAAATCATTTGAAGGATGCTACAGAAGATTATCACCACCTGCAGATCTCTAAAACCGATGTAACATTCCTGATAACAACATTTTGCTGTGAGCAAAATACAATATCATAATTGAACAAGCTTCACAATGGGAAAGAATAATAAAAGAATCAACACATAAGACTCTCAATATCCCATGCTGTCCAAAAGCAAGCATGATCAGTCAATAAATATTCAAGAACATAGATTACAAACCAGGAGATGCATAAGTTTGTGTTGGTAATGCAAGCCATCATCACTGGGACTGTAGTTGATAGCATTTTCTCCATGCAGGCCTTGCGATATCTCAGGAACAATGCTGAAGTATCAGCAGTATGTGCAATGGTGCCAGTTGTTGCTTGTGCTTGTCTTTGATAAAATGATCAGTTATTAGCCACCATTCCCATTTTGTAATTTTTGAGCAGCTGAGTAACAAATCATAATCCCACCTGAATCATGTTGCAATAGCTTACCAGTAGATGTTATACAGCTGTGGCCTACATCTAAGAAATGAATCAAATGATGACATTACAATGCTGCTTCATGCAGAATCTATTGTACATCACCAGGGCAGCCAAACAGTTGGATTAAATAAAGCCCAGAAATGCTTCTTGCGGTTTGGAAGATGTGTTACATATTCAAATCAGCAACAGTTGTACATGTCAATACATCCCCTTAAAGATGGGACTAGTACGGCATATGCTTGCTCCATATTCATCATAATCCTCTTTTGTATGACAAGACTGAAAAGAAGTTTA
Source organism: Musa acuminata AAA Group (assembly GCF_036884655.1). Classification (NCBI taxonomy): domain Eukaryota; kingdom Viridiplantae; phylum Streptophyta; class Magnoliopsida; order Zingiberales; family Musaceae; genus Musa; species Musa acuminata. The sequence continues at coordinate 1,225,601 of NC_088334.1, forward strand.
AAAGAGTAACCAAGGTTTAGCTTAGTACAGTTCCAATAACCACGCAGATGACAAAGCAAAGGAACATTTTATTGAGCATAACCCAAAAGATGAAAGATCAGCACAAGAAAGGTCGATTCAAATAAAAGAATCTTAGAGAGAATGGTATCTGTTGCTACAAAATTAACTTGCATTTGGTAAATTCACCAGTACCATATAGCAGGATATGGAACTAGAATCAATAGTTGAAACTTCATATACGTACTAACAAATATTCTAAAAGCTTCCAAAGAATAATATATCAGATGATAATATCTTTAAGATCTAGGAATTGACAATTCGATGGGTAATGAATAATGTTCTCAACCCAGGGAAAGAATCACCTGACAGCTCAACATGTAGAATGAGACCCATAAGTTTCTAGCATAGACCTAAACTCCCAAAGTTTTAGTCAAGTTAAGCAGAGACGGAAGGTTATAGAGGACAGAACAGGCCACTTCTGTGGCAATCAGTCAAACTGGATCTTCGGGTTTTTAAGTAGCTACTTTAGTGCATATAATCTCCTGACTTCTGAGTTTGCAGAATAAAATTGGCTGGATCATGCTGGAATATCCCTAGTATCTTTCATTGTATTAAGTCTATAAAAAAGTTTAAACTAATTCATATGTAGTGTTTTATGTAATCTGGCAGTAGTTAGTGCATTCATAATATTAGGCATATTAGAAGTTCACACAATTAGTTTGCTAATTTATTGAAGAAAAAAAATATGCTAGTCATGTGATTAGATGGCATTGAAGGTTGTGATTCAGAATATGAAAAGCATGTGTTCTTTCAAAATTATAAAAAAAATGAAGCCAGTGCATGACAATCTAGGAAGTACCAATGTATGCATTACTCTTATATCTAGAGAGATTGCATCTTTGACTTGAATCTTAATTACCTATGTTGCAAAGGAGAGACCTTATTTTTGTACCAAGATCTCCCTTCCTCTAAAAAATTATGGTCCACAATAAAACATAGCCTTCTTAACTTGCCCATAATAAGATACATCGCATATTTAACTTATGGCCCATGCTTAATGCATTTATTCCAGGTCAATAAAAAGACATGTTGCTGCAACCTAATTTTTTAATCAATTAAGACAAGTCACCTACTTAATTTCCTAAATGCAAAAAAGCATGCTGTCAACTTAATTTGGGGACAATAAGACTTGTCAACTAATTGGAAACAATTAAAGATATCACCTAATTAATAATATATGGTTAAATGATCAGACCAATCACAAACTTGAACTCATGATCCAAAGGGAAACTCATTATCTACTACCTAAATTCTCTCTTGCCGTCTGCTATAGCTAATTAAAATTTTGACATTCTTTCGCCCAAAAATATAATTCAGAATTAAATCTAACATCATGTTATATAGTGCACGGACATGTCCAAAACAACACTGATCCCACATAGCCTGTGTAAGCCAGAGATTCAACATTACGAAATTCTCGGCTCTATCTAGACTTATCCGTTAGAAAAATAGCTGAGTGGTACCAATCTCTCGTTCTGACAATTCCAGACTATATACATTAAAAGTAATTCCAAAGGAGAAACCAGGTCATACTAAATTTGCTATTGGTTCTTTTGTTACACAAGAAAAAAAATTGCTCTATAGAATTGTTAAATCCATATCCAATCATGTCATAAGCATTTTTTTTATTCAGTTATGAGTACATTTCACTGAAGCTATTCAGTAGATATTCCATATTTGTGCAAGCATGTATCACACTGCATTCTGTCATGTCTACATGATTGTTCTTTGAGTCCATTATGCCACAACCAACATTTATCAGTAATCAACTGTAGAATCATAATTATCAATATGAGAAAAGAAATGGACGAAGATGGACAATTCAAATAAAAATTATACCTCATGAAATTCAGGTAGAGATGCAACTACAGAACCTCCAAACCAAACTGCAAACTTCTGGACAGGGTGACTGACAACATTGACCTCCACAGGATGGGACTGGGAACAAAAGTAAAATGGTCATAACTTGAACAGGAAACTGTTATCTTAGTAAAACAACACTTACTATGACATCCCCACCAAGGCGAGCATTGGATTCAGCAATTCGATCATCAACTATCTTCTTTAAATCCATTTGCAATCTTCTCTGTAAACCTTTGAACATGGTTGATCCCCCAGATAAAACTACGTTCTTAGACCAGTTCCAAAAGTAAGAGTTAATAAGAAAAAAATACAACTCATCATATCATAAGTTTTCTTGCTATCTAATGACTTTTCTTAATAAAGTATCTTGAAGTATGTTCTACGTTATTACTAGATAATACCTTATATAAGCCCCTCCTAGTGTCGATTGGTGCTGACTGAACACACATATCAATTACATCAGGTAAGGGAGTTCTGAAATCATCAACACAGATTTCAGGATGAAAGAACACCTGCATGAAGAACTGGATGTTTCACAAAGAACTCTACAGTAGATAGCATCAAATATCTTTAATCAAAAGATGAGAACAAGAAACAAGTTGGTTTCAAAAGAGTTAATATCCTTGAATTCCGATATCCTAGTACATAAGTAAAAAAATGATTAACCAACTAGAAATTAAGTTTTTTTTACTTAGTTACAAACTCGTTTCAGAGTTATACAAGTAGCAAAAGTAATATCAAAGCATTGACTAAGTCTATGGGGTTCATCCATGCAAGTGACAAACTGTAAAGGAAGAAGGCACCATGAGATTGATAACTGCCAAGCTGTCTGCAACATTCTAGAATACTTGATAAAGAAAAACTGCAGCCTTTGATACCATCTGGATGCTTCAGCTCTTTTTGTCGCAATGATGGTTCTTTGTGATAAACAAGCATAAAAAAAGATCTAGAGCTTTTCTTTTATTTCACCAACGTCTTACTCATAAACATCTGAGAATCCTCATTTGGAAGCAATAATCAGCAATTTTCATATCATCCATCTCGAAAGGTAGCACGTGTTTGGGAGCTTTTGGAATACCATCATCATCTTTTATATAAGCCATATCTACCTCGAGATAGGCTCATCAGTATCTTAATTCAAAGCTCAAACAAATTCCAACAGTGGACTGCACATTGTCCTTATGGCCTTGTCCCACAAATTACTTTAAGAGTCATTCTCTCCTGAACTCCAAATGTTACATGTGTTTAAGATTAATTTGGAGGTCAAACACAATTGTTTAGCAAGTTTACATAGTATGTTAAAGAAATTATCTTCCCACAAAACTGACTCATAATTTCTTTAAAATTAAACATAAGATTATCTAGAAACAAGAAAATGATCTAGAATTGTCGGTGCACAAATTGTTAAACAAATTACAGGGAAGTGTTAACTGCACCAAAACTATACAGCCAGGTTAGCTAATCAATCTGTCTGGCTTCCCTCAAAACATGGAGAAAAAGAAAATATTGATCCTTTTAAAATATTAATAATGCACCAGAGAGGCTCCAACTCCAAAGCTGAAGAAAACCTCCCTTGCAAAGTACCTATGGACAAGGTTTTAAATACTATCCAGACTGGTATATACTGATCAATATTCTTGATTTGACCAGATACGAGCGTTGGCATGTACAGCTCGATACTATTATTTTATTATTTTGTTCAATGGTACTTAGGTGGTAAAGGGTCGGTAAACCACCTGGTACATTGGCACTGTGGTAATCTGAAACGTTACAGTACTGGTCCCAGACCAGTGTTTAAATCCTTGCTCATGAAGAAAATGCCTCTACCAACTCTCCTTAGAATAGGACATCTCAAACCTTGTGAAAGACCCATTAGTATTTAGTTTAGTTCATCTCATTGAAGGTAGCTCCTATCCCACCACTCATTTACCATTACAATGAGAACATCCCCTAGAAGGGCTTTAGCAAAATAAATTTCCTATAGCCATAGCACCTTTACAAACCAATGAAGACCAGTTGCAAAACAGACTCATTCCTATTTTTCCAAGTCTGCAATCAAGCAAGGCGGATTAATGATCTAACTGGAAGGTCTTAGATTGTTTATTTCTATCATTGGCCTTCAATAACTAGTGTCCTTCTAACCAAGTGTCTTTAAATTCTAAGTCATGGCTAGACTAACCAATCTCCACTGTAGAAGATTCAAAACATTCTCTGCTTTTTTACACTTATTAATCCTCAGAAGAAGGTTACTGCAGATGTTAAGCATACTACATCTGCACCTGAAGACTAAAAGGCATCAGAAGATGTAGACATTTTTAAAGAGCCTGAAGCACCCAGTGTTGATTTTATAACAATTAATGAGTGCTGTTGAGAATCAAAATCAACAAGATCAAGATCCTTTCTCAGTTCTGGAAGTCATCACGGAACCATTCATCTAAGAATCTTAACCTGACAATAGGCACATTCAAGGATTTGATGCAAGATATACCATCATATTAGAACAAGTGGCATCCTGTTTCCTTGCCAAATTAATGTAAAACATGGTAGAACAAAGAATTATAAAGGGAGTGAAGGTAGATGATTGTGATAGGGAAGATGATAGTTAGAAGCACGACAATTCTCTAGAGAAACGAATAGCTATGCCTATCAAGCCACAGAGAATGAAGGGCAAAGAAAGGAAAGGATTTTAGTGGCAAAGACAACACTGAAAAGTAGGATGTACTTGAGATATATAACAGATAAGACTTGCTCTCAAAAATGCTCAAACCTGAGTTTTTTTCCTTCACCATTAGGCCCATTGCCACATATTTTAGGTCAATTGGAGGATAGATTGCAATCAGATATAATTGGTTAACAACCAAATCTGATCAGTAAACAACAAAGTTTGATCAATCAGTAAACAAATACCTGCCTTTACTAATTTATCCCCAAAAATCTAAAGAAAATGCTTAAGAAATACGAAATTTATACCCTGTTAATTTTGACTCAGAAACATAAACATAACTGGAAACAAACATGACTTGACCCCTAAACTAAATCTAATTAGACTTGATCAGTGGTAAATGGTTGCATCGCATGGAAACTAATTTCCCCTTTTCACAACCTTTGAGTGTTCGACATAGCATCAACATGGTGGTCCATGCCATGCCACAACTGACCATCATTGTGCTGGTACTGGTCAGCACAAACCACATGCTAATCCATACCGGTCAACATGCATTGTTCCAGCACAATACTAACATATGTGCCATGCAAAATCTAAAACCATACTATTAAAGTATTAACTATTAAGTGTAATTATGCTATATTTTTGCCTTTAAAGCATGTGTCATGCTAAAAATGAAACAAATGCAAGAAGTGTTTCAACAGCTGACAGTTGACAAATGGCTCTATTGGATCAGATTTTAACCAGCTTAAGCAGTAGAAAAAGTGACATGTAAAAGAGATACTATAAATCAGATGTGAACAGTTCTGTTTAATTGTTTAAGCATGTTTCCTGAAAAGATCAACAGCTAAAGGGCATTAGATGATGTTTTAACAGCTCTGGATCTTCAGATAACAAAATATTCTGAAAAAAAAACAGAAGATTAGGTACTGCTGAATAGAGAGAACATTTTTTTAGATTTCAGAGCCCTTCAAAGAAGTTCCATGTTGCCATGCATCTTTGACAAAATGCTTTGCTTGTCAATATGCATATTATATTAGGTTGTAAAGAAAAAAACAACTTCAAGGTATTTAACAATATGTTCAAAAACAATAAAGAAAATATATAGACATATATAAAATTTTATTACTTCAAAATATATAATATAATTCTAATTAGAAAGAATTGTTTAGAACAATGATTTTTGAAGGTCTAAATAAGTTAAATTTGTGTGTACTTCCTTCTAACGTTATGGTTAAATTTTAAAATGGATAATTAGCACTGTAGATAATGGCATGCAAATAATAGCCTATTTAAGAGAATGGGAACCATTTCAAAAAGAAAGAATATACACGCTTTTAATACACTAAAGGTTCTGTTAGTCTTGGTATAACAGGATTCAGAATGAAAATCAACCTCAGGTCCAAGAAAGCGCTCATAACCAATGTCAAATGAAAACGGCACTCCAGTCATTGGTTTAACACCAGTCCATTGCTTGATGTACTTCTCAGGTTTTTTGTCATATTTGCTATACTCCTGAAATAACCAAAATATTTGGTTAGAAAATTTGCATGCAATAGTTATAAAAAGATGCATATGTTTTTCGACTATAAGTGTGCTCATAAAGGAATAGTATGAAGGAACATATTAGTTATTCAATGTCCAAAAAATACTAACAAGGGTTGCCACTTGTTGATGATATCATATGTGAAATGACAGAAGAAAATATCTAAATGACAAATATGACTTTTATGATAAGAAGATAAACCTTACAGTCTCTAATACAGAACAAAAAAATGTTGCATCTACAGCTATTTCAAACTTCTAAACAATCAAGAATTCAAGATGAAGTTTATATTTAAGTGTTTTCATAATGGAGGGATCAATACAAATGTTACTTCCAAATCAGCTTTTGGAACTATGGCTACATTAGCCATGACTAGGCTAATTTTAACCACTTGCTTACATGATAAATCAAATATGTTTTTTTAGGAATAGACCCTTTTCTGAATGGAGCTTCTCTTCTTTGAGGAAAAATGGAATCTCCAATAGACTAAAATTAGGATAAACCTAAGTTACCAAAGAGATGAAGCTCAGTTAACCAAAGTGTAAGCATGCCTTTGGAGCCAGCAGTGACTTATTTGTGGACCAACGTCACAAACCGCTACTGAACAGAGCACCCTCCTACCAAACCGTCTTGGCCAACCCCTTAAGGCTTTTGGGGATTGATGCCCGACATTCTCTCCTGCTGGAGGTAGTTCTGGCTGATCTTATCCTAGTTGGACAAGCCTTTCCCTCACCGTGTGGTTTAGGAGAGACCTCTCTGTATCATCATCAAGCAGTTGTCTTCCCAACCAAGTAAGGCTGATGTATAATCATCTTTCCTTCTCCAAATAGCCATAGCTATCCCAAAATATGATAAGCAGATGTTCTCTTCTCCAATTGGGTTTCAAAGTCCTCCCGACTCTTGTGAATCACCAATGCTGCCCAAAGTTATCCTGGTCCAAATGAGGGTAAACAGATACTGTCTGAGTCTTGAAAGGAGTTGTGTAGGCTAAGTCAAAGATTGGCTTAGCCTCAACTAACCCCAAAAGTTACCAACCATCCACTTAATTTAGTTTGCTATGCATGGGGCTTGAGTTAGTTGATACATTATTTTAGTTTGTTGTATGTATTGAATTACTTAGATTTTTTTATTATATTAGTTAAGACATTTTGGTCTAGCTAAAAGATGAACTTGTGCAACTAATACTAAGAACAAAGGTGATAGAAGACCGTATTGTACTCATTGATCTTCTTTTGTTTTCAACATTTGTTGATGTATTCTGAGTAGAAATGCTTAATAAGAATTCTACAGGTATATAATCATGCCAGCACCTACACATGGAAGGCTGAGCCCAGTGCACGAGGTTCCTGCCAGTCTGGCCAGATAAGTGCTTGTACTTGTATAATGGCATGCACAATATTTGCAATGTACAGAATCACATAGAAACAGAAAACTATTAAAAGTGTCCAACCAAAGTTAATCAAGGTCAGTCCACATCCATATTTGTGAATGTAATACATGCTCATGGATCATATAAAACCAAAAACTGTGCTGCATAACATGATAGGACTGCACATCAAGGTGATTTGCAATCCTAGTTATATGACGCTGAGCACAGAACGTGGCTGTCATTGCACAGCATTCGAAATTGTGGGAACAGTAGCAAAGTTGACATTAAAAAGCACCCTATAGAAACATAAGATGTTCTCACTGCAAGGACACTAAAATATGATGTTTCTTTTGAAACAATCTGTATCATGTCACATTCAGATTCTCACATGGAACAAATCACAGTTTAGTTGGCTGACCTGATATATATCACTATTCTAAAATAACATCCATCAACTTATTTGGAAATCCTCATAGTATTTTCCTCATGAGTCTCAGGATGAAAATGATCAGATATTTAAAAAAAACTAAGATGAGACAAACTCTATGACATGATTAGAAATTCTTTCAGCTAGTACTTTAAATTTCATCAGTCAAGGATAAGCAGCAATCATCACAACAGCACAGATGCCAGAAGAACATTTTACAGGGAAATAAAATAAAATCCTAATTTGGAATGGGAAAGTTACCTTGATGATACTTGATGAATTATAACAGTACATTTCCTTCACCTTCCGAGCTATTTCAAAAGAATCTTCAGGTGGAATAAGCTCTCCCCTTTCCTATACCAAATTTGAAGTTTTAGCCAATCGTGATAGTATATTATGAGACCACCTCTCTTTTAATCTATGACAGAAGGATTAGGTTGGCTCACTCTACTTCATTTGAAATTCAAATAAAGCAAGTACAGGAAACTATACATTGCACGAGTAGTTTTATAAATCCATCCAGAGATTAGGTACTATGAGAGACTCATTGAACTTCTCACTCCTGGTGTATATTATCCATAGCCATAATTTAGTTAGTTTTTAGCTGTGACTTCATTAAAATTAAATTTCGTAGATAATTCCTTTAAAAAAGAAACCAAGTAGATCGATTTTAACATTTAATTCATCTAACACATCATATGCCATGACATGACTAGTTTCTGTCTTGGTATCATCTGCATCTCTTTTCAAAATCATACTATAGTGTACTAACTGATATAGTATATTAGGATAAAACATATTACAATAGCAATAATATCAAGTTAGATTCCCAGGTAAATCTTTCTCCAGTGAAGTCCAAAGCATGAGTAATTTTCACCATGCTGGTAATGGGTTTGCACAATTTGCCTGGGATCCATATCAACTGGCATAACTTGAACATGTGCAAAAAAGACTGCTGACACACTCAGCATGGCAGTTACCCCCATGCCAATATCATCCCAGCATGACCAAAAATTTCAGCAACTCCTAGAATAAATCACTCTAAAGTGGTTCTCTTAAGGCTTGAAATATGTACCTTATGAATTGATTACTTGGATTACCATTTTAATCATGTTAATCAATACGTCATAAAACTAGTAGCGAATCGAAGACATGAGCTACACAAAATTCACTTTCAATACTTAAAGAGCCTCTTAGTTTGAAAAATGAGAAGAATACAGCCTTACATTTTCTAAGATTATTAGAAAGTAGAATAAGCTCAACGACAGTCCATTATTGAACTAAGGTAGTTAAAGAAAGCACCAACTTAGATGACACTAACTGCTCTTTTAAGTGCTTCACATGATTGATAATCTATGTCATGGTCCTATGTGCTAAAATGTCTCTAATAAGAATTTTGAGTAGCAGCAAAACATCACAGAAGGTCTCTGAGTTCACAAAAAAGAAACAGAGACATGCACAAGATGAGAAGACTCAGAAAATCCTAAGTGCAGGGTTAAAAAGAAGGGGGACTGGATGACCCGAAAATGGGTGGTCTATGTCCCAGTTCACACCCAGAGATGGTTGACATGAATAGGTCAGTGTGATTTTGAATTCCACGGTGCCTGTATATCCACATAGATGAGGCATCTGCAGCCACATAGACAATATTTTGGAATATTGTAAAATGTTGTTCTCTACGAGGTCTAGCTAAGCTTGAAAGTGAGCTAAAGAAAGAATCAAGTCAAGATGGTAAAGTCTTATACTCAGGTCACCTACGAATACTAAAACTGAAGATAAAAAAAATCAGTTCTTACCATTTTGGTGACACCTAGGTTGCATAAGAAACTTAACAGTTTATCAGCAATAACCATTAATACAATTCTGACCAATTATAGAATTGATATTTGACATCAAATCCTTTCTATGTGGAATTCTTGCTAATCATGGATTTTCAAATTCAATAAGATTAAAAAAGAGTTCAACAAATGTTATAGACTGCGAAATAATAGTAATATGAGATATGACTCGTTCTAACTCAATAACCATGACAAAGGAGAGGCCATATCCCTAGCTCCATAAAACGAGAGAGCAAAAAGAAATGATAACCCAGTGCCATTATGTGAAGACGTAAATTCCCAGATGTACATGTTGCAGCAGTATATCCATGCATGCTCAGATAGCCCAAAAATTTCATGCATGCTTATAACAAGACTATCCATAATGACCTTACGGATCAAAATGGTGGTGAAGAGTCTCATACCCGCAGAAGTTGTAAAACAAACTGCGTTATATCACTGCCAGAAATTGGAAAAGATTTGATGCTACTCCCAATAATGTAGCCATCTACAACTGGTACAACATGGGTGGCTCCATCTCCGATGTCAACTACAACTCCTGTCATTTGAGGCTGAGAAAATATACCAATACATCTTAAAGAAAATATAGTGACTTTAGGCATCTGAAATTCATAAAAGTTTTTTTTTATGAATATTAGATCAGCATGGTAAAAAGTTACTTGAAATATTATGAGCAGTAGGAAATATGCAACTAAGACAAGGAAGTTTAAATGTTCTGAGTAACAAAACAAAGTTTGTTCAATAACATGGTGAACGACCACTGGTGACATGCTCTTTGCTTCCAGAACCTTCATATGTCATTCAATAATCAATCACTTGAACAGTATTTTCCTTTCTTTCTTTGGTAGAATGTTCAAAACTTCAATGAAAAGATATCCCCAGAATAAAGTATTCCTAGCTCGATACATTCTTGATAGTGTGCTTCAGCATCATTATCAAACAAAGACTGATTTTAGGATGGAGATTCATTTTTGATCATGGGGTTAGCCTAACTTGTCGTCATCTAAATGTTAACATCAGAGATGTCTTGGATTCTGTCCAAGTGGTTTCAAGAAACTTACTGAAATGATATTTCAGAAATGTATAATGCCAATGCACACCACCCTTTCTACCCTTGCAGAGTGGTTGCTTGGGAAATAATGTAGCTATGCAGTAGGCAAGTGGCTTTCATAAAAAATTCAAAATCTTGCAAACTCATGAAAATCATAATCTCCAAGGACAGACTAAACTTCTACCTACAATTCATAACTAAATAGTAACGTTCCATAAAACTGAAAATGCATCATAGAGGAAAAGCTTTCCATGACACAAATGAACAGTCACAAGATAAAACAGGTCTGGCCACAGGGAACAATGACAGAGAAGGCAGGATAGAAAAGAAAGTAGTACAACAAAGAATGCAGAAAGTCATTATCATTCTATAAAAAGCACCAATAATCTACAAGATGAACCAAGTTCATCCTCGAGGAATATAGAATTTTCAAAGTAGCCAATAGGACTAAGATTCATTATGCTACTGTCATGAGGTAAAGTTTGAGGCAGCCAAGTGATGCCACAGCCTAATTTATGCCAGGAGCCTTCAAGAAGGCAATTCAAAAAATAACAAGCATGGAGAACCTTTGATGTCAACAAACATGAGGAAATGGTTGAATGGATCTCCGTGCAAGTATTATGGTCCATATGCAATTTTACAGATGATCATAACAAAAAGATAAACATGCAGAAGGAACAAGCTATTACAAGTTATTGGGTACCACCGCCCACAATGGTGCTGACAAAGTTCAGAGAAACTGAAATAGCTTTCCACAAACATAACGGAAAAGGAACTATTTTCAAAATGGAAGCATAATTTACTATCTAAATCTATTTACATTATATGAAGTGAAAATTTTATGCTACATCAAACTATACTCAACCCATCTTTAAATCTTCAGTGTATACACAACTAACCTTGGGGGTTGAGCACCCAGCAGAAAGGGCAAGGACAGGCTGGAGTGCTATATACATTCCAGGGACGTTAAATGTTTCAAACATGATTTCTCCCATGTATTCACGATCTTCTGGAGAGGTGATTGGGCTCTCCGTCAAGAGAAAATAATGATCCTCAGGATCACAACTTAGGTAATTATAGATACACTGTTGCCAAAATTTTTCCATAGTGTCCCAGTTTGTAACCTGCAAGCATACTATTAATTCACAAGCATAGTCTAGGTGATTAGATATTAATTTCAAAGCACGACTTTTTATAGTGATGCCATGGAAGTTTATGCAGAGCATGATGTCCCATGTCTCAATTTGCAGTACTGGGCAAGATGCTCAGCTGAGCCCAAGACAGCATACTAGTTGTGGGCACATGATCAGCACATGTAACAGCACGTGCTGTGCCCAAATGTCATCTCATGTGATAATGAGATTCTTATTTTTTTTTTAAAGTATAAAGAATAAATATGTACCTTACTGTGTTGTATAGGATAACTGAGATTGTAAATTCCACTAGCACGAGACTGTGAGACAGCCTCTTCTCCAATAAAAAAGTCGAGATCAGCCATTATTCCAGAATTGTATTGTGCTATATAATTTCCCATATTGCGACCTTCTGACTGATTCAAGAAAGATTCATTGACAGCAACAACACTAGGAATGACAAAGCTTGGTTCAACATTGCCAGCAAAACCTATTTTGGTGTACCTAATGCAAGAAAATCCATATTGTCAAGATAAAAGCGAAGTAAAATCTATGAAGTTATGCATATGTTAGTGGTGCATGTAAGTCTATTACAATATTCTAAAGAATACATGTATCTAAAAACAAGAAGCCATAAATAGATATCACAAATGACATCTGCATCTGCACCTAGCTTCAAATATAAAACTATTTCAAACAGCTCATATCATAGAATTGAAGAGAAATACAGTAAATTTCAGACCAAAATCAAGAACCATAAGCATAGAAATGACTTAGTACAGGGTTTAGGCTGTGTGCATTAAAGTTTAGATCAGGTGAAGTGTCCACAAAATATTTCATGACATCAACGATTGTCTTGTTCAATGGAAAACGTTAGCACAAGCCAAAATATTTCGTCAGTTGGCCGAAATGATAACTAAAAGTATAAAAGTATAAAATATTATATATAGGACAATCTAGTGTGCAACTCCTGACAATTCAGAATCTAACGATGATAAGAGGTATTTGAGATTGGATTCACGATTAAAATACTTGACAAATTACATACAAGGAACAACCTTGGCACACCCCTAAAAGAAATCACAAAAAACATTATATCAGAAATAAAAAATTCATCCTAAAGATCAAAAATATATACATATTTTTACACTTTGTAAAATATCTGACTTTTCAAAAAAATATTGAACTAATATACAGAACATAAAAGACTGCATTTAAGATAATGATAAAAAAATGATACTTGATTCTCTAAAAAATAAGAATGATATCTTTACAAGAGATAAATACAAAGTACAAAAAATGGTATATATATTTTGGAAACAAGACTTAAAACTTATCTGCTAATAACTTTGAAGATAGAAACAAACCCAAAGATGATCCCAATATTTTTCAAGTCATTATCTGTGTGAACAGCTGGATAAAAGGACAGATAAAGAAAAGCACTTCATTTAACAAGAGTTCACATGGGCCTCCTTTCTCTATAATGGCATCACTATTTTCACAAAATTCTCCATCGTCCCTGTCGATTATCCTATCTTTTCATACTTGTCGTATATGAAAATAAATGGAAAATATTACAACAATGGTGATAGATAACATATGCAAAAATGATAGCAAATGCAATAGTAGCAGTGTCTCCTCTGTTTCAGTCGTAGTCATGGCTTTCTTATCTTCCCTCTCCCTTTTTAATTTGTATGTATTAGCTGAAGTAATCAGCACTCTTACAATGGTAGCCAAATAATAACTTAGATATCATCAATTTTTTTGTTGTGTTTCCTATTAAAGAAGACCTAAAAATGTTCTGTCATAAGCTAGAAACTATTACATAATATACTTCTAGAAGCTTTGTCATTTTTGTTCTTTGTAATTCCTTAGAGAAAATAAATTATACCCAACTGTTGACAATGAAACAGTATTGAATACTGATAAGGGACCATTTGGTCGGCTGGCCATTGGTGCAGCCCGTAGGATCACGAGGAATTATCCGCTTTGGGTGATGGGCATACCCGCACGGTTTTGTCCTTTCGGAGCATGTGAACTCCAAAAGGCGCCTCTGAGGGTAAGGGAGACCTGGCAGACTTATGAGCCCTTGGTTCCCATACTCCTCAACCAATGTGGGACTAAATGGCCTTATCAGTGCTCCCTCCCGTAAGGGAGCCAAGGTGCAAGGCTCGGGAGCGAGTTTGCTCGGCCGAGGTGCAAGGCTTGGGCCCTCCTTCTAGCGCCAATCTAATAAGGGACCATTTGGTCGGCCGGCCATTGGTGCGGCCCATAGGCTCGCGAGGAATTGTCCGCTTTGGGCGATGGGCGTACCCGCACGGTTTTGTCCTTTCAGAGCTTGTGAGCTCTAAAATGCGCCTCTGAGGGTAAGGGAGACCTGGCGGACTTATGAGCCCTTGGTTCCCATACTCCTTAACCAATGTGGTACTAAATTACCTTATTAGTGCTCCCTCTCATAGGGGAGCCAAGGGCTCATAGTCGAGATGCACAGCTCGGGAGCGAGTTTGCTCGGCCAAGGTGCAGGCATCGGGCCCTCCTTCTAGCGCCAATCTGATAAGGGACCATTTGGTCAGCCGGCCATTAGTGCGGCCCGTAGGCTCGCGAGAAATTGTCCGCTTTGGGCGATGGGCATACCCGCACGATTTTGTCCTTTCGGACCATGTAAGCTTGAAAAGACGCCTCTGACGGTAAGGGAGACCCGACGGACTTATGAGCCCTTGGTTCCCATACTCCTCAACCAATGTGGGACTAAATGACCTTATCAGTGCTCCCTCCCGTAAGGGAGCCAAGGGCTCATAAGTCCGCCAAGTCTCCCTTACCCTCAAAGGCGCCTTTTCGAGCTTACATGCCCCGAAAGTACAAAACCGTGCGGGTACGTCGATCGCCCAAAGCGGACAATTACTCGCGAGCCTACGGGCCGCACCAATGGCCGACCGACCAAATGGTCTCTTCTCAGATTGGCGCTAGAAGGAGGGCCCAAGCCCTGCACCTCGACCGAGCAAACTCGCTCCCGAGCCGTACACCTTAGCTATGAGCCCTTGGCTCCCCTACGGGAGGGAACACTGATAAGATCATTTAGTCCCGCATTGGTTGAGGAGTATGGGAACTAAGGGCTCATAAGTCCGTCACGTCTCCCTTACCCTCAAAGGCACCTTTTCAAGCTTACATGCTTCGAAAGTACAAAACCGTGCAGGTATGTCTCTCGCCCAAAGCGGATAATTTCTCGTGAGCCTACGGGCCGCACCAATGGCCGACCAACCAAATGGTCCCTTATCAGATTGGCGCTAGAAGGAATGCCCGATGCCTGCACCTCGGCCGAGCAAACTCGCTCCCGAGCCGTGCACCTCGGCTATGAGCCCTTGGCTCCCCTACGGGAAGGAGCATTGATAAGGCCATTTAGTCCCACATTGGTTGAGGAGTATGGGAACCAAGGGCTCATAAGTCCGTTAGGTCTCCCTCACCCTCAAAGACGCCTTTTAGAGCTCACATGCTCCGAAAGGACAAAACCGTACGCCCATCGCCCAAAGCGGACAATTCCTCGTGAGCCTACAAGCCGCACCAATGGCTGACCGACCAAATGGTCCCTTATCAAATACATATCATATACCATTAATAAGTTGATGTAGCTTGCCATACCAGCCTCGATTTAGTGCAAGTGGAAGATTGTATTCTAAGGCATAAAATTCATATAGAGGTAGATATAATTTTGACTTCTTATATATAAAAAAAGAGACTCAGGTTCACCGATTCTTTTGAGAATATACACATATACACACAACTAAATGCACAAAGCATGTGCTTGATTTCTTGCTAGGATTGCTTAAGTAGTGCAAGACCTAGGCCACAACCGCTCACAAGGGCCAGTCAAGTTGTCAACAACATCATGATCACAGAAATTCTTTCAATTGACAAACCCAATGTTATTGCTTGGACTTGTATAGAAATGACTTGCTCGCATAAACTTTTATATCCTCTAATTTTGTATCGGTCATGCAACTCCACTGTCCAACAAGATCTAGTCATAATCGTTCATTTCATTCCTCCCACTTATAAGGATCATGCAACATTAATTAGTTGGATGCCAGCTCCTACTCACATCTATAATAAAATCAGAAAACATAAACAACCTCTACGGCAGAAATTGGACCCCAAAATGCCTAAGGCTGAATTCTGGTCCCTTGCTGTGGTAAAAAGGCCACTAGGAATATATATTCGTATAATCTAATTACACGATTCTTTGTGGTAATATAAAAAAAATAAACAGAATAAAGAAAACAATAGATATGAGAAAGTTCAACTAGCCAACCCTAGGAATCAGACCTCCTCCCCTTAGAACCACACCAAGAACTAACCCCAGATTACCAGTCCCTAACAAATGGTTTGCTAATAATGTCAAGATTCAAATCGGTCAATCGGGCCCGCGGTTTATGTAGAAGCTAACAATCACCACGATGGTCGTAATGGAAGAATAACAAGGATGTTCCGCTTACAGCTCTAACAAGAGCGAGCATTCGATCAAACAACCTGTTCGAGAAAATGTTTCAAATAGGGGAATTCGCATGCCAAGACAAGATCGAGAAGGGGGAAGTACCCGGTCCCGTTGTCAATGACGACGGCGGGTCGAGAAGCGGCGTCCATTCGAGGGGGACTGCGATGTGGATCCGCCGCCGAGATCCGAGAGGGGCTCGGGGCAACCGCTCATGATAGCCGGCGACCGGCACGGAGCGTGGCGAGTAGGGGAGCGTCGGGGCGGCGGCGGCGGCGGGGTAGGGGTAGGGGGAGATCGACGATCGCCGGGTGATCAATCCTTCCTCTTCCAACCTCCCCGATCGACGGAAGGATGGTTAGGCAAGAACGAGACGGCACGGACTTGGTCTTCGCTTTCGCCCTCCCTCTGCGCCCGCGACGTTATCGATGTTTACCAGTTCTGATCCGCCTTCGCGACTTGCCCTCCTCTTGTATTCTTTAAACGAGTAGCGGGAAATAAAATAAATAAATAAATAAATAAAAATACCACGAGGGTAAAATAGTAATATAAAGCACAGACACATTGTCACCACAGATAAAAAAAAACCACTAATTACATTATTTGAATCATATAAAAAATTAAATTATTTAAATAATCATAATTATTGTGAGAATAATTTTTACATTATATTCATTGCTTCGTCATCATCACAAAATATCTGATTTTTTCTTATTATTCTTTTTTCAATATATTATTTTTTTAATATTAAGTCCGTTATCTAATTAGTTTCTTAATAATTTAAACAATAACTAAGTGAATTCTTTGTACTTAACTATCTTTAGCATCTCGATTTCTATATTTTTATGAAAGTAAAATTCTCATCACATGCTGACTCTATCTCACTTTAGTTTATCACTAATCACATGTAGTATTTTCATCAGTAGAATCAACGATGTGAGGAGAAACGAGATTAAACATTTTATTTTCATCTAATTTTTAAAAATATAAGAATCAAGATACTAAAGGTAACTAACTATAGTAGAAAATAATTATAGGGGATAATATATAATTAGCCCAAGATCGATGGATCGTTATCCAATTTGATTCTAATAACCATAATACTAATATAGAATACAAGAATATATTTTAATGATCTAATATGCACGTTCCCAAGATCAACGTTGAAATCCAAAAGTGCTCAGTGCATGAGGTGGCAGGTGGAAGAGATGGTGGTGGCGTCCTATAGTAATATGTCAACAGGGCCTGTGGATGGTTGCAATTAACGTGGAAATCGAATGTCCAAATTGGGGGCGTCATGACAGGGAATTCCCACCAAGGGATGGAGCATCTTTTGGGGAATACGTTGTATTTGGAAGGTTGTGTGATCGGCACTCGTTTGACCTGATCGATTCTGAATTAAGGATTCGAATCTTTTAACGAAGTTTGCATAATCTCTGAATATAGCTATTTTGATGAGCCAATTACTTGTAAAATTTTCAACAGTAGGAAACTTCTTGGAAGCAAGTCTTTATTGTCATTTAATGACCGGTTCTGATAAGACTAATTTTAATTGTATGATGTTAACGAACCTTAGCCATCATGGAAGTGTCAACACGGTTTAGTCTAATTCTCGATGCTCATGATTGTCGTTACAATAAGGCCTTCGTCGTGTCAGATTTAGCCATAAGGAGGGGAGAGATTTACTGACTTTGACCCCTCTGAAAGTTAAGTTAATATCGAGTGAAGTTTTCGTAGAAGGGTTATCCTCCAACCTGATATTGATCAAGGGGCTTTTATGATTGCACTCGAGGGTCGGATCGTACGTTTTCTTACGATGGCGACCGACTCCTCGGGCGACTGACTTATACGTTTACGTGATCATCGATCGACCTGTATGGGATGACGTCGTGTGGCACCGTTCCAAGCTTTTCGGAGTGACCTTCGATCGTACAATGCTGTCTTATGCGACTTCGAACGACACGAGAAGGAGTCGCCATCGTCCTAAGTATGAGGTGATATATCTGATGCGATGCTCCATCTTAGTCCTGAGGCTCTATGTCCGTGCTAACATGGTTGTTGACCGCGTCCATGAGGACAATACCAGAATATGCCATGAGATTAAATTGTTGAATTATGCATCTATCCTAAATCATGTCGGATCATAATGATAAACCTTGTATATAGTAAGAGGAAAACAACTGTGTGCCACTTTATCATGATCTATTTGCATTTAGTGTCTAACCCTTTAAAATCCCAACACAAATTGATGAACCTGAGTTTATGTTTTCTGAATTTGCTAGACAATTCAATTTAAACTCAATATATCTATCATTTGATTTTTGTTCTCTTTTAATTTTCATCTCATTCATACATGAAAATTCTCTCACCATTTTTTTTCTATTTATATTCAATAATATGATATTCAATCGTCTATTCCGGTCAAATAGACATATTAAGGAATTTAATGGTCTATTTCTAATATAAGCAAACCAAAATATTATATGGACTTTCTTGGCAAGCTCCACATATACCATCTCAAATTATCCACCCTCTAATGTTTAGGGCAAATATAATTTTAGACAAATGTAAATAAATTTTACTCTATTACTTTTTATATAAATTGATAGTGGTAAAAGATTAAAATCTTTGGTATAATTTATTCTTAGTAATTAAAGAATAATGAGAAGATGTAGAGATGAGACAATATTGTTGTGTATTGCAATATATATATATATATATATATAATTACAAGTCAATTGGAATAGGTACATTGTACCCTATGGGCTACTCCATAGAGTAAATCGATTGTCCCTACTATATAGATCGGTCCAATCCCCTTATATAAAATTTATAATATTATTTATAGTATTTTTGACATCTCTACCAAAATATTATAATTAAATTAAATGAACTTAAAGTCCAGTATAAATCAACTCACAAAAAAAAATAGAATTTTAAATATAAATCATATTGGTTAGGAACAAGAACAATCAAATATTAAGATTTTTAATATTTTTAAATATACTTGAAAATAATATAATTGAGAAAATAATATTTTTATAGCACCCTTTAGGTACTATAAAAAAGAGGGAAAAGTATTTTTCGAGAATTATATATATAGATATTTTGTGATAGTTTTCTCTCTCGGAAAATCGCATATATATAATTCCTTTTTTTTGTTTCTATCATACTAAAATTTGCATCTAAAAGTGTCAGCTCACAAGTGAGAAGATAAGATGAGTTCATTGTAGTTTCTCCTTCTCATCACTGCTTAGAGAAAGCAAGTCACAGGAACATTTATCTGGAAGACAACCACAAAGCAGCGTAGTAGTGCGTCTTTTAAGATCGATCTTAAAAGTTGCATTGATTGGTCATGGCCTCGTGCGAAGCAATGTCAAGGAGGCCCCTCGGTTGAAGACAACGTCTGAGGACTGAGCATAGCCAACCCTATGACATCAAGCTAATCTTTAAGCCTTGAGATGGAAATAAAAGGTTGAACAAGATGAACACTCGTGAAGTGGACCGTGTTGGAAGCAGAAGGTTATGGGCATATTATTATATTTGGAGGCATCAAAAGCCCCCCCAGCATCGAGTTTTGCCGGGCGGTGAACGCTCCACCGACAAGTTGGGCACAAGAAATGCCTCTTCCCAGCTCGATTGGCTCAAGGGAAATTTATCTCAAGATGATAAATGATTAATACCACTAAATCCTTGATACAGTCACTGTAGAAGCATCCCAAAGCTTAGATTCTCCATACTTCCTAATACAACATAGAGAGAGATGGCTACCAGCTCTGCGAGGAAGCGCCAGCATATCAAGGATGACTCTTGCAGAGTTAAGCTTCGCCCACCGTCCTCGGTCACGCCTCGTCGCTGTCGCCGGCGCCTCAGTGATCAGGCGGGGCGTAGGTTGAGGCAGTCGTCGAGGACGCCGCGCACCGGTCGACTTCCGCCGGCGCCACCGACGCTCCATCGGCCAAGTTGTTTCCTCTTGCAGTGGCTTCACGCCCGCCGGCGACCGGGACGGGATCGGTGAGCTGCCTCCCGTCTCGCGGGGGAGAAAGGACCACCGGCATGTACTCGTCGTCGTGGCACGCGAACCTGGAGTGCCGGAAGTGCTCCATTAGAGCCTCCAAGCCCTTGCAAGACCACAAGCCCAGACGTCAGAGATTCCCGCAGCATTCACCTAAAACCTAACTAAGAGAGCAACCTGCAACCGAGCGTAGGTGATTTGGCAGATCTTTCGCGAGTTGAACACTTCCCACGGCTGCTGATGGAAGGCCTTGTAGAGTCTGAAGGCCGCCTCCGGCGACGTCAGGTTCACAAACCCGTAGCCGACGTTGCACTTGTTGCTACAGAAACACAACACCGAGATCATCGCCACATAATTTTGTATCGTGTCTTGTCCAAAAGCTGCTTTTAGGGTCCCAATTCATGTAGAAGTGTTGTTTGTGCTCTGATGGGTCATTTCAATCTCACCGCCAAATCAATCAAACGAGAACTATAGTGAGTGAGTTTCGTTCATTACCTACTCTATGCCTGCAAAGCCTTTTGACTTCTGATTAGCGTTTGATGGGTTCTTTCAGCTTCAGCACATTTGTCAGGGTTTTTACTCTGTTCTCCTCATTCCTTGTTTCTTATTATTCTTTTGATTCAAAAGAAACAATCAACTGCTGAAGCAGTTACTGTTTAAACTTACTTGAAATCGATGGGAAGATAGACGAAGTCGTAGGCGGAGATGGGATCATCATCTTCCTCGCCAATCTGCTCGTTGCAGTGCTTGCAGTGGTTGTCCAGCATGTTCAGAAGCAGCTTCCGACTGCACCACCAAGCCATTCATTTGTAAGAGATGAAGCATTACGAGATGAAATAAGGAAAGAGTATGCTAACCTGTACTTGTTGGGGATGTTTCTGATCATCACCGTGGTTCTGGAATCACTACGAGAGGATGGGCGTGATTCTTCCGGCTGCACTTCCTTGAAGAGAAACTTGGAATCGCCTTCTTTCTTCTGATGAGTCTTCCAACTGCTGTTCGTTCTATGATGATGCACGTTCGATGATGGTGGTGGTGATGGGTACTCGTTCTTGCTGCATTCGCTCACCCTTCTGTTCCTTCTTTCCACGATGCCCGCACTGTCGTGAGCATCGCAAGCACTGCTGTTCTTCAGCAACGCCGATGGATTACCAACTTCTCGGAATTCTTTACCAGGAGAGGAAGACGACAGCGGCTTAGGACCGCTCCGAATCCATCGACTGGCCTTTGGGTTACCTCTCAGAAGCCTCGGAGGCAATGGAAAGCTGTTCATAAAGTAAACACTGCACCATGAATTACATGTGTGAGTGACCAAATCGAAAGAGAAAAAGGAAGGAAGGAGATGTCACCTTCTTGTTTGGCTTCCGGTTGCTCCGAATTGGAGCACCAAGCGCCTTCCATGAACCTCTTTGCCGTGGAGCTCGGAGAGGGCGCGAGCGGCGTCTCTTTTGTCGTAGAACTCCACCAGCAAGTGGTGTTGCTTCGATGTCATCACCCTCACTTCCTTCACAGCTCCTACATGCCATTAAGATAAAATCTCTCTCTCTCTAAGCCATGCAAAACCGAGTCATAAAGAAACATGGTACATATAGCAAGAAGTACAGAACGAAACAAAGGATATCTAATGATAGAATACAAGGAAGACAGCACCCAACATATATTACAGAGATCTCTTCAAGATTTGTTTCTTGTTTGATCTTTCTTGGTATCTTTGAACTAAATCGGTGAAGATATAATGGTTAGAAATCATCCATACCGAAGGCTTCAAAGATTTGTCTGAGAGCAGCGCAGGACACGGTCGGGTCCGAATTAAGCACCAAGATGGAACCCTGGTTAGGTTCGTCGAGGCCGGAGGCTGCAAACTGAGCCGAAACCGCCGGCCATCCGGTCAGTCCGCGGCCTCCCACGCCGTCGCTGTACCATCCCCATGGACACGCAAGGTTCCCGGTGATGGTGGCGGGGAAGTGCTGCCGCGTCGCGGGGTGCTCGCGGAACGCCATCACCGCCGCCTGCGCGCTCCTCAGATCGTAGAAGTGGACGGTGACGATTCCCTGCGCTGTCAGCGCCACCGTGTCCACCGCCTGCACACCGCCGAACGGCTCCATCGCCGCCCTCACCTCCGCCTCCCCCACGTGCGGCGGCACCATGTTCAGCACCACCGATCTACTAGCCGCCTCTGGAGGCGCTACAAGTGTCACCGCTACGGCAGTCGGCGGTTGAGGAGGAGGATGACGGTAAGGGAAGTAAAACTGCAGCGGATGGGCAACGACAGCGAACCGGCTGCTCGACGCCGGGTGGAACTCCGCCGCCGCCGGATCGAGAAGAGTTCCCCGGGCTTCCGGCTCCATCTCCCGACCCAACCAAAACGACACAGCTCACACGCCAATACGCCGTGTCTCTCCCCCCACATAAGCTTCTTCCAAATGCGTTATATAGAGTGAACCGGTACAAAAGAAGCGATATATCGGGGGAGGAAAAAGGATGGCAATTACCATAGCAGAAAGCGGCGTTTTAATGCGGTGGCAGTATGGCGGCGCACTCCCCTCTTCAATGGGTGGATAGCGACGCCCGTCCTTTATATTCGCACCCCGACGTCGGTAAGACTGCACGCCCTCCGTGTCACGTCGCAGGCGGAAAAACTCCTGGAAGGGGAGTTATTTATCACTAATGGGCAAAACCGTCTTTTCAATATACAAAATAACCCTTTGGGAAGGGAGATTAACGCAAAAGAAGCGAAAAGACGACAATATTAAATGACTATAGTGCCCCTGCTCTCGGGGTTGCAGCCTCAGGGTTGTCTCTTCGTCTACCTTTCCTCTTTTACCATGGGGAATCCTTCTGGGCCGGCGTCTGTGGCTGTGCCTGCACATTCCTGGAGGATGCAGGAAGCAGAGCGTCAGAGAGAGAGAGAGAGGAGATAATTTGGGAGGTGAGACTGGTCGATTTTGCCTGTGATTGCTCATTTCCAAGAAGGAAAGGAAGAGGGATGATTTGTTGTACGCAGAGCCTTGAACCAATGGACAAACATGGCATTTTGCTTTGCAGGTTGGCATAGAGTGGGAGGCAGCATGAGAGAGAGAAAGATGTTAACATGATCATATTGCTTCACAATGTCAGAGAAATAAATAGCTGGAGTGCAAGATGATGGAGATCAGGGATGTGTGCATGGGATGAGACGAAATGGGGAGTGAGAATGTGTCTATATATATATATATATATATATATATATATATATATATATAATATTTTATAATAATAATATGTTTTATAAATTTTATATATTATAATAATATTTTTAAATATAAAATATATTAAAATATTAAAAATAATAATATTTATTTATTTTATCTAGTTCAATCAAACTAAATAGTTCATAATTGACTCATATAATGAAGATGATGAAATATAAAGATACACGAGAGTGTCTTGTTTGTGACAGAGACAAAGCAACGCTGCCCATGAGCATATTGACACCTATAATGAAAATGATGAGATAAAAAATTATAGAATATATAATTTTTATAGAAAATAAATATATTTTATATGTGTCTTAAAAAGTATCATATATTTTATTTTTTTCTCAAATAGTATTCCTATTTTTTTTTTAAATCATTAATTTTTGATTTTCTATCAATTTTTAACTATTATATTATTTTCATTTGACTCGATTATAATATTTTTCAATAACATTTATAGTATTTTTATTAAGATATTGTAAATGACAACATGTCTCTTTGATTGTCATTACTCATAGATCATTAAAATATCATATTTTTAGGTTTATAATTAGTTTGATTGAAATTAAGAGTCCTTTTTAATCAAAACATTACAATAAACCAAAAATATTATAACAAACCAAAACACTCTAATAGATAGAAAAATTTTCGACGGATCATTTGAATATTTTTTAAATTAAAAATATTATTTGAGAAAAATAAAAGTGGGGTGCTGATTAATTTTCTAGAAAAATGGCTCTCGTGGATCAGCAAAAAGTCGTGAATAAAAAGGTGTGGATGCATTAACATCTTAAAGTCAACGAGATGGATTAAAAGAACAAAAGTAGCAGAAGAGCTGTAGACTTCAGCAAAGTTGTATCAGATGCTAACTGGGAATGGATTAAATCTGAATAATCATATGATTTTATTTCCTTCCTTTTATTATTATTATTTGAATCTATACCATTAGTTCCCTAAATGTGCAATCACATTAAATGTACAAGATTCAAGTGATGCAATAGGATATATTAATTATGGCCAAACTGCAAAATCGAACAGATTAATTTGAACTTCACAGATTGATTTTTCTTAGGATGTTTTAAGAAGATAACAAAGATGGAGAATAGGAGAGAGTAATAAATATAATAAAATTGTATTATTATTGTAAATATCATTTAGAATTCTTTTTTTTCATTTTTTTAAATGGAAATAACTAAAATATCGACTTCCCACATCACACCTCTTTGCTCGCCCAAACATGAGCACATGTATTACTACTACTCGCGCATCGCCATCACTTGTTCCAACTCACAGCTCTTTTTCCTCTCTCTCTCTCTCTCTCTCTGCAGCCCAAAGAGAGAGAAGGGGTGTCTCTTGCTGCTCACTGAGGTGGTGCAGCTGCAGATGCAGGGATTGTGGACCAGCTTGCCATCTCCTCACCGATGCTGCCATGCAGTCTTTCGAAACCCAGGAGATGGCCAGCAGTTGATCCTCCATCCTGCATCTTTGTCTGCTCTTAAAGATTCAAAAGAAATGTCCTCTCTCTCTCTCTCTCACTCATGTATTAGGTAGGAAAAAGAAGTGCAGCTACCGTGGCCTTTGTCCAGGGAGTAGCTGACAGTACTAGCTGGACCCACATTTATCAAAACATTCCATCCATGTCTTTCTACATGTGGTGACTCCATCAAGAAGCATACAGGCACTTCTCTTTCTCTCCCTTCTTATGTACATATGTATATTCTATAGCAATAGCATGTCGGCAGAGCTTTTGTCACTCGAAAGATGAGAGCAAGTCAGTGCTGCTTGTCATGGCATGGGGTGTCCGTTTCTGATATCATAGACTTTGCTTGCCTTTGTTGGGAAGTGCTGTTTGCCACCATCTGTTGCTTGCTTGCTCGCTTGGAATAAGGAGGCTGTGGCGGCCTCACTTGGGTTTGAGGAGTCTGTTGTGATCGGTGCCGGACAACCAGTCGATCAATCACGATGCTGCTGCCAGCGGTGGTGTGATGATGGTCGACAAGTTTCGAGTGGGCCCCCGGCCGAGGCGCTCGCCTGGCCCAATTTGAATCTTAATTGAAATCGACTCAACTCGAGTTGAAACCAAATGTTACAACCGGTTCAACCAAGCCGAATTGAGCTAAACCCAACAACATCCACTCCCCGCCCCTGGCGCCAGCGCGGCGCCCGCAGCAACCCTATTCTCCCGATCGCTCGCTCCTCGTCGCCGTCGCCGATTCCTGCCGGTCCTCCCCTCATCCGACCAGTGGTGGCCGTACATCCTCATCCGTGCTTCTCCCGACTTCGGCATCCGCCTCCTCTTCGATCCAAGGTTAAATCCTCTGCTTCTCCCATCGCCGTTTTGCTTGCCCACATCCTTCTCTTCGGATGCTGTTGCGCTGCGTTTTTAGTTGAATATATCCGATCATTCGGTGGTCTTTTTCTACATCATCGTGTGTTACAAAGTCGGGGTCTTGCAACCGTTTGGCATGTTGTTTGGAATTAGATGTAGATTTGTGATTTGTTAGTGTCGATCTCATCATCGATAAACCGTCTACTTGAATTCTGCTTTCAAACACAAAATCCAACCAAGCGAAGCTTTCGATAGTTAATATTTCAATATTTTGATGTATAAATGGCAAGGGATTGTTTGGCATTTTTCAGTGGCTTGAATATCTGGTTTCTTCGTTGTTGTTAATCTATAGGTTATGTTGGTCAGAACCATCCCTTAGAGCAGAGTGGAATATTGTTTTCTCTTTTCGAGAAAGAAACTAACTTTAGGGATCAATCATCGTTTTTGGGCTTTAGGGCAGTTTATGGTTTGTTTATTATGATGGGAGCGATCATGCAATCATCACCTGATGGTTTTGTCCCAGCAATTAGGTGAAAGGCGAAATGGAATTTACATTAGCAAAATATCACGGCTCTTGATCTTTTTGCCTTTTGCAAAGGGTAAGTGACGAAGGTAGATTTTGATCCCTGGACCTTTACAAAATCTTTACTAACAAAGCTAGCTAACATATTAAAAAATATGTCGGATAAGGGTCTTGTACCCTCAACTTTTTGGTAATTGGGTCTGGTATACCACCACCAGACCATTGTTTTAGGTGGGACTCTTGATGTTGAATAAAACCCTAGCTCAAATCCCCATGTTTTGGCCTCTTCTGACTAGTCATGACCAGCTTGATTGTCATAAACATATACTTTCACAAGTGACTTAATTCATTTTGAGGATCTAACCATAATGGTTCAAGCTGTTAGAAAGGCTAACCATAAAGATCTAGCCATTTTGGGTCTCAGGAATCAATTTGCTTGATCGGTGTTGCCGGTATGGGTGATGAATACAGAAACTTTAAGAGAATTGCCATCAGACTGTACACTTGGGTTTCAAACATTTTATGATAGTGTTCCATTTACTGTTTGAAGCCGTCATGCATATATATTGATTACTATGTTTATCTAAAGGTATCCCTTTGCTCCAAAACCTTGATTGGTATATTTGAAGAGCAGAAAGGTCACCTGACATTCAGGTACTTGACCCCCACTATCTCCAACTACTGTTGATTATGATGTGTCAATTGCGTTAATATTTCCTTGGCAGTTCTTTTCCCTCTAATCGTTTCAGGATAACTTGTTCAATAAGGTTGAATTTCTTTTAAGCAAAATGAGCTTCTGACAAGTATGATTTAATGCCTTTGAGCCTTTAAGGAGTTGCAATTAATTTTTGAAATTTGTTATCGTTCAGAATGAATCTACTGCATTTTGTGAGAATACATTCATAACCTCATATCTCCTCTGCTTGTGTTGTAGGCATTTTTCCATTTATAACATGTTAACCAATCAGAATTCTAATAGAAAAGTAGTAACTAACAAAAGAAAGGTTCTTACGAATTAAATACTTCTGTAAATACTAATCATAACAAATAGCTGTTTTAAGGTGTTTCTTGATTGGTGATATATTTCAGTTCTGTTCTATGTGGTTCTTTTCTTTCTCAAGGACTTGGGACCATGGCATGGCTTCTTGTTCCTTCGTCCATCCTTTGTTGACATTATGTATATCATCTCTACAGAGAAATGTGAGCAACACATGTAAACAAAACTATATCCAAATGATTTGTTTTCTTTTGATTGTAACAAATGAAAATGAGAAATTCATGGGCGATCAGTACCCCAAAGCAGACAGATTCATTTAATTATCAACTAATATGTGTTTCGACTTGCACATTATGTCATGATTGTCAACCCTAAATCAAGTCATTTAATGTCATCACCAACATAACTTGTGAATATCATGTGTTTTTATGAGAAATCATATCTCATTAGGAATTTAAACATCTCCCTTCTGCATAGGTTCTATTACTGAATAATTTTTCAACTATTAATCATAGCCAATTACAATACATGTCTTTCATTAAACACATGCATTAGTAAAAATCAATGATCGTTGTTTCGCTCGGACCGGTACGAAACGGGTGGCACATTCTGGTCCGAGCGCTAATCGATACGCGGACCCACCCCGGTCTGCCATATAAAGGGAAGTGGGAAACCTTAAATCCCACTTCCGCCCCACCTTCGCTTCCCACGAGATCGACGCTGCAACTGTGACTTCTCATCGCTACGACCTCTGCTTGCCCCAATAGATGCTGCACTCTGCCACACAACCAATTCTAGGATTGATGCTTCTCACAAAATCAATTCTAGGATTGATCGTTGCACATCGCGCTAATCACTTCTCATGTATGTCTCTTCTTCTCTTCCTCCTTCCTCCTCAGTTGCTTCCTTTTCTTCCTCCTCCCTCCATTGTCCCTTCCTCTTCTCCCTCTTTTTCTTCCTCGTTGAAACATCGGTACATACCACAATATACCTTGTGTCGATACACCGGTACAAACTAATACGTACTAGCCCAACAAATCTCCAAGACGGGTCCGGTACCAGAAATGGTGAACCCTCGTCAATGATCGTCGTTTCGCCTAGACCGATATAAAATGGGTGGCACATATTGGTCCGAGTGCTGACTGATACGCAGACCCACTTTGGTCCAGTCCAAAAGTGGGAAACCCTAAATCTGACTTTTGCACCGCCTTCGCCTCTTAGGCGATCCATGCTGCAATCACGACTTATCACTGCTATGACCTCTGCTTGCCGCGATGGACGTTGCACACTATCATGCGATCGACACTTCTCACGTAGGTTACCGACAACCTTCGCTTGTTGCGACTGATGTTGCACATCGCCACACACGATATTTGCCCTAATCACTTCTCAGGTATGCCTCTTCTCTTCTTCCTCCTTTGTCGCTTCCTCTTCTTCCCTCTTCCTTCCTCCTTTCTCCACCGTCCCTTCCTCTTCTCCCTCTTTTTCTTTCTCTTCGAAGCATCGGTACTTACCAGTGTTCCGTATGTTAGTACATCCGTACAGACTTGTATGTATTAGCCTGACAAATCTCTAAGATGGGTTTGATACCCAAAATAGCGAACCCTGGTCAATGATCGTTGTTTCACCCGGATCGGTACAAAATGGGCGGCATATACCAGTTTGAGCACTGACCGATATACGGATCCACCCTGGTCTGGTTCACGATATAAAAGGAAAGTGGGAAACCCTAAATTCCACTTTCGTACCACCTCCGCTTCTCACACGATCGATGCTGCAACTATGAGTTCTCACCGCTACGAACTCTGCTTGCCATGATAGGTGCTACACACCACCATGCGACCAATGCTGCGATCGACGCTTCTCACACAGATGGCTATTGGTGACCTCCGCTTGTCGCAACTTCGTTGCACACCGCCATGCAAGATATTTGCCCTAATCACTTCTCAATTACTTCTCAAGTATGTCTCTTCTCCTCTTCATCCTTCCTTCTTCCTCCTCCTACGCATCTTCCTCTTCTTTCGTCTTTCCTCTTCTCCCTCTCTTTTTTCCTCTCTAAAACACCGGTACTTACTAGTGTACTGTGTGTCAGTATGCTAGTACATATTGGTATGTACCGGCCCAACAAATCTCCAAGATGGGTCCGATACCTGAAATGGCGAACCCTCGTAAAAATGTTCAGGCTTAACATCAACAATTCACTTGAATGGTTAAGCTGCTGAAATAACAACATATGAATGCTTTTGTAATCTCTGCACGAAGTTGGTTGGTAGATTATACATGCATGATTTTGAGAAGGCATCTTGAATACTACTTGCTGCCTTGACAATATTTCTTTCTGATGTTACACTTTGTGACATCAAGTTAAAAAGATCTGTTCATATATACACATACTGCCATCTTATTTTTCCAATTTGTATGCTCAAAATATTCTCATTTTTCCATATGAGTATGTATGGTGTTGGATGGTCTAGATTTGTTTGTAACGAATTGCATCCATAATCTTTTTGAGGGGCATAATGAGAAAACGACAATGTATCCACTTGGCAACCAACAAGAACTGATTTGGAATATGTGGTATGATTACAACTTATCATTTCTATATATGTGGTTTGTATATTGAGATTGCATGGAGACAATGTGAGATTCAACCATAGCCTGCAGTATTCATTCTTCTGTTCTATTATCAGCTTTATAAATCCCATATTTATCTAGTGCCTCTTCTATTTCAATCCTCAACTACTTCTCATCTTCCCAACATGTTCCACCTGACCATAGTGGACAATTAATGTTGCCGGCCTCTATCTCCCCAATCAAGAATCAGACCAGTTCATACTCTTACTTCTTTGGACTTTCTTTGTCTCAGTTGGACTGCAACAGGCAGTCACATTTGCCACCGGCAGCCTCTTCTTCATTCATATTGCCAAGAGAGGCCACCATCCCCAATCATGGACCATATTCGTTAAGTCTGATATCTTGGTCCTTAAATTGGTTGCAATTGGAAGAAGACAGATAGGATAAGTATGAGATTACCTTTTTACTTTCCATGAATGATCAATCACTCGAGTGAATAAATTGGTTACTGCGAGTTAAGTCTCATCCATTGTTATCTTGATAATTGCGGAGAAAATGAGGTTACCGCATGAACAATGTGCGAGTAGATGTACCATGGCAAATGCCAAATGATTCCAGCTTTATGTATTTTCACCTTATATAACCTGCGATGCATTTTCAGGAACAATGGCCAGCAAAACTAGCAGTGACAGTCGGGAGCCGATGAATGAGCAAATAATTTTAAACATGTATGGAAACATGCGCTCAGAAATTAACCAGATCTACTCAAAGATCACTGAGTTAGAGATGGAAGTCAGTGAGCACTCTCTTGTAATCAGTGCCATACAACCACTTGATCCATCACGTCGCTGCTACCGAATGGTCAGTGGTGTGCTGGTCGAGAGGACGATCAAGGACGTCCTGCCTGCTGTGCAGCGCAACAAGGAAGGTCTCGAGGAGGTCATTGCTCGCCTCAATGAGGCATTGGAGAGGAAGAAGAAGGAGATTTCAGAGTTTGAATTGAAGTATAAGATCAAGATAAAGAAAGCCGACAGTGAGACCAAAGAGGACACCAACCAAAAAGAAGGTTCTGCGCAGGGGGTTCTTGTAGGCCCTGCAAGTTAATAAAAGTTGCTAGGAAATGGTGTTTTCCTTGGCTTTTTAAATCTGGTTTATATTTTTCTAGACAGAAAACATGATCTTATGAAGTTTCGTGTTGCATGCATGTCCTGATGAGCTGTAGTAGAATTTGATGGAACGAACCACTGAAATCCGATGATGGTATTGTAGTTATTCACGAGTTGTTCTTTGCTTGTGTGCAAGTAAAGCCATTAATCCATGCATTGATCTGATGTCTCGTCTTGGTTCTTGGCTGTTTGTACTTTCTATCAGCTAAAATTCGAGGAGGATTTGGCTTGTTCAAGGTTCTGTTGGAACTCCTTTTCGAGGAGTTCATATTTAGGTTAGGTGGCTTGCTCACATGACCTCTAATGCTTTGGTTTAGCGTGTGCGATTGGGTAGATTCGTCATGGTATCCAAACCAAACCAACTGTTGAGAAACACGTAATTATTCACAAGCAATTTCGAGGCTTCTAATAATCATAACAAGAAAATACAAAAGAAGTAAGAAAAAATCAGGAGATCTTTTGATTAGATAGACAACAATTTAATTGCCAAGTCGAAAAAGGTTACGAGTGACACCCCACCAAGAGCGCTAAAAAAAAAAAAATCATTTAAAGTTGAAATGCAGTTGATAATTCCATTTGGCACCTGTTACGTTCCCCCAATACAGTCCACATTAGCAAATCTTGAGATGTATCAATTGAATGATAACTGTTGCATTGAATCAGTTGACATCTAAATGGCTACAACATATTACACAATGAATCCATCAAAATCTTCTAGTACAAGCACCCATTAACCACATGAACATTTATGAATCCAGGCTAACTATGATAACAATTAACTTTTAAAAGAAAAAAATCTATTAGAACCAAGTCCGGCAATGCAAACAAAACACCAACGGCCTTGGCGGAGGAGGAGGACGAGCATATGTGCAATTGTACAACTGACAGATCTCCAAGCATACATAATCCAGATGCATTCATTAAGCCCGGAGGACATTGTTTTCAGATATGGCTGGCACCTCAATAGAGCTTTATCCTTGTATGGATTTCCCTACGACAGATAGGGCATGTCTGAAGACTAGGACCACAGTCAGAACATGTCTGCATGACGAGAAAGCAATCGCCCACACACACAAAAAAAAGGGAACAAATTAGTCAAAAGAGAAGTTGAGCTTGTAATTTGCTCGAGATGCTTGGATGTACAATAGATGTCTGTAGTGAGAAGATAAAAAGCAGGGTTAGAAATGGTTACCAGGTGCCCGCAGCCAAAAGCCATATCTCTCGTATTGGTGAGACAAATAGGGCAAACCTGCCAAAAACACAAGATCATGACTGACAGTGCTTAAGAGAATGTAACTGGAGCTAGCTGTGAAATTTTGACAATGTAGAAGACTTTGATCATATACCAGATAATGAGATGTGATTTAATAACACATGGAAGATCAATGGACTAAGGAGGGAACAAAACTGAAAAGTTCTTCATATAGTTTTACCTGATCTTCAAATGAAGAACTTGGTGCAGAAGGATGTTCGCTAGATGCTGTTTCATAACCAGGGTAAGGTGGTGCACTCTGCTGGAAAGTTGTTGACTTGTAATTAGTATATCCAACAGAAGGAGCATGATGATTTCCAGTAGGTGGAGGGAGAGCGATCGTTTGTGGAGACTTTCCAGATCGGCGACTGCATGATCATGGGAGGAATCAGAACGTACCAAAAAAAGAAGATATCATTGTGGCTGAAAAAAATCAGAAGTAATAGAAAGATTAAGATGGTCAGCAACCATACCCCAAAATCCCCATTTCTATTGTGGCTTTATATTGTGAAGGTATTTCCATCAATGCTTCAAGAGCAAATAGTGCCTCTTTTCTTGTCTGCGGTATATTCTTTGACATAATCTCGGTAAAATTTACAAACTGTAGGCCAATGCAGATTCACAAAATTAAGAGCTGCATCACACAAAGGTAGGAGCTGCTTCAAAAATTTGAATCCAAATTTACCAAACCTGGAAATTATCGAAGGAACGGGCAGGAATGTTATCATCAAATTCTTTCATCATGTCCCAAGGGCCATCTCCAACTCCAACTAAAATTATTGACAATGGGAATTCGCTGCAACAGAAGAAGTAAGAAAATGCCAGTTTTTCAGTTTGAAAAGAAGCCAATATGTAATGATAATTTTCAAGACAAACATTTAACAATCATTTTAATGCCACATATAAAAAGTAATACAACTTACCTAGCTTTAACAATAGCATCAACAGTCTTCTGTTCTTGGGAGCTTAAATGACCAAATTGAGTATCCACACTCCTTGTAACCTGTACAACCCAATATTTTTAGGATAAGCTGATCATTTTGACATAACCCCATAAATTGTTCCAAACATGAAAGGTCATTCCATTACTGCTAAGGAAATATCATTGAATTACTCCAGCGGCAAGTCAAATCGTGTTCTCAAATTCTGTCCAGGGATATAACAATGGGAAGTTGCTTATTCAAAGACTTGCACAGAATCAATGAGGGTTTAACCATGCCTGATGTGGATTATGACAGAACTAAGTAAAGGCCGGTCTATTGTTTTGCTACCTAGCAATGTGGTAAAATAAAGGTGAGTTGAGGTTTATAGTAGAAAATTTTTTACGTCTTTGTTAACACATGGAACCCAACATATTAGCATCCAGTTCTAATAAGCTTTCCTGCACGCTTATTTCTTGAACTTAAATAGATGATGCAGCAGAGATGATGCAGCAGAAATTTTAACAAATGATGAAGACATTTCTATTTCTCAAAAATTTTATTTCTACTTCTTGAAAGTCAAGGGAATACATGTTCGATACATCTTTGTTATAATACTATCCAAGTTCATTGAGATCATTAATCAGTTCCCATGCATGTATGCCTAACACTGACAAGCAAGAATCGAGCCTTGAGATCGTTGCAAGTTCTCCAGGATCCTTATTTTACTGCATAGCACTCCTTTGTTCTGCTGCTAAAAGACTTAATTCTATTGACTATGGAACCATGATCAAGAAATCTCAAAAGGAATGAATACCCATATTTGGTGTCTATTGTCAAGCAAACATCATCTCTGTACACAGACATGCACATGTACATGTGTTGTGTGTTATGTATGTACGAATGCATACTGGAACGTCTATCAGCAGGAGATATAGACATTAATATAGTCCAAGAATAATTCCTGTCATTCCAAAGCTAGTCCTCATTTTTCTGCTGCCTTCATGATAAATATATAAGTCAACAAACTTCCGTCAAGAACAATGACTATGGTTAATCATCAACAATTGGTTCCTGCTATTAATGTCCTTTACAAGGGTCTGCTAAAATATTTAATAACATCATAACTTATCTAATTGTTTTACATCATGAAATATAGGCTGTCCTAAAATCAAGGGAAATATACCTGCCCATCAGCAATTATCAGTAAAACATGGTACTGTCCACCACTCTGTTCCACAATGGTCATAGCCATCTCAATAATTGGTGCAAAAGAGGTTGGACCTGGAGGTAGTAAAAAAAAAAAAGGATCCACTAAATAAGTGAAAATATTAATCACTGATTAAGCCAAACAGAAAAGCAACAGAATTACAAATACCAGCCAATCGCAAATGGGGAAGAAGCTCTCTGTATTGCACCAGAGTGTCTTGAAACCCGTTACATGGTCTCCCATCCGGACAAAAACTAAAGACGTCTCGGTCATGTGTGGATGCTGACAAAAGAAAAATATTTAACACCTTAAAGAACACAAAACAACCCATGGTATGTCTATGGAAATACCTAATGGCAAATAATATTTACCATCTCCAAACCCAAAACAAGGGATCAAATTGTCTTCATCAAATGCTGATAATGTTCGTCCGATGATGGAAATCGCTTGTTCATAAGGATTTGGTGTATCGCCGATATGATGCAAGCTGCGACCTCCAAATGAAAATTTACCTGGCCGCCATATACACTTTTAATTAAGTTTCACACCTAAATAAGTGATGAACTCACACGTCCATAATCAGCATGATACACTAACCTGTCCACTCATTGCTCTTTGTCAAATCAATACCGACAATTAGATTTGAAGACTCGAGGCCAGCCTGTGCAAGAGCTTCAGTGACCTGCACAAAGAACATTTTATTCCAAATAAAAAATCAAGGGAAGAGATTATCCACACACCAGTATTCAACAACATACAGTAAGCAGTCTGCAACCACCATCAAACATCATAGTGCAACACTTGAATTTAAGCTACCTCTTATAGTGAAAGTCCCATTTGGGTTCATTTAGCTTTATTTTCTATGTTAGAAAACATACAAATGAGGTGATTTAATCGAAATGGACATGGCTCATCGCCAAGGGTCAACTAGGCTATAGGGCAAATATTTGACTCCTTAAGTACTTTAATTCACCACCTTTTCTTTTCAAGCTAATTGTTATGCCTACTAAGAAAAAAGGATCCAACTTGGAGGTAAATTCAAGCCCTAACATGTGCACGATTTGCATGCATAGCGCACCTCCTTGTGTGCTTTATATATCTTGGGTAGTGTTTTCTAAACCCCTTGCGGACTATGGTGGCCTTTCATGGACAAGGGTTTATAAAATAGTATTAATGACCTGCGCACCTAATATTTATTGAAAAAAAGACATTAGATATAGATAACTCCAACAAACAAGGTAAAAAATTTGGTCAACTGATCGCTGGTCACAATGGCTGTCCCTTAAGCGGAAGTGCACGACCAGAGGACATGCCATGATCACCTATCTTTTTCTTGAGACCAACCTAAAGAAAGGAAGGTATCACCAAGCTTTCATTGCGCCCGGTGGAGCACCTGTCATCGTGACAGTCCAAGGAGGAAAAAGAAAACTATGAGAAGCACAATTTCATGAACCCTAGAAAATACCTGTTCCAAAGTATGGTAATTGTCGCTTATCCTCGAATACCTCCTATCAATCGTCGGCCTCGGCCGCGAACCAGGCGGCGGAGACGATTCAGAAGGAGGATCATACGTCTGAGGCGGTGGAGGGTAACTCCGGTACTCTGGCACCTCGCGGGAGTAGCCACGTCGATCCCAGTCCTGGAACGATCCCCTCTCCCGCTCTTCCGAGTCTCTCGAGCTTCCAGCCCCCATCGGAACTCTCGAGAAAAGAAAGGTCCACGTAGGCCTTCGGAATCCACCAGAGACGATTAAGACCGAGAACAGGGGCGGATCTTGCAGATTAAGAAGGGTCAGATCCGGCGGGAAGGTTCGGAGTACGGAGGATCACGGTGGCGGGAGAAGACCAAGTAGGAGACGCAAAGGGAGCCGTCGCGTGTTAACGATGCGGACGCGAGAGAGGTCGCGCTTGGACTACAAGGAACGCGCTCGCCCGTGCGTGTGGTGCAGATGATGAATTGGGTCACGAGGAGGAAGAGGCAGAAGAGGGAGAAGGGAGATTGAGGCGGGGAATTAGGCGATTGCTAATCTGGCCGCGGCCCCCCCGTGAGAGATAGAGAGAGGCGGTTGGGGAAAACGACGCAGACACTGACGTGGCGTGTTCGTCTCTCCAATCTGTCATGGCGTCGCTTATTTTTTTGCTTCCGGAAAATAATATTAAAATAATAAAAATGGGGTTTAGGTGAAATATTAATTTTTAACTCTCTCTCACACATCCCTATTTTGATTTTTTTTTTTTGCAAAAAAGAATAGTTACTATTTTGAGATGGAGAAAAATACCATCAACTATTAATTTTTTTTCTCATTTCCCTCCCTTTCGAGTCAAATCCGGATCCCAAATTAATAACAGTCAACAAAATTAAATAACATTAAATATATTTTTAAATATTAGAAACATGACTTTGCGTCGGCTAGTCAAAAATTAATAATATTAATATTATATCAATAAATATATAAAATATAAATAACATTAAATATATTTTTAAATATTAGAAACATGACTTTGCGTTGACTAGTCAAAAATTAATAATATTAATATTTATTTTACTATATTAATAAATATATAAAATAGTAATAAAACTAAAACTAAAGTATTATAAAAATAAAATAAATAAAATAAAATTATTGTATATTGAGAGAAAACATAATATGGTGATATTATTTGTTTATTTTAGATGAATAACAATAAAGTCATTAAATAAATCAATAAATGTTAAATATTAATTATAAAAAATTTAAAATTTTAAAGATCTTATAAATAATTATAAAATTTAAATGATCATTTTTTATATTTTTTATAGTGCTCGAGTCTATCACATTGAACTATAACTAACATGACGATAGAAACATAAATAATAAATAATATATATATGTTACCTCGATATGATTTATGATATCTATACTTCATAAATATGATAAATGATAACTAATGATATTTTCTCTTCTTCTTTGCCCATTCTCTAAGTTTTCCTCCTGGAGGCAAAAAAAAAAAAAAAACAGAAGATTAAGGTATGAAAAGTATATTTCTTTTCTTAATATACTTAGGGTTTTAGTTTTACATATTATAGGTAGACTTTCAACTATTTTTGAGTCATGTGGACTTTGAATTTAGATATTTTTTGAATAATTCTTTTATGGTTCTAAGACCTTTATATGACCTTAATGTCAGATCATGGAGTTGTGATTATCCCGATCTAAGCTACTTAGAATCTCTCTTTTTTTTTTAAGGGATTGCATTTAAATTAAACTAGCCACCTTAGGGATATGATTCGGTTCTAATCTTTTGTTATATTTTAAAATATTTTCTTAAGATTATGTGAGATTTAGAATTGAGTAAATATCATCTCTGTATACTAAGATATGAGATTTATAAATTCAGATAGTCTCAACCCAATTTTAGCATAACAAAATAGGTATTGATAATTGAATTAAGAGAATAATTTAGCCTCCAAATGATTTTATTTTAAGCTAAAATTTGATATATATTTAGTTTATATATCACCTAATTTTTTTATAAAATTTTATGATAATTTAAGATCATTTGGTTAGTTAGAATATTGAAGTAAAGTTTGACAGCAGAATGGTGCGATGGTTTGATTGATACTAATCAATTCATTTGATTTTTATTAAAAAAAATAATAGTAAAATTTAGATAAAATTTAAATTTAAGTATAGTTTATTTAAGAAAAAAATTATCAAAATTTTCTATGAATTATTGTTATGAATTATTATAAATTGATAATTCAAGAGATATAATTTTTAATTAAGTTATCTCATGATCTTATGCTCCCAATTTGATAGGTGTATCCCTCCCTAACACACTCAATCATTAAGGAACATGATTTTTTTTATATCATCATTTTTTAGTTTAATTAGGTAAGTATAAATTTAATTTATTGTAGAATAGTGATCATATAAATTATCATGTGTATAATATATTTTAGAAAGT
This sequence comes from Musa acuminata AAA Group, assembly GCF_036884655.1. Taxonomy (NCBI): domain Eukaryota; kingdom Viridiplantae; phylum Streptophyta; class Magnoliopsida; order Zingiberales; family Musaceae; genus Musa; species Musa acuminata. The sequence continues at coordinate 1,264,208 of NC_088334.1, forward strand.
ATGTTTTGACTAATATAATTATCATGAGCTAAATGTGAATACAAGTATTTTGTAAGTATAAAAATATATAAATTATGATAAAAATATCTTGTATGCATGTATATATGAGAACATGCAGTGTTTTCTGTAATGTATGAGTGTATAAATATGTTATAATGTACGATGCATGCATATACAATTGCGTGCATTGTAGGAATGCATATATGTATTATGATATATGGTATGAGAGTGCGTGCATATATTATGCTGTGTGGTGTGAGAGTGCATATATATATATATATATATATTATAATGTATAGTGTGAGAGTGCATATATATGTTATGATATGTTATATTTCCTATATATGCATATAAACATTTTGAATTATTACGATGTAGAATTTTACCCTTGTTTTTTGCGTATGCTACGTGGTAGTGTTATGCTTATTGAAGAAGTCATAGGCTGAGGGGTTTACTATTAAATGTTTTATGCCCATGCTCACTTGAATAAAATTATAATGGCTTATACTTACTAAGTAATTACTCACTATAGACTCTATTTTGCAGGTAAAGATATTAGCACCCCAACTAAGTGATTGGGTAGAGAAGTGGACATGTGCAAAGCTATGCTAATGTAGATATGAACGATGACATGTGAGTATTTTATATATATAATTTTTAAATTTGTTATACATGTATTTTTTCTTTTGGTTAGAGGTTATAGTTATATATATATATATATATATATATATATATATATATATATATATATATATATATATATATATATATATATGTCAAAATCACTATGTATAGGAGAAACCTTATCATTTAGTACGAGAGTGATGGGAACGAGGACAACACTAGAGAGAAGGAAGTTGTCATTCTCATAAGAGGATATGACTATTTGGTTGAAGATAAAGGTGATGGTTTATTGCCTGTTCCCTCCCCTACTCTTAATTGGTGTGCCAGATTAAGAGAAGTATAGCTCCAAACACCAAGACTAGCAATGATGATTGTGAATGCGCAAGAGGCTCCGGGAGGGAAAGAGGGCACGGATGAAGGTCCCTTGATGTGGGGGAAAGGGTGAAGGTATTAGGGTTCGTGAGGGGTTGTGGATAGATGATAGACTCGTCCAACATAGGAGGGTGAGGTGTGGCGTAGAAGCAACGACCAACAACATAAAGGTTAGGGGTAATCTAATAAAAGATACTCTACAGTGAAAATAGAAACTTAGTTTTTTTTTTTTTGAGAAAATTTCCCTTTTAATTTTACCAAATTTAAGATGAATTTATCACAGCTTTGGTAAAAATACCTGAGAAAGTTTTCTAAATTTTATAGGATATAAAACAAAAGGTGGAGTCCTAATTTATACTTTTTTAATGAGAATAACTATTTTTGGGACCATTTTGAAAAATAGTATAACATCATTAAAAAATAACATTACTGGCACAGTAAAATTTTTTATTTTTCAGAAAACCCTATAAATGAATCATAAAGTCCTAAATGATTATTTTTCTATTTTAACACTTTATTATTTAATTTAAATAATATTATATCATGTTTTAATTTTATTCAATTTAAGATCAATGTACAACCTTTGGACAAAACAATACTTGAATATTATTATAGAAGGTTTTGTTAAAGTATGAGACAGAATTTAAGTATTCTTCATTAGATTTAGAAAATTACTATTTACATTACCCACTCAATGTAATCGATTCCAGAGAGTTAAAACATTCTGCGTTGTTGTTATTAAATTCATGCTCGCATCGACGTCTTAAAATAGTAGATGCTTATTTCTAGAAACCTTTATTATTGGGTGCATTTTCAAGATTGAGAATGAGATGGTCAACGGTAAAAGACATCACTTAGTTTTACAGACATAAATCATAGAATTTCAAATATGAGGTCACAAGTCAACGAGTTCGATGACACCCCAAAGATTTCAAAATTGGCACGGTTGTTTTGTGGTTTTACGGGGTCGACCACGTTGACTCCGTGAGCTTCAAGAAATAATGAGCACTTCGCCCATTTGTGGGTTGACCGAGTATAGCCGACGAGTATGTGGCGGTCAACGTACACGCACCTCAGGTGAGATTTGGTCAAAACCAGATGGCCACCGATATGGAGAAAGAAGCAAAAGCTGGTTTGAAGGGAAACCTCGTTCACATGCGCCGCTTGTTTCATGGAGGATGAGATGATGCATTCTTGAATGGTTTCCGACGATGAATCAATAATATCATGAAAATACTAACTTTGAGGTGGTCAACAGAGAGGGTTGCTTCTCTGTACATGGCTTCTCACTCTGGATGAAACATGCATTGCATTAACATCAGATAGAAGTAGAAAAGCAACACACGCCATGCCCAATGATTTAGTATCTCAACAAGTGATTCCTGGAAGCCAAGATGTGATTCTGTTTCATGTTACATTGTTTGCTCCACCAAAGAGACAGTCGATCAACACCATGATAAAAAGGGATGCAAGGAAATGTCACCAAAAAGAAGCCTTTTCCTTCTGTGGAAGAAAGCAAAAAGTATCAACAGATAGATAAGCATATTGGAGAAAGCTTCCACCACTAAAGCCCCTCTACCTTTTCTCTTTTATGAGAAATTTTGAGTCTATTGTCTGTCCCATCATTGATGATTGGCACAACAATTACATCGATGAGTCGGGATCACGATATTTTTAGTAGTACTTGTTCTACCTCATATATGCTAGCATCCTCAAGGCATTGCCTCTACAAAAGGAGCCTGGATTCAACTAGAGTATGCATGGCATACAAATCAAAAAACAGTTCTTACACATCACAAACTGATGACCTACTATAATGAATGATTTGTTTCTTTCCCAGTGGAGCATTTAGTTGTTTCATTCCTCCAAAATAATGAGGGGGAGTGGGGGGAGCTTTGAGTTGCATGCCTCACTGACCAGGCCTAGCTCTTTTCTGATTGAGCTTCCTTTTGGTATCTCTCTCAGGTGATGCCTCCATGGACTTGGAGAAGGAGAGGGAGAGGTCATCATACAGGCCGACGACCCGTTGGATGTTGTTGTTGAGCTCTCTGATGAGCCCGACGTTGCGGCTCAGGTTTTCGGGGATCTTTGACTCGTGGTTCTGATTGATCTCATTGATCAGTAGCCTGTTCTGGTCTAGGATGCTCTGGACCTGGAGGAAGCTCTTCTGCAAGGACTGGAGCACCTTGTTATCCACTTGGGTGGCTCCATCTCCGATCCCTGGGAGTCTCTCCTCCTCCATCAGCCTTCCTCTCTTCCTTCTCAATGTGGATTCAAGTTATTCCTGCAAAGGCTCAACAATCGAAAGCTAAAGATGAGTAAGTGTTTGCCAGCAAGTTCAGCTAGAACAAACTACAAACACCTTGGCTTCGTATCATACAGTACGAACAACAATAGAGGAAATCCCAGAGAGAGAGAGAGAGAGAGAGAGAGAGAGAGATATGTGGTGGAAATACAGAAGACAAGCAAAGAGTCCTGAGAGAGAATGGAATCCATGGACAGGCCTTGAGAGGCATGACAGACAGGGTCTGACAAAGGACGAAATTGTGGCCTCAGACAGAGAAATGGCTTTTGTTCTTTTATATCAGAGCATGGAGAACATGAATCAATAGATTATATAGTCGACTCCGCGTCTTTTCATGTTGATCAAAAACATCAAGAATCTCACATTGAATCGAGATCAGTGAAGGAGATGAAAGATAATACAAGAAAATAGCCAACTGCTGCAAGAAGAACAAAATCATTGGTAGCCTAAATCTAAATAAACACAGCCTACAAAACAAATAGAGGATGGCAAAATAAAAAGCAGTGTCTTCTTCTTTTCTCTTTTGTGAGGGAAATTGGCTTATATCATCCCATAATATATCAAAGACTGCGCTCTGACCCAAAATTCTCGACAATCTTCAGAGAAGAAAATAAAATTTGAAAGAAGGGGTATGAAACATTAGGGTTTTGAATAACCTAACAAAGAATTATAGGTCGATTTCTAAGAATCTTCGACGGAGACAACCCTAAGAACAGCGGGAAAGGCAACAAAGATCACATTTTGCTCCAACATTCTCGAAAGAAATCTAGAGACGGATTCCACAAGCACCACATTGACCATGAAAAAATCGACAAGAACAGATCTCGACCTGCCTCCGTTTTGATGCTTGCAGCATACCTCGAGACCTGAGAGCGACGCAAAAGATCGGATCCGATGTCGAGTAAGAGAGGAAGCCAAATAAGAAAAGAAAGGATCAGAAACGTAGAGATCTTGCATACCAACCCTAAGAACAGAAGGAAAAGGCAAGCAAGATCACATTTTGATCAAACATTCTTATAAGTCTTGCCATATAAATAGAGAAAGGAAGTCTAGAGATGGATTCAACAAGCACCGCATTGACCACGAGAACATCCACAAGAACCGATCTCGACGTGCCCTGCCCCCATTCTCAATGCTCGCATACCTTGAGACCCGGAATGATCCTTCCGGAGGAGAGAGCGAGGCAAAAGATGTGCGATCGATCTAATGCCAACCTGATCCTATTTTTTGGGTACGGATCTAAGAACGATCGTCCACATATTGTGGGCCGGATCTAAATCCCGCAAGACCTCCGTCGCTTCATGTCGTAAGTTAAATCGGCGACTGCTAGCGCTGCGCTACGACAAACGACGAGAGGGTATGGCTACGTATCTAACCCTATGCAAATTTTAAATGACATGTCTACCCTTTAAAATTTCAATCGTAGCTAATTGTAGTTTATAATACTTTTATCTTAATTAATTTGAGTTTAAAAGATACATAAAATATAAAATACCTAAAATATGTTTGCTCATTTAAATCATTATTGGATCGATCAATAATGATTGGTGAAAAACAATATAAATAATTATAAGAAAGTTAGTTGACAGTACAGTTACGATTTCCTTTTGGATGAATCTGTAGACATTTCATGCTTTTGCAGATATTGATTCATGGCAATGGTATGACTCAACAATATATGGTTTCTTTTTTAGATTGAAATCCACAGGCAATTGAAATAACAGTGATGTTTAAATTTTTATCTCTAGCTAAAAAAATTAATATTTAGTTTTAGCCTTTATAATTTTGATAATTATTTTTATAGGTAAAAAATTATCTTTGAGATGGTGGAGAAAACTGGTGAGTTTGATTAATAAGATCTTAGACTTAAATGATTGAATAAAGATAGTAAATAAATAATGATATAAAGTATGTATGTGATTCTAATATATTTGTTTAATTTTACAGAAGAATTTCTGATGAATCTGACAAGAGTTCATCGTCAAAGAAGGACAAAGACAATCCTAGTTTACCCTAATTTTAGGAATGAGTGACATTTGTTTACTCTCAACTTCAATTATAAATATGTAAATATATGTCTCGGGGAACTATGAATTAACCAATTAAGAGACCAACTTATCTAGTTAACTCTTACCCATAGACAAGATTTTGTTGACTATTGTTGGATTAATGAATAATTGATAACTATCTTGAACATGACATGCATAGGTTTTATTTGATTAGCATTCTAATAATTCAATTTTTTTTTATCTAATTAAGTCTAGCATAATATCTTATTATTATTATATGTTATTATCTTAGAATTTTCTTATCGAATGTAACATCATTGTATTCAACATAATAAAGACTACATAGTCTTATTATTGATGTTTTCTGAATTTTGTTGATCCAGTTTATGTTTTTTTTTTCATCATTATCTATCATATAATATTAAATATCAAATAATGAGTATTCATTGATTTTCTTAAAAAAATCATAAACTTTTATTACTAGCACTCTATAAATTAATCTTTTTTTTTTTTTTTATAGTGAATGGTAAGACTTCTACAACTCACAATAAAAGTTGGGAAACAGATTTGATCATTGAATTATAAAGTATCAATGTAACTTATGATGTTGTACATTTATGTGGAGAGAATTACTAGTGTTATACACTGAAACTGCAATTGGAAGAGGACAGCAGCTTATTGTTGACTATGATATAAGATGTCTATGTAAGAACAAATGCTTTCATCCCACCCAATTTGCTACTTGATTATATTGCTTACAATAGAAAGAGCAAAAGCACAATCTTACTCTGCTATAATGTTCCTTATAGACCAAGATATAAACATTTCATTCATAATCATAATTTTCAACAACAAGATATAGACATTTCATTCTTTCTAGTCCCAAGTCTATAGAACCTATGCAAAATATACACATGATTTCATCTTATTTTCCTTTCACTATTATCCTATGTCTTCCATTCATAATTTGTTCGATATGGTTGATAATAGGAAAAGATAAAAATGATGTAACAAAGTTATTGTAGCTGTGGTTTCCTCTGCATGAATCTCTCAACATGTACAAGTTGTGTGATCATTTCATGCTTGTGTAACTATAACTCATGGTAATTAACCCCATGAGCAACAAAGATAGCTCAAACACATGATGTGCTTATTGAGAATTGGTTCATAAGATTTACTTGTCAGACATTGGATGTTCATATTTGCTTGTTACACTATGTGGTTTTGGTTTATTTGTGGATTTTACAGATACAAAAGTAATTGAAATAGCACTTATGCATAAACTAGTTCTTTTAGTTAAAAAAAAGAATATTTTTTTATTTTTTGACATGCCATTTATCCTTGTATGTGTTTAAATAATTATTTTAATGGATAAAAAACCCTTATGCTCAAGATGTTGGAGGAGACTAATGTGTTTAATGAGTTGGATCATAAATTTAAAACCATGAAACATGGAGGTGGTTAATTTTGATATAAACTTTTAATCTCCTAAAATATACTTTCATCAACCAAATAGAATCTCATTGTATCGTGATGTTTATTTAGAGTACGAGGAGTTGTTTCTCAATGTCAAGATTTAGTAATATAGAAATAGATAGACTATTTTTAGGTTTATCTTTAATTCTTGATATGTTAATATATGACTCTCAGAATATTTCATATGGTTAAGACATGTAAAAAAATTAGAAAGTATATATCTTTTCATTCGCAATGCACAATAACCCTCCTCAAGTTGACATTAGTATATTAAAAAAAATACAGAGACAAATTATTATATAATTTATATAAGATTACATAAATTAAATAAGAGTAACTATAATACTCATTTTTTTAATGATATATACAATATAATTGGATAAATTTTGTTGACTATGTTATCAATTCCTTTAGAGAATTTAATATGGTTGTGTTCCATCTAAAGAAAAACACTTATTATCATTGATCTCTTGTGATTTTTGTTCATTATGTGAATATAAAAATAATAATATATTATTAATTTTATGAAAAATTTGAAATCAAATCGTAATAACTTTTTAAATTTATGATACGTACCTTTCTATGTTACTCATAAAATATTTATCTGATCTGTAAGTACACCGTCATCGAATCCAAAATTTGTAGTGGTAACGATTTACAAAGAGAACTAGACTCGTCTTTTCCTTTCTTCTTATCATTCATAGACCACTATACCACTATGAGCGATATATTTATAGATAAAAGGGATATGAGAAAAGATATGTAATCTCTCGATCATGTCATATATCCATACATTCATATATCCACATATCTAATTATTCACACAATATATGTACAGTCCCTATGAGGTATTGTCTATTTATGAGCTAGAGTAGGGGGTCTAGGATAAGTAATTAAAAGAGTCTCTTCCCATTAAAGTCATATCCTAGAAAATCATACTATAATTGGACTTTCTTTCTATTGATCGATAATTAGAATCAGAATCCAATCATATCCATAATATATCTTACCTAATTAGATAAGGTCATATAATCTAATATTCACTCATGGCACAAAGGATTCAAAATAAAAAAATTAATATAATAAAATTTATTTAAAAATAATTTTATCCAACTAGATTCTAAATTTTAAAAATCATTTATACACATGAAAATTTAAAAGAAAACTAAAGTATGTAAGCAAGAATATTAATTATAATGTCTACTCCATCATCATATCTTTTATGAGTTGCTCATAAATCCAACCATAGAAACATATTCTTATAAGTCTAAAGTGAATACAACAGCAATCAATATAGTGGAACTCAAGTTATTATTAATTAAAATTAATAGTTTTTGGACTCTTTTTTATAACAATTAAGCATTTTATACCGTAATACATAGAGCCGCATAAGTATTTATTATTCTTAGAGAAAAAAGCTATTATGACATATCATAAAGTATCTTCAGTGATTTAGTAATTAAATATGACCGCATCAAGTTCTGAGATAAAATTTCATAATCATAAGATCTGATTAGTGGCCTCAAAGCATACTATAAAATCAACTTCTATTAATAATAATAATATAATAATATATTATTTTATTTTTTTCTATAAATTGACTCTCTAACTAATATAGAGATAAATCGTAAAGTAGATTACATATTATCAAGGTAGTTTACAAAATCAACACCTAAAAAGAATTATCATTTATCTAATTTCATATATATAAGCATATAATTCTTCGTTCCTTCTAGATATTTTATCACTTTCTTTACGGTCTTTTAGTATTTTTATTCCTAGGTAACTCTAGTATTTATCTAGTATTTCAAATGTAAAACTGATATATGATCTAGCATAGGCTTAACCATATAATATATTTTTAACTACGCATACATTAAGAATATTTTTCTTTGTCTAATTCTTTTTCGAAGTCATTAAAAACATATGTTTTGATTGAAATTTTTTTACTTGTATCATTTGCTGAATAAAGCTATATAGTATATATCTTTAAGACTCAGTCAATATATCTTTTCTGAGATAGTGCTATCAATAATTGAGATATATCTCTAAATATTTCAATATATCTCATTCATACCAACCATCTTAAAATTCTTAATGAAAAATTATTCATATATAAGACCAATATAATAAACTTACTTCCACTTATCTTCATATATAAATATTGATCAATAGTATTTTTCTTAAATATAAAGAAAATAATGATATTATGAAACTTTATATATTATTATCTAGAGGCTTATTTAAGATTATAAATGAATTCTTAAATTTATATATCAAAATTTATAATTTGTTTTCTATAAATCATTTTGGTTAATATATATATATTAAGATCCCCAATTAGAAAACTTATTTTCATATCCTTATGATGTAACTTAAAATCATAATGAGTCACTAATAATTTTTAACAAGTTCATTTTAAAAATTAGAAAAAATATATCGATGTATTTTTTATAAGTAAAATTTGACTTTTATATCATTGGATGTTACTTTTTGATGATATTTATAATAAAAATATATCTTGTTATAGATTTTATATTTTTTATTATGATGATCAAAATACTATAATAGGTAAAAATATTATAATAGATTAAAACACTATAATGAGCTGAAAAAATAATAATTAATCTTTTAAGGGATAGTTTAGATATTTTTAAATTAAAAATTATTATTTAAGAAAAAGCTAAAAAGAAATATCTTTAAAAAAAAACAAAAGAAAAAGCCTTTCCGGAGAAATCATAAAAATAATCGTATAAGTGAAAATAAAATCATTTAATAGAATGAATGAATGAATGAGTGCATATCTATCTAAAATAACACCCGAGTAATAGAGGGGCCACTTTTTCTGATGCATTGCCCCTTTTACTTATGTCCCATATGCCTCGTATTGTTCCATTCTACAACGCCTGTCCCGAACTCGAAGCAAACCCTAAGACGCCTCCATCCGCTTCCCTCGAAGACGAGCGACGACCGACGAGCGACGAGGAAGCGAAGATGAATCCCTTCGATCTCCGCTACGCCGATCCTAATTCCTACCGAGAGAGGCGCAGGTCAGATTTCTTTTTTCCCCCTTTGTTTTCTTTCCTCGTCCGGGTAGTAGCATGAAGAACAATTCATCTTTTCTGTTCTTCGATTCTTTTTTTTGCTGAATTTCTTTCCCATTCTTCGGCCACTGCAGCGATTTCATGCGGCCGCCCTCGGAGATGAACGGCCCCCCGATTCCGATTGGCGGCGGTGTAGGATCTGACCCGCTACATTCGCAATCTGGTCCGGGCTTCTCTGCGCGTGGAGTCGTAGGCGGCGACACGGGCTCTTATATGGGCGGCGATAGTAGCTTCGCAGCCCCTCCCACCTTCCCCCACTTCGCCACAGGAGGCGGTGGCGGGAGGCCCAGCGACGTCGACCGTGCTGGGGGAAGGAGATTTGACTCCGGTAGAGGTGGAGGCCGTTCAGGTCGTGGGGGAACAGGAAGAGTAGGTGACCGTGGTTTCCAGTCGGGGAGGGGTGGTGGAACTGGCGATGGTGGCACTGCTTGGAGGGGGCAAGGTTTTGGTGGCCGTGGAAGGGGCGGGGGTTTTGACGGTGGCCGATGCGGAAGGGGAAGGTTTGAAGGAGGACGCGGCGGTGGTCGGGGTGGTTATGGTAGTAGAGACTCTGTGAAGTCAACAGACGATCTTGATAAAATTGCCCTTCCAAAGCAGAATTTTCATGATCTCATTCCGTTCGAAAAAAACTTCTATATTGAAAGCCTGTCGGTGCAGGCGATGTCTGAACAGGATGTCATGCTATATCGGAAGAGGCGGGAGATTACAGTGGAGGGTCGTGATATCCCTAAGCCGATTCGGTTTTTTCATGAGGCAAATTTTCCTGGTACTTTCTTTTGTCATAAAATTTCATTTAGTATTTATTCTCTGTATTCTTCTGCACATATTGAAAGAATGTTTTTTAGTTAATGTTGCATGTGGTTCATACAACACATTTATACAAATAGAGTTTAAGTACAAGGATTTCACAGGTTCAGGACTTTATTGTGCAAGAGTGGAAATTTTCTGTGCAATTTTTGAGCTCTTAATACTTGCATTTCGTGTATAAGATCCTAGCTAAAGTTCTTTTGATTTTCATATTACCTCAGAGAGATCACACCTTTGTGTGCTAACACCACTTGGGTCATTTTAATCTGTATCAGTTTAGTGGATGATTAGAAAGCATTATAAGAATTGAATTGTTGAATTTTAGTTTCTAGGCTTTGTAGATGGCATCAAATTATGTTAAAAGAACAAACATTTCCCTAGTCTAACCCTTGAGGAAGGACATACATTTTATTTTCTAATTTTCTTGCTTAGATATGTTTTCTTTATAGTGTTCTGTATTATGTAAAACAAAATAACATAGGATTTTTATTTGGACTGCACCTTAGCACTTAGGTGTATAGGATATACCTTCAACTAAAACAAGCAGGAAAGGAGTCTGAAATGACTGGACAAGAAAGAGTACAAGAAATAATTGGTGGTAAGTGGCAGCAAAAAAATTTAACCAAGGTGCTTTGCAAGCAATTTATGCTCCATTAGATCATGGCTAGATTAAATTAAAGAGCAAACTAAGTAAAGTAAAGTCAAGTTCGTACAATAGCATATATTCTTATAATAATTTTTAACCATAGTGCAACTTGATCACACTGAATTTTGATTTGATGCTAGAATAACCTTTTAAACCTATATATTATTATACTTTATATCTTTTGGTTTCATCCAGTTGTTGTAGGCAATAGTATTGTAAAAAAAAAAAGAATAGATATATACTGGCAGGATTTTGTAATTATGCTTTTGCCTTAAAGATCAGATAGTTTAGATAGTGATGGTGGTAGATGGAAAGAAAAGGGTTGTTATAGAGGTGTGGCTTCTAGTTGGTACATTCTGTTGGATGGTGCATTTTTGCCTTGATTTAGACCAAGAGGATTCTGCCTCCATTTATTTACCTCCAACTGGGGAAGTGCTTCATTTAAAGAGTGCAGAAACACCAGATATGGGAATTTTTCATTCCCTAAAGAAAGAGACATTGACAAGGAAAGAGAAAAAAAATGTTTAAAAACAGAATAGCTGATCAATGTGTACAATATGTGATAAGGAGTTACTATTATGAATGTCACTATGGTATCCTACAGGAAAGAAGATATTTCTACAGTATATTCTTCTTCTGTCATCATGGAATCAAATGTAGAACACTTTTTTAATAATTAAAATCATATAAAAGATGTCTAATTGGTACTAACAAGGCCCAGATAAAAAGCCTTTGCTAGAGAAGGATTCAGAACTATTTAATGCTTGTATTCTTCTACTGTTTCTAAATAGAAAATGAATTAAGAATATAAAACAATTATATGAAATATGCAGTTTTTCTCTGATTTGGTGCAAGGAAATTATAATCGGAAGGAATGGAACTGCCTTGTGTGTTGCAATATCTTGAAATCAATGCATTATGCAGCTAGAAAAAAATGACAACATTGGAGTAAAGAAGGTAAAAGGGCCTTCTTAGTTTTGTAGGAAAGTGCAGAATCTACTCAAATTCCAGCTTCACAATGAACTAATAGGAAAAATGGCGTGGATTTGTGAAATTAATTGAAAGAGTTAAGACTGCTCTAAGTTCATAATGTTCACTTGAAGAAAATTTGGGACAGTGTTGAAGCTGGATCTCAATCAGACTTTAGAATTCTTGAAGCTGGTTGAATTCGTGTACCTAATAACCAAAAGTTGAAAAAGGAGATAATGAAGGAAGCTCATAATACATTCAGGTGGAATTAAGAGTCATTGCCCATACCTCAGTGGAAATGGGTGAACGTATCTATGAATTTTATATTTTTTTAGAGAAATTGGTCGAAAGATATATTGATGAGATCGTTAGGTTGCATGGTGTGCTAGGGACTATTGTATCAGATATAGACAAACAAAAGGGAAAGCTACAAAATTAAAGAAAGAATAGTATCAAGAAATTTGTGTTCATACATCTAGGCATATTAATCATTTATTCTTTCTTTCTTTATAGATTCTCCGATCATGATTTAACTTCACAAGAGGGATGGAATCTTTAATTAAATCCTAGAGCTTATCTCCTTTTTCAGGAAATTTTCAATCAAGTCCCAAATTTACCTCCTTCCTTTTTTATCAGTTTTTTTTCCATCTTCTCGGACAATCTACTGTAGTAATGTGAAAAATACAAAAAACGTTATGTGGCAGCTTATGATATTTGCAGAAAACCCATCTGAAGTAAAAGAAAATAGTTTCTGCACCACATTGTTAGTGCCTTAATGTTAAATATGGACTGCTGGTGTTTATTCAGCATTTTTTTCTCTTTCCTAGCACCTGCCTTTGATTTGCTGGACGTCAACCTGTTTAAAGTGGACTCTTGTTCTGGCTCAAAGTGTTGGTTATCTCACTAAACTTAGTTATGAACTGAAGTTGTTATTGAATTGAGATCTTGAGATTTGTTGGATTCACATCTCAAACTTAGTCTGTGCTTGGCTATTTCAACCTTATTAATTGGTTGTTTAGTGTTGTCTGTGAACATGCAATTGTATGGTTGTCAGCAATAGCTTATCATGGAGGTTATGTGGAGGGAGCCAATGTCATAACAGTGAACATGCAATTGTATGGTCATCAGCAATAGCTTATCCTGGAGATTATGTGGAGGGAGCCAATGTTGTGATTGTGAACATGCAATTGTATGGTCGTCAGCAATAGCTTATCCTGGAGATTATGTGGAGGGAGCCAATGGATAGTGATTAAGAGAGGAAGAGAACTGTTGAGACGTGCTGGGATACAGAGAGGGGACAACAAGTGGAGTTCAGAGGATTAGAAAAAGGAAGAAAGATTAACTGAAGGAATGAAGAGAGATGATGGGAGTTTTTTTTATTTTGATTTATTATGTGTGTTTATTATGTTGCGATGTTAGAATTATTATGGGACACTTCCATCTCCTAAATAAAGATGTAACCAGAAGTGGTCAATTCATTCTGTCTCTTGCACAAGAAATACTAGGTATTCTTCCGTCTCCTAGATAAAGATGTAACCAGAAGTGGTCAATTCAATCTGTCTCTTGCACAAGAAATACTAGGGATTTTGTCAAAACAACCAGGCCTTTTTATTCCACAAGGATTGTGGTCCATTGTGCACAAAATGAGATATAGTTATGTTTTCACTTAAATGATTGTAGCAGGTCTTATATGTGGAAATATTGAAGATAGAAGTACAAGGCAGGCTATAAATGATCTGAAATTGAATAAAGACTTCTGATTCAGCTAATTTATTGAATACATGGATGCATTGGTTTAAGTTTTTATGTAAAAGCATCTCAGATAACTTATATTTTGCTTCAAGTTCTAAAAAATATAATATTTGTTTGTCCCTTGTGAAGTTATCAGAAACCATTTCTTTAATATTTTTGTAGTATGTGAGATTGGGACCTTCTGAATTAACTAGTGTTCGGTGATCCTTGTATCATTCTTAACACATAGTTTACTTGTGTCATTGTTTTAAGATTAGTAACTATTCATTTGCTTTTCACAATCTTTCTGTATCACATAGGAACTTGATTTGTGTAACTGAGTGGTTTATTGTATTTTAGCAACCATGAGTTATAGTACAAATTGGTAGCTAACTTCGGACAAAAAAAATTTGGAATTTTTTTCAGTTGGTCAGTAGAGCTTCTCAATTTGGAACTGTGAGGCATGGTTTAACCTTCATTTTTTGTTACCTTCTGACAAATGCATCTTTTTTTGAAATTTAAACTAAGCATGTAAATTCTGTTTATTGGCATTTTTTCACTTGTAATTAGTAGTAGCAGTGTGGCTATTTGTTTAGTTCCTTCTTCATGCAAGCCATTAAATATCATGTGGAGATTTAATTGTGTTGCAAGGTATATTTCTATAGTTGCAAGATTATGATCTTTCTAGCAACTGTTACTTAATTTTTGGTCATTATTTAAGTACTATTTGTTTCCACCAAAGCAAGAATTTGATTCATGAGTTTATGCCTTTGCTCCAAGGTTTCAACTATTGATATGCTTTACTATTATTTTTTGGCTGATTATCCTTTACTTTGACAGCCAACATTCTCCAGGTGATAGAGAAGCGTGGGTTCATTGAACCAACAGCTATTCAAGCTCAAGGGTGGCCAATGGCCTTGAAAGGCCGGGACATGGTCGGAATTGCTGAGACAGGTTCGGGAAAGACATTAGCCTATCTGCTGCCTGCACTGGTGCATGTTAATGCACAGCCTCGACTGGGTTAGTAACTTTGGAAGCAAAAATGCACCTTTAATGATTTGTTATAAGCTTGTTAACTCAGGTTGCACTCCTTGTGATTGTTATTTTTCAGCTTATGGTGAAGGTCCAATTGTTCTGGTCCTAGCACCTACAAGAGAACTTGCTGTTCAGATACAAGAAGAATCTTTGAAGTTTGGATTACATTCAATTGTCAGAAGCACATGCATTTATGGTGGGGCACCAAAAGGACCGCAGATTCGTGATCTTAAAAAAGGTTGACTTTGAGATTGTAGTTGTCTGCTTGCCTTGTTGGATCTTTCTTCCGAGTAATCACTAGTTTTTCAGGATAGCTAATACTACGTGGCTAACCTTTTGTGTTTGTAGGTGTTGAAATTGTCATTGCAACACCTGGTCGACTAATTGATATGTTGGAAGCATGCCATACAAACCTACGTAGAGTAACGTACCTTGTATTGGATGAAGCAGATCGCATGTTGGATATGGGGTTTGAACCTCAAATAAGGAAAATTGTGTCTCAGGTATGTTTATTTTCACTTTGTTAAATTGCCTTTTCTTTTCTAGGTATAAATGAATTTCAGAAATGATAAAAAATATTTACTGCATTAAATGTTCCCACTGAATTTAGTTTGTGCTACTATAAGCATGAATTTAGTTTTTTTTTTAATATCTGACCTCTTGGTTTAAATGTTCCCACTGAGATCTGCATTTGTTCCCTTGCTGTTATTGGTGTCACACAATTATAAGCGGACATACATCTGAGTTCCTTGTCGTCTGCAACATGGCCTACAAATTTTGAAGCATCTGTTTTTTTCAGGAACATATATGATTTTCGGCTACCATGGTGCTTGATTAACGAAGAAAAAGAAACTAAATTGCAAAACATACATAGGCTATTTTAGGCTAAATGATTGTTATGTTAACTATACCTTTTAAAGATATAAGTCCAAATTCCACAAGCAGCTGGTTTGAATATCTTAATCTAAAGTGAATATTTTATTATTATTATTTTATTATGTGACTTAAACCAACCTGTTGTAATTCTAGGATTTGTTGGTTTGGATATGCTTTCGTGATTCTCTTTTACGAAAACAATTTAAATTTCTAAGATACTTTTATTGCTTTCTTTTCCCTCTACTTTCAATTATTTTTTGAACCTAAGGGTTGGACATATGTTATAAATTTAAACCACCACATGCATTCATCTGTTCTAACTTATTTTCCATAGATTTGTCTCTTTTGACTTTCATCTCTTGTTGTTTCTTTGCTCTTCTTTTCAAAAAGAAATTCTGCTTTTTCTGTTGCCTGAAATTCTTTAGGGTTGCAATTGGAGATCTAAATTTTTATGATGCATTGTATATTGTTTCCGATATTATTCTGTTGCCTTTTCTGTTCTATATGATTCATTTGAAATGCATATGGTTTCCGATATTACTACTTAATGCTGAAGAATAAAGGACTTATATGACAGATTCGGCCAGACCGACAAACATTATATTGGAGTGCCACATGGCCAAGAGAAGTGGAGGCTTTAGCTAGACAATTTTTACAAAACCCCTATAAGGTGTGCATATTCATTCTCGAATATTAGATGACATGCAAGGTTAGTGTTCAAGAAATTGAAAATTACTGACTAATGAACTGAAATTATAGATAATCATAGGATCTACTGATCTGAAAGCTAATCAGTCAATAATGCAAATTGTTGAAGTCATCTCGGAGCTTGAGAAGTATCCAAGGTGAGATGAATTATTTAATTTTACAACTATGTGCAAATATTTGTTGATCTTTGTGTTTTTGGTGTTTTACACCTTTACTACTGTAGGCTGATCAAACTTTTGGGTGAAGTGATGGATGGAAGCCGAATCCTCATATTTCTTGAGACAAAGAAAGGTTGTGACCAGGTTACTAGGCAGCTCAGGATGGATGGATGGCCTGCATTATCAATTCACGGTGATAAAGCTCAATCTGAAAGAGACTGGGTTCTGGCAGAGTTTAAAAGTGGCAGAAGTCCGATAATGACTGCCACTGATGTAGCTGCGCGTGGTCTTGGTAGGACCACTTTGTTTAAGGCCTCTTAGAATCTCTCTCATTTACTTCAAGCTGATGGCAAGTTGGCGGGCTGCTAACCAGTTTCTGAAAACTTGAACCGGTTCTGTGGGTGGTGTATGACGAGGTGCCTTCATGTCAAAGGTAGCAAATTTGTTCTATTGTTTACCTCATATGAGTGTAAGCACCATCGATACTGCCAGGGCACTTCGGAATTCCTTTTTCTTCCCATTTCATGGTCAACAGGATTAGGAATGGCAGGAGTTTGATAAATGGTCTTTATCATGTTACAAAAATATGTCAATACCTGTCACGGCTTAAGTTTTCTTAATTGGAACAGTATTAGTAAGATATAGGTACATCATGCTACCAATTTCTTGGATAGGAGCGACCTAAACTTTTGCTGCCAATTAGAGTCACTTGTTCCCTGGACTTGCATGACAGGAAGGACATGCTTTAGGTTCATCTGTTCTCGTTTATTTTTTTAGCATTATCACACATCATGCTCGTTCAATTTTATCCAATAGAAATAGAAGTCATAGCATATTGAGAAGATTCTGGGCACATGCTGTTTAATAATTTCTATGGGCATGTAGCATGCTTCTCAGATATCACATAATTTTTTCCCCTGGTATTATAGTATTGTATAATTTTTCCTATACATTCCTTTGAACAATATTATATTTATCTCTGGTTTTCGTCATTTCTTTTCCTTTTAGTTTAGTTGACTTTTCTGTTTCAAATTGTTTCGGGCTTTGTGGTTCAAACTGTTAGTTGCCCATCCCTTGACAGCTGTGCCAACTTCACTGGTAGCTGAGAGTTGCTCTATGGCTTGCTTGAAGAGCTTCTTGTTTGTTTGGGCACCTGTACATTGCAGCCTTGTTTGCTGGACATGAAGCATTAAACTGGTTCTGGTTGTTGGTTAAAAGGATCCTGGTTTTTTTGGAAAGAGATTGTTGATCATTATTGTATATTTTTCAAAAGTGTCGGTTAAAAAATGGAAAACATGAATGCGCGAGTGTCCTTCTGTCTAGTATAACATGGCTGATGAAGTTATCACCACCCATCCACAGATGTGAAACTGGTTCATTTTGTTATGCAGCCCAGTCGACCCCATGAAGCATCAGATATTCTGCACTTGTTTTCTTGTTGAGGACAGTTGTGACTAGTTAGTGATTCAAAAATTGTATGCCTGATTAGAGTTAAGTATTACTGAGATAAGGATAATGTGGTTGCATCCCTTCAGTAAAAGGCCTTCAGAGGGTTCAGAAAATGGGTGATTGTTTTATTCATAGTTGTACTAACCTTATCTTTATCTGTTGTCATGTGTTGCAGATGTGAAGGATATAAAATGTGTCGTCAATTTTGATTTTCCAACGAGCCTCGAGGATTATGTTCATAGAATTGGGCGTACTGGTCGGGCTGGCGCCAAAGGCACAGCATTCACCTTTTTCACTCAAGCAAATATACGGTTTGCGAGGGAGCTTGTTAAAATCCTACAGGATGCTGGTCAGAATGTAAGTCCAGCACTGGCTTCGATGGCCAGGTCGGGCGGAGGTATGCGTGATTTACTTTTTGACAACATTCAAGGAATGGGTGGATGCATTGCTGATTTATCTGTTGGTTTTAGGTTCTGGAGGAAACTTCCGGTCAAGGGGGCGAGGCAATGGGAATCGATCCATATCTGGGTCCAACACTATTCCATTAGGAGGAAGAAGACCATGGTAAGCGTGGTGCTTTAAATGAAAAAACCAATTCACTAAGTAGAGTTATATGACTCAGACATATCATCTTTCGTTGTATCCAATTCGCCAGTCTGTTGTGGTTGGTCATGCCTAGAAATATAGTTTTTTCTTCATTTCTTCTTTGTAGACTTGCCTGTCGCAAGGGATGGAATCGATACTAATCACTTGGCAATAGATCAACCTTTTGCCCATATCATCTATTTGTTGGAAAATGATTTTTAGAACATTGTAGGTGGATTTGAATATTGCCCAACTGTAATCATCGGATTCTGGGCTTGTGACGAATTATATTGGAAGATGTATCTGTATGATGAACATGATGCTTGCCCACTCATTGTAACACCGTCTTGTCATAATGATTAGTAGTGTATCACAATTAGATACAAGTTAGGAAGCATATGAATAGTGATATTATTAGTTCACAAAAAGAATTTGTAGCTCGTGCAAGTCGATGGTATTAATTCACTATAAAGATTGGGAAACTGTGTTAGTGCAAGTTAGATTCTAGTCAATAAAAATGGAACTTTTCGATCGACAAAAGATCTATAGCCCAACGTTCCACTTGCAATGCGACTAAAGATCTAATGCTCAACAACCTAATGGTAAAGCGAACTTGTTCAGTATTTTAGAATGCAACTCATATCGTCCTTCTCATTTCCTTTCTACATTTTTACGGTTCTTAAAATGCCAAAAAGAGTTGACGATAAAACTCTTAATATCGAGTGCACCTTCCAACTGCGTCTCAAACCTTCATCACCCCGAGAACACGAGCCAAATCATAGAATTGAAAGCAAACTCGGAGCTTTTGTTGAGCCAACTCCCAAATAAATACTATAAGCAAAGGATTACTAAGAGAATATGTGATGGATGGAGGCAGTGAATAAATGACAAGCAGGATAAGTGGAGATCCGACAATGATGAATTTTGGATAACCAATCGAGACGGAGAGGGGGTAATTGCTGCCAAATAAGCTTTAGTGTCGAACAATTTGATTTCTTTTTTTGTTTTTTTCATCAATCACGAATTGAATAATGGAGGAGAAGATATGCTGTACATCATAAATAAATAAGAGAGAGAATCCACTGTCTAACACCTTTGTGACACCACTGTTTTCTTCTCTCTCTCTCTCTCTCTCTCTTAATTGCCTCCCTTCCCAGAATCTTCATTTCTACATGGCTCAGAACTCCCGACAACACACTTTATGAGTCTCTTCGGAGACATCTGATAAAATTAGAACGACAACACACTTTGAGGAAATAGAATAGCACACAGGATGAGAAAATAGGCACATTGAAGTGAACCATAGCTTGCGGTGACTACGACGAGAAGCTTGCAGGATACAAGTGATCATCTGTGCATTAAAACCGAGACAAGAAGCCAAGCCATCACCATTGTGTTTGTGAATTGACCGTGTCGCACATCAGTAGCATCATGCATATATATATATATATATATATATATATATATATATATATATATATATATATATATATATATATACATACTGTAGCATGCCAATATGATCTACAAACCGATTGTCTTCACGTCACAGTCTGCTTACATGGATCAAATAGAGCAGCAGACAACCAGACTACCAGTGTTTGCTGGAAAGTTCACTCTCTTCGAGTAACAGAGCAATGTGGGTTGAGTGACCGACAAAAAATGATTGGCGATCACAAGTCCAAATCTATTCAGGTTGATTTAGCATAAAACAAGGCAATCACATAACAAGCTTGGCAATTTTGTTTCTACACCAATGTGGTCAACTATCACTGCTACCATATCAGACATTCAAAACTGACAAGCATACACAGAAAACCATGTCTGCCAACAAAATCTCAGACACATCAGAATGAGTAAACTGCATCTCCTTTCTGAGGTGTGCTTGCCGCGGATTCAGATGCTTTCAACAAGATATGGCACATCCAAGCTAGCAGTAGTGGTACATCCTCTTTTTCTGCCAACACCACCCATCTGATTGGACGTTCATACTTCATCAGCACCATATTTGGACGTCTCGTATGCTCCAGCACTAAACTGCCATGCTTATCTCCTTCGATGAACTGGCGTGGTAGATCTTGACCTCCTGCGACAGAAAAGAAAAAAAAGAAATTGCAGAGTCAATATAAGCAACGGATGAAACCTAAAGAAGACCAATTCGGTGAAAAGTGGATCCAAAATATACTTTTCACCTTCACCTGGAGTGTAAATTGTTTTTAGGTGCAACACAATGTTAACCTCAGAAAAAAAAGAAGTTTCACCACTTACCTCCTTTCAGAAGAATAGGGAGAATGCCTGCGATGAGAGTGCTTCCTATGTGGAGACCGCGAAACTTGTCTAGAAATTGAAACATAGATACTAATTTGGTAAGTAAAAGCATAAGAAACAAGTACTGTTTCTGAATGATTTACTCCCTGAAACCAACCTGCAAGCTACACAAATTATCTTATCCTCTAAAAAGTATTTTTTAAATAGATCAGTGTGGAAAAACAAAACACAACATAAAGATCGCCATGACCTAACGTTTAGCCAGCATGCTATATCCGACAATCATCAACCATTTGAAAGTGCTGCTAAAGGAAGCATTCGAAAGTGGCTTGTTTTCAAGTATGTTATTTGAAATTTCAATTATTTCATCCATAATTTATAGATAAAACATTTGTTAGAGCTCTAAAAGTAATATTGAAAGCATGCTAATGACAAAATACAAGTATAAGATGATGTAATGAACAAATATCAAAAGAATGCAGCACATTGCAGGTGATGTTCTAGATTGCAATTTCAGATCGGGCTTTCAGCAATACATTTTCCATGGAACAACTGAAAAATGATGGCTGTGTGAAAAATGTTGTTTATCATGATGTCACATAAATACTAACAGATAAAGTAGCAGGATCCCGGATTGAGGTCCATAAATATTCTGTGATGATTTCTTTACCACCTTAACCAAGTTAAAAATGAGTTTTATTTTAAGAATCTAATGTTTCGGATTGGCTCCCAAACTGACATCAATGTTGGGCAATAAGCAAAACAAATCCTTGCAAATACATGCCGAACTAAGAGAGCAAGTATCGGAACCAAAGGATGATGCTTCCAGTCAAATAGTATTTACACGGGTCATATCGGACATGTCAGAAATACCACCCCACCAAAAAGCACAGCAACGAATTAATAGCAGTATATAGACTACATTAACAATAGAAAAGCGCAAGACTTCTATAGAAGATCGCTTTTTTCAGAAACACGTGCAGTGAAAAACTATTTTCTGCCCTTGGTTCTTAAGACAATGAATGATACACCAGAAACTATAATGCCTACAACTAGAAAACTTGATACACTGATTGAATGTGTATTTACTTTCCAGTCCTTTCATGAGGGTCCTTCATCCCTCTGGCTATCCCGGAATCTCTGCACCCATCAAATCTGCATGCAAGTCCTCTAAACACAATAGCCATAACCACATCAGGTCCAAAGATTGACAAATATAACCCTAGACCCTTCTTTTAGTAATGGCTTACCAGCTTAATGAGACTAAATGCAAAATAGACATCTAACATGAGATTTAGATGTTAACACCATAATGCATGCCTTGCCACATCCAAGAATGAAGAGCAGTTGAAAATAATTATGTTCCAACCTCTTGATGAAATACATAGTCCATCCTCATTATTAACTTATGCAGAAAGATTATCCTCGATATTATTCTACAATACCTGGTCCTAGACCTTGTAGGTGATGGTGACCGAGACTGCAGCCTCCTAAAACACAGAAAAAACAATCAAGATAAACATAATAAGAGCAATATATTTTCGCTAAATAAAGGTATAGATATACCTCTTTTTTGAGATTTCAGAAGGCTCATCACTTGAAATACTGCCATGACCAAGCAATGAATTTTCCTTGCTATTTCTACCTCTATGGTTAGGGGATGGTGACCTTCTACTGTTATGCCTTAGATCCTTCGTAAGCCGTCTGGAATTGCCTTCCTTTTCATCCCTTGCTTTCTCCTTTCTCCCTTCAGTATCCTCTTTGTCTCTTTCCTTCTTATCTTTTAAGCTCCCCATTCTATTGTCCCTAGCATTTACTCCTCGTGTGATACCCCTCTCCTGAGATATCTCCTTTAAATTAATATTTTCCTTGAGTTTAATTTTATTTTCACGAATACCAGTATCAGTAGAATCAGAAGTTTTTCTGTCTGTCTTATCCGTGCCGGTTGATCCCTTCTTAACTGATTCTTTGTTGTGGCTCCTGCCTTCTGGATGGTTATTACTACTGGTAACAATTTTGGAGTCTCTGATGAGATTCTCGTTACCGACTGATTCTCCATCTTTATTGTTGCCACATATATATTCTATTCTCACTCCTCCCTTGCCAATTGTTTTAGCTTTGGACTCCGGAGAATTGGGATCATCTGAAGAAAATTCAGATGCCAGCCCACACTTGGCAGCTACATCATGTGAACTAATGCCAGATAAACTTTTATGTTCCCTTGCATGATTATGCAATTTACCATCAGGTATTGAAGCATCCAGGGACAGAGAATTCTCAACATGATTTCTTGCATTGGATTTTTGTGAAGCATGTTTGTCTACTCTGTCACCGTTACCATCATGTGAACCTCTAACAGGTTCCCCCCTGTCATTCAGTATAATCTCGTTTTCAACATTTTTTGGTTCATTTCCAGAAGACCTACCGTTACTACTCTGAACCAATGAAGGTTTGGATATTTGAGGTCCATCAGCATCATCTTCTTCGTCTGAAGCGTAACTAGCAAGACCAAGTATATCACCACCAGGAGAGTGCAGGCTAGTACTTTCACTAACACCTTTATTTTCTTGGTTTTCTTTAATTGTTGTCAATACGTTCGCAGAAGCCTTGGGTTCTGAAACTATTGGAATAGGGATCTTATTGTTTCCAAGTTCTTTGTTCTCACCTACTGCAGAAGAAAGATGTGACAAACTATGGAACATCTAAAACTAGCTTAACCATCAAATAGAAATTTGTGGAATTTGAAGTTTTTAGAAACAAGATTCTTTACCCTCAGCAGTCGGGTCATCTTCATTAAGAACTTTGGTAGCAATTTCATCAAAAAGCTCATCTGTGACCTGTTGATTCAAAATGGAGAAGCATCAAATAAAGTAAACCAAGAAATAAAGGAAGTCCAGTGTGCAAACCATTAGGCAAACAGAACCTTCAACAAAACTTCAGTTAGCACACGCTTTATTTCCTGGTTTATTGCTGCAGATCTGGCAGCTTGAGCATCGTCCTACATAGAACATGGAGGTATATTGGTCACAAGAACAAGAAGCTTCTTGAATGCATCATATTCTGATTGTGGAATAAGCAATTTAAGCAGTGAATGGGAAACAGAGATGAGAAACTAGATGTGCAAAGCTAGAAGTACTTGTTAAAGCATCATTAAGATAGAATGTTGGAAACCTCAATAACTTGCTATACCTAAGACCACAAAAGACACTACAGAAAAAAGATAGCATTACAAACGGACAGAAGAGGATCAGTCCGGCCATGGACTGGCACAGGTCTGGTACCTGAAATTGCATTCCTTGGATAGATATATTGTGATATTTGAATATAAACAAAAAATTTAACACAATATTTTTGTGTGAACATATTTTTATTGTTTTACTATTCTAATGTAATTTCATATTTGTAATCTTTAAATTACTTTTTCCACTTGGTTCCAAACCTACCAATCCTATCAATCTCAAATCCCAACAAGACAGAATGAGGCACTCAAAAGAAAGAAAGTTAGAAAGGAGTCTAACTTCCTCCTATTTTATAATATTGAAGTATTGAAGCATCACAATCTTCTACACTCAAAAATCTCCAACATTCTTTTTAGGGCATTGCATAGAGCCCAGGGTCCTTCAAGTTAATATGGAACTGACACAAACTAGAGAAGTGTTCTAAACTATTTTAAACAATCAAAGCAACAAACTGGGAAACAAAGTAAATGAAATACACTCCCCTACTAATTAGATATACATTACTAAGTAGAGATATGCAAGCCCAACCTCATTATTTTTCGATATGAAACTAACAAGGTATTGCACATAGATATCACAGTACAACTGCAAAAGCAGTCACATGGTCCATATAGAGGCACCAGTAGTCATTAGTAAACACTATTCCTGCAAAGGCAGTCATGCAATCCACATAGGGGCACCAGTGGCATAGTCAATGGTGGCAACTATTACTGCAAAATCAGTCACCTGGTCCATAGAGAGGCACCAGTGGCATAGTCATTGGAAGGCACTATACCGAAGGGCATTGAGCACACAAATTTGGTTCATATAATTGGATAGCAAATACAATTTATAATTAACCAAGCAAATAAGGAAGTTTGTCATGAGAAGGCATGTAATTAAGCTTAAGAATAACTTGAATGTAATCATACAAGGAAATACCTCATCATCTTCATCATCATCAGTTGATTTGGCTGAATCAACACTCTTGTCAGCCTGATCAGCCTTCCTATATGATTTATCATCATCTTCAGATCCCATGGAATTGTGAGAACTCCCACTTTGGTGGCTGGCATAGGTACTTGCGATCACAGATTTATTCTTTATAATTTCTTCTCGAAGCCAATTAGGTACTGCAGCCTGGAGTTTCAGAATCATGAATGTTGATGATTGTTAAATGAGGATAAAGAAATTAGAGGAAATAACTTAAGTTACCTTTTTTGGGCGTTCAGAAATATTGAAAGGACCACTAGCATCTGCAGGGAACATTGGTGCTTGATTAAGTGATGTCCCAGTGACTAAGCCAAAAGGTGCAGTGGTAGGTGGTACACCAGGCCTGAAGTTGGGTCCAGGTAGCCTTCCATAAACTGGCGAAGGATGTGGCCCCAAAGAAGGCTGCGGTGCAAAAGGAGGTTCCAACTGTAAAGAGGAACAGCATATTAATGTCAGAAATTTGAATATACAAGAGACAAATTGGTGAAGCCAATATTTGCAACCTGTGTCACAGATTGTGCTAAAGAAACTTGGGGGAAAACCCCTGGAACAGTTGGAGTCCAAGCATTCACAGACATGGCAGTTGCATCACGATCCATCAACCCCATAGTCTGAGTTGGATCAGCAGGACCATAACTAACTTTTGTATGTGGTTCAAATTCAGAAGCAGGCCTAGGCTCAAAATCCAAAGGTTTGTTGCTGGCATCAGTTAGTGCTGCCTGTGGATGGATGAACCCTTCTTGTGCAGATAATACAGGCAAAGGGAATTGATTTACAGCATCTCTGTTACCTGCTTTTACAATGAAAAGTCATTTGCAGTAAATTCAAGAAGCATTAGAAGCATAGAAATGCATCACATCTTCTGACACCAGGTGTAATGCCAGCACAGGGACCACTCCCATCATAACTATAGGTTTTTGTATTCTTAAAGTGACCACATATTCCTAACATATACAGATGGTGAAATAAAGATTAACAAATTCACAATCTGATTCATATGACCTCTTAAATCGTGGATAAGTGATCTGAAAGAGAAAGTCCTCTAGCCTTATTGAATCAAAATTCACAAACTTGGGATGTCATAGTTTTTAGGTTCTTTTTTCAGACTTAAATCTCCAACAATTTTCATGTTCTGCATCACATTAAATACTTCCTAGTGGAAGCCTTTTCAAAGCCTCTTCTCGTGTCAAATTATCAAAAAAAGAAAAAGAAATAGCAGATTAGCAATGAAACCAGATCCACAATCACTCATGATTGTCACAATGCTAACCCACTATACCACCCCCAACACCAGAAAATGAAAGAAAACCTATCCAAAACTAACCCAATAAAAGATGGAAAACTTGAGTTCACAGGAGAAACTCTCAGTGATGAATCATCTGCCATATGTTGGCACCTGCATAAACTTTCCAAATTCACTAAAGTCTTATTGATCGAGAATGATATGAAATGAATGCCAACGAACATTGAACAATTAAAGAAAAGCATTGAACACTTTGTGCCAGTGATTTAAAAAGACACTCGGGCGCTCACCTAGGCGCTTAGGCAAGGCCCGAGCGCCTCGTTTAAGGGTCACGTGGCGTGCTTTAATGAGGGGTCGCCTGAGCGCTCGCCCGAGCCCAGGCACCGGGTGCTTCGGGCGAGCGCCCGATTGATATAAGGTGATCGAACCGCTTAAATTTGCATTAGTTGGTTCGATTGAACCAACTAAAACACATAGTTATATCAGCGTGCGACCCCAACTCCCAACCCTACGCACGCTTCTCTTTTTGTTTCCGTCACCGATGATTTCTCCCTCTACGTTCGTCGCCGACGATTTCCACCGCTACCTCCAAGTCTTCCTCTGTCGCCGACTGAGTCTCCTCAGCTTCCACTACTGTCTATTGCCATTGTCCACTGCCTGTTGCTGTCCGCTACCTCTTGCTAACCGCAACTCCGCAGCTCCAGCTGCTATTTGCTGCCTGCGACTCAACTTCTTATCGCGACTTCTTCGGTCTCTACTCTTCCCTACTACTGTTAACAGTAAATATATTATTAACGGTAGATTATTAATTATTATTCAAAATAATATTTATTTATTGAATTAATAATATACTATTTAGATTTTAACATTGCTAATCTTTGTTTTTAATTTAATATCATATTTTTTATTTAAATAATTATATTTATTAATTATATTATATATATTTTCTATTTTAATATTTTAGAACACATCGCTTTGTTCAGGCGAGCGCCTCGAGTGTTTTGGGATCTTAGCGTCTTTTGGCGCCTAACACTTTTTAAATCACTGTTTTGTGCACATCTAACTTATTCGCACTCATGTCAATACTTCGACCCAACAGTATGACTTTCAATCCCCTCCCCCTTTTATATGTGCTTCAAACAACAAAGGAACAGTTGACATCATATATCATCTTCCATCACAATTAAATAAACATGAAGATAAGAAACCATCTGTGTTCATTCAAACTTTTATACCAATTGGTAATCGTACCCCATTTGTGAGTCTCTGCTTATCAATTTCTATGGGTACTCACAAGTTCCTATGTTTACCATACAATTAACAATATCATGCAATTTATCCTATGATCAAAACATATTAATATCATCAAAGGTTGCTCATATTTTAGTTCATTTCTTAGCATTATAAGCAAAAAATTGGTAAAAACAAGCTAGAATGCAACAAACTAAACCTATCTTGCCCAATTTTCTCAATTCTAGCCAATTTCACAGTCACAGAAAAAAAAATGTGACAAGGCGGAGAAGAGTAAAAGGAAAGGTCAAGTTGGAATAAAACCAACAAAAGAAAACTATGACCAAGCCTGTGAAGAGGAAAAGAAAACTAGTGTTTTCAAATGGCACTTGGCCGCTTGCTTAGGCAACCAAGCAAAGCGAGGCATGGCCCGAACGTCTTGAAGATGGTTCATGCAAGGCAATTTAGACGGGCATGACTCAAGCACACACCTGAGCCAATTGAAGCCTTCATTCAGGTTTCACTCGCTTGACTTTTGTTGATGTGAGTTGGTTTGATAGATCTAATTAAAGTCTCGCACTCCACCACACCACCCCTCGTGCCCCGGTCCCCATCTACAAGCGGAAGAGAGAAACCCTACATTGCCATTTGTTCCTCTACTATACACTGTCAGCTCTCTTCCTCCGCCATACATCATCGAACATGGCTTTCCTCCACCCTATGCACCACCACAATTGCACTCCAAGGCCAATTAGTGACCATTAGCCATAACAGATAGCTTCCTCTCGCGACAGAGGCAACCCTCCAGTGACTGAGTGGCTTCCTCACACACAGGGACCCTCTAACAATGTCTTCTTCTTGCGGTAACTCTCTCTCCTTACCATCTCATGTTCTCCCTTTTTCTCGTTCCCCTCCTCCATCGTCGTCACCCCCTCCTCTTATCGAGCCTCCTTGAACCCCAACAATCCACCTCTCCCTCCTACCTGATTCCTCCTCCCTCTTCCGCTCTATGTTGCTTGCCCATCTCCTTCCCTCTTGTTGTCCGGTCCCCTCCCTCTTAATCCTCCTTACTGTCGCCTCCCTTCCCTCCCAATTCTTCCTTCTCCTCCTCCCCTGATAACTCCCTTCATAACTTCCCTTCTCCCTTCTTCCTCCCCTTTGTTCCCCTTCTACCTGATTCGTCTTCCTCCCTCTTCTCGTTCTTTTTGTTTCTTCCCCCTCTCCTTCCTTCTCATTGTCCCCTCACTCTTTCTCCTCCTTCATTGTCGCTCCCTCCACCTCCACCACCCTCATCCTCCTACTCCTTGATAGCTCCCTCCCAACCGATAACAGCCAAGCCTCCTCAAATCCCAATAGCCTCCTTTTTCCTCCTACCAAATTCCTCCTCCTCCCTCTTCTCATTATTTACATATATTAATTTTAATATTTGCAACCACCTAGTGTCTCATACATTTTGGCACCTTGGAGCCTTTTAGTGCCGGGTACTTTTCAAAACACTAGTGAGTAGTGACAATGCTGTTACTGAAAAAGAACAAGACAGTGCAAGATGATCCCACCAGGAAAATATGCAGATCATGTATGGAAGATAAGTATACGTTCATACTATTATGCGATATTGGTCATCCACCAGAAGCAGAAAGAAAAAGAATTTGACAGCTGAAGCATCTAGATCAGGATTCACCCTTCTTGAGTTGGGAAATCCCAGTTTCATGGTCTAGTTACCAAATCACCTTTAGAAATGTTTGGAATCAGTTGAAATATGATGGAATCTATAAAGAAATGGTCAAAATCAATCAAAACTAATTGAGATCATTCCATTAAGTAAACATTAGTTCTTATCAGGGAAGAGCAATAGCTGCTATTTGCAGTAGCCGGCAAAAGAGGAGACTTATCTTGCTGTTGCCCTCTTGTCATTGCCTATTTGCAGCCATAACTCACCTCCTCTATACTGCTAAGCTATAGATATGCCTCAAACACCAACGGTACCATTGTGAGTAAAAAAAGACATCATGCAAGTGATGAGCAACAGGTAAGTTATGGGCATGGCATTTATTGATTAATCCACAAGACAACATCTCCACAAAAGTGCTGGTTCTACAATTTTAAGTGATTATTTTTTTACAGGCAAACCAAATCACCTTAGCCACTTCATCTAATAGTTTAAACTTTAAACCATAATAATATATTTTAAAAAGATTTTTTACAATTATTTTGAATATAATTATATTATATTATATCATATTCTCTCTCTGTTTTTTTGAACCAATGATACCAATAATCTTTGTGTCAATAAGGAACCAGATACAGTTCATCCAACAACATGTACTACACCAACCACTATTCAACACAGTTTAGCTAGCAGCACTTGAATCCTTAACATCCTCCAACATTTGTATTTTGAAAAGAAATAGCCCTCAGTAGGTTGCAGGTAGCTACACTTTTTCTTGTACTAGTGGTCACATACTCTTAAAGAGTTACATGTCTTGAATTAAACAAAGGGTTTAACATCATCTCCTAACCCAACATTCTCTAAAATAAATCCTGAAATGCACCTTCCGCTATATCTATTGTGCCATCTTAACTATGAACTAGAGGAATATTCCACACAGGAAACGCACAGGATCGCATGGAGAGAACCTTTCTTGACCAGCAATTTGGTTTTCAATAACATTCCAAGATGCAAATGCTATAAAATTTTTCATTTCAAAGATGGAAGAAAAATAATGAAAAAAGATACAAAAGAAACAGAAACATACAGCTTAATCACATTTACGAACTGAAATGAAACAAGTGATATGTCCATCTGATACCAGCCTTAACTGAGCACTACTTTGGAAATCATAAATGATCACCACAATGTTGGTCAATATAGAAAAGGGGATACCTAAAACTTAAACTACCTCTCATCTCTCTTCATTTCCACCTCATCTATCAGTGACATAATATGTAAGGCGCATGGAATTTATTGTTCAGGAATTTTGTCTTCATGTTCACTTCATATAGTCCTTAAGTACTCCAGAAGATAAAATTTTCAGTAACAAGGATGTCAAGACGAGATCCACTACGAGTTTGTGCACCAAAAGTTCTCTTCATTGATTCCTCCATCAAGTACTATTCCTAGATTAATTTAGTTTCAAAATGAATCTCATAAGATGTGATTACACTCTATATCATCAATCTACTTTAGAAAATTTATCCACATCAATGCACCTTCCACCATAAGGGCAAGTTAATTTTAACTGAATAAAGAGTTTGAATATAGTTGCCAACAATTCCAAGACCAACTAAAATCCCTCAATCCATCTGCTAATTGTACATGCAGCAGCCAGGTAAAGGTGATATCTAGTGTATCATATCAGACTTTTAAGTTGGTGACGATATAGCGACCGTTTCAAAATTGCACATGCTTCATTTATATTAACAAGTGTAATATAAACAGAGCGGGCCAGAACATATCTAAGTACCTGCACATGACCTTTCTGAAAATCACATAAGGAGATTTAATTAAAAAAACACACCTCTTTGCTTAAAGTTGGGATCTATAAAAAAAGTACTACACAATTTATGACCAAGTAGTAATAAAGTTTTAATACCTAATTCCAGCAATATGATTATTTAACAGTAAGATGCCTTAGAATAGATTTTCAAGATAATCAATAAATTGAAGTCCACTAGTTGTTAAGCGAAAGAAGAAAAAAAAAGGTTGTGAAAAAGAAAATATGATCTATTTTCTTATAATCAAAGAGGAAATGACAGAACTACATATATGCACATTGGTGTTTACGTCACACTGATAACATTTACCACATATCACTGACAACTATGAATAATTTGTTAGTTAAACTAAAACTGATTGCTTTCAGAGAACTGTCTCAATCTGACAACTGATACAAAAATGTGACTAAAATTTTCATAAAGATAACAGCTCAACTATCTTATAAAGTGCAAATAAAAACATTTTAGCTAAACTACAAAGAATTTTTTCTGAGATCATTAACAGGAAAAAGGCCATTTCCATTTATGATGGTACCAAAACTTGGTACTTCATTCACAGCCAAATAGAAATACTAAGTGAAACTTTACCTGGAACAGAAGAATAACTATAAGGTACCTCCTTCTCATAAATGGATGAAGTTGATCCAAAATTTCTTGCAGGCGAATTATGATCTTTGTGTGGCGCAACAGCTTCTTCTCCAGCATTATAATGCATATGTGAGTCTGCTACATATGGAGCAGGGAATGATGCATATCCATGCGAATGATTAACTTGTTTCTGTTGATCCAAGGCATAGTTGGGCAGCTGTTGGTTAATTGACTGAGAAAGTGAAGATTGTTGAGCATCTAAAGGAGGACCAGTTGCGTTGTGTATTTGATCATGATAGGTGTAACTATGCTCTTCCATTCTTCCAACAGGCATAACCTGTGAATGCACTTGATGATTATCTGTCACTGACTTGGCAGCAGCCCATGCTTTAGCCCGTGTAGCCCAGTCATCCTCCGTGTTGTATGAAAGGTTTCTTTCTGTCGACAAATTGAAGGAATAACAAACCAGCATACAAGCCACAGAATACCTAAATGACTAAACATTCAAGTATTGGTTTTTAAGAGAAAAAAAAAATACAGAATCACATAAATATTAATAGATCAAGATCAAGGTAATTTGTATGGCTCCACTCATTTGCAGTATAACATATTATCGAACATGTTAACAATGGACACCAAGCAGTAACACCCTGCAGTTCTTTTACTTGTAGCATATATAGAAGGACAAAAAAAATGAGAATGATGTGTTTAACAATTATGAGAAGGATAAAAAGTTTAGAAGTTTCCATTATTCATAATTCCCCGGCGAGTTAGAAGGTCAGTGTAGTGCTGATTCGTGATCATTTCTCAAGAAAGAAAAAGGTTTAAAAAGAAAATGAAGACAAGAATTCATTATGAATGGAATGTCTTGATTTTTTTTTTTTTACTTTCTGCCCAAGAGAAAAGACTTCCATCAACAAAAATTGCATGTGATATGTAGCAAAACAGGAAGACAGAAGAGAAATAGTTATATCCATATAGATCCAAGTTGATCAACTCTACGTGAAAAAGAGCCTAAACCTAAGCCCAACCAAGTAACTTAGCTATTCAAGATGGTGTTTGGCAGAGAACAACTCTGCTTCTTTGCCAAACTAACAGATAGAAATAATTTTACTTGAATAAACTTACATTTCTAAGAAATAATATCTTTGCATATATTTTAATCACTCATGGTTTCTCATAAATAATAAGAAACTTTTGTTACACATAAAGGGCATCAAATGATAATCTTTATCCTTCATGTATTGGGATCACAGAATTCATTTCCAGGTAAACGATCCACAACTTGTGTAGATGAATGGCTTGTGCTACTATACTAACAAGGCAAATAAAAAAAAATTAGTGATGTAAAATATTATCATCCCCAATAAACAACACCTCCATCTAAAGAGTCTGGGGAAGCATCAATTTGGGAAAATGACAGATGCATTTCAACATCTAATTAGCTCATTATATGCAACTTGGATGGGTAGAGTATACTGGAGTTGAACACAAGGGAATTGTTCTTTGGTCAAGTAAAACAAGATACATGGTAAAAAGTGAAGAACAGCATGCCAAACACAATACTGTAAAAGGTTCGCCAGCCTCTATCAGACTGGATAAATTAAAACTAATTGATATTGAGATCCTAGCCAGTACGAGTTCAGCAAGAGAGAAACACAATGAAACAATGACGAGTAGTTAGCAAATTGAGATATCAAATTAACCTAATGTGACACCTGATCAATCCTGGTAATAAACTCGTACACAGAAAGAAGAATGACATGTGTTGATTCAAAAACCCATAACATGAATGATTTTTCCCGACATAGTTCTACCACATATCTACATGCTAAAAGAATATTATTCTGATAATGAACTCTTCTTGTGGATGTAAATGTCAAATGATCCAAGTATGGCTTCAATTCCGCAGAATGCTTGAACATTAAGCCTGACCTGGGTATTCCCATCCTTGATGTTGAGCCCAAGATGTGCCTGTCCATTGCTGCAAAAAGTAATTGCAGAGAAATGTCAGAAAACCAGAACAACGAAAAATGGCATGTGTGTAGCCAGCCCCATCAGGCTATTCTTCTAATACATGGATCATCTTGAGTGTATATTAGAATAGACTGATTCGAAAGATAGTTTTAATCTTATCAATCATCTGTTC
This sequence comes from Musa acuminata AAA Group, assembly GCF_036884655.1. Classification (NCBI taxonomy): domain Eukaryota; kingdom Viridiplantae; phylum Streptophyta; class Magnoliopsida; order Zingiberales; family Musaceae; genus Musa; species Musa acuminata. The sequence goes on from NC_088334.1 coordinate 1,298,246, forward strand.
TTCTATCAATCAGGAGTCCCAATAAGAAAAGGATATCAATGAAGTCATCGAATCATAGTTTTTCTATTACATCAAATAACATAACGCTCACACATGAACTCGAACCTGATACCTATCCCTTTGTGCAACGACACACTAACCAACTCAGATGTCTCAGCAGAGACATCGAATCACAGTTGTTTAGTTACAAATACAACACTATACAAGTAGCCACAGCCCGGCTAACAACCACCATCACCGGTAGCCTTGCTAGTAGCACATCCAACCATACCCCACATGCTAAAGCTGTTCTAAAAGCAAAAACCGTTCCAACAAAAGAAGACCTAGGTGTTCTACAAGTTTCCTAATGAAACAATCGTCCGATTGATGATAGTATTAAATAAAAACCACAACTTACGATGACGAGAGGACAGAAGAGGCTCACCTGCTGAGGTGGTGGAGGATAAGCTGTGGAGGGAGGCGGCGGGGACGGAAGGCGATGCTGGTGAGGCGGCAGCGGCACGTGGTGAGGCGCGGGAAGAGGGGGATGAGGATGGTACTGGTTGTGGAACGGCGGCGTCGACTGCACGGCATACGGTGGCATGGGTTGGGGGTATGGTGGGGGAAGAGGGGGAAGAGGGGGGTGGTGGTGCTGAAGGTGGCTCTCCGGGTGAACCCATTGCTGCTGCTGCTGCTGATGCTGAGAGGGAATCGTAGGAGGGGGAGGAGGCGGAGATGGATAGTGGTGTGGATGGTGGTGAGGGGGAGGAGGAGGGTAGGAATAATTAGTGGTGGGTTGCGGTGGATGATGGTAGGGATTAGGGAAGGGGTTCTGTTGCGGCGGCTGATGCTGTTGATAGGGATCTCCGCCACCTCCTCCTCCGGTGAAGTGGCGACCTTGAAACGAGTCCATCAACAAGAGAGAGAGAGAGAGAGAGAGAGAGAGAGAAGAAGGCCGGGAGGTGATGGTGGGAATTAGGGATTGCGAGAGGCTATTTGAGACGAAACGACCGACGCGGATGTATTCACGAATAGTGCGGTTCGATTTGAGCTGGGAGTTATACCATATTTCTCGGGCCACACTACTGCTTCGGCCCATCCAATAATTGGGCCTCTATGAAGCCCAATTAATTATACTTGCCTAATAACAATAATGCTACTAATAAATCTCTCGTAGAATCATAATGGAGATTATGCCAATTTCATTAATGGATTTATTTTTGTACTCTTAATGTAATTTCATTGATCGAGCGGTGGTGGTTCGATTTATTTCATTCGATTATGATCATGACAGTCATCTGATGGACTTTTGCATATATTCTATCATTTATCATTTAAGAGGAATGATAGGATTTGTATTGTTGTACGTATCTTTCTTTGGTTAACGTTGTATTATTTTTTTATGATAAAGGAATGATCTAATATATGTTATTTTAAAGAGTTAAAATAATCATTGTATGTCTGATAATGAAGGATATATATTTTTTTTATTTTGATTTACATATTTACTTAATTAATGTACTAAAATAAATCGTTCCATAAGAGTATGATTATGTATATCGATAAACCATCGTTATATTTTATACAACTCCCAATCATAATTGAAAATAAGCATAAGACTTTTTTTATAATTATCATTATATATATTTGTGACATTCTATTTTATATTATTAACTCTTTTATTTTCTTATATCATCACTGATTTTGTGAGAATATTCTATACAAAAAATTCAAAGATACTACTTGGCATAGAAATTTTTAAACAAAAGTTGATACATGCAAGAGAGGAGAGGAGGTGTTAGTAAATATATTATCATAAAATAAAATTTTATTGGCTCTAAAGGCCATAGAAAGATAAGTTGAGTTTGGGAGAACTTAAGAAATTTGAGCATAGGAGGATCTATGACTATCTTTTAAGCATACTTCAAACCTTCAACCACTTGGAGTAGGATTGGGAGCAACAGTGGTTAAAATTGAAATAATTTATATTATTTCATGGAATCCAAAAAGTAGTGCCAATGATGGATACAATGGATTTAGATAATTTGATTGTTTACATGAATTTCTTCTTTTAGCTTATTGTCATTTTACTATTCATGCATCTAGTTAAAAGAAAATTTTAAATTTAATTATATCATATCTCAAAAATCTTTTAGGAAATGATTAGAAAAAAAATTATAATTAAAGGAGTCTTCTCCCCCTCTATAATAATTAAATCAAATAGATTAGATAAATACCTCTATAATAATTTTTTTAAAAAAAATCTTCTCCGCGAAACAAAATAATAAAAATCAAACAGATTAGATAAATAGATCTATAATAATTTTTAACTTTTGAAGAAATATTTAGACTCCAAACACCTTTTTAAGCTTTTCAATACTTATTTTTAGTTATTTTAAAAATAACAAACTAAAAAGAGTGTAAGCTCCATACCCAACTAATCATTAGTCTTCCTCGATAAATGAATATCATAAAATTTTTAATTAAACTTGGATGAAAAAATAGTTAACCATGCATAAAAGGATATTTTTATCATATCCCACCAATTTTCTCAAATCAATGCTAATCATAACAATGATTCGATAAATACATTTCCAAATGGGAAAGAATTTTTAATACTTAAGTTTCAAGGGTTCATCGACCATGCCCGGTAATGAAAACCTTTAGACTATCTATAGATATCCTTTCCAGAGTTAAAAATATTACGATCGGAGCGGCACTAAGAGAGGGGGGTGAATTAGTGCAGCCGATTAAAATTTTGGTTTTGAAAAACTCTTTCATACGATAAAAAACAATATCGATGAAAATTAATTTTGGAAGCTTGATAACTTAGAAGCGTATGGAAGCATAGTGACTAAGTAAAGAAGTTTGCAGTATGTAAATGACAAGAGTAGGAAGCAAATCAGCAGTTTTAAAGTGGTTCGGTCCAAATGACCTACATCCACTTACGAAGCCTTTTTTGAAGAGGCTCCCAACTTCCACTAGCAAATCTCTTTGTAGGGGAAGGACTAATACCCTTCTTATAACCTTTACAAGTGGTTCACACTCTCACAATTCTTTTCAACAAGATGGGAGGAGGTGAATACTCAAGCAATTTGAAAAACAAGACTTGCTAAGACTTTTCTAAGGCTCTTATCTCAAACTATTGCTTTGCAAAAGGTTGTAATCTCAGCTGAGAATTGGGCTCCAAACTTTGATTTCTCTTGGGTTTCCGAGGGTGACGGTGCCACCGCCGGATCTTTCGGGTGCCGAGCGGTGCCATCGCTCAGTCCAATGGTGCCACCACTCAGTTCTCGGGTTATAGGCGGTGCCACCACCTAATCTGGCGGTGCCACCGCCTGCACTATTTCAGCTCACTGGTTGGGCTCCAAACTTGGCCCAAACCAGTCCGAACTCGAGCTCAATTGGCCCATACTTGGGTTATAGGATTTACACCTAATCCTAACCCTAATTAATATGCTAACTACAAATTTAAAGACATTTCCTAAGTTATTACAAAGTCCGTAAGTCAAGACTTCTTCCGGTGAGCTTCCGGTGGTCTTTCGATAAACTCTTGGAAACCATTCTGCGGACTCCCGGCAAGCTCCTAAACTTCACGATTTGATCTTGGTGAGTTCCAACGAGCTTCTTCGGCAAGCTCCGATCTTTCTCGGCGAGCTCCGCGAACTTCCCACGAACCTTCCGGCGAGCTTCCGAAAAACCCTTCAGCAAGCTCCCTACTCATTCTCGGCTAATTCCAGCAACATTCCCGACGAACCTTCGGACTTTCATCGAACTCTCGAACTCCCAACGAATCCTTTGCGCTTGACTCCGACACTTTGTTTCGCTTTATGTCTTTGTCATTATCGTAGTTATTCCTACACACACAAACTAAAACTCTACTCCGATCTAGACAATTATTACAATGCGAATTGACATTCTGCTGCCCGGCACATTATTGGTTGGTGCTTCGTCCGATTCTTCAGCGCATCATCCTCTATTGCGGCTTGTTGCCCAATCGGTGGTTGACCTTCGCAACCCCAATATCCTTGGCTCAATTCCGCTCTCCTTGGCTCGATGCCCGACGTCGGAAGCCTTCTGCCGTCCAATATCCTGACGTGATCTCCTCCGGCGCAACGTCAATTCCTCCTGCATCACTCAAAATATAGTTAAACATCTAAACACAATCAATTAGTTTCATCATCAAAATCCGAGATTCAACAAAAAAAAAAAAAAAAAAAGTTTAAACTCAACTTCATAGCTAACATTCAAAAAAATTATAGCAACCTTTCAAATTGTTCAATAAGGTGTGAAGTTGAGTCTTATCTTAATGTTCAATAATAAGACTTGATTGTCCCCTATCCCTTCGTAGTTATTCATATAATTTATGATGATTCTTTAAATCGACAACCAAGAAACCCTAGATAATATTTTTTTACTTACTCCTCCATAGGACAAAGAGATATATAATAGTCAAAGCCCTCAAGCCTATAGAGAAAAAATGAACACTAAGTGACATATATTATTCATGACTTTTAGTTTTCATCATGAGATCTCATGATGTAGAGATAATTTATGTTTGAGGTAAGATCTTTTACAAATTTAAACAATATTCATACTCTTACTTACTCTAGTCGATAATTGCCCAATCTCATCACAGTCAATCACTTTTTTAAAATATTTATATAATTAAGTCAGCTATACGGTTCAATCAACCACTTCTTCGAGTTGATCATATTCTCCCATGAATTGCATTCTTAAGATAATAATATACTTTTAAATGATCATATAAGTTGGCTATATTATTAAATTAGTTGCTTCCTCGAGTTGGTGATTGAGTTCATCAACATTATTATATATTCTAATTGGTTGCATAATTAAATCATTATAATTCCTAAATGACTTTTGTTTTTAACTTGTAAAATCCTAACTCATCTAGAGGTTGTGGCTTTGATTATCTGCAAACCACTTTGCATCTCAATATCTATTGTGATCGTAAGACTTTCACTTGACTTAGTGAATAAGCTAATTAATGGATAAAAATAAGTATCCAAATCAGATACATCTATCCAAGATTAAAAAAAAAAAACCAGTTATAGTTTCTAATATGATTATAGCGTCCCTTTTGGGCCCGATGCATGCGGTCTGTCGAGCAAAAAAAAAAATCTAAAATGATCGATATCATCAAAGTGTTTCGAATAAGCATGATGTATCCATCTAGGACAAAGTTACATCTAAATTGCTTAACTAGACGAAATATCACCTTTGCAAGTTATACATCCACAAGAAAAGATCTATCATATTAAAAATATATTCTCTTTGTAGATCATATTAAAAAAAGCATCCCCTTTGGTTCATACAAAATAAGAAAGAAACTAAAGAATCACTTAATCATTTTTAATCCATGTAATGATGATTAAGATTTCAAACACAAATATTATGTTCTACAATGAAGAAGCTTTTAAAGACAAATGATATGATAATTACTGTAAACCAATTGATACTTAACATATAAAATTTAATCAATGCTTATCATATATGTCATATCTAATTTTGATATAATATCTAAAAGGAATATTGGATATATTTTATCAACATAATATATAAAAGGAATATTTTCTTATTAAATCAGCGGTTGCAAAACTTACCCTATATAAGGTATATCTTTGTTTTGAATTTATCAAATAAATATTAAAATAATTATGACTTCTTACACCCACAATAAACAATAGTGATGTTTTAATGGACTTAATATTAGTTTTTTTTTTATAGAAATAGACTGAAATAAGATATATGGGATATGTGTATTTTTTTATAATCAAATAATAATTTTTACATTTCATCCTTTCAAGAAGAATTTTTTTTATCATTTTAGACACGATTTTATTGTGTCAAATAAATAACTAAAATTGACTATGTCATGATTCTAATAACTAAATTTTAAGTTATGAAGTAAGTATGAGTCTAATTTAAAAGGTTTTGTAGTAAACAGTGATACATCTAATTTATACATTACATTGCAAAATAATTGTCCACCACCTTCGCATTTTGTTGATATGATCAAAATTTTCGAAGTTGCAAGTAAGTCGTCTTGTTTTTCAATCTAAAATTATAAGACTAATTTAATATAATAATAATAATATTATTAAATATATAATAATATAATATAATATATTTGCGGCTTGAAGGCCTCCAAACCAAAATGAACAGTCTCTGTGAAGCTCATGCTTTCTCTCTCTTCATCAAATTGAAGATTCTCGAAGTAAAACATGACATCAATCGTTGCTCGGAATTGATCGCCACTGACAACAACAAAGGCATCGATTAATTTATGCATGGTTCTCACACTTCCACCGCAACTTCAGTCTCATATAATAATGATATGATGGGTCCCAATTCACCGGATATATATATATATCTGTATTCCATGACTTGTCCGCACGATTCGTAGCCTGAGTCGGCGCCATGGTCGTCGGCTGCCGATCTTCTGCATTGCTCCAGGCAATAAACACGGTTCCTGACACCCTCGTCCACGGACATGCTGGTCCCCACCGTCGTTGCTGACTTCCCATCCAGCTAGATAGAGAGGTTCCTGCTCCGAACGACACAGATGATCTCGATTTCCTTTCTTTGGCGCCGATCGAATGTCACGCTTCAGTCAAGAAACACGGTTCCTCGACAGACATGATGCCCCACGTCGTCGCTCCGGACGTCCTGTCCGTCTTCTATGAGTCGGGATCGCGTTTCCTGCGAAGGAGAAAACAGTTGATCCCGATCACCTACTTCAGTGTTTTCAAATCGCCATAATTCGAAGCAATAATAGCTGATTCATGCATCCGTGCACAAACATACAAAGCAAGACGGCTAATTTTATAGTCGAACCACCATATATCCCCATAAGATGCGATATTTCGAGAATCTTTGACGGAAGCTTTTGCTCTTTCAAAGACGACGACACTTCGCAGTTCTACATGTCCCCTAATATATTAGACTCTACTCTTGGTTGTCGGCAGAGCAGGGAATGGGCCTTACATTCTATTATACGCTGCCAATTACGCTTATTTCCGTAATAATAAGGTGATTTACCACAAAACCCCTCATGTTTTCGCTTTTTACCATACAGCCGCTGAGCTAAGCAAAGCGCTGACGTGATTGCCTACCTCTTCGTCGTTACCCGTCCGCCATCCAGGATGCAGATAAGGGAGATGTTTCTGGTGGGGTCCGCGTGACTTCTAATCACAAGTCTGGTAGATTGAGGGTACGAACAAACTCGTAGGAAAAAAGTATGTTTTGAAGATGGAAAGCATCGCCTCCTTACCGACCGCGTCGAGCCGCCGCCCACGTGTCCGCCTCCGTACACAAAAGCCGCTCGCCGCAATCATGCCTCCAAGAACGTGCGGCGAAAGATCCACCACGTGTGATGATCAGGGACGATGACGTACGAAACTATCCGTCCTCCGTATTCCGTACTCCATCTAATTAACCCTCAACGTTGAACAAAACATCAGAAATACCACTAAGGGAGTCTGTTACTGAAATACCCTCGTTGCTAATGGAGAACAACACGTAATTGCTGTTAATATCTTGGTTTAGATCGGCCCAATTTTGGCATTGAGAAAAGAGGAAAAGGGTCTTTCAACTTGCTAGCCGACAGAGGTCGGCAAACTGATAAATCGGAAGTATAAAGCGGCCATAAACGATACAAAGCCAAATAACGTTTGGAAATTTCATGTGATATGCCACGATATCAATAAATGTCAGTATCGTATCGCTGCTAATAAATCAATGGCTATCGACTAACAAATAATTAAGGGAGTGATTAAGTTAATGGTGTGAATAATCGAGTCATTATTAAGTCCTATAAGAAAGATCTTGAAACCCTTTCTCGTGTTCTCTCGTTATCGCCTTCGTTGCTTCGGTTCTCTGTTTCGTTCCTTCTTTTGGGGGTTGACGATCAGGAACGTAGAACACTTGCTCGACGAATCCTAAGTGGTAGGATTTGAGGCGACGGAATGCTTGCGCTTTTTAGGAACGAGATCTTTCTGTCCCCGGCGTTCTCTGATGAAACCCGTTGAGGGATTTGCTGGATTTTCGGGGTAGGTCACAGAACAGGGGACGCATAAGGAACTGGTCGAAGTCCGGGGAAAGGTAAGGTTCTTCCTTTTCTTGTAGTAGTTCACTTTCTCCGGTGGATTTTCTTTGAAGAAAATTGCTTTTTTGAAGTAAATCACAAAGTAATTTTTGACTTCTATTTGCTGTATGATGAAGATTTTCTTAATGTTCTTGCTTGTATTAGCCGTCAGCATTACTTGTTGGTTTGTTTTTTGCCTCTTTTTTTCTTCTTTTGGAACGGTTGGTAAGCAAGTGATCTGATATTCCATCTAAAAAAACCTTTTTTGATTCTGGTTCTCTGAATGTTATGTTGTTTTACGTGACAAAATCCTTATTTTTGTAACTCTGAACCAAATTACAAATTTTGTATATGTTTTTTCATTCTTTTGGGTTTCTTGCATGGTATTTAGTTCTCTGTTACTTGCTAAAGCATTGTGTCAGTTGTTTCATGCTTGGTCATTTATTATCCTGGTGCCTCATGGAGTTTTGTTTTCTATGCCAGATATTTGGACTCTTGAGTTATAATCATGAATGCAGTTAAGATGGTAGAGAGAATGCTGGTGGTTGGTGATCCAAAGGTGTATACTTCAATCTTGATCTCCATGCAACTTAACTTTGGTTGATCATTTCCAACTTGAACATGACTATCAATTCATTGCAAATCGACCAAACAGACTTCCGGTCACCTAAGTTGCATGTTGATAATGTTTTCGAACCTGCGAACAAGCTTCATCTACAGTTGAACTGATAAAATTTGCATTACTTTTTGCTCATTTAATAATTCGAATTTTTTCGTGCAAAAATATTGAAGAAAAATTTTCTTCTCTACATTTGCAAATGTAAAAATATTAATTTCCATGTTCGATAATTTTGTTAAAGATATTTATGAGTGAGTTCTCTACATATGGTTCATGAACTTGCAACTTTTAAAGTATTTTATTCTATTTTTATATTTTGAGCAATAGAATATGGAAGGGTTATGCCTGACGTGTTAGTTGGCCTATAGATATATCCATAATGGTTATTGGAGTGATGAGTATAAAAACTTGTTGCAGTTGCATGGAGGAATGTTCAGAATGCTTTCCACAATTGTTTGTAAGGTTTTGGAGATCTTCCCATTCATAGAAGCTGCTAGACCTAGAAGTAAAACCGGAATACAGGCGCTCTGCTCACTGCACGTGGCTCTTGACAAAGCCGAAGGACTACTACATCATTGCTCAGACTGTAGCAAGCTATACTTGGTAAGTTTAATTTTTAGCAAATATGTCATGGTGCACTGACCAGATGATGGCTAGACTTTAGAAGTTTTTCCTTTGTTCTTGCCCTTTCTTATCTTTTTTGAGACTATGACAAAATGACATGGTGAGCATACTCTTTCAATTGACAAGTTGTCATTTTCCATGATTACAAGAATTTGCACTGTCTTGTGAGTGGTGTTCTGGAAGCTTTCTGATGTAAATACAGCATTTATCTTGTGAAACTGTACATATAGTTCATTTTGACATTTACTTTCCCTGCATTATTAGAAAAGCTAGTTGATACTTCCAATGTGAAAAAGTTCTTGGTAATTGTACTTCAACCTGAGAACTTGAGTCAATGATATGAATTTAAGGATTTCATGAAGTAATTTACTCTAGTTGTTCTTTTCATGTCACCTATTCAATTTGTGTCATTCTGGATGAAACAAGTACCTCTCTGCTCCTGCTTTTGTTTTTCTTGTGACAACAAAACTTGTTTATAGCTTTTAGCATTGATGCATCTATATAATGCCACATGCCAGTCGCTGTTTGGATAACTAAACTAGAACTTGTTATCCTTTGTCACACAGTTGACATGTTGACTGGTTCATTATACTAGTTAGTGCTTAACAATGCTGTCATATTTAATGTGAAATTTTGATCTTTTAGGCTATAACTGGGGAATCCATACTCCACAAGTTTGAGAAGTCTAAAAGTGCTCTGCAAGAAAGCCTTAGACGTGTTGAAGGCATAGTCCCAGGAGCTATTGCATGCCAGGTATAGTACATTATGATTGCACTGATAAGGTTTGCTTTATTTATTTGTACATTCTTTTTATACCATAATCATCAATGAAACTAGATATTTGTGCTTCTACTGCATGTGATCCATGTTCTTATTCAAATTATACTTGATAAGGTAGCTTGTCAGTGGTATAACATGGAATTATCATCAGTAGTTCTTAATTATTTGCCTGATTTGTGAAAACACATCATTTTTCCAATTTTTCCACTTGGTTATTTTATGAACTTCTCTTTGCATTTGATCTTTATCTTTTTTTTTATCCACTTATGTTGTGCTTGTCGATCTTGCATATCCATATTTCATGTACTTATCAGAAAAATCTCTTTTAATGTATTTATCCTTTTTTCCAAGTTCCAAATAAGCTCTTTTGATATATTATTCTTTTTTCTATTTTAAGTACACCTATCCTGTCTCAGTTCCAACTTGGTTCAAAGTCATTCTCCACACATTAAGATGCTTATTATGCTTTACATAAAACGACCCGGTTGTAGGAATCCTTATGCTTCTGTTGTTGTTAAGATAGTGCAAGCTAATCAGGGACCCTTTGGTTTTCTGCAAATTTAGAGGTCAAAACACTTGTTTACAGGACAATTCTCCATTAGTTGTGATACATATGGACAAGCTGGCAAAGCTGCACGAGAGTTATGTGTTACTTACAGATAGGCAAATTGACACTTATTGATTGCCATAGCACTTCTTTTACTTGTTTGTTTGTCTTTATAAGAAGCATAAATCTTGTTTTTGTGCCATATTATTGCTGATTGCATGCTTAGATAAATATCCATCTGGTTAATATTCAACCTTTACCTAGTTCCCTGGCCATTTGTGCCACTTCCAGATTTAGAAGCTTTGCTGCAATGATGTTTGACACTTCACAATCTTGTTTTGAATGATTTTAACTTCCTGTAACAGTTCTTGAACCGAGTTATCTTGATTCATACTACAGTTTGAGCACTTGATGCATGTCACATATTTCCCAATTTTCTAATTCCATGGGTTTAGTGCCTAAAAATATGATCAATCAGAGACACATTTTAGTTAGTGCAAACAGTGCCACTTCTTAGATAGGCAAATTGATCCTGATTTATTTGGATTGCAGGGACACTTCGCATTGTAACTCTGTTCAAATAGTTTTATTCAATCTAATCTTTAACTGTGTAATATTTTTCCCATCTTGATTGCTGTATAATTTTTATTTGGTTTCTCTTAGTTTTCAAGTATCGGCAAGCCTCCTTCCATTCTCAAATGATCTTAAGGAAGTTGAAGTAAAACTTAAATCTGTTCACTAATACTGGTTCTTTAACTGTCACATTCCAAAATGAAAGATGAGACCACTTTTTCCTTCAATTTTTTTTGTCTACTGCTGAGTTTGTTTATAATACTGCAAATTTTCAACATTTAAGTGATGGAAAGAACATGATCTGTTGATTAGGAGATGCATTCATGACAACATAAATACTTAAACCACAGCAGTATGTAACATTATGTCAATCTATGTCAATGCATCTCTCAAGGTTTATCATCTCTTCTGATCTCTTAAGGAATTTTTTTGCTGAAGTATCTTGCTTTTCATCTCTCATCTTAGATTATGGAGATTGTTGGTGAGCTGGAGACAACCAATTTCATATTGGATCACTCCAAGAAGCAGGCTGGTGACAAGGTAATCACTTTGCTTAGGAAATACAGAAAATCCAACAGTAGTTCAGATGACAACGAAGAACTTGAATCATTCCATCAAGCTGCCTCAAGGCTGGGCATTACCTCTTCCCGAGCAGCACTTGCTGAGAAAAGAGCTCTCAAGAAGCTTATGGAAAAAGTCCATGCTGAGGAAGACAAACGGAAGGAAGCTGTTGTAGCTTACTTGTATCATCTCATGAGGAAGTACTCGAAGCTTTCCAGACCTGAGTTGGCAGAGGATCTTGACTCTCAGGGATCAGCTCCATGTTCTCCCGCTGTGCTATGTTCTGAAAAGGTCTCTGGTCCACATGGGAGGTGTCATGCCTTTGACAGACAGCTCTCCAAACTTAGCTCTCTTAATCTCAACCGAAGCGGCGCAAGAACAGCAAGCGTGCCCATCCCCCCAGAAGAATTCAGATGCCCCATCTCCTTGCAGCTCATGTATGATCCTGTCATCATCTCATCTGGTCAGACCTATGAGCGTGCCTGCATTGAGAAGTGGTTCAGTAATGGACATGTCACCTGCCCGAAAACTCAGCAGCATCTCTCCCACCTCTGTTTAACTCCCAACCATTGTGTTAAGGGCCTGATTGCTATTTGGTGTGAGCAGCATGGAGTTCCTGTTCCAGATGGCGCACCAGATTCTGCTGATCATTGGAGGCTAGCTTTGTCACAGTATGATACTGTGGATTCCAGATCCTTGGACAGTACCATATCTTGCAAGTGGACGGGCATCAAGGAGGCTGGTTTGGATGACAATGGCATTGCAGAGGAGCTCAAAGATAGCCATGATGGTATCTTGGACAAGTGCTCTAACCAAGATCATGAGGTGGATGAACTTGAGAGATATCAGGGTTTACTGGCTGCATTAGAAGAGGATAAAGGTATGTGGAAGCAGTCGAAAGCAGTAGAGCAGATAGGATACCTGCTGAAGGACGAAGAAGAAGCAAGGATCTTTATGGGTTCAAATGGGGCTATAGAGGCACTTGTTAAGTTCTTGAGATCAGCTATCCATGATAGGAATGATAAGGTTCAGAAGATTGGTGTAATGGCTCTTGTCAACCTTGCAGTCAACAATAACCGGTACTTGCATTTTTCTTCTGATTTTTCTATAGCATTATCCTTTTTATTTTCATATTTAGTTTATAATCGGTTAGGAAAGATATGAAATGAAATATTTTTTTATAGCTCAAAAATATTTTAGTAGAAATTATAAATGGGATATTACGGTTTTCTTGTTGTTATTGTAGATCATTTAGAATCAAGTTACTCCAGATCGTGATAACATCCTGTCATGAATTATACCTATAAAATAATTGTTCATTTTCCTTTTTTTTGAAATCCAGCTACTGATCATCTTCATTCGTTGTCAACTGTTATTTGTTTGACTTTGTCATCTGTTCTGTGTTTGACTCAATGATTTTCTCCAAAAGTAGAAGAAATAAATGCATTTGTGGATCACTTTCTTGTCTGTATCCATTTCTTATAAGTTCATCTTGTCTCAGGAACAAGGTAATGCTCATAACAGCAGGAGTGATACCATTGCTGGAGCAGATGATCTCAAACTCTGACAACTGTGAAGAAGCTATAGCCCTGTACCTTGACCTCTCCTGTCTCGATGAGGCCAAGCCTGTGAATGGCTTGACTGAGGTTGTCCGTTTGCTCGTCCAGCTTCTACGATCCAATAACAGCAGAAGTAGCTTCCGCAAGCTTGATGCCCTTTGTATTCTCCACAACCTCTCCATGCATCCACCAAACATCCCTTCCCTCCTATCATCAGGTGTAGTGGATTGTCTACATTCCCTCATCGGAGCCCCTTCAGGGCCTGAAGGCGCCAAATGGACCGAGAAAGCTCTCGCGGTCTTGGTAAACTTAGCATCCACCAAATCTGGAAGGGAAGAGATGGTATCGACCCGAGGCCTTGTTGGTGAACTTGCAGAGGTCTTGGACACCGGTGAGCCTGAAGAGCAAGAGAAGGCTGTGTCTTGCCTCTTGATCCTGTGCAATGACAACAATGAGTGCAGCCAAATGGTGTTGCAGGAAGGCGTCGTGCCGGCCTTAGTATCGATCTCTCTGAACGGGACAAGTGCAGGGCAGGAGAAGGCAAGGAAGCTGCTGAAGTTGTTCAGAGAGCAGCGACAACGCGAGCAGCAGCAGGGTGGTGAGCTGATCATGGAGGCAAGGCCATCATGTAAAGCAAGATCAAAGAAGCTGAATTCCATATGGAAGAACAAGAGTTTTGCACTGTTCCAATGCTAGGGATGTTGATCACTGGCTATAAAATTTGCCATTGTATCTTAGGTTCGTGTTCTTCTTTTACTTTGCCTTTGTGAAGTGGAAAGATGTGCATTGTCATAGCTCTCTTGCTCCAAACGAGCTTTTGTTGAGATCCAATTTGCACCTTTTATAGACAATGTGGAGATCCATTTCACGTAATGATATAATGCATCAAAAGTTCAAGGTTCATAAAGAACATAATTGTATCTTTCTAATTGACTAGAAGACCAAAAAAAACAAAAAAATTGATGATATTAACAGCTCTCTTATTGGCATTTTTATCCTGTCAGACGTTTCTGATGCCACCCTTCATCAAACAACTCTAGCATGGCATCCCCCATCATCAGATCAGAATTCTCCTTCTGTGGCTCAGCACCACCAGCTCCCTTCATCCTCCCTGCTGCACCTTTTCCTCGATCATGATCTCTATCAACACCTTCTCCTTCACCAGCATCAGCATTACCTCCTTCCTCCACCATTCCGATCTTCTTCAGGGCCCCCAGGATCTCCTCACAACTCTTCTCCACCTCCCTCATATCCTCCTCCTCCGGCACCTCCTCCTTGGCCCTCTTCCATTTATGGTCACCTTCGCATCGACTCCTCTGTTTCGTTTCCTGTTCTTCATCCCGTTCCTCCTCCTCATTGCTCGATCCGGACATCACCAGCAGTAGTTGATCGATCACGCCATCGAACTTCTCGGGAAGAGAATCGACAAGGGGGGCAAGCTCATCAATCTTCGTGAAGACTGGTTCGAGCGGCGGGAAGATGAACACCAATATCTTCTCCGTCGTCAGTATTATGCAGTCGAGGAAGGAGAGCCAAGACAGCCATCGCCGCTCCACCGGGCGCACGAAGGGGCCCGCCATGAAGGCCACCAGTCGAGCTAGCAAACCCACGTAGCCATCGAGTTCTTCGATTCGTCCGTAGGACTTGCGGGCGATGGAGACGAGTGAAGTGCCGGAGCTATGCAGTAAGCGCGGCCTGCCTCCGGTCATGGCGGATTCCTCTGATGAACTCTGTAAATTAGATGACGAAGCAATAAGGATTCATGGAAGCAACAAGATGGGAGAACAGCCTCTGCAAGCTTAATTACCAAGGAATTATTAGGCTCCTCTCCGATCTCCATTGCAAGCAATCGTTGCTCTCTGTTACGACCAGGAAGAACTTGAATCGGACTCGATCAAATAGGAGGAAACAAAGACATTGGCGTAGGGAAGACTGGGTGGGAAACAGATCGGGAGAGTCGGAGGCTGTGGTGTGGCTTCTTTTGTGGGGGAAGGTCGTCTTAAAGCAGTACAGATGTTGCGGAAGCGGTGCCCCCGGCCCCACCTCCTTTTCCTCCTCTGCCTGCGCGACACGTCTGCGTTGACAGGTGGGGGCCGCAGCTCGATGACACGGTGCGTAAAGCTTTGTCTATAATATTTATACCATTCATTGCTCTTTTTTCTATTTTTTTTATAAATATTATATTAATTATATACAAAATTAAAAAAAAAATAAAATAAAATGAGAAAATATAATCTAAAATGATATGAACATATGAAATCTACGAAATTAGTCGGTGAAATGATTATTTTTAGTGACATAAAATTATAAATAAAAATTTAAATATTTTTAATGATTCTTTAGATAATAATGGTGACAAAGAATTCAAAATATTCTTCATTCAAACATTAATTCAATGTTTTGGCATTGAAAAAAATTCAAGAATCAAAACCAATGCAATTTGTGGATTATATATATATATATATATATATATATATATATATATATTATAAGTATTTCTTGTATATTTTTATCATAAAAATAATTTATTGTTATATTCTGTAATATCTTAAGTTGGAGAAACAGAAGTGCTATTTAGGTAGGGAAGTTCTGCTGATCATGACATGCATAGCTAAGGTTGATAACATCAGCAACAAAGTGAAATGCATCAGATTCCCACAATTTCAATCCCTAATTTATAAGATGATCAAGAAAAAATATAGGAACAACTACAAACCTCTTTTACATGCTCTTGCAAACACAAAAGATTAAAGACCATTCTTCTGATCTTAATGCAACAACAATAACAGCAAACCATCATGTTATATACACAAGAATGAGACAGTTTCAAGCCTTCTCTTGCCTGCTTGTGCATATGCAATCTTCTTGTTCTTGTTTAAGTTTCTGCAAAAGCAAATGATGTCAGGAGAGGAGATTTGTGTATAATTTTGTCAGCTTATTGGTTTTGTGAATATGCCACATTGTATCATACCAAGTTAGATTCTTAATGATCTTCAGAAACCTAGTTGAACTGTTTATTCACTTAAATTAAGACTGAAATCTCTGATGCAAGTGCTTCTAATGCAATCATTGAATATGAGTGCACTTTGTTTCGATAAGAAATAAGTCTGAGTACAATCGATTTAATATCACTGGAGGCACACCTGGACTTGGCTTTGCAGTTCTTTGATGTACTGTATTGCCAACTCTAACATGTCTGATGTGCTTGTTTGCTGTAAAACATCAAACAGCTCGAACAATCAGTAGTCTGCCTGTTATAGATGGTAGTAACATGAGTTTTACTTCACCTTAAAGGTGTACAAATTTCTATTACCTTGTCCATATTGGGCACAAGATTGTGCAGCTTCTGCAATCTTTTGCTAATTCTTGTTCTCCTTTCCTATCAGGAGAAACAAGAACATTGAAACTGTGCACCAGTGCAACTACCAACCGCATGAACTGGAGAAAAGAAGATACTGGATGGTGGACTAGATGAACAAAAACTACATAGATGCTCTTTTGTGATTTCTCTACCAAGTTTGTAGATGATCAACTCATGTTAAATTTACGAAGAGCACAGTTGTAGTCATGGAGAAAAAGAATTAGGTATTTGGATAAGAATGAGCTAACCCTCTCAGCAATGCTTCGGGGATGGGTTGCACAGCCACGCTTGGCTCGTACTCTACAAGGGACTGAGTCTTGCTGAAGCTGGAGGTACTTCTCGATGCTTGACACCTCTAATGAATTCTTTGATAGGTTAAACTGAAATCAATGAAATATATACTGAATAAGTGTTGAAGAAATTTTTGACAGACATCACACGTCCATAGAACTGAGAAAGTTAAAATAAGCTGGCTCCACATTGAAGAATGTGCATTGAATAACCATTGACAACAACACTTTTTTACTTTCTGCTACCAAGAAAGATGTCCTTTTGATCTCTACCTGATGCATATTCTACTAAAACCAAATGGAAAGACTGATTTCTATAACTGGCATTGTTGTGTATATATGTTTTCTTAGCCTGAAACACTGCCTTGACAAAAGCTCATGCATTTCAGTATACCTGAGAGTCGGTGTTACTCAAACTGGTGAGTATATCCCCGTTGTTGCCTTTAGTTCGCTTGTGAGGAGCAGAAAACATGATTGAATTGCTATCATCCCATGAGCTTAACTGAAAATTGCCAGAGATAAAAGATTGTTCGACATGTGCGGTTGCCTCGTCTGAGCTGCTGTCACAGTCGACATCCTCTCCTATCTCTGGAATGCTCATTTCAGAGATATGCGAGAGTGTGTCCTTCCTTGAAAAGCTCCACTGGGACCTCAACCTTCTACTTGCCACTGTGTGCGCACCACCATTGCCGGTCCGAGAGTAACTTCCAATTCCACTAGGGGAAGATAGACCTATGAGTTAAAGATAAATCAGTTAATGATGAATTCTAAGAGATCCTTAGAATTGTAAGCCTCCTACATATAGAAGCATCGCTAACATTTTCCTTCCCATGCAATTGCTGAAAGTCCAAAATGAAATAGTTCATCAAAGCTCGAGATGATTCTCGTCACATTTGCTTAAAAACAAGCTAAAAAAGCAATTAAACCTCTTTATGAGTAATTAACACAAACTGGAGTCTTTACTTGGAAACAAGAAATGCACCATATCCTCTGAAAAGAATGAACTGTGAATACAGATTTTTCCTTGTGGGCACACTAGGAAGCATGAATTACTAATCCATGTTGGGTCTCTGCCTGACATGTTGCTCTTAGGGTACTCGTTAGATGTGTCACATAATTCCTCAAGGCATTCTATTCATTAAATAATTACAAAAATAGCATACTTTGAGATATTTGAGAGAAATAAACTTTGCTTTTTCTTGAATATCGATTCCCTGATACTTTAAGAGATGGAATTTTATGCTACTTATATTAAGCATCAAACTGCGATCAATGAAGTCCACAAAATGATCTAAGCTCAATATGAAAAGCTCTTGGTGTTTTTTCTGCATTCTTGAAGACCTATAGTAAAAACAACTTTCCTTCATGATGAATAAATAGGTTAGCAATGGCATTTAGTTGTTACCATCTACCAAGGAAACAAACTGTCCTAACACTACAGATTATTTGTCATAAACAAATGGCAAGCTTAATGTTCTATGGC
Source organism: Musa acuminata AAA Group (assembly GCF_036884655.1). Lineage (NCBI taxonomy): Eukaryota > Viridiplantae > Streptophyta > Magnoliopsida > Zingiberales > Musaceae > Musa > Musa acuminata. The sequence continues at coordinate 1,316,732 of NC_088334.1, forward strand.
ATTGTATAATTCATTTTAGTTGATCTACCTGCACCCTATCGTATTCTGTTATTTCAAGATTTTGAATATCAACACATCCATATTAATTTTCCATATGCAAATCCATGTTTCGATACAAGAATAGCAGCAAAATTAGATGTGTCAAGATATCCATATTGATTTGACATTTGAAAGGAAGATGCAAAATTTCAACAAGAAAAACCAAACAATCCAACTTTTAAAAAGATATAGCCACAGACATTAATCAACTTCAGAGGTTGAACAAAAAATCAAATAGTAAATGCTTGCTAAATGAAAATGTAGAACTATTCAGAAAAGTTAACCATCATCCCTAATATGCTACTGTGCTCAAACATAGATTTCATGTGTTCAATGAAATGTGCATTATCTAGAATGAAATCAGGTCGAACACTAACTCACTAAGTACACTTTTGATAGATATGCACGGTTGCACAGAAAAATCATATGAACTATTAAATCATAATGGAATACCAGGAATATCTCATTACATGTTTGCTACCAAACATCATCTAATAAACAAAAGATGAAGAAAAGGATCATTGATCATACAGAGCTTTACAAAATTATAGGTTTTTAAACTTCATCATACAAGAAGAGTAAATATGCCTCTTTGCACTTTTTTTAGTGAGCATCATCTATCACAACATTCCCTATCAAGTGACACTTCTGAACATGCATTTACTACTCGAAGCACTCAGATATTGCTAACTTGAAACTCAAGAGTTAATTGTAAGCATGGGACAAGAAGTTAAATTACATCCACGGCTTAAAAACCTTCCACATTACATGTATCTTATTTCATATTAAACTATATATCCAACCAGATAATTTGGCGATGTGTATCTGGGATCTCTTACCTCAGGTGGAGGGTTCGAAACATCACACTAAGGTTTCATGCTCCCAGTGGCCTTTCACCCGATGTCATAGTTGTCTCCCTAGTCATATAACTTCAAAATGACATCTGCATTCTATTACCACTACAAATTTTCGTGATCAAACAAATATGCGCTATGCATCATAATTAACTAGTCCAAGATGATCATCACAAGCAACTCGATCTATTTAATGGAGGCTGAGCTCTGATACCATAATTTTATCCATTGTGATCTAGAAGATCGGTCACGAAAACAACCTTTTCATTTATTTACAACTATAAACTGAGTCTACCGGGATGTTCTTTTAATCATTAATTATCGTTTTCAGATCCCTGTAACATAATAGTGATGCAATTTGCCACCTTGTTCTTGTGTGACAGAAGCAATAAAAGGAGGAAAAGCTTAGCAAGCATAACAGGGTGATGACAGAATCAAATGATCCATCAATGGGGCAAATGAACCTAACCATGTCGCCTTGCTGGGGCCCCAAAACAAGTAGCCCCCCTACCGCAACCTTGTTCTCTTTTTCCCTGAGTTGTCTACGACTACCGTGCCTTCATTGCCATCGTTATCATGTCGCCATTGACGAAGTTTACTGCCCATCCCCAGCCATGTAGCCTACGTAGATCGAGTTCATTCAACCTGCACGGCCGGTCAACCTCGGCCTCACTAAAACCAACCGCAGCGGCAGAGACGGCGCCGTCACGATGCAACGGAACGCCGTCTTCAGACCACTCTTTGCTTCCCGCGTCTCTGCATCGAGACGGCGGTTTCCGGTGACAGGGAAACGGGCTCCCGGCCCGGCTCGCCACTAAATGGAAACGGGGAGGGAGGAAGGAGAGCGGGAGAGAGAAGGGGGGGGGGGGAGAGGATGCGAACCGTGATCCATTAAGAGACGAGAGAAGAACCCCGCGGGCGAGCTACTGTGGCGGACCAAGGCCGGCCCGCCGGCGACCTTCGCGGCGAGATCCACTGCCGCGTGTACCTCATCCGGCTCGTACGGTCCCCGCGGCCCCTGGTCCGAGCCGCGGCAGCTCGACGAAGAGTCCTCCCCGGCGGGCGCGAACCGGCTGATCCCCCCCCCTTCCGACGCGACCCCGGCGAGCAGCGACCTGGGATCCGAGCCGTACCGGGAGAGCCCGAGCCCCGACGCCTCCAGCTCGTTCCCGTCCGTCGGCGATCGGTTCATCTCGCGCAATCGAAGCAAGCAAAGCGATCAAAACGCCGCCTTTGGCTTGCGCTTCGCCGAAGAAGAAGAAGAAGAAGCAGCAGCAGTAGCAGTAGCAATGAGCGAAGCAACGCGAGCAAAGGGAGGCTTATTTGTACGCCGGAACGAACCCAAAGAACACCGGTTATGTCTAAACACTTTGAAGTGGGGCCCAACCAACATGGGCTTTTGGTTGGCTGTTCCTTTCCGTGGGTAGGTAATCAGGGGACGGGGGCGTTCCTCATTCTATATCGATTGCCTTGCATGTGAAGGATGTGACGGCTAATAGGAATCTTGATTTGGGTAATGGGGGCTTAACAGCAATAATTAAGTGTTTAATGACGTGTGTTTTGGGGGGAGATCACATGCTCACAGCCATGGCAATGTTGGGGACATCGAAAAGGCCATTAAAATATTATTATAATATTTTATTTTTTGAGTTTAGGTTTGGATTGTAAAATCAAAATCTTACTTTCATCCAAAAGCTTAAGCTTTTAGATATAAATAAATAAATAAAAAATTAAGATGCTGTCGGAATATCTAAAGTCATGCTTAATTAATTTCTAGATATTATTAGGTTGAGTCATCCATCCGTCACCCACATGTGAGATGACGTAAGGTCTTATGTCATGGCATTGATAAAAAATTAATATGTATTTTTTTTTTACCTTTTTATTGTTCAAATAAAAGAATTCTATATGTTTCTTATTTATAATTTATTCAAACGTATATACTTTCTGCATTAGATTATTTATAATTCTAAAAATTAAATTATGAATGTTAGGAATATCATGAAATTATAATATATTTGATAAAATATACTAATTTTGCATGGTATCCCATAAATGCTTTTATTGGATTAAGCTTTTGAGATTAATAGTCATCCGATCAAACTATTTATCATAGAATATATTAAGAGTTTGAATCATGTATTTGTCCTTCTTTCCTCAAATAAAAATACTCGTATAATACTTAATTTTTTATTTGGGTTTGCACCATGTTCGTAATCAATTAATTCAAATGTCATAATACATAATATAAATCTCACGATCTTTATAATTAATATTTTTACTAAATAAATTTTAATTAAAATATACTTTGATCTATCGATCGATCGACGATTCAGTAGATATTTTGAATTTATAATTAGCTATATTCCAATAAATTATTAATTTAAAATTAATTTTTCAATCATATTTTCTTTATCACTAATGAATGTAATAATTCGGTTGTCTTCATTAATTAATTTTAAATTATTTATTAAATTATTATTAAATATTATAATAATATAAAGTTTTAAATTATCTATTAAGTTATTATTAAATATCATAGTAATCTGATGATTTTAGTGGGAGAGGGGATTTTAAAGACTCCAAAATAAAGAAGAAGATTAACTTCAGTGTGGCGTCAGTCATCTTTCCCTTCCTTTCTTAAACTATTTCTTTCAATATTATTATCTCATTACTGTGATGGCTTAACGCAAACAATTATATTTTTAACAAAATTCTAGAACACATGTTCTAGCAAAAAAAAAAAAAAATAGCTCTGAAAGTCGATTAGATATCCAAACCTAAATTTGAACGAAAATATTTTGTGTATAGTTGAGCACTTTTTTTGTTTCCTGATAAGAAAAAATAAATTTCACATCTTAAAATTTAGTAAAAGATCAAGTAATATAATTAATATGATATCACGAGGATGATTTTTCCTTATTGATTCTTTTAATTAGAAATACAATGTGATATTTTTAATATCCTATTTGATAAACGATCTTAATATTATTTAATCAATTTAATCAACTATGTGAAACTCAAATTTCAACAATTCACTTGTCTTAATTCAAGTCACAATAAGACTCAGAATAATTCTTACTCAAATAAGGGCAATCGTAGTATTTAAGAGGCATGCACTCGTTTAAAGGGAACTAAAAAAGTTTTCAATGAGAGTCCAACCGGCAACCTTATAATAGAGAAGAGAAGAAAGAAGAAGGGAGAAGGAGAATTATGCAGGAGTAGCTCATCCTTCCCGTAGAAGCTTTCTTTCTAAGATTCTAATAGCTAAAGCTCCTCGTCAAAGCTTCATCTAGCTATTGCGAGAAGTTCCTAAAGCTTACAAGATACTATTCAAATCTCATGAGGTTCCAATAATAAGAGAGAATGAGGAGATGAAACTAATATTGATGGGGAACTATCTAGAGTACCGAAGTGTTGTTCAAAGACAACTTATATATTTATACATCTACAAGTTTTCTAACACACTTTTATCATGTTATGTCAAGTTTTATAGTTAGCATTTTAATTTTACAAATAATAGAAATTGTTTTCTTTTGGTTTTACGCTTAGTCTTTTTACGATGGTTTTCTCCTATATCAAACTTTCATCCAAAAGGTAGTATTGAGTAGATAAATTATCGAACTTGAATCTCATATAGATTAGGTGATATCAGAGCAACGATCTTACATATGTTGACCATGAGAAAAGGATATAAAAAATCGAGTGAAAAACTAAAGGAGTTGTATTTCACGCCATGATCACCCAGAAGAAGAAACACTGATGGGACGACAACTAATAATCTAATAACCTTGGCTGACCTCACTACCCAAATGGGAGTACTAGCCCAGCATATAGAGATTATAATGGGCTAGATATAAGTCCAAACCAATTATTCTATAACAAAGGATGACTAAGTAAGGAACGTCACAATAAAAATCTCTTTGAGATGCACAACTACGAAGAATATATTGTTAAGCAAAACATTACAGTAAAGACTAGACCCTTTCATAGAGGCTCACATCGACGTATTCTCATATGATAACTCGATCAATGATGAGGTATTACACTCATTTAGATTAACTTGATATTTATTTTGATCTATATGACTAACAATGAGGATAGGGTGATACTTGCATGACTCAAGTTAATTAAACATATGCTTATATGATGACAAGTCTAATTTCAAATCAATAATGATTAAAGGGACTAATCCTGCTTATCTTAAAGAAAGATACAAGAAGTAGCACTACCTTAACTAAGGAAGGGACCAATTTGTGTAAGAATAAATCATTGAGTTTTGACGATAAGTAGAAGTACCTGAAATAGTGTGCGTAGATAGCATGGCCAGCCATAATACTACAGATGGAAAGAGAAGAAGCTTCAAAGCAAGATTTAATATGATGTAAATTATCTAATTGGGAGAGCCCTAATCGAGGACCATCTAAACACTATTCAACTAGTTTTATTGATCTATATTCAAAGGTCTTTTAAAGACTTGAAGTCTTGTTTAGTCAATCAAAGTCCAAATTCTAACAATTCATTCACTTTAATCCAAGTCCTTCTAACAATTCATTCACCTTAATCCAAGTCCTAACTCAAATTAGGACAACCTATATACAAATAGGGATAGTCACCAACTAAGCGGGTACAATAGTCCTACAAGAAAAGTATTAATTATACGTGCCATAAGATAAGTCCTTAAACCCTAAGGATTGGGCCACCTCTCCCCCTATAAAATAAGATGTGTGCAGAAGTTTCTAATAAGAGTCTAACTGGGCCTAGCTATACTGACCTCAGAATAAAAAAAAGATACAGGAAAATTCACAACTTATCTTTCCCACCACAAGATATGGAGATTCTGCAAAGAGAGAGGAGGAGACAGTAATGATACACGAACTATCAACAGCACCTTAGTGCTATAAAAAACAATCTATATTCTTACACATATATAACATATATAAGTTTAAGGAAACTTCTTTGGTTTGGCTTGTAAGATGTTGGGATTGCATCATGACAAAGATGGTGATATTTGGTAGTGCATGCATGGTACATGCAAGCTCATAGCAACACTTGTTTGGCTTGTGATTGGTCCAAATAAAGGTCTAAGATATTGTTCTTCGATCTTTCCTTTTTACCTTTAATGCAGTGTAATCAAGTAACCAACTTTTAGCATATGTTTCTGACTTGGGTTCAAAATATAATTATTAATTACTCTAAACAGAATAAAAAAAAAGTTCCAATTTGCAATCCAACTATTTTGCTTCTCTCTCTCTCTTAAGATAATACATCACTATAGAATAACAAGAGTTCTAACCCTCGATCTATAAGAAAGAGATTCAGCTTTAGCATATTGCTAAGGTGAATCGTCTCACTAGAGCTGCCATGGCCATTAAGATTTGAGATTTTTGTTAGCCTTTTTGTATCTTGGATTAGAACAGTATGATGCTGCTAACCTTCGACAGCAAAATGGTTTAGGATGAACTGCTTTTGATGTAGATTGTTCCTGTCATCTTATCGTTGCTTCCGTTCCCTTTGTTTGATGTCATAGGAACCAAGAGCAGCTCAGCTGTTCTGAAGTCAAAGATCACTTGGTCGGGTAAGGAGGAGGACATGCTCCATCGTTGGGAATATGATCTTTGGATTCTCTTCCTCTTCTGAATCCTATTTTTCCCGGTGGCCATTTTGGTGGCATCTTGACACAATCATAATGAGGTTAACCATTCTGTGTTACCAGAAAATATAGATGGACCCATTTGTGATCATTGAATCAGATAAGCGTTACGATCAAATCTTCCGATGAGAGAAAAAGCATTAAACTTTGGGATATTATAACCCATGCAATTCATGTCCAATGGTAGGTTGGGCTTAATACTATTATTCGTTCACAATCCAGTTTAGTGAGATAGCTGATCCATAAACCTTTTGGCGTATGAAGTACTGAGGAATTGGACATGAGGCAAAGGTTAGAGGTGTTGCATGGACTGCTAATACTTGGATTCATTTGTGGCTTATACGTGATGAAATAAACATAACCAATGCTGCCAGCACTCGTTCTCACTGCTTTGATTTCTACTTCTATTGTTGCATTTGATTCTCTCTTCAAGTTTTGAAGTTGTGAACACACTTCGATGAGAAGAAATTGGAAGAAAAAAATCACATACTTGTGCTGAATTATCCAACAGCTATGAAATCCTTTTTCACTGTTTCCATGTTGATGTATCTATCCATGGGTTTCTCTGCTAAAAAACAAGATCCATGTGAGCTTATGCTGTCAATGTCTGTGTTTTAGGAGAGTTCATAACTTTTCTCTGATCATACAAACAAAGCTAGAAGTTATTGTTTCCAGCAATCTAAATTAACCAATATATCTATGATAGATACTATGAGTTTATATAATATTTATTTATTTGGTGGAAAAATAAAAATAATTCTTAGTTCTGACAATTCCTACCATCCCAATATATCCTTTAGATGATTGCTCGAATAATGATGTAAAGTGTACAATTAACATTAAGGTCTATTATATTTTATGGCTATTATGTAGATCTAATCTTGTTTTAATGTAATCAATTTTAACTCTAGATAAAATAATATAAGGAGTAAAGATCTAAGGAGTTTTAGATACATCAAATTACTAGAGTTTTCAATTCAAATTAATTGGTAATAAACATTTATTAGATATATACCGACAACATCAGTGACTTCTATGAGTGATATAAATAATTTAAAAATAAAAATAAATATATTTATTAAATCATATTTTGAGTGTTCGAAGTGAATATCGAGTCAAAATTGAGATCGTACTTCATGTCGGTCTTTAAGTGATGTAAGGTCGGAAAAAGAGAAATTCAAGTGAAACTCTTTGAAAATGCATTAAGATATACTCGACAAAATCATCTTTTGAATGCTTGAGTTAGTTTAAATTTAAATGATTTAGTACTGAAATATTTTAGATACCTAAAAACATACTTGAGGGATCTTTTATAGTTAATATATGAGATAATTGTATTTGAGATCGTGATTAAATATAGGATGGTAATGCACTTACTATGGTGGTTATCGTGATCACGTAACATCAAACTTAAAAGACGTGGGGGTGATGTTCGACTAAGTTAGCATTTTTACTCACGCAACTGACTAGATAAAAGATGACATATTAGTTCAGCAATAATGACATGTTGACTGATCGAAGATGATGTGTAAACCATATGGACATAAAATATTCACATGTCATAATTCTCGTATCAACATTATCTATCTATTTAACTAAAAAATATTATCTTATAGAGCTCAATAACCAAAAATATATATATAATTATATTTTCACACTTAAAAACTAAAGATGTGTAGCAAAAAACTTTTTATATATATAAACTTTGTCCATAGGATCCAAAAAAGAGATATTCAAATGAAACTTTTTGAAAATACATTGGGATATACTCGATAAAATATTTTCGATACTTAAATTAGTTTAAATTTAAATGATTTAGTCAAGTGTATCGAATCTATACGAGGGCAAGAGTATCGAAATATTTTAGATACCTAAAAACATGCTTGAGGGATCTTTTATAGTTAATATATGAGATAATTATATTTGAGATCGTGATTAAATATCAGGATGGTAATGCACTTACTATGGTCATTATCGTGATCACGTAACATCAAACTCGAAAGACGTGAGGGTAACGGTCGACTGAGTTAGCATTTTTAATCACGCAACTGACACATCAATCATATAAGGGTTGACGTGTTGACTAGGTGAAAGATGATATGTTAGTTCAATAATAATAACATGTTGACTAACCGAAGATGATGTGTAAACCACATAGAAATAAAACATTAACGTATTAACATTATCTATCTATTTAACTAAAAAATATTATCTTATAGAGCTCAATAACCAAAAAAATCTATATAATTATATTTTCACACTTAAAAACTATAGATGTGTAGCAAATATATATATATATATATATATATATATATATATATATATAAACTTTGTCCATTTTGTTATCACATTAACAGTGGTCAATGGTTTAGGTGTCTCCATCAAAAAAAATTAATTAGGTGTGCGCCATTATTGATTTGGATGCATAGGCACGACTCTTTGACTTCTTATTCTTCGCCATGACTTTGCTTCCTTTATTTAGTGGCCATCCCTCCATTAATGTAATAGACATACTTTGACAACCAAATCTGAGTCAGATATGATAGTTATGCGTACACATAATATTATTTTTTTTAGAAAAAGAAAAAGAGAATTATCTTACCATATGTTCTCATCATTAATAAATAATGACAGCATATTAATGATCAAACTAAGGTTGGAAGCAAGAGATTGACTTTGTTGATTAATGATCAAGGCTACTCGCTCTCTCTCTCTCTCTCTCTCTCTCTCTCTCTCTCCTCTTCCTCGAAAATTGACCCAAGGAAGTGTGAGAAACCTCCTACTACTCATCCTCTTTGTCTTCTTGTTCTTGGTGATTTAGTTTGTCATGGTGACATCTAAGTTTCATCTAAAAGAATGATAATAATTACTTGCACGCAAGTGTTGTTTTTTTCTTTCTTGGTTGGTGATGTGAAGGGATTAGAGAAGTCAAATAAGAAAAATATGTGTAGTTTCTTGATGTCATTGCTTAGATCACTGGTTTCTCTTCTGTCTTCCCCACATTCATCTTTCATCTACTTTCTTTCGATTTTTCGAGGAAAAAAAAAAAGGGTAAATGTTAGAGTTAAAAATAAGGGCAAGAAAGACATATATTAAACATGAAGAAATCAATTTAAACCAATGATATTTATGATATGAGAGGATTGAATGAAAAATAAAAAAATAAAAATGACATCTTAAAAAGAAAAAAAAAACAAAAAAGGAGGGTTGCATATCAAACCTTTTGAATTGACTTTGCTTTGGGTGTGAATTAGTGGCATGATGCTCACAAGGTTGCAGCTCATCAATCAATTTGGGAATTAGATCCTCCAACAAAACCTTTACATGATTGACAGGACCAAAGGATCATATTCCTCAAGATAGTAACTCAATTGATGCAGACTTTGTGAGACTTTACTTTTTATTATAATTTTTTTGAGTGCCACAATGTCAACAAAAAAAAAGCATATTCTATTCCATGTTTGATTTGATGGTTTTGAGTTCTTTGGTTGTTGTTTAGAGTTCAACTAGTAAAAAAAATATATTATTATTTTTAATTAATCAGATTTATCGTGTATGTCATGTCAGCATTTTGAAAAACGATGAAAATCTATCTCTAAATAATTTTTTATTAAAATAATAATTATAAATTTACAGTTACTTTAGATGCATATCATCATGCCAAACTCATTAAACAATTTTTTTTTACGTACATAAAGAATACAAACATTAGCTAAACTATCGAATGAATTTTAGTAGACGTTCGATATAGACCATTGTAAGAATACAAACAATCTTTTTTACCCTTGAGCTATGACCCTCCTATCGCATCCTCTAAACTTATTTATCACTTCCAAATATGACAATAAAAAACATATTGTTTTACATTAATTTCATCATGTTAAGTTCACGATAAAGATTATATCAAAAATAATATATGTCATCCTAAAGAGACTATTTTCATAATTAAAACTACGATAACCTGATCATAAAGAAATAATCTTACCATAAAAGATCAATATACACAATCTTCAACCTGGAGCAAGGAGATTGGTTCTATCAATCACTTGAACACTGATCACCTAATAACCTAGATGGGAAAGGAACAATCTTACGAATTCTCCGGCTGTCAACGTTCATCAAGGAAAGAACAGATAGGGTTTCGATCGATCAGGCCCACTCAGATTTGAGCGGTCCTAATCCAAGCCATGTCAAGTCATCGTGAAAGATAAGCATGCATGAACCTGTTCTAAGATAGCTTGTCATCTTCATTCATTCTCTCTTCTGGTTGACCAGCCTTTTCATGGAGAACAGAAGCTGTGACCACTGCAGCTCTTCTTTGCTAGTGGTTTAGGTGCTGATGCATCTTTGATGCCATTGTATTCTCCACAATGCGTCGATGGATGATTGATGAACAAGTGCTGATTCTTGTGCTTGTTTTATGATCTCAACTACTATCGTCATAATTTAGATGGTTCAATGTTTCTTTAAACAAGTGTTCCCTTTTTTCCATAAAATAATAGAAATTTATCGTATGAGAAAATATTATATATATATATATATATATATATATAAAGATAAAATCATATTTAAAATAGTATAATAATAATAATAATAATAATAATAATAATAATAATATCTTAAAAGGATAAAAACAAATCGGCACGCATCCAATTCGTAAGATTTGACAGCTTACCAACCTGTCTCATTGACTGATGTGATCCTCCAGCAGGGGCCCAACAGGCCCAATTAGGCCCATCATGGATCCGCGTCCCTCGTGCCACCCTGGCTGCACCAATCATGCTCGCGCACGCGGGATATGGGTTGGTGGCACCAAAGCAAAGGAGAAAGAAGGGTAAGAGTTTGGGTAACCAATGCAATCGGGAGTGTGACACCGATCGATCGCTTAGCTATTCTGCAAGTGGCCTAACTTTAGTGCAGCAAAGTCGCGTCACCTCCAACCCCCCTCCCTCCTCCTCCTCCTCCGCCTCCTTTTTCTCCCTGAAGCTTTTTGATCTTTCACCGCGTGCACCCACCAGATCTGGTGGCGGAAAGAGCCCCCCATTGGCTTCTTCAATGCCAAGGGAAGCGGATGAGACCCAGAGCTGCAACATCTGATTGCCACTGTTCTCAGAGGCAGAGGGAAGAGAACAACAAGCAGCGCCGTGAACTCTTCTGTGCCAATGGTGAGATTTGGATCAGAATTGTTTCTGTCGGTCTTCGTAAGTATTTATTGATCATGCTGTGGCAAATGTTGATGGAGGAGGGTTCGGTTTCCGTGTGGGACCCACCATCATCTGGAAAATTCACACATTTTTATTGAGAGAATTTATTGACTCAAAAACAAAAGAAAAAAAGAACTCGGAAATAAAAAAGGCCGAAGAGTGGGTTGGGAGAAGGGGAGATTGGGAAGAAGAAGAAGAAGAGAGAGGAGGGAGGGTGGGTGGTTGTTCTGAGAAGAATAAAGAGTGTGGTTTAGTTCCCAAAGGGGCCTTCTTTCCTCTTTTTTCTCCACTTCGTATGCTTCCTTCCCCAAAACCAATCGTAAGTTCCCGTCTTTCCTTCTCCCTGTTTGAGATCTCCATCTCCTGTCCCCCTCTTTGCTGTGTAGTTTTTCCCTCGGTCGATAGAAAATGAGTTTTGTCTCGGTTGAAGGATGCTAAAGAAGCGGTATATCTTTTGCAATTGGTCGCAGGGGGTCAAGTCCGACGGAGAAGAAACGAGTTAGCGAGTAAAGTTTGTGTCTTTCATCTGGGATCTTCGTTCGATGGGCTGAATTTTTCGATCGGGTTCTTGATTTCTTTTCTAATCTTCTAATAGAAGATTCATGAAGTCGGTCCGATGAGATTGGTGGATTGCATTTTTCGTCATGCGGGTCGATGATTCGTCGATTTTGGCTCTTTAGCATAGCAGAAGAGAGCCAGAGATCCGACCCTTGTGGGTTTTATGTCGATCCATGCATTCGATTTTTAAGCATCGATTCTGGATCTCGTTTCAGTGGAATAGCACAAACAAAAATTGCCTCTTTACCGGTTGGAAGGGGTTTAATTTTAGTCCTAGTCCTGTTTCGGGTATGGATTATACCTTGTAAGGGTAAATAGGGATCTCAAGTTGTTCCCTGTTCGAAATATTAGGGTTTCTCGTTTGGTTCGTGATTTGGAGCTATGTTGGAAGACCGCCCTTATTTGATCTCCAGGGTGTTCGAAAGCACCTCTGAGCAAGAATCCAATTGGAGTTTCTTGGCATGCCATTTCCACGAGTCCTTGGACAGCAAGAAACGCCTACTAGATGAGGAATTGGAAGAAGAAGAAGAAGTAGAGAATCGAGCTAAGAGGAAGAAGTCACTGCAGCAATCCAATACCTCTGATACCCAAGGTACGAAGCGGCCTCTTGATGATTCTAATGGTTCCAACAACTTCAACCGGCTCACCGGGGATATAATCATTAACTGTCTTCTGCATCTCTCTCGGTCCAATTACGGTGCTGTTGCATCTGTCAACCATGTCTTCCGCTCGTTAATTCGGAGCGGAGAGGTCTACCAGGCGCGCCGCCAGCTGGGAGTCACCGAGCATTGGGTCTATTTCTCATGCAGCGCCCTCGAATGGGAGGCATATGATCCCTACCGTGGACATTGGATTAGGGTTCCAAAGATGCCTGGTAGTCCTACCGAAAACTTCATGCTCTCAGATAAGGAGTCGCTTGCCGTGGGCACTGAGCTTCTTGTTTTTGGCCAGGAGTTGAACTCATACATCGTACAGAGATACAGTATTCTGACGAATTCTTGGTCACCTGGAGTTGTAATGAATTCACCTAGATGTTTATTTGGATCTGCTAGTCTTGATGGGAAAGCTATTGTAGCCGGTGGCACCCATGGTCGCACTATTTTGAGCACCGCAGAACTCTACAATTCGGAGACTCAAACCTGGGAGACGTTGCCTAATATGAGTAGAGCACGGAAGATGTGTTCAGGGGTATTCATGGATGGAAAGTTTTATGTAATTGGCGGAATAGATAGTGATAACAAGGTGTTGACATGTGGGGAGGAGTATGATCTGAAGCGATGCTCATGGCGGTTAATTCCAGACATGTCCGCTGGTCTCAATGGTGCGAGTGGTGCACCTCCACTCGTTGCCGTCGTGAACAATGAGCTTTATGCAGCTCATTATGCCAATAAGGTGGTGTTGAAGTACAACAAGGAGAATAACACATGGGTAACATTGGGAAAGTTGCCTGAGAGATCTGTCTCGATGAATGGTTGGGGTCTTGCATTCCGAGCATGTGGTGAGCAGCTAATAGTAATTGGTGGCCAGCGAGGATGTCATGGAGGAATGATCGAGCTAAATTCTTGGGTTCCAAATGGAGGGCCACCTGAGTGGGACATGATTGCTAGCAAGCATTCGGGTAGCTTTGTTTATAACTGTGCCGTGATGGGCTGCTGATTTCTCTAATTCATGGTGACCATACTGTACTTCTTGCAAGAAGAATGCATGGCACTGGCTTGTAAGAGTATGTAGCATAAAATGCTAATTCTGCAGTTGTTTCTTCCCTTTTCTGAAATTTCAACTGAAATGATAGTTCAACAGAGTTCTGTCATCAATGTAATCCCTGATTTTGTCATTTTTATATTCAGTCATTACTCCTTCCATTTGTTTTAATTTTGAAACCATTTTAGTCATTTTAAGATATAGGATCATGCATGAGAATGTCAGATTAATAATTTGATGCTGTTATTTTTTTAGATTTCTTTTGATCTGAGATGGGGTTCTTTTTTTATTTCATGTAGTATTGGTTAAATGGTTCCAAGTGATAGCTTTTGGCTAGACGAAAATAACAGAATTCTTATGGTCTTTGGTATTTTATGGCTAGCAAACTGTTTCTATCTTCTTTGCATTGAACAATAACTTTTGTATAAACAGAATGCTGATGCCACTATTCTTTCATTGTGATTGACCATTACTGCATCACCATGATCCATTGGACCTTGTAAAACCTCTGTTCTTATCTAGTGCTAGAAAGTCACATATGTTGTTAATCTCCCATTTTTATCAAATAAATGCTCTGATGGGTCAAAATCAGCAATCAAGCCTCTGATCTTTGCTTTGTTTCTGTTCTGAAATTTGAAAAAAAAAAATGGTGTCAAGTTTGATGCGCCACAAATGAGTTACAGTGATCGAAAAAGTGATCAAATTACAGACTAGACATAATTTGGCAACTGAGTTGGTTCTTTGAAACTGCAGAATCTAATATATTAGTAACTGCATTTTGTCTTTGAGATAGTCACACTCGAATCTGTTTTCCTGTCTTGTTTAAGAAACTAAATTAAGTATGCAAATATATTTTTACATTACCTCTTCATGTGTATTGATGCAATCTTAGGATATGTAGTGCCACTAGAGCCCTGGAGCTTATTAATCTTAGCGATTGTCTGAAATAACGAACCGACATATTTGTAGCATTGTTTCCTTGTATATCTTTATATAATTAATAGAATGCTTTGATATGATAATTTAATCTTTGTTTTTTTTTCTCCATATCTCTCTTCTGACCACTACTTCATGCATGATACATGTGTATCTTCGCATGGTTCACAGAAGCGACAAACAATTTCACCATGGATGACTGCTTGTCAGATTCCAAAAGCACATACTTGCATCTCCTTTTTACAGGTTTTCCACTTTTGAAGATGCTTCTTCCTTTTCTCTTGCCAACCCTTTCCCATGACCCAATGTGTCTGTAGCATCAATTTGAGTTCCTATTTATATAGCTGAGCTATTTTTTTTTAACCCTTTGCAACTTTATCATCATTTGTTTGACATCAGCCATTAACTGACATTCCATTTGTACATATCAGCTCTGCTTGAACCCATAAACAGATGAAATTTGTTATCTCAAGAAACAACTTCTAAAGTCTGCCCTAAACATTCTTGGTCATGGAAGTACTCACTTTTCTGTAGGTTTATTTATCTGTGATTATATTTATCTAAAAATGGTTTACGATGTTTTTTGCAAAATTTGCTTTTGTTTGATAATTATCTGCAGTGTTCATAAACCCAGTGATTTTGAACTTTATATTCTATCTTTTGGTAAACTTGTCATAACTCTTTAACTTCTTTGATCCTGTAATTTGTCTGCACCTGAGTTTTTCATCTTATCTTAGATTTATGAAGTTGTAGATTTGTGTGATTTTGTTAGATTGAAATTCCATAATAGAAATGGAGAAGCATGTAAATGGAATAGCAATGTGGAATGAAGGCATAGTAATTAGCAGTCATGTTTGCTTAAGGATTTAAGAAACACGAAACTTTGCAGATAAATTTGATGTGGTTGGCGTCTCATGAATTATACTTCTACGTAGCTGTCTTAAGTAAATAATTAGCAGACCTATGCAAATCCATATTCCTATTGTGCAAATCACAAGGATAAATTTCTGCATGAGATAGTATCTGAAGCTTGTAATTTACTCTGCCCACAGGCAAAAGAAAGCTCTTGGTGAGCATGCATGTGTCACATACATAATCTAATTATACATTTGTTGTTGCTTGTGTTTATTTTACTTGATTCCAATTTGGATTGACATTGACTTCTTAATATGTTTAGAATGCACACTTCCTCTGCAAGATTCTCTGTTGACAATTTCCATTTCCAAATGTCATTTTGCATTCTTCTAAATGCTAATCTTTTCCTAACATCATATATTCTTTTACTTGATGTTCTCTTGAAGTTTTTGCAATACCAAATGCTGTATTGTCCATCTGTTGCTTCTAATTTTGCAGTTAAAGCTTAAATTGGAAGATCTATGACAAAGATCAAGGTATGAATGAGTTGCATGGATGAATGCAGTAACCTTTTTTCACTGGTAACTTTGGAACTTTGTGGAGACAAAGGATGTCCCATCTGAGTTCAGTGTAGCAAAACAGTACAAATCCCAGGAATATAAATGTGAATATAATTGACACAAGTGAGGATATTAACTTTTTTTTTTCTTCTAATTTCATGAGTGTTAATAAGATTGCAGTATATCATGATTTAAATCACCGAAATAATCTCTTCGTACTATACACATTAATCATTCTCGAATCCTCGTAAGAAAATAATCTAATATATTTATGAATTATTCAATGAGTTTTAAACCGATTTGCTTCAGTGTAAAAATATTATAATTGAATCGATTTGGTAGGGTATCAAGAACATTATAATTCTACTAAAAATATTAAAAATTAGATCGATCTACCGAATCAAGAACATTATAATTCTACTAAAAATATTAAAAATTAGATCGATCGCAGCGATCGATATGATGCAAATAGGTATCTAATTTAGTTATCTTATCAGTAAAATATCAAAAAGAAAAAAAGGTGTCCTCGAGTGTTTTTTGTTCTACGTTCCGACATGTATTTGCTGTGTTACATCCACAAGGTACAGTGGTAAGGTCCTTGGTTTGGGTGCCCCGTGCGCGTGCAGCGGAGGAGAAAGGCTCAGTGACTGGACCATCTTAGAACACGCAGGTACAGTTCAGAGCAGTATACGTAGCAGTATCAGAGACAGCACCTGATGCTCGGAAAGTGCAAACATGGCGGCCACGCACGTCGTCGAAAATTGGCAAGCTTTTCCATGCACGTACGTACGTACGTTTACTGGGATGGCGGATCCCACCCTTCCCTCGATCTAGGCCGTTCGATTTACCGATGGCCTTTTGATGGCTCAGTCCCATTGTACGATGCACGGAAACACCGACCCTCACTCATTGGGATACAGTTGAGAGTAATCATCCTAAATAGTTTATGTTGGGTTTCCACAATGTATAAATGTTATTACAAGAAAAGACGTTTCTTATTTATCAGCAATCGCTGCAATATATAAGTAGAATGCAAAACAAATGTTTTAGTTGGAATCCAAGGAAGGCATCGATGATTCATCAGCTCTTGAGTTTGATTGGCCGGGCTTCGAAACCTCCCTCCTTCCTCCTCTCGAGCGAGTAGGGCATGTAGGTCCCCAGAATCTTGTCCCACATCACGAAGAAGGGCTGCGAGAAGTTGTACTTGCTGCCGTAGAGCTGATGGTGGACGTCATGGTAGGCGCTGTTGTTGCTGAAGAACACGTGGAGCAGGTTCCCCGGCAACCACAGTCCGCAGTGGTCGTCGACGGTCTTCACGGTGGCGAAGGAGAAGAAGAAGATGCCGGTCCGCGGCGTCATGCCGGAGACGAGGAAGGCGAGCGCTCCGCCGATGGTGTCGAGCAGTAGCCCCTCCAGCGGATGGTTGTACAGCGCGCCGAAGGCGTAGGGGACGACGAGGGTGTGGTGTTTGGAGTGGACGTGCTTGTACAGGAACTTGTTGACGTGCATGTACCTGTGCATGAAGTACTGCCATGTGTCCAGCACAAACATGGCGACGATGAACTGGGCGATGATCACCGGCACCGAGGGTTGAGGCCTTGCTGCTCCGCTTTCGTCCTTGATGACCTGCACACAAAGAGATCGGTCAGTTCTGTCCATGCAGTGCGTACAACGATGGGAGATGAGAACGGTGAGGAGAATAGTGATTACGGTGAACAGGAGAAGGGAAACGGCGATCTGGAAAGCCTGCTGAAGGAGGACGCCTTTGACGACGGTCCATTTGGAGACGATGTTCTTCGCGTTCTCTTCGGCTTTGGTGTGCAGTCTGTAGTTCTCGAGATCGCCGAGCAAGACGTAGATGCCGGAGTACACCCAGTAGACTGCAACGGGGACGAACGTGCCCAACAACTCATCCGATGCAGCGAAAGCCATGGCGGCAGATTGAGAAACTGAATGAGTTATTGCTGTGCCATGAGCAAGGATTGGTTTCCTTCTTATAGGGGTAATTGACTTCAGATAGTCTCCAAAGCCGGCATATGACAGGCACAGAGGTTTGACTGCTTTTGCGTGGCTTGGACGCTGCATGAACGCAAGAATTCATGAACGGACGAAGTCAAGCTGCTCACGTTTAGTGACCCAATGCCTCAAACATTAGGACCGTTGACCCTTGGAATCATAATTGCATGAGCTCGATAGTCAACTGGCTGGCACAATTCGTCATAGTTTCAGCATATTGATCTGGACTTAGATCTCATACCCCTCGACTTTACGGTGAAGATTAGAGAAGGAGATTGATATTGCCAGACCTTTACTTAATATAATTATAAAATAATAATAAAATATAATTTTGAGGATGAAATAAGATGTTATGGGAAAAAAAGAAAAAAATAAATCAATAATTCTGAGATTATAAATAATAAAATAATTTTTTATATTTAAAATTATTAATATTAAGAGAATTGTCGATAGTAAAAAGAAAATTATGAATAATAAATTTTTAAAAATACTTATTAAAATGAGATTGTAAATAAAAAATGGTCAAATATTTATTTAAGAGAAAGGCAGAAAACGTCGGTGATATCAGTAATCTGCCACATCTACCGACTGTTTGACCATTGACCTTTCAGGAATATGGAGTCACGTCTCTTGTTTGACTCGATCAATTTAGGCTGTGCCTCAGCGTCAACCCAGTCGACTACATCGACTCGTGTATTGTACGCAGCGTGAAGGGTACGTCGGTCACCCGGGCTATTGACCAAATCCCCACGGTATGATTCGTGGTTCGCCTGTGGGTCCCATTTCTAATGGGCTCTATGAGCTACGACTCGTGGGCCTTCAGATCTGACGTGCATGATGCTTTACAGCAGCAGCAGCAGTAACAATGGCGTCGAGAGTTCAGACATGCATTGAAGGGGTGAAGATTGCATGCAGCTTAAAAGCCCTCAGTCATTCATGATGGAAACAACACCATGCACGGCCATAAAGAGAAGCACCTGTTGCTGTCTCTTTCAATGAAGCTTCCTTTCCGATAACAGTGCGAGTAGGCAATGGAGCAGCTGCTTCACCCCATGGATCCCATGCGTGGCACACTAAATGCATTGCCTCCCAATTGAAGTCTGCTATATGCCACCTTATCTTCCTCTTAGCTCATAACAGCGAGGCCACTCACATGTGGTGTTGGGTGTAAGATCTCACTGCATTCAATGGAGTGATAGCTTCTGTACAGCAAGCATTCAAGTCGCTTGATATTATTGATACTTCAGAGGAAGAAGGCCCACCATGGTATCATGGCATCCGTGAGAGTTCCTTCGATGCTTTTGCTTTGACAGTTCTGGATTT
This sequence comes from Musa acuminata AAA Group, assembly GCF_036884655.1. Taxonomy (NCBI): domain Eukaryota; kingdom Viridiplantae; phylum Streptophyta; class Magnoliopsida; order Zingiberales; family Musaceae; genus Musa; species Musa acuminata. Next base: position 1,336,431 of record NC_088334.1, read on the forward strand.
GGGTGGCTGGTAAAGATCAACCAACTGCAGTTGTGCGTAGAATAGAGGAGGAAGAAAAAGTACAAGACACTTCACATGTGTTGCATTTAAGACCCACTTATTTCCAAGACTGATCTTTACCTAGATCTTTTTGTCTTCCTCCCTCCTAAATAGTTGTAACATCTTCTCGAAGGGCTGTAAAGTTGCAGCAACCAATCCGCACAGGATGATCGATTCACCATCCAGAAACACAATCCCATGATTTATCTCTCTTTTTTTGTTCAAGACACAGCAATTACTTCTTCGTTATTTCAAAATCTCACTCTTACGTTGTTAAGATTTAGAGTTATATTGTGTTCATGGTTTATGCGTGACTGTGTCCCATAGACAGTAGGCTGGAGTTTTCGATTGACTAAAGGAAACTTGTAGTCTATTCTCGCATGAGTTTTTCTCCATAAAACATAGACAAAGAGTGTCAAACAATATCAATTATTTTTCTGAATTTGTATTTTTTATGGAATATTCTTTGGACTATTTTTTTTCCTAATATGTATGTCTTGCTGATTAAGAAAGGGTTATTCGAGGGGAGTATAATTACTTGTTGCTCTTCTAGAAGTGCAATTAATCTATGTATGGGACAACTCATCAGTTGCTGAAGAGTCATCATCAAACCCAGTTAGACAATCCAATTTGGTCTTAGTTTGGGACACCCCACTCCACAATCTGACAATGAGATCTCCAACAGAGGTGATCACCTCAAAGTATGGACATTGATCATGCACGGTGCTAATTATCACCTCAAAGTATGGACATGGACATTGTCTCAGCTTCTGAACACGGAGAAAAAAACTGCATCCACATCTCCTATCAAGATGAAACAGCAGTTGTGATTTATGTTAATCTCTAATCTGTCAAAAGAAATTTAGGACAATCAATAGTGTTTATTTCCTGAAACTTAGGAGAGACAAACATTGGAGATTTGCTGCATAGAGCAAAGCAAATTTACACCTTTGGCTACCAAACAAACTCTGTTTCCGATCAAAACATCGGAAGAATTAGTGTCATCAGCAGAAGGTCTATCGAAGAAGATCGAGGTAGTAAAAGCTCGCCCTCTCAGAACATTTCGCCTGTGCCATCGATTGCTACGTCGAGAAAGCTCTCTTGCCCGTTTCCGACGCTCTCGACGTCAAGCAGCCATGACTCCAGCAACGAGAAGGGTGGCTCGGACGACGACGACTCCCGCGCTGAATCTCCGAGTCCGAACAGCGACTCTAGCGGCTCCAGCGACGACGTGATGCAGCGGGAAGTGCTCGCGCTTCCCTGGCTGGACGCTGAACTCGCCGGAGCGATGCCCCATCCTTCGAGAAGCCGAGATATGTTCTCGGTGCTCGACGCGTAGACCGAAGGCCTGGTGATGGAGCTGCGTCCATCACACTCCTCTATGGACAAAGCCTCGCACAGAGCTCGCTTCGCCACGTGGATGTCGGTCTGGAGACACCGTTCCCACTGGCCTTTGGAGATGGAGCGGTAGCTTTGTTGCCTGCCGCTGCTCTTCTGGCAATCGGCGCCGCCTTCGAGCTTCTTCTTCAGATGCGTGTTCCAGTAATTCTTGATGTCGTTGTCCGTCCTCGCTGGTAGATAAGAAGCGATAGCTGCCCATCTGCGTTCAGATAACGCCGGTTTATGGTTACGTTCAGGCTTCAAAGGACATAACAGAGATCTTTTGGGCTTTACCTGTTGCCTAGAAGAGCTTGGAGGTGGATTATAAGCTTCTCCTCCTGATCAGTGAAGTTGCCACGCTTGATTCCCGGCCGAAGGTAGTTTGTCCACCTGAGCCTGCAGCTCTTGCTGCATCTCATTAAGCCTGCCAAGGAAATTAAAGAGACTGATATGAGTAAAGCTGCCATGGATCGATCTTTTAGGTAGACAGACACCAAAAGGACAAGAAGGCTCACCAGTGTTGGTAGGAACAGCTCTCCAGTTCCCTGGACCATGTTCTTGGATGTAGGACACCAATACTATGTCCTCCTCTGGTGTCCAAGGTCCTTTCTTCACGCCATCTTTGTCGCAGCACGGTGGTCTTCCCATCTCTGACACAAAGCGAGAGAGAACAAGATCACAGAGAGAAGGTCCAGTTTTCTCCGATCTCAGAAAGCAAAGACCAGCGTCCAAGTCTATCTTTCCCGAGCTTCCCACGGGTATATATATACACAACAGACCCGCTGACCCTCGCAAACCAAAGCTTTCGGCTGCATGAAGCGTGTCAGAAGAAGAGATGCATTAACTCGGAGGCCGCACCCACAAAAGTCAACGTGAGGAACCGCGTGTATTCAATGTGGTCGCGCCGGGAAGAGCCCTAACCCGACCTCTCTTCTTGCTTGGATGAAGCTGTAGCTTCTGCTAACGTATAGAGCTCGGACTTCGACGACTATGCAGCATTCAGATGCCTATCTCTTCTTTAGGATAACTCTGTATGATAGCGCAGGAACAGAGAGCTGTGGTGAGTCTCCACTGACACTTCCCTGACCTATCTCGGCGACGAAGAGCGCAAGTCAACGCACGAGTCAAAATCAAGTTAATGGCTTCAACCCCTTCTCCCCTTGAATGATCCTTTTTCTTCTTTTGTTTAAAGAAGCTATAAAACTGAGGCACAGAACACATCGTTTCCATCAATACAACAGAGAACTGATTGAGCTGTGTAAGTTGTCTGTGCTATTGGGCATGAGATTAATTAGACGGAATTGTCCTATATAGCCGACACAAAGCTTAAGCTGTCGGGAAGAGGTCCGTGCGAGCTGAATTAAACTCGACACGCGAAAATAAACCTAAATATATTGGAGACTAAGTAGTCATACACGCGGACTGCATCATGTTGATGATGGATGTTGGGCGGTAGAGTACGCAAGATGCTGAAACTAGTGTTCATATCTGATGTTGTTAGAACTCCCAGGCCACATGACTCTTCGCTACTTCTCCTATTCGCAGGTCAACATGCATAAGGATCAGATGATGAGCTATGGAATCATCTCTTGCTTGTGTGAATCAGTTTACTTGAAGCTCAAGCTAAGAACTTAAAAGTGGTGTTGATGTGACAGGGATGGACAGATCATGAAGCAGCAAGGCATCAATCAAACGCCAGCAATGTTCAACGCCATTTGACTTTTGGATGGCTTTGCGCCAGCCTGAAGTCCCAATGAATGAGTTCATGAGAGCAACCTCTCAAGGCTGCTCGCTCGGCTGAGAGGCGGCTCCTCAGCTGTGTTCACGGGAGTCACGAGGCATACAAAAGATGTACTCTTTGGCCTCGGTGATGGATGGCGAAAGCTTTCGATTCACGGTTCCATCAAGCTGCGCAAACAAAGTCAACGAATCGACAGAGCCTGTTCTTACTTCCCAGCGCGCAGCACTGATGAGGTCGTCTCAGTCACTGCAATTGCAGGGTTGAAACATGAGCTTATATCATGTGACGTGCGTTATGGCTTCACCAATGCACAATATTAGGGCGGAAAAAGGGTGCCATCTCAATTCTTTTATTTCATTTTTATTAGCACGCGATGCCACAAGCTGATTTTTAGCTACATGCATTTACCAGGGAATAATATCTCACATGATAAGATTGTTACTTGAGTAATTAGCATTAAGAATCATTGAATTTGATTCGTGTGCTACATATTTTGGATCTGAACTCTCATGTCGTCCCAATCTACATTCATTCGTTTGACTTTTCTCTCCACATAGAGCCCACCAATTTAATTTAATTAAATATAATGTTACATCACAGTTCATGTCACTGTAGGGATCACAATTTTTTTTTGTTTCTTTTATATATATATATATATATATATATATATATATATATATATATATATATATATATATATATATATATATATATATATATCCTACTATATCTCATCCCGCTTTAATATTTTTTTTTCATTTGATTAGGGAAAGTAATAATATAAGCATTATACTACTAACTCATCACGGTGATGACATGGGTGGAAGAATTCACGCCCCTCTCCAGTGGGTGTCAACAAAGCACGAACTACTCACCCTACCTACCTCGAGAGGACCACACGAGTTAGTCTTAGGGTGCATTGATCCCCGATAACAAGGCCCATCCCCCCTTCTCCTCTTTTTCAGGTTACTTGTCACAAGTGACTTGTCACCTCCTATCAATTATGATTTCGAGAAAGCCTATGCTCTCAACGGTAGAGGATATTAATACTATGTGGCATGACTTAGTTCCATTTTCTCTTTTTTCAAATGTCTAACATAAGGGACCATCCCTTGCTCATCCCAAATAGGCTCCAACTTTAATAAATGGTTCTCTTATAGTCGTTCTTCCCTGATGCCACCTACAGAGAGATATACCTACTAATCGTTTACATAAATGAGCTCCTAGAGGATGTAAGGGGCACTCTAACTAGTGGTTAACCTCACTTCGTTGACCACTTAGGTATAAAAGTTAACCCTCAAAGCCTAAAAGGAAGGCATCTCTATCATTTTTTTATCTCCCAACTAACTTTACCATAGGAGGGATCAGGTCGAGAACATCCTTCTGACGTCGACCGCTTGTGCATGGACCATGGTGAGACCAAAGCACACCTCGAGATGACATCAAATCTGCCTCTAACAAATAAGCAACTCTTTGTGACCCTTGTGGGCCCCTAGGACGAGTTTAAGCCTTCGGGACCGACTCAAGCCGTGTTGACCTCATAATTAATGACATCCCGACAATAACACCATTATGTAGCTTGTAGTATGACTTAGGTTTGATTTAATTCTTGCATCAAACCTAAGTTAATTTATTATAACTAGAAAAATGTCATGACTATAGGTTAATTGCCTTATCCACTTCATTTAGGTCAAACCAATAATCAAAATACTTAGACTAAAGTTAATAATAATAAATTTATTAAATACTTATATGTCGATCTTAGTTTTATTCACTTCCAATGTGTGGCTAATTGGGGTGTTATAATTTTTTTTTCACTCAAAGCTAGTCGTCCTCGTCAAGGCTCAACATAGCCCATATCAAATCTTAGCGTAGTGCATGTGAGGCGTAGCCCAGCAATAGCTCTACATCGTCACGAGTCCCCTGACTCTATTAAACTATCATGATCATGGGCTTAATTGACCTATCAACTTCGTTTGACTCAAACTATTAATCAAAATATTTAAGTCGAATTTGATAGTTGTACATTTATCGAACACTTATAATTCAATCTTAGTCTTACCCACTTCCAAAGAGAGACCAATCGAAATATTATGAAAACATATAATTTTAATATAGATCCATTAGGACACTTTAGGACTAAGAGATGGTTCAAAAATTAATAAATAAATAATACATCAAAAAAAGAGATGTAAGATCTTACATAATTGGATGACTTTCATCTATATTATCCATGAAGAAAATTAAAATTTTTATTCTATGAGAAAATCTAATATAAGAAATCATTATCATATAAGTTAACTCATGCCTAAGCTACACCTTCTCATATAAATTTAAAAAAGTATTTTTTTTTTGTCTTTTCTAGATCTACTAAAAAAATTTTATAGAATAAATATTAATTTTCTTAATATTATTATTATTTTACTTAAATCCTTAATATAAATTATATTTTTAAATCATAAAAATTGAATTTAATTTAGACTATTTTCAAAGTCTACTTAGGACTCCAAGTTACTTATCAATCCTGACAGGTTGTCATCCGCAGGGCCATTAAAGTGTCATTCACTTTCTCAAATAGTATGACACGGTAACAAAACAGAGACAATGCAAAACAAAACAAACAATGGCAGCTGCACTCGAGCTGTGTTGACAACAACGTGATGTTACAAGTTTCCATGGTTAGTCAATCAGAAAACAATAGTCAAAGTCCAATATTTGGTTCTTCTCCCTTAGGTAGACTCTCGATCTTTCGGTCTTTCTCACCTTAAAATTGGTTTCCATGAATATATATTGATTCTTAAAACTTGACTCCTATAAATATATCAAAGTTTTAATTAAAGAAATGATAAAACATTTTGAATGCTTGTAAGGACGATATATGAAATTTGTAGATATAGTTGAAAGAATTCTTGAGATTTATGTGAAAGGTGAAAAAGAAAATTCGAGATAACTCAATAATCTTATAATTAATCTTATATATTGAATAATTTAATTTTATCAAACCATATTAATCTTATGTTGATTTTTTGATATGTTCTTTTGATTATTAATCTATGGTGAATCACTCATTGGTTTTGATTTTTGGTTTCTTTCTCTTCCACCCAACAAAGTGGCATCATAGTAAAAAATTTTAATGATTAGAGATTTAATAAAGATGTCATCGGTTGTTTTTACTGGTTTTACTATGAAAACATTTGATGAAGGAAATAATTTCACTCTATCACTCTTTTGATAGGGGTAAATCTTAATGTGATAGGTCGAGATCTAGAGTCAAGTCTTATGATGTTCAACGTTGTAAAGGTAAAGAATATGAACTTATCAAGTGGAACTCTTCGGGGAAAAAAAAAAAAAGAAAAGAAGAGACTGATGAGTACTCTTTTATCTTTTCAGAAAAATTAGTTTTTAAATCTTACTTATATTTCTTATGTTTATTCTTATAAGAATTATTTTGATTCACTAAATGTCAAGATGACTAGTAAATTATATTTGGGTGATAACTTGATGGTGGAGGTCATGGGTGTTAATAAAGTGAAGAATAAAACAGTTGATAGAGCGATGCATATTTTAGAGGATATGACTTATATTCGAAAGATGTAAAAAAATATAATTTTATTGAGTCTTTTAGATTCTTAAGGTTATGACTATAAGGCTAGAAGTGAAATTCTAAAAGTTATGTATCGTTCAGAAGAAAATATAGTAAAGACTTCAAAGGGTTAAAAATAAATTGTATATGTAGGAGATGATAAGTACCTATCACAACGAGCTTCATTTGCGATGTAGAAAATAATTGATGATATTTATGGTTTCAAGGATGTAGATGATTGTGAGGAGAAAAATCCTACTTGTGGTACCGCGATGATATGAATGTCTCTCTTTAGAATAAAGTGGTGCCATGAATTGATTCCAATTACATAGAATACATTAGCAAGCTTATTAGAATCACGTTGATGGACCATGAATTGATTCAATTTGTGTAGATACAGTGAATTCTTCAAGCCAATGATTTAATTTCTACAAAAGGTACAAAGTGAAAAAAATACTCATCGTGGTCAAGATTATTATTATCGAGTCCTAATTAGATTTAAAATAGTTGGTAGAGTCCTAATTAAATTAAAACTCCTTAGCGAATGAAGATTATTTTGATGAGAGTGAGATAAGCATTTTGTATGCTCCTAAAGATAATCTATAGGGATTTTAAAGAGGATATTTTTTAGGTTTATGTGAGAGATAAACAAGGAAAATTGTAGCAGAGATAATGCAAGGACCTTATAATTGATCTTATATATTGAAAAATATAGTTGTCTCCATTAATGCAGAAAAGATTTGTCAAGCCACGTAAATCTTACATCGATTTTTTGATATATTTTTTTATAAAATTTTGTCTAAATATATTAATATTATATTAATTTTTTGATATATACTTTTGATAGTTATCTATAATACATTTCTCTTTTTGATTTTTTTGTTTTTCTTCAACGAGCTAATAATTCTTGAACAGCTCGCAGTTGTGTGCCATCAGAGCCAGTCTTGCAACAACTCGGAGTTGTCGTTGTCCAGCCTCGCATCATCCTCTCCTCGTCGTCGCAGGGCGCGCTGGGAGCCATTGCCGTCGGAGGAAGTGCTATCGTGAGATAAAGACCTCTTCGCTGAAACCGGTTTCTGTGCGTCTGTATTAGCCGCTGCGACGGCTTCAGAAGGACGTCGATCGAATGATCTGCTGGAGCCTGACTTGGTGTGTATACGGCACAAGGTGAACTCGCTGCGAAACTGCAGAAGAAGAAGAAGAAGAAGGTTGAAGTGGATAGGCTGCATGCTCGTAGAACAACACCATTATCGAGGTAATGATTACCGTCTGTGCTGCACTCGAGTGAATGGTGGAGGTCGCACTTTCCTCAAGTGCTCGATACTCGTTCATCTTCCATTGGGTCTTGGTTCCATTGGGAGCCCTTCCCCGGTAGAAGACCATGGTCGTCTTCTTACCCATGACGCGGTTCATGGAGGAGTACACGAGGGTGGGAGAACCGGTGGCCTTCCAGTACCCCGACGCCGTGATACGGGTCGGTCGCCCTCCGTGGGCCTCTCTCTCCTGCCTCGGGCAGAAGAAGAACCATTGTTCCTCGTCTCGCCTGCATGGCTCTCCCGATATCGCTGCAGGTCACCGATACATCAGCCACGGATATGCAAATGAACAAGAAGCCGACGGAGTAGGAGAAGGAGGGCGATGTGCTTACGAGGAAGCTGCCATGGATCGAAGCGGTGCACATGAGCCACGGGGACGACCTGCTCCATCACGTCTTCTCCGTGGTGCTCCAGCTTGTTCCGAAGATAGAAACCGATCAATTCTTCTTCGGTTGGGTAGAAACGATACCCCGGCGGGAAGCTGCTCATCTCTCTGCTGCTGCTGCTGCGGGCTCAAATGCCTCCAGTGCTTCAACTTGAGCTCTGGAACACTATGCTGCTCTGCAGGTGCTTTCCATTGGGGATGGCGTAATCCTTATATATAGGAGGATTTGGATGCAGGACAGTAAAAAGAGTAGTGGTGGTGGGGCAGCTGCTGTGGAAGTCAGATAGCATGGTGGGGCTTTGTGGAAACTAAGGGTGATAGAGAGCAATGACTGGGTCAAAATTCCTCCTCAATTTCCTGTAAACAAATCAAGTACGATTCTGTGTCTATTACGTGTTCAACACTGGCATGGCAAGTCAACCTTTACCTTGAAGAATCTATTGTCTGAAGTACTGGAATGATTTTATGCCCGATGTGTCTTTTATGGGATCTTTGACACTATCCTTTGTTTCACTTGTACAAGAATTTGTAGTTGTGTCTCATTTCTTGAGTACTTTGGACCGGCCGTCGAATTCAACAAAAGAAAATTCTACTTCTTTAAAACAAAAGTCAAATTTGATCTGTGATATGAGAAAAATATTTTAAAAAGAAGATATTGAGAGGATGAGGAAAAAAAAAATAATTTTCTCGAATCATATAAATCTTATATTTATTATTATTTTTATAATTAATTAATTTTTTATATATTATTCTTTATGATTGCATGCACGTCGAGGCATATAAATTTTGTGCATAGAAGGAAATAATTATTTGGTAGGAAGGAAATGTTGTTTCTTAACTAACATAGCCTCCTTGATTTGATGATGAAACACATCCTGTTCCACACCAAATTAATTAATCTATAAAGCTCAGATTTTAGATCGAGAACAGTCAACCTTTAATGATACATAGGTTTGGTTTTGGTGAGTGATGGATAAAGTCACGCATGAGCGAAGTATAAGAAAAGAGCATAAAGCGTCCGGTTGATTGCAGGGGGGAAGAGGAGAGGGAGTGGATGCTCCATCGCGCATGGTTTTCGACAACCGCGTGTGTTGATCGCTTCAACGCTGCCTTCTTCTTCTCGCTGGCATGGCATGGCATGTCAACGCGCGATCGACGATGGTTAAGTTTTGGTTGGAGGCGGACATTAATCACTCACATCGCATGATGGGACGTTAACGCGGCAGCCCAGAGATGGATGGATCTGCTTGACGCACACACGCCATGACCTGCTCTGCCTTTGTCTCTTTCCTATGGAGATGGTGGCGAGGTTAAGCGTGCTCGGCACTCCCAACCATGTCCATGTTGATGTAGATCGATCCCGGTGGAGCTGTGATCGGAAATATTTTTGTACCAATCACGGGTTACCAATTGACAGCCACCGTTGAGGGGACGTGAAACACAACTTAGACATATAGCTAACACGGAAGGAAACCGACCTGATAGGTGGCGCCCTTCTTCCCAGTTTCACGTCGCACACACTATACGAGTCGGTGCCGCATCACAAGAACCAGATGGGCCGATCCGCACTGCAGGAGGTATATGGGTCGATCGCTCGTGCAACCACATCACAAGAGATACTGATGATAAATATCGATTCTCTATCCCGGGAAAGGGGATCGATTTTTAACATACTTTCATTTACGAACTTAGCCATTAGAGTGATCGAGTTGAGAATCCCCTCCCGATGCCAACCTATTATGTAGGCCTCCAACGTAGATCGAGTGCAACTCGACTTCATCTTGGGACGTCCTTGAAGGTTTGGTTAACACCTCGAAGTCGACCTCCCTAGCCCAACCTTGCTCCCCCATCCGTCTTCCCCTCGAGGAACCACTTAGATGATCTTATGTTTTTGGGATTAGACCAAGTCGTACCAACTCCTAGGATAAGACATAAAGGTACATAATTTTTTTTACGCTAAAAGAAAGATCGAATGTTGTAAGAGCGTCCACCGATTAAATATTGTGATGTCCACGGATCCGTGCAATGAGAATCAGATTGTGATGAGATCACGATAATGAGATCGATTCACCTTTAAACACAAACCCCAAATAATTCTAGTCAAAGGTCACTTGAGAAGGACATCCAAATAACTGAACAAATTAGTGTGTTGTATACTCGTCCATATGATAGAGGCGACTAGTCTCATAGCTGCTCGTGTGGAGACATTTAGGCTATAGTGCAGGTGCTCATTGGAGAATGAGTTCACTGATTGATCCGCTCATGGAACGTTGGATGGTTGATGATACCTCATTGTCAAATAATAATTTTATCATCACAATGATATACCTGGTCTTTAGACTTGAGATACCAAGGATGTTCTACTTGAGTACTCCACTTTTTGATGCCAAATTTATAGGTTTGAAAGTTATAGATTTAGCATAGCCGATCGTCGGGAGTTGTAGCTAACCTTTCGAGTACTATTGAGTGTCGATAGAGGATCATCTACTCTCAACATCATGAGAGAAATATTATGTATTCTTGCTCAAACAAATCATTGACCAAGGTCATTCAGATTGGGAGATAAAAAGTTCTCTAAAAGAATCCGATTAAAGCGAGACTCGAGTAGAAACCGTATGAGCCTGACAGCACCATGCCCAGTATACGATTTCTGAGATATTAGATGAATGAGGGACTAAAAGTACATAGTAACTGAGGATGGATAGGTCCAAAGGATTGGATTCCCCTGTATCGTCTGGGGACTATGGCATAGTATCCTAGTACGTCCGTAGTCGATAAGTTAAGTATATTATTATGAAGATAATAATTCACTGAGTCAGAAGAAGTTCTGACAGGAATAACTCATGGCTAGCATGATATTAGGCCTAGAGAGTCATACACAAATGGTGCATGACCGGATGACGTGACGAATAAAGGATTGAATATATGATATCCAATAAGCTCATGTTTTATTGGATTTATTGGGTGAGACCCAATAAGAGCTTAAAGTAGATAATTGGATAGAGATCCAATTTTCATTAAGCTAGGAATAATTGGATGGAGATCTAATATCTAACAGGGCAGGATCCATTAGGGTTAACAAAAATGGCTCTATATAAAACGAATATGGGACTTAAAGGGTTATAAGGCTGAACCCTTTTAGCCACCAGCTCCCTAACCTCCCCCTTCTTCCTCCAACGATCTATCCCCTCTCTGCTATGAGAGGACAACAAGAGAGCCGCCCCTTTGCTATTGCCCCTGTCTGCATAGTGGTACGCAAAAGCGAGGAAAGAATGCGTTATGTGAGGAGGTGCGTCATCGCTTCATCCATCATGTGGATCACCGCTAGAGAGGAGCTTACGGGAGCTCCTTCATCCATGGACTTGGATCTATAGTTTTGGAGATATACGATCTCCCCTAAGTAAGCATCTCACAAATCTTACATAGTTTCTGGTTTCACAAGTTTTTCACTCTCAATCATCGTACGCGATTTGATATAAATATGTTTTTGGGAAATCGATTTCTGTTTTATTTTTTCGCTATGCATGTGATGATCTCCCTCCCCCCCCCCCCCCCCCCCTCTAACGCTCGAGGCAGGAACTTAAAGAGGGGAGCTCTGCCATTCACCCTATGTCATTAAGGTGGCTATCCCATTTGATGCGATCCTTGGGCTCCCCAGGGGTGAAAAACATCCAATGGCTATCCCATTTGATGCGATCCTTGGGCTCCCCAGGGATGAAAAACATCTAATCCTCCATAATGGCACCTCGAAGACACCCTCGGGAAGCCAAAAAATTCAAGCCTCATCATGATAGAGTGACACTTTAAGTTATGTGGAAACGACACAAACCCCCTACTACAAAAAAAAAAAAACTTCTAGCTCGTGTCAGTTTCATAAGCCTAAGGCCCACTATAATGAGGCCATGAAGCGGAATGTGCCCAAGGTATGTAGATCGAGAGAAGAGGCAGGCCTGCTATGATGAAGCCATGAAGTGGAATACGCTTGAGGTGTATCGATCGGTAGAAGAAGAAGGCCCACTACGATGAGGCCATGAAACAAAATATGCTCGAGGTGTGTAAATAAAAAAAAAGAAGAAAGTTGGCCACGGTGAGGCCACGAACTAGAATGTGCTTGAGGTGTGCTAATTGGGAAAAGAAGAAGGCTCACCATGACGAGGCCATGAAGTAGATATTCTCGAGATGTGTAGATCGGGAAAAGAAGAAGGCCCACCACAATGAGGCCATGAAGCAGAATGTGCCTTGAGGTGCATAGATCGGGAAAAGAAGAAGGACCATCATGGTGAAGCCATAAGCAAAATACGCCTGAGGTATGCAGATCGGGAGAAGAGGAAGGCCAGCTATGGCAAAGCCATGAAACAGAATGAGCCCAAGGTGTGTTGATCAGGAAAAGAAGGCTGGTCACTACGAGGTCATGAAGCAGAGCATACCTAGGGTGTGTAGGTTAGGAGAAAGAAGAGACTCGATGAGGCCACCAAGAAAATAAGCCCGATGTGTGTAAGTCGAGAGGAGCCAACTATGGATAAGTTACTATGCAAAATGTGTCCAAGGCGTATGAATCGAGAAAACAAGATCCATGTCAAGGCATCTATTACGATAACATCATCAAAGAATGGCGCTCGAGACATCTGAATCAATAGGACCCAACCTAAGCCATGCACCGAGAAGCAGAGATCCCGACCGATGGAAGCATCAGATGACATACCTCGAACCTCTACGAGACTCTCGTAGCGTGACATTAACGTGTTGTGCTAGATCTCGATGTAGGTCGAGTGAAATTTGGCTCCACCTCGGGATGTCCTTGAAGGCTCGGTCAATATCTTGGAGTCCGATCTTACGCTTTCAAGATTGAACCAAATCATATCGACTCCGAGACCACGGTATAAAGATGCGCTGAATAGAACGAGCTTGGCGTGTCAAACCATCGTCTCAGGAATTTTGCATCTCAAATCCTCTCTCTCTCTCTCTCACACACACACACGTTTTTAGTGCATTCATTCTGACATAAATTGGATGGCATTATTGTTGTCCTAACCAATGCCGACCATGTTGATCCCACAGCTCCGGATAGTTCCGGTGAGCTGAACAAATCCGAGTATCAAATTTATACACAATAATCTAGTAAGTAATCAGAAGTGCGTTCAAGGAAACATGTAAATGTCTAAAATAATCACTTCAGTGGATTTTATGGCCATAAAAGATGTCGTCAAGCCTCGGTTCTCACGGAGACGTGATCGGAGGAGTAAGCTTTCTTTTACTTCGTGCAGCGTTTAATGTCATCATACAGCGTGTGCAGTAACGACGGGACATGGCCAGGGCGAACATGAGATAGCAGACATCACGAGGAGAAAACAAGAAACAGAGCAAGCAGCTACATGATGGAGAGAACAAATCGAACCGATGCAGCGACTGCACAGGTATATCCGAATACAAGGACGATGATGTTGTAAAGATGCAGATTTTGCCCAGCCATATAACACAGCCTTCGAAATTATTAGTTGCAAAGGATGAATTAGTATGGGCCATTTTCCTAGAAAATAATTTTAATATTATTTTTTTTTGTATTTACTTAAATAGTATTTTAATTTAAATAATATTAAAAATATTTCTTGAAAATTTTCTTATCAAATTATCTTACTTATTTTTATTTATCAATTTTATAGTGTTTATATTATTTTTTTTTATTGAGATACTAAAAATATTAAAATGCTGTTGAAAAACACTAAAGTGACGTCATATTATACCTCTTTGATTATGATTGTTCGTTTGTAATATTATGCCTCTTTGATTTGACTATTTTTAGTCTTGAGATTGGTTTGATTGAAGTTAGGAGTTCATTTGGATCATTTACAATGTTTTTGAATAGATTTTATAGTATTTTCATTGTGAACAAGTTTTTTTTTTTTTTGTATTTGAGTGATGGTATTCTTAAACTATTATAAATACTTCAAATCATATCATACAGTTTTCACTATGTTTTGATTTTATTCATTGTGTTTTGATTTATCATATTTTTAAATAGATTTTATAGTATTTTTATTGTGATAATAAGTTAAAAATATTATAACGGATGAAATACTTCATAAGAAACAATTAGGATATCTTTCAAATTAGAGACACTGTTTAAAAAAATATAAAAGAGATTATCAATTAAAAAATTAAAATGTAGATTTTTTTTTTAGGGGAATCACCCAATTACTGACTAATAGAAATGAATACAATGTGGATTTTGTTGTATTAATCGAAGAAAAAAAGGTTTTAAATTCATCAGCGTCAAGATAAAAAAAACAGAAGACAAATAAACAAAGATCCGAAGGATGCCTCTGGGCTGAGGTGGCTGAGCAGCTGGGAGGATGAACTTTAATCAACACGCAATGAATCCACGGTTTGATACATTAAGATGAGCAAGAATTTTCTCTATCGAACACCAATCCACTCATGACCTCAATCGTTCATCCTCTCTCTCTCAATCACAGAGGAAAAGGCATCACCTTTACGACGTGTGGAAGGTACAAAGCCTGGACGAAGTGGCGTGGGAATCGTGGTTTCTGGGTGTAGAGAGGCGGTGGCGGCGTCCATTTCTTTATGTTATTATCATCATCTCCTGTCTAAAGAAGAACAGTGAAAGATCTTCACAGTGGCCGCAATGGAAAAGATGAAGCCTCGACTTCTCTTCCTCCTCGTCACCTATTTTGTCTGCCAGCTGCAGTCCGGCGAACCCATCGACTTCGGTAGTTTGCTTGACGCATAGGCTTTCTTTGGTTGTTTCTTGCCTCTACATTCTTCTTGGGGCTTGTGGAGTCGATGATTGCAAATGTGTTGTGGATGTTCTCATAGGAAGATGTGGCAAACATTTGGCTATAAGATTTAATTTAGATGAGAATTCAGGATTGTTAAGAGCTTTATTCGGGTACCATGAAGGATTACAATACCTTGAAACTTTGCAGCGGCAGCGGCAGCGGCAGAGACAGGAGGTGGTGGCAGAGGAAGCAGATTATCCCGTCGTGGTGGTGGCAGCAGCGGTGGCCAAGGGCACGGTGGTGGCAGCAGCGGCGGCCGAGGGCACGGAGGTGGCGATTCAGGTACCGCAGCTGATTCAGGTACCGGAGCAGTGATTCCGATTCTTGGAGCTGCAGCAGCAGGCCACCCAAGGAACGACGGCGGGGGTCACAACCATCGACACAATGCTGCAAGCAGCCACAGCATCCCCTTTCCCGTCATGCTTACTGCAACTGCTTTCTCAGCTGCCGTTCTTGTTTACTAGCAGTCGTTGCCTCTCTTCCTGTAACTACAGACATAAGCTGAGTTGGGTTGTGCAATGCTTTGTGTGGAGAAGAGTTGTTTTTCTTGAGATCTTTAACCACTGTAATATCAGAAGTCGGGTTTGAACTAATATCCATAACATTTGCATGTCTAAATTCCTTATTCTAACCCATTTATTCCATGTTTCTCGATTTTATTCATGTCTGGATTACCTTGGAGCGCACGAAGAGGTAGCTTGATAAAGAATGAAGTGCTCTGAAGGTCATGCCACTTTATTCCAAGCTGATGACGATTCCGACACCGTCAACATCTCTTCCTCTTTCTGTCTTCGGTATGCCTGCGAAGAAGATGCTCTACAACCGACTCTTTTTTCAAAAGGGATGTTAGGATTCAGTGTTATCAAAATCTAGCTGGAAGGAACAACCTGGTGGCTCCTCTGCTGCTTTTGTTCTCTCGTGATTATTTCACCATTTGGGCTTGTGACCAGCATCAAGAACCTTAAAACCATAAGAGAAAGCAAAACTGTTCGATAATATGTACAGACAAAGTCATCGGCTAAAAGGAACATAATATCATAAGCAAGATCCTTCAGGCAGTGCAAAGATCAAGAATATGATCAACAAAACTGAGAAAGAAATGAACTACTAAGTTTGAACCATGACATTCACCA
Organism: Musa acuminata AAA Group; assembly: GCF_036884655.1. NCBI lineage: Eukaryota > Viridiplantae > Streptophyta > Magnoliopsida > Zingiberales > Musaceae > Musa > Musa acuminata. The sequence continues at coordinate 1,352,805 of NC_088334.1, forward strand.
CCTCGATCCCATTCGCCTGATGGTCTAGCCAGGAAGCCTTTGATTCTAGGAATTGTGGCAACGTATTATCGAGCTCGGAGCTCCTAACGACGGGTGCAGGCAAGTCCAATTCAAACCTTGCGTTGGGATGCTGCAAATGAGTTGAGAGGATCATCAAATATAGATAGAAGGGACCAATAAGACCTAAAGCCACCAAAAACAATGACTTACCGCAAGTCTAAATTCAGCAATTGGGTTCAAGCATATGTCCCAGCGACCTCTACATTCGAGGGGGAACTTTCCGATTTTCTGCAAGTTTGAAACCAATAATGAGAGAGCAACTTTGTGGAGTTCCAGTTGCTGCTTTGTATTTATAGTTCCGCAATTCAGTGCAAAACAAACATGGAAAATTGAAATCCTCACCATCAAGTTTAAACTTTTTGTTCATGCTACAGGGAAACAATAAATTGAAAAATCAGATGGTGAACAAAATCTTGATTTTATTTCCTTTCATTCTTACGGAATGTAAAGCGTTCACCATTGATGAAATCTAGCTCTTTTCATTCAAGACATCATAGGAGAATTCTTCTAACATATCATTTCTAAAATTGTGTTGAAGATTTATCCTGACATATCATCATGGCAGTCCATTAATGGTATTAGAAACAAGAGTAGTTCACAACTTATGTGGCAAGCATATGCCCTTGCAGTATACGGTGTGCACATATATAGATATTGACATGGATGAGAAGAGAGCAAATACCACATTGAATTAGTGAAAAAAGAAAAAAGAAGACAAAAGAAAGAGGAAGAAAACCTGTACAGAAGTTTGAATGTGTAAATTAGGATGAGGGAAAGACATTCCAGGATATGGAGGCACCGAATATCAAGATGAATGCACAAAGACTGATGTGGAGTGATCATGAACTTCCAAAGGACCATAGTTGACTGCAGTAGGTGCTGAAGGCAATAGCTGAAGTCCATGTAGGTGAGAGAGTATAGACCAAGTTTGGAGGTCCACAGGAATTTGAGCTTTGTGACCTGATTCAAGCTGCGGAAACTCTGTGTTGTAATTAACAGCTGGGGAAAATAATGGCTGCATGGTGTAAAGGCCACTATTGAGTCCAACCCCAGTATCTAATTTTTGCATCCATCTGAAAACAGGTAGCATACCCAAATGACCAAGTTATAAGCATATGCAACACAGTGCATAAAATAAAAATTAAAGCCTACTCTGGAACATTATTAGCCATTCCATGATTGAATATACGATATAAGACAGGAGATAATACTGTACTACAGCAACAGATAAATTGACTTTAGACAGTGCCCAATCATTGCTCTTGCAAGAAGGATTCACAGACGAGTAAAATGTATACCATGCCAAACGACTTTCAGAATGAAGACTTTCAGGGGGGAAAAAACTAAAGCTTAGTGGTAATCTGCCACAAGTCAGCAGCATCAACATATTGTTTTTCTGACAAAAATTAGAACTTCAAAAAGGGAAATCACATAAAGCACTTCCAAAGACAAAAAGGAAAAAGATATTGATCATGCTTAAATCTATGATGCCATAGAAAAGGCTGCACAAAATAATATCTAGTTTTAGTTAAAAGAAGATCTTCTTTTCTTATTGTATGCTTTAAGACCTTCTTTTCTTTTCAAAATCCTGATTATATGCATGCATCACTTGTAGATGAGGGTTATAACTGGGTCAAATTAAACATACTCATACATAAAACAAATAGTATGGTTTTTGATGCATCATCACCTTGGCACGGCCCTGCTTGAGTTATCCTTTCTTCACTGCCAAATTTATCCCTTCAACCAACGCATATCATCCTGTTTTTTCTTTCTAAAGTTTTTTGCATTGTTTGTCAAACAAGTATTACTCATCGTACACTAGTAGCATATATGTTTTCCTTCCTATTATATTCTTAAGGAGCCATTTAATAGGATAACAAATGATTGAACAAATACCTTTCCTCTAATAACTTGTCAAACAACCTTATCTTATACTACTTAATCCAACCAATCTAATGGATACACTTAGCCAGTCCAGGGGTTTAACCAACAGAATTGTCTACTACAATCGAAGTAGTAGTCATTGCATTAATCTATTCGCTTACTTATCCTGTCAGAAGGAAAAAAATATGTATTGTTTATTCTTGATAGTTAGGGAATTACCATCTAGGAATAACTTAATTTTTCTCATGATATGCATTCTTAAACCAAACATTCCATACTGATTTATACCCTGAGGTTCCAAATGAATTCAAGTGCAGACAAAAATCCATTCTACTTATTTACCTCGTATTTGATCTAACAAGCATCTTTATACCAACTGCGGTGGTGCAATCCGAATGGCATTCCTTCCTTCAAAGGTAGATGAATGGACAATCTAAGCAGACGATCGTTCACGATTTCAACAACACAAACCATAACAAGAGAGCTCGATTCAAGAATCAGGGGGAACGCGCCAACAACGAAAAAGATGCTTACCCGCCAGTCGCTCCAGGGGCATTTCCAGATCCTCCCGGAGGAAATGATCCACGTGGCTCACAACATCAATCGAGGTCGCGTCCTCCTCGACGGCGCCGGACAGACGGAGATCTTCGGTGGAGTCGAGGAGGAGCCGGCCGATGCTAGTGTCGAGATCCATCTCCCACGCCGCGGTGATCGTCCGCCAAACCCTCCATGTCGAGGGAACGGCAGGAAGCACCGCCGATCGCTAGGGTTCGGGGAGATCCGGCGGAACCCCGGCCCTCCCCGCCATGACTCCATAGGAGAAGCGGAGGAAATGCGCGACGATTGACGACGACTTGTGGCAACGGAAATCGATGGGGGAAAAGGTAACAAAATGGTAATGCGAAGGACTTCTCTGCAATTAATCCGTGGAATCGGCAGTATTTGACATATAAGCCCTCTGCATTTTTGAACCCACATCTGTTTTCTTAAGAGCTTATCTCACTCTTTTTTTGGTATATAAAATTAAAGGAATAAATATGAAAATGATTGCCACGTAGGCGACGTACACTTGATTTAAGCGAGCCGGGTCAAACGGTGAGTCATTCTCACACACGCCCTCCGTGATCGAGCAATCAACGGCAGGGATGTGCGCCCGAAAGCTTCGATGGGTCTTCTCCCCGGCTTTAAAATGACTCGTGGATCCCGCAAAACCCTAAATCGTCACTCCACTCGCCAGTTGCTTCGCGCGCCCCTCTCTTCCCGGCATCCCCGTTTCCCATTGCCATGGAGTTCTGGGGTAATCTGCCTCGACTTCCCTTCCTTCTTGTTGTATCCGTCCCCCTTCTCTCTCGATTTGGTCCATCTGTTCGACTATGGATTTGGATATCTGCCCTCCGACCGCTCATTTTGCCTCGTAACCGTTGATGACCTTGTAGTTCATGAGATTATCTGCGAGCATCTTGGGTTTTTGGGTTCTTATTCATCATGTTGTGTTCATTTCTCTGTTTTTTGGATCTTGTTTTGTGGCACTGCGTCCCAGATAGTTACTTTCACCACCTATTCTGAAGCACCGTGAACTATTCTTCCAGATTTTCGCATCTTGATACTGTGAAATGGTTTCTCTTTCATACTCGAGGTCCGTATTTTCTTCATGTCATTCTTGGCGGTGGACTTCGACGAATTATGTGATGCTTCGAATGAACGCAGAAAGAGGCCCGCACGGGAAAGCTATATGCATTAAAGATACATCATAAAGCATTTCTGATGAATCCGCTCAAGAATATAGTTTTTTTCCGGGAACATTCTCAGTGATGATCAATAGCAATGTGATAGGATCCGTTACATGGTCGACGTTTATGTATCTCGTGCAGTTTAGTCTTGCAGTGGGTTATTGTAAATTGGTTACAAAAGATAGTTTACTGTCACATTCTTGTGTTGTATATACCTAATGAAATGGTAGTGTCCCTTGGATACTGGAGGGAAAATGAGGGAGGTTCTTATCTTTAGTTTCGTGATGGGGGATTATAAGGTGTTTCTTCCTCTCTTTTTTTCGTTTGTTTAATAAAAAAAGTTGGTGTTCTAATTGCGATAAGCAGTCACAAGCACTTGGCAGCAACTAGTTACATCTGGCTGGATAGTGCACTGTGAATGTACTGGTGAAACCAATGCGGAACCTACTTTTTGTAAACTTTCTTGATGTCATGATAGGTTCATAATTGTTTTATTTTTATACCATAAATATTCTGAGTGTTGCCACCACCTTTAGCATCGGTGGAAAAAAAAGAAAAGAATAAACTCAGCTAAAAGTTTCTTGGCTAGAACTTGAATGATTATTGTTCTCTGAATCCCCTTTGGTTTTTTATGATATTCTCTTCAAGTCCTAGCTTTTTTTTCAATTCAGCCAACGTTCTCGTTCCATTTCCATTATTAATCGTGTTTATCATTTTGTGCAATTTTTTGTTCTTAGTCTAACATTGGTGAGTTGTGACTTGTATGCTGCCTTGGCTATTAAGTTGTTATAAGTTCCCCCCTTTAAAAAAGATCCTACCTTATATTTTCTCGATGTTTCTACCTGTAGCATTGTTTTCATTCATCTAATTTTGCTGCAAATTTTCAGGTGTGGAGATTAAGCCTGAAGAGACTGTCAAGGTTGATCCTGGAGAGGATAAATATCTGCATCTTTCTCAGGTTTTTCCATGGCCACATATTGGTGTATAGTTCTCAATACTATTAAGCTATACTGCTAAGTATTATCTACTATTATGCAGGCTTCGTTAGGTGAGACTAAGAAGGACAAGGGACATGAGAACATACTGATCTATGTGAAGTTTAACAACCAAAAGTTAGTACTTGGAACACTCTCTGCGGACAAATGTGCTCAAATTCAATATGATTTGGTATTTGAGAAAGAATTTGAGATATCTCACAACTCAAAGAATGCAAGTGTCTACTTATGCGGCTACAGAACTGTTGCATTGGGGGGAGATGAATATCCTTTTTTATTTTCCCTTGGGAAGCTAATATACCTACTACTTCAGTCCAATGCTCATATGTCTTGCACTTTGTAAACATATTCTTGCTGCTATTGATTTCCTTGACTTGGATTTTGATTGTTGGCCCACATTTCCTGATTTTGATGGTAACGACTTGTTATGCTAATCTCAGTTGTATTTTTCACCATTCTATGTCTCCTAACAAAAGCATTTGCTACTCTGTTTGACTTCTAGAGAGTGACTCAGATGCTGATGAAGATATTCAACTTGAGCATATTGTAAATGGTGTGATTTTGAGTTTGCTTTGTTCTTTTATATTAATTTCGTTTGTGTTCCATATCTCAATGGTTTTGATGGTGTTTCTTTTTAAATTTTCAGGCAAGACTAATGTAAAGGATGAGCAACCCAAGTCCACAGCAGGAAAGTCAAATGTCTCTTCTGCCAAGGGAAAGCCTAAAGTAGCCGAACTGAAGAAGGCTGATAAGCAAAAGGTAAATAAGGAGGATGATGAAGATGATGAAGAGTCCGAGGAAGATGAATCTGATGATGATGAGGTCTGTGCGTCGACTGTCAAAACATTATAATCTTGTTTGACCCAGTATGTTAGAGGAAATTTATTTGTTCTGCCTGTTCTGTTTGTTTGGTGTCTTACTACTGTAGGTACTTTGCATTTTGTTGGCAAATTTCAAGTGAAGAAAAATATTTTATAATATTTTATTTTAGGGCTGTTGATAAGTATTTTTGTACTGTTTGCTTGATACTTCTTTTTTCAGGATACGGCCAAAGCTGATGCTGAAGACGATAGTGAAGATGAGGATGAAAGCTCTGATGAGGATGAAGCTACCGTTAAAAAGGTAAATAAATCTTTTGCAAATTTATTTAGTCATCAGTAATTTGGGTGAAACATATTCTTTGCCTATTCATCGGATTAGTTATTTGGCTGGAATTCTTGTAACCATGGAAAAAATGAAATCTTCATTGCCTGATCTACAGGCTGAGCCTTCTAATAAAAGACCAGCTGGTTCTGCCTTAAAAACTCCTGTTTCAGAAAAGAAAGCAAAGTTAAGAGTGTCTCAAGGATCAGGAGGGAGTCAGAAAAAAGGTAAAACTTGGCTCATTCGCTGTATCTTATCTATGTATCGTTCTATCTTGTACGTAACAAAAAATGAGCTCGCAGGTGGTGCCGGTAAGAAAGATGGCCAACCCGCTACCCCTAACCCTGCAAAACGAAGCGGAAAAACACCTACTACCAATGACAAGTCCAAACAGCAGACTCCTAAATCCGCCGGCTCAATCAATTGCAAGTCATGTGGCAAGTATGTTTCTAATTCTTCTAACATTCCTCCAGGATCTACTTGTCAGATATGACCAAGCATATAATTCCAATAATTCGCTCTAGGAAATTCAACTCTGACAATGGTCTCCAAGCTCATACAAAAGCAAAGCACGGCGGTGCCAAATGAGGCTTCTTTTCAACAAGAAGCATGCATGCAGCATGAGGATGCGGCTTGGAGATGAACCATGGGAAGTGATGGATTTCATTATCATATGGTGTTTTGGGCTTTAACAAACTTTTCGACTTTGGCGTTAAATGAGTAATATTTTGAAAATTTTCAAGTATTTTTAAAGTCTAATGTTGTGTGTTTAAGTGCCTGATGGGAGTTATAACTATTGTTTGGTCTATAATGGTAGAATTTGGAGATGACTGCTCGACTATAATCGAATTCACTTTGAAAGACATGCGTGAGTAAAGATGATACCGTATCTAAGAAAAGGTCAAATAGGAATTTTGCCAAAACACGAAAACATTGTCATCAAGTTTATAACGAACAAAGACAAATATTATTGACTGAAAGCAAATCTCCACTAGATACAAGTTATTGCGGCGGACGATGACTTAACTAAACCGGACTGCAAACCCTAAGAACGCTGTTGACTCAAAAGCAAAGACTGATGCGAACATGGCTGGATGGATTACCCTCGGTTTCTTCGTGCCGCCTCCATGTCGGTATCATCGTTGACGAATCTGGACCAGAACCAATGCTCCTTCCACACCAGAGCCATCTCTTCGATCGGCATGTTCTTGGTCTCGGGAAGGAACAAGGCGATGAAGATGGTCATGGCCACCTCCCATGCAGCAAAGAAGTAGAAGAGCCCAAACCTGAGGTGGCAGAGCAATGGCAGGAAGATCTGGGCCACCACGAAGGTGAACAACATGTTCACCGACACATTGATACTTTGCGCGGCTGATCTGACCTCCAGCGGGAAGATCTCGCTGGGCACCAGCCATCCCAGGGGACCCCAAGACCAGGCGAAGGCTGTGACGAAGACGCAGATGCAGACAACCACCAAGACGGCGTACGTCTTCGTTATCTCTCCCTGCCCGTTTGCGCCGAACTTGATCCCGATCAAAGTGCCCACAAGGATCTGATCCACAACACCGCCATGTAAGTATCACAAGGCTGATCACAGGTAGCTCGAAAACAAGGTTACCTTACCTGAGAGATCACCATCTGAACACCACCCTGGAGAAAGAGAGCACGGCGGCCAACTTTGTCAACGGTGATGATCGAAACGAAAGTGGCGACGACGTTGACCAATCCCGTGATGACGGCGGACATCAAGGAAGCGTCGTCGCCGAAACCGAGGGTCTTGAACAAGACGGGAGCGTAGAACATGACGACGTTGATGCCAGTGAGCTGCTGGAAGGTGGGGATTAACAAGGACATGCACAGCTGCGGCCTGTATTTTCTCCGCAACAGGGTGCTCCATGGATGCTTGACGACTTGGGAGTCTTCGCTGGCCGCGACGAGGTCGTCGTACTCGGCTTTGATGTCATCGGTTCCACGGATCTTTCGAAGCATGGACATGGCTTGCTCGTTGTGGCCACGCTCGATCAGCGAGTTGGGGGTGTCGGGGAGGAAGAGGGAGCCGACGGTGATGATGATGGCTGGTACGGCGGCAAGACCCAGGCCGAGGCGCCAACCCCACCCGCCCTCGATCTTGTTGGTGGCATAGTTCACCACGTTGGCGATGAAGATGCCAATGGTGATCATAAGCTGGAAGGCAATGTTGAGCATGCCGCGGAGCTTTGCCGGAGCCATCTCCGAGAGGTAGAGCGGAACGGACTGTTCCACCAAGTAGTAGCAAGATCAGAGCAGAACAGATTCATTATTAGTTTGATCGATCAAGAAAGCATACCTGGCTGGCGAATCCAACGCCAATACCAAGAAGGATGCGACCTATGATAAGCATAGCCACGTCCTTAGCGCCGCCATTGATTGCGGCGCCACCAAGGAAGATGATTCCTCCGCCCAACATGGAGATCCTTCTTCCGAAGGCCCTCGTTACGGCGGAGGCGAAGAAGGAGGCGACCAACGCGGCCAGGTAGAGCGAAGACGTGAAGGTCGTCAGGAGCTGGCTGTCGAACTCGCAGTACTGGTTCCTGCTCAGTGTATGCTTCTCCTTATAGTACACCTTGGGGAAGAATTTCTGCAGGAACGTATCCATCGACGTGATCCCCCCTGTCCTCGAGGAAGAAGAAGAAGAAGAAGATGCAAGTCGTTAGGCTAGATTGGAAGCGATGCAGAGTCAATACATCGAGGGATGAACGAGATGTTACCGGAGATTCCAATATCGTAACCAAAGATGAGGCCACCAGAGGAGGCCACGAGGCAGGTGACGAAGACGTAGAGAGTCATCTTCCCGGGGTAAGCCTTCGACGCACCAGGCGCCATCACTGCACCGCCCGCCATTGTTTCGAAACCAGAGGTTTCTGTTGGCACTAACAAGGTGGGAAGGAGGAGGAGAGAGGAGAGGGGGAGGAAGCTTGATGTCAAAGACACATGAATTCGTAGTGTATATATAGAGATTCTCCGGTTAGATTTGATGAGATGTATAGGATAAGATAGTGTGATCTTTCTAAAACAGAAATCACAACAAACACAGACGTTCGAGATTCTTACGGATTCATTGGGAACATAAAACTCCCATCTCATTTGAAATTTTAGATTTGCTGATCGCAAGACAGCATTGCAAAATCGAACATAAAGAATTCAATATTCAAAAACATGTATTTTATTATCTAATTATTAATTTTCTGTTCCTTTTCATAAAACATTGAGTCTGATGAGAGATTATGAGCGCACACATATAAATTACACACACTGGAGCTCCTCGAGGAGGAGGAGGAGAAGCGTTAAGTACTGAGCTCATCAAGGGACTTGAACGTCTCGAGAGCTTCCCTCACGGCCTTCCATGAGCTCGGGGCTCAACCTGAACATGAGCACGCAGAACTCCATCTGGTCCAAGGCTCCGTCCCCGTTCAGGTCCCCCTTCCTCACCATCTCCACAAGGTCCTCGTCGCCGAGCCCCGCCACCCCGATCGCCGCCGAGTTCCTCTTCAGGCTCTCGACGGTGATCACCCGCTTCTCTGGATCCATCAGCAGCCGGAACCCCTTGCACAGTTCCTCGATCAGCCCCTCCGTCCCCAGCCGCGCCGCCATCGTCGGAAGGAAGTCCTGGAAGCTATCTGGATCCTCATGATCAGCCATGTTCTTGCTTTCTACAGGGAAGGAAGCTGCCATGGTTGCCGGCTAACTAAGGCACCGTGAGCAAGACGTAAGCTTTTGGAAGGCGGGTGCATGGCTGGTTTGGCTGGATCACGAGGAGCTAAAGGAGGCCATGCATGTCGTCTTCCTGGAAACCGCACCTACGTGAATGCGACCTTAAGACACGGCATGAACCACGAGAAGCTCATCCCCGGGGTTGACTTTCAAGTCTCCGAAATGGTTCCCACGTGACTAGTCATCCAATGACTGCATGACGCGTCAGCAGCTCGTTCCTCGTCGTACATATGTGTCGCCAAGAAAACAATATAGGCAGAGTGTAGCGGCGATGTGGCAGCATATATCATCATACGTCTACTAGTCTTGGATGCTGTGCTTGTAGGATGCAATGGCGAGTAAATTCTAATGTGTGTTCTGTAATATGTACAGAGAATACGAGAAATGGTATGAGAATATGACGTCTTCCATCGTTAAAGATGGTGAGGTTTCCAAAGGTGGGGGTCCAGTTTTAGCTGTATGATGTTCACTGTGCAAAGAAACAGCTTTCATGAGGAAGAATGCACGTAGACATCGATCGTTTGAGTAATTGCAGACACATACAAAGACAGATGCTGTGCACTTGTTCTTCCCAGCCAACCATGGAGGATGTGGCCTTTCTCTCATAGATGTACCCCTCATGTATAGCTGGTGAGCTAAAACCAAGAGACTGCGTGGTTCAGATCTGGGAATGATTGATAAGAAAAAGGATCTGGTCATCTCACAATGCTTTCATAGTTCAAGAAAAAGATAATACCATAATGAACAGAATCTCTCTCTCTCTCTAAAAGTTTCCATTGAAAGAACACAAGAAGATCTACTCAACCAGATCACTGCAGAAGTTCCCTCTCTCTCTCTCTCTCTCTCTGTATATATATATATACATGCGAAAAATCATTGTTATGTGCAGCTCAGGCTTTGTTATCGGAGCTTCTCTTCCTGGTGACCCGAATATAAGCGAAGATGGCACCGAAGACTACAGTAGCAAACCCTCCGAGAATAACTTCAGCTCCTGCGATCGACTTATCCGACGTCCGGTGGTGCTGGGCGAGCCGAAGCGCCGCCGGCGAAAGTAGCCCTGGGTCTCCTCCGTCTGGACTCACGCTAGAGGACGGTGTCTCCGCCGGCGTCAGCCGAGCCGCTGCCTGACCGAGAATGAGCTCAAGAACGAAGATGAAGAGCAGAAGCGATCGAGCCATGGATGGCCAAGGGAGCTCAAAACTACTGATCAGGTGGCTCTTAGAATCTTGGAGTGGTGGCCTTATATAAAGTGGGAATCAGCAGGGTTGTTCTTCACGTCGTGGAAGAGGACAGTGGGACGACTGGTGGCCTTCGGCGATTATCGGTGAGCGATCCGAGTAGATTCGAGGTCACGAGAGAAAGCGACCGCAGTGTCTCTGTCAATGACATGAGAAGACAACTGGATTTAGCATTTGGAAATGTCAGATAAAAAGAAACAAGATTATGGAGATGCAAAGACATAGGAACGAACTGTGACAGAAAGAAATGGAATTCGGGATTTCCTTCTTGTCACAACTCGATGTCTGCATAATTGAGATAAGATGAAAGAAAGGTATCTGATCATTAGCTTACGATTCCTGAATCCGTTGGCTGTACCCTATCCATCAATCTGTGTGTATGTTACTACTTCCATGACCAAATAGCATATTATTAACCGTGCTGTCACATCTCACCATCCATCGCGCATGAACCCTCTGTGTAATGGGTCCTCCGATGCACGTAGCAGTTGATGCAGAAGCTGCAACAGGGGCTGTGCATGAGTAGTAGTACTCCAAACTGTTGTCTCGACGACTACAGAGAGGCAACTCAATGCAGTCATTTTCGTCTGCAGAAGATGCAAGCAAGCTTAAGTTTTGGAGATTAAACTCTCATCCGATGAGTTCTATCCGTCTCGATGTGCAACAACAGCTGGGCACTGCTTGCAGAGAGCGCGTCGCAACGTCGACCACTTGCGTTTCAATCAAGTAAGTTTTCCTCGAGCTCGCGTCGCATGGCATCGCATCGATCGTGTGGATTCCAACTCATCATCAGGAGTAGACATTTCAATAGCCACACGATTGGGACAGAAAAGGTCGGCAATGAAATCTTTGCATACCGTTCCTGAGAGACAGACGTCTACATCATCTCGAAATGTCTAATTTCTAGGATGTGATCCACCAATGGATCTTGAGAAATTACTTTTTGGCCTAGCAACATTATTCTATGATAGATGAGTCTCACAAAACAATCTCAAAGATTATTTCTCTTTGAGAAATAGTTGGTCACGAAAGATCAAAAATACAAAATAGCAGCATGCGAGTGGTCAACAACCACATTAACCGATTGAGTTGAAATATATACTCTGTTCTTTGATAGAGTCATGATCATAATTGATGTGGGGCACTTAGACAGGTTGTCAATCAAAATGATTGATCAAATTAGATGAAAAAGGACCAGATGCAGACCTTGTGATCATTGTAGGTTGTGTTCGGTCCTATCACAAGAGCTTGCTGCAAAGAAGGAAAAATGGAAGATGCCAACAAAATATATTTCCTTAACTCACAAGAGCTTCATGATCATCCTTTGCAAGTAGACAAGTGAAGATCTATCTACTTGAGGAGCTACTGCAATTTAAGAAGACAGATCCAACTGTTAGCAAACTCTGGTACAATCAGTCATTGGAACAAGTAAGATGCTAATTTTTTCTTTGTAACAAAAAATAAACAAGTAATCAGTCTGCTGGTACACCAGAAAGAAATTTTCATCATCAATTTATCTAACTTGCACTAGGAAACAGATTTTAGCCAAACCCATTTGTATAAATCTTATCCTGCTTGCTTTATTATTTGTTAGCTCCATGAGTACTGTCATGTAGACCCCAACGCTCTTTGTATGATAGCGCGGACTGGAGCACCATCTTAACCAAAACAAAAGAAAACTCAGCTACTGATGAACTCAATGTCATCCTCTGATATGTGCATTTTCCCTTTATTGATGTTGCTGTTCCTCCGACTTGAACTTGGCTGACCTCTCTGCAAAAGAGTCACCCTAATAATGTGATCCAATTCGAACCAAAAGTAAACATTGTTGGTTACCTTTCTCAACACAAACGCCAAGTAGAGGTACGCCACATCCCACTCGTCCTGAGATAATGTGCCTGCATGTTTCAATGTTTAGGAAAGGGACATCAGCATGAGGCCTAATAAGTTCACAGAATAAAAGATCTTACTTTGATCCTGATTTCCATCGCCTAGAGCACCGAGTCTTCGCATGAGGTCAACAAACTCAGGCTTTTTTAAAAACTCATTAACAAACTCATGTGAGTTTTTCACAAAAATGAGCTCCAGATCATACTGTGCAACAAAAAGAAACTAAAGAATTTGAGAATCAGTTGCAAAGAACAAAACTATGTTTGTTATAGGTGGTGTCATAGAAGATCATGAATGTCCAAAAACAGATGTTAACACAACAAGACAAACATGGTTGAACAAAACATTGTCAGCACTCGTTGGTTGAGAACCAAAAAATAGCTGAATAATGAATTTTAAAGACATAATTTTACATTGTACTTTAGACATGGAAAGAAAAATTATGGACTGATTGTGCAGACATGCATGCAAATGGAACCATAATCTCACCTGCTTGCTGGTCCTTGCCACCGTGGTCCCACTTCGCTCATTCATCAACATAAAACAAGGGGGAATGTTTCTTGCGGAAAGTCTAGGTTGGTTACACATAAACAAAAGGTGCCATGTAGAACAAATTACAAAATAGATGAGTCATTTTATGTAACTAACAAAAATGAAGTAATCAACTACTGTATCATCAGGTTAAATTAACAAGACCCATGTGGTAGGTGTAACTTCAGGATGAGGATATGTCAAATATACAGTACATGTTCACAGGCCAAATTAAAATAGATATGTCAAATAGACAGCACATGTTCACAGGTTACTTTTTGTTAAATGCTGACAACTTAATACGCATATAAATGATGTAAATTTGGCATATGCAAACAAACATTAAACAAAATGCACTAGTGACTCCTATTCCGAAATAATCAAAGTCATAGAAATAGAAGTCATTGCCAATTTAATCACGACCAGAAACAAATTGCAAAAACAAATTAACTGGATCATATGACATACATTAAGTAAACTCAACAGAGTATATTATCCAACAGAAAACCAAGTTCTGAAAGGAGTTTCAACCAGTACCTCTTCTGCTAGGCACTTGAAGACATGAAATGGAACAATCCACTCAGGACAATCAACAGCATCCTGCATGGCACTTAATTCAGTCAGGTACATAAGCAATTTGCGGCAAAAGCTTGCAAACTGAAACATCAAATGAACAGAAAGTCTGAAAATAACTAATAGCACGGCTTGACCATACATTTTTTTAAGATGGCTTGACCATACATCTTAATCGCATTGTTTAACTGAATTAGAGTAATATGCCCACATTTGGTTGTGCTTTTATATACACCAATGACTCAAAAGAATTAACTGAAAGATGAAACCTATTAGTCATAAAACAATTAGTTGCAAAAGAAGTCATACTAATTCAATCCAAGTTTATAATTTCAGAGAAACAGAACTCATAGAAGCACTTCTAAACAAAGGTGTCATTGCATAATAATAACAGAAGATAACATAATGCCTTATAACACAGTCAAAGGACTTTAGAGTTAGATGCTTGGTTTGGTTGTCAACTACAGATGCACAATGTAGCAGAAAGCCATAAACAAAGCATTTACTGAAAGTGGGGTAGAGCATAGAGAAAATCCTGGCCTTTTCCTTACCTCTAAATGAAACTTGTACTTGACTCCAAATGGGCTAGATGGTTTGAATTTCTGAGCCATGTCAAAGTGTTCAATTGTTACTACTAACACTTGTTAAAAGATAATATACTTAATGAATAACTGAATATTAGAAAACAATCAATAAAGGATTGGAGAAAAAGAGTAAGAGCTAGCTAACCTTGGAAGAATATTCTTCATCAAAGCATATCCAATAAACACTGTTCCCAAATTCTAATCCTTCAGCTGATTGCAAAGCAAGAGATAAACCATAAATGGAAGATCCAAGAAGGTTATACCATATATGATTTCCTACTATGGACACAAGGACAGAAGAGAAACATAAAAAAGCCATAATGTGAAATTAGAATGGCATCTGTGCTCTCTTATGTGCAACCTCCAACATCTTTTTGGGTATATATATACATACATGTATATATATGTATATATATACATACATGTATATATATGTATATATATACATATACAGATATACAGATATACATATATATATATACACATATATATGTGTATATATATACATGCATATATATATATACACATATATATATATATACATGCATATATATATATACACATATATATATACACACATATATATATACACACATATATATATACACACACATATATATATATATATATATATATATATATATATATATATATATACCAAATGATCTTGTACTTCAAGAAGACAGTTAATTTGTTAAACACTCTACATATTTGCTTCTGTAATGGTTATAAGATGAAATTAATTTGTGATAAATGAAAGAAGGGAAGTGTGTCTTCAAAATTTTCTTTCAGAATGAACTTAGTTGTACACGTCGGCACATGAGCAGGCTGCATAGCACCATCCAAATGCTTAAAGATCCCATTACATATCCTTCCCAATAGATAAAAGTTGTAACTCACATTACTATATATGAATCTTCTCGATGCAAATATTACAGATTAATCAAATTCCTATTCCAAATGAATTCAATAAAAAACTTCTTTCATATCTTAAACGAAGAGGGACTGATTAGAATAAATTTTCAGAAGGTATTACATTAGTTGATTAATAAGTATTCTTTTAGCCAAAACAGTTGAAAAAACTAAGTTCAAGCATCAGCCAAGCAGGTCTCATTAGTATTTCCAACAAAATCTTATTCACCATTACAGCAGAACAAAATGAAATAAGTAAAACTACTCTGCTATAGAAACATTACAAATAACGAAGTAACATGAAAAATTAGGAATTTCCAAACAAATTGAAATAAGGTGCTAAAATCTGAATACCTTCCCTGAGCCTTTTGATAATCACATTTGCATCAGGCATTGTCCCAATAAAAGTTCCTCCAGGCCGAAGCAATGCAGATACATTCGCCAATGCTTTCCTTGCACGTGCTTCAGTTGACCATGAGTAGTGTAAAGCAAACTGACATAGTTCATAAAACCATTTAATAATCATCTAAGCAACTTATTCTTACATAAGAAGTTTCAAGTTTACTTTCTGTTATGAGTAATATGCTACAAATAACTCATAGCACAATTGGTTAAAATCAGAAATATTGAAATATCTATAAGACTATAGTCCAGATTTCTTGAAGAAAACTCATGCAGCTCTAAATGCATCAAACTAGTCACCTGGCAGCTGCAAATATCAAATGGTGCATCATCACACAAATACTTGTCTAAGCGAACCTGAAATCAAGAAGACAACAAAAGTCACAGCTGGGCATCATGAAGTACTAGTTCTGAATATTATACATTAGAAGCCCATAGTATATATAGAATCAATATATAACATATGAGTACCAGACAAAAAATAATCTAAGCTTGATAAATTTTGCAAGCAACTGCTAGTATAAGAGAACGAAGTACTGGTAATATACTGATGCAATAGTAGATGGCTCAGTTTCAAACAATGTTAGAAGGAACGAAGAAGGCTCATCAACTCCGGCTTGAGAGTATCGAAGTCCAGTCGGATGCTTTAGATATAAATAACAGTGTAAATGGTGTACAAGGGACTCCATGGACTCTTAAGCCGTAATTTGTGTTATTAGACATCTTGCCAACAGGGTGAATGTTGTGGGGTTCAGATAAATTGACAGAACCTATAACTGTAACACATAGGGAGGCCAGCCTTAGTTGGGTTCACAGTGTATCTTATTTTGGGGAATGAGGATATCTACTGGATGTCTCCGAAGTTCAGTAATACATGACCCTTTTTGTCAAAAAAATACTTATGCAGCAGCCGCATCACAAGAAAACCATATAGAAGATAATTCACAAGAGAACCAAAAATTAATCTAACCTCCATCCTACTAGTCAGATGCCAAAATAAAAGGAGAGAAAGCACCTTATCTCAAGCTTTCATACTTAAACTAATGATAAGGGTAGAAACTTCATTACCTCATAACAATCAGCACAAATTAGGCGTGCAGGGAAACTGAACTTCTTCCTGCGTTGTTGCTGGTCTAAATCTCCATTATATCGAGTCTGACAGTCTCTAATCTGTATGCATCTCAGAGAAATATTAAAAATCTTATTATCTGAAACTTAAGCAAAATATGCAAGAGCTAAATGGCATCGCATATGTCGTATGGATTCTGTTGCGCATGACTGCAAAAAGATGGCTGGCCTATGGAAATTTAAGGGTAGCACTATCCAACAATTGAAAAAAATATCGTATACATGGTTCAGACATGTCTAAAGAAGACAATAAACATGCCATAACAGCAAAGTAAGTCATTTTAGACAAAAGATAACGAATGATACAGGGAGTGGAGAATGAAAATTTTATTTAGGAATGACAAGAAGGAACATTGGGAGGCATGTTTTCCAGTTTATGTGGTGCCATTTCCTCAGTGAGCGACATGGCAAGAAAGAAACCATGATAAATGGTGCTGATCATCAATTGGGACTTAAATGTCTGAGTCTGAACAAAATAGACTAGTGGAGCTGATTCTCAATTGGGATTCAAAAGTTAAAGTCTGGACAAATACAACCGAGGCATGATTCTTCCAATAAGATATCATCTCAAATCTTTATCCTCTCCTGTGTCCTTGCACAATCCCCCTCTCAAGCAAGCACCAAATTATATTCTTTGAACACAGAATGACAATTAACATTTTAATCAGCAATTCATTTCCAACTGCTGTAAAAGAACTTGGATGCAAATGGCATGAGTATTAAGATGCATATTTTCTGTAGAATACCTGAGGAACTACAGTATAAGATAACTCATTACCTTAGAGAATAGGATATTGTACCAATGAAGCATGGAGAATTATTATCGAATTATTATCATGAAAACAATATGGAGGCACTTACAGAGCCCTCTGCTATATCCACCCCCACGTAATATCCAATTCTTGCTTTGTCCCATTTGATCAAGTCACCACCCTAAAAGGGCAACAAAGGTTAACATGAACTAGGATACAGAACATTGAATAGTTAGCATGACAGCAATATCCAAAGAAGCTGAGCAACCAGCAATAAGCCGGATAAATAGTGAATACACAAAATGTGAACAAGCGGAGCATTTGTGGACTACTGATAGGTAGCATGGTATAGATACAGTAACTGTCCCAAACATTCACGCTACTAACCTTCCCACAAGCAATATCAAGAACAGCATCTTTTGGGCGAGCATACAGCTGAATGAGGACACTTTTAATCTGTGCAACAAATATGGCCAAAAAATATCAGTCGCGGGAGAAACAATAATATTGAGGATCAACATGAAGAAGTCAATCAGGAAAAGGCAGCTGCCAAGAAGATATTATCATATCTGAACCGCCCATCAGAACAAATGCTCAAAAACATCATTTGCCTTATAATCAATTTAACACAATGTTGGCCCCGAGAAGATGCTAAAAACATGACTTCTAAGTAGAAATATTACTTTCTAAGAAAATGCATTCCTTCTTCGACAACCAGTATCAAATCAGCAATCTGCTGGTCGATGAACAAGAGCATCAACCAATCAAATCCAGATGCTAAGATACGCACATTCAGAAGAGTGATAGAAACAACCCTAAAGCCCAATCCTAATCCAATGGACCAAAGATGAATGTGGAACAAGAACACCATCAACCACAAGGAAACGACCGCGAGAGCATTCCACCAGACAGATGTGAAAAAATGGCAAAAGCAAGTCACAGCGCACCCAATTGTTAAGCTTCTTCAACTGGATGATGGGGCTCGCCTCGCGCTCCTCCAGCGTCTGATTCGACCTTGCACTGTAATGATCCGCCACTCTTCGGGCATTCTCGAAGCTCTTATCCTCCACAGCACGGGATTCACCTGTAAAACGAGTGTCCAAAACCCAATCAAGAACCCTAATTTCCGGGGCCGATGACGGCGAATACAATCGGGCGGGGGAAACACAAGGGGGCAAGTCAAATCTTGCGTGGGACTACCGTAGGAATCGAGTCTGAGCTTGGATTTAGGCGGGCCGAAGGAGGTGGAGGGGGTTTCGTCGTACCCCCGCTTCATGCTTCCGCTTCTAAATTGGGAGATTTGAGAGGTCGAAGGCAGAGTGCAGCGGTAGATATACATCGATAATTTCCATATTAACCCTCCAAATCTTGTATATATATATACATATATATATACATATATATATATATGTATATATGTATATATATATGTATATATATATATATATGTATATATACATATGTATACATATATATATGCATATACATATATATATATATGTATATGTGTATATGTGTATATATGTATATGTATATATGTATATATATACATATATAAATATATATGTATTAATCGGGTATTAGTACGCTCGTTGATTCAGATTTCTGTGCAGGAATATTAATTGAAATTTCAGGCAAGCTTCACTGTATAGCATAATAGGAGTGACAACAACATGCCTTGCTGCTTACGGTATTCTCACCGCCGAGGTTCATCTCGAGAACATGGCATTGGAAGAAGACCAACACTACCTGGTTCGGAGGGAAAAACCACATCTACCATAGCAAGCATGGCTTTTATTTGAGTACCCTAAGGAAAGATGCCTCTCGAGTTACTACGCAAACCTCTCATGCTCCCTTCCCAGTTGTGGTTTGATGATGAGACCCTTTCGACTTCGGCTGCAGCAGTCCTACAGCCTCTGCAAACTGAACAGTATCGTCGTAGATGTCTTCCAGTTGCTTGTACTTGAACTCAAAACCAGCTTTGATGAGCTTCTCCGAAGACAGCATCAGCTTGGGCTTCTCGGGCAAGTCAGAGAAGCTGCGATTGATTTCGTGCCACACAAGTTAGCAATTGGATTTCAAGAATATGCTTTTGATTGCAGGAGCTGCAGGGTTTTGCTTACTCTGTAGGGACCTTGTACCGAGGGTATCGTTCTGAGAGGAACTTGGCAAGCTCCGGGAGACTCGTGTTGATGGAGCAGCAGATGTAGCGGCCGGAAGCCGATTCGGTCTCCGCAACAAAGATGTGAGCCCTGCAAATGTCCTCGACGTGGGTGAACGAGATGGAACCGGAGAGGGTTTGCATGATTCTGAAGCCGTCGATCAGCTCTTCGTTGCCTGTGGACACCAAAATTAAGGCCGAGTTCTCATATCAGTTTCTTCGATTCACCGTCTCTTCCGCTTCGCTCTTCCTTACCTGATAGCAAAGACACGCCGAGCATTAAGCTCAGATTAACCTCTGCGCCCAGCGCAGGGCCAATCGTCAGGGCTGGGATCATCGTCACGAGATCTATGCCGTTCTCTAGTGCAAACTTGGATGCTTCCTTCTCCGCCAGCACCTTGGAGACCGCATATCCCTGCACGGTGGTGCTGCTGCTTGTTACCGTGAGTTAGAGAACGAGCAAGGTTCGTGCAACTCGCGATGGCTTACCCAACTAGGGGGTTTCTTGGACGTTAAGTATGTGAGGTCCGACCAGGCCTCCTCATCCAACACCATACCAGTTCCTTTGAGCTCGTTGATGGAGACGCTGGCCGCCGACGACGTCAGGACGACGCGCTCGACCGTCTTGGCCTTGACGCACGATCTCAACAAGTTCAGGGTTCCTTGGATCGCCGGTTTGATCAGCTCATTCTGGCATCGAATTCAGAAGAAGAGATAAAGAACTGATGAGCAGCAAAAAGACACGCAGCAGTCTCGTGATCGAGTGGTTGAGGGCCGACCTCAGCGTCCTCGGCCGCCATGTTCACCGGAGCTGCGACGAGGAAGACGTAGTGGCAGCCGCTCACCGCCGCATCGAAGCTGCCCTCCTCCGACAGATCCGCTCGGAAAACGGTCAACCTGCCGAGACTCCGCAGCTGCTTCAGGCGACCAACCTTGGACGCATTCTCTGCACCAACAAGACAAACTGTCAAACACTGGTCCGGCCATGTCGGATGCTGTGGTCACCATAGACGAAACCTGGATCCCTGACGGTGACGTTGACAGCGTAGCCCTTCTCCAGCAACTGCTTGACGAGCGTCGACGCGACGAACCCATTGCCGCCGGTGACGCAGGCAGTCTTCTGTTCCTGGCTCGCCATCTCGATCTCTTCTTCGAGTGCTGTATCCTGGCTCACAGTGCACCTCTCGGCCACTCGCACGGCGTTAAATACTACGCAGGAAGTGCAGGTAGATCATCACGTTGGGTGTTCACCAACGAAGCCACAGTAAAGCTTAACCACCGTTCAAAGGCTGCTTCTTCGTCACCCCCACAACACCAAGAGTTATTTCCGACTCAACAGGGCCTCTAAATTGGAACTCTTATCCATATTGCTCCGGTCATAATCCATGAATCCAGTCATTTGATGAACTCGGTGGCAGGTAACAACGTGAAAATGTAACACTACACCGGAACGTTAGCCGGAGAAATGGCCCCTTGTCCAGGCTACTGTCAGACAAATTTGTCTGGTACACTGGACATCCACATGAATTCTTAGACAAGTGTTTAATTCATCACTTTGATGGGATATTGAGGTTCTATTGAATTTAGTTTATTAAGATCATGGACTTTTGAGAATAATCTTAAGAGAGTCTGGGAAAGTATGGTCTATGATATGAGAAATGATGAGATACGAAGAAAGAGGATGCTCTATGATATGCTGCTATACAAGATGGACCTCTATCGAACTTTCCTAAAAGAACCTATCAAAAAGATGTTCGGTAAGGGGAAGACATCATCTTTTTTTCTTTTGATCTCTTCCAGAACACCACTTTTAATCTCATCAATTAACCTACAAAAGCTCCTTTGGGGTACTCAAATAGTTTGGATTCCCCATCGGTAGACTGAGCTACCAGTCAAGCTTTCAAATTTTGGTGGAGTGGGACCGATCAAATTGGGTCAACGTCATGCTCGGTCAATCGGACGGGCTGCTCTTCACTGAACCGATTCAACCTACGTGCCGTCGCCCGCGATGCTGCCCCCCTCGGTCTTCGTCGCTGCAGTGAGCCCTCCCGCCTTCCCTCGCTCATATAAATGGAGCTTTGGAGGAACGACAGAAGATAGAGAGGAGAAGATGTGACAAAGGAAGAAGACGTGAAAAGGCTATGCGAAGTCCCACTTCTCTACCCGAATCCGACCAAAGTTTCTTATCCTCCTTGTCTTTGACATCCGATCGTCGATCTTCGTCGCTGGTCGGCCACCGTGCTCTTGGCAGCAACCGCAGAGAAGACAAAGTTGATCGGTTAACATGTCAACTTTGGTCACCAAGAGTACTTCTATATATTTTTTTTATTTTGTTATATTTGGATAATTTTTTGGATTTTCTTTGGGAAAGTCGTCATGACTCTCTTGTCGCTATACGGTCCATGAGTATAATCATTCAAATCAATTCAAGACATGAGTAATCTAGATTCCTGTATTAAGAATATAAATATCATTTGTTATATTTATTCTCTTTATATTTAGTCTTTGTATCATATAAACAAAGCTAATTCCTTTTGTAAGGAATACAATTCAAAAGTTCATTCAACTTTTAATAACGATGAGTGTTTTGTTTTTAAGTTAGTTATTGTATAAATTTTGGAACTTATTTAAGCTTTTCTGTTTGTGACGTTTAAAATCCAAAAATCTTTGTTTTTTCTTTCAACTTATCAAGCTTCTTATAATGTTTTAAGGGAATCAAAGTAGTGTTTTAATTACTTAATCAAATTTTCATTAGTAAAATCATAGCTCTTTAGCTATCGTGCTGTATGATTGCTAGAAACTCGGGTGCCCTTGAACTATTAAGTTATAGATCGGATCAAAGTAAGCACTCCTAGAGAGACATCTGCCTCCAAAGAAATTGCTCGTTGGACGATCAAAGTTATAAGGTCAACTCCTGCGGATGGGAGATTCGATCCACTCATCGTTGATCCTCCGTAGTATATCTGACTTGACTTTTGATTGCATCCCGGTGTAGAATAGAATAAGGTAGTGGCAAGCACGTCGAAGAAGAGGGAGGTTGGTCAAACCATGCTCCTTAGCGTTGCCTTCACATTGTTCTGATTCAACTACATCATCTACATGCAAATGGCACCACTCGGCATGGATCGTAAAAATGAAGGGAAAATAAGCTTCTTTATTTCTCTGGGATTGCAAGAAACACAAATACCCAATGTAATGCCTCGGGAATGAAAGCATGATCGAGTTGTAGAGTAATATCCAAGAGGAAATTAATCAAAGAAAGTAACTGTGATCAGAGGGCCAAGACCATCAGCACGACTCCCAGAGCAACCTTCGCCGTCGTGCGAGTCCTGCTGGGTGGCGCGGTGCTAGGGGCGGGCGGGGACGAAGCCGGCGGTGTCGGAGCAGCCGGCGAGACGCTGGGCGAGGGAGAGGCTCCGGGAGGCGGTGAGCTCGCGGTTACCACGTCGATCTCGATCTTCATGCCCCTGCTGCAGTGGCCGGCGATCCCACAAATGAAGTACCGCTTTCCGGGGGCGCCTAGAGCCACGAGGGTGTTGCCCGTGGCGCTCTTCGACACCGGACTGGTCGCGTTGCAGGTGGCGTAGGCGGAGCTCCTGACCTCTACCACGTCGTGGCTCGACGTGTAGCTGAACGCTGCAATGGGCGACGAGCGATCAACTGGCTGCGGCTCGTGCAGTGAAGAGGGAGACAAGGTGAGGAGGAGAACTCACTTAAGGTGTCGCCGGCGCGAAAAGTCTTGTCGGAAACCCACTGTGTGTAGTTCGTGCTGAGATCCCAGCTGACGTCGAAGTTCGTGGCGTTTGCAAGCCCAGCGATGGCTGCCATGACTGCAACTGCTACTATGGCTCTCGGAATGGCCATCTTTGTGGAAGGAGATGGATGGAAGGGAAGGCAGCAAAGGAGGGAATTAAATAGAGCTCAAGAGAAGAGGGAAGGTTCTGAGAAGACTTTGGTGGCGGTAGGTAGCCTGCGGCCTTGTGGTTGTCATGGACGTGTTTATGGCGAACTTCCATGACCGGTGCAGAGTCGTCGATCTGGAGTATGACCCTCCAAACTGTGTCAGAGATGGCGGAACTTGACTGAATCGCAAGTCGCCATGAACCGATGATTTGTTGTTTATGCGTGTTCGCACAACCACTGCGCATGTTACTGCTGATGAGACAGGCAGATCAATCGGCAACTCCAATGCAAGATGGTATATGAAATCACCTCACCAGAAAGTTTTGTTGAGATGAATGTTTGTTGCCAGCGTGGCCAGAGGAGCTGATGGAACAAAGAAGGTGACGTTTCATCGTCCTTTTCATGTTATTTATTTCCTTGAACAATTGGTTGGCCAATAGGATGAGACATGGCCTGAGTTAGATCCGAAAAATATGGCACAGAGACAGCTTGGACAAATTGATACTGATCAATTATAAGCTGGTAAGTTGGGCTGCTGCCACCCTCTCTCGTAGACCTTTGAGACATGACTCATTTTAAGTGTATGCTCCCACAATCACTCTCGGGCAACATGCGAGGAGCACGACTCAAGCGGTCAGACGGGCAGAGATAATGGTCGCCAAGGAACATGACTCAAGCGAACAGACCATGCAAAGGTAATGGTCTCGGGCAACACACAACTAAGAAACACGACTCAAGCGAACAGACTACGCAAAAGTAGTGGTCTCGAGCAACACACAATGAGGAACATGACTCAGGCGGGCCGAATAGGTAATGGTCTCGAGCAACTCCATCTGATTCATTGTGCGGCAATCACGATGCGTATTATTCTTTAATCAGAGATTATTCTTTATAGTGAGAATTGCATCATAAATTATTGAAATCATGAAAGGCTGTCACATTCGCATAAGTAGCATCGCATATCGTGACAGTAGTTTATTATTGAACCGACGACAAACAGTAGTTTATTATTGAACCGACGACAAACACCGAACAGAGAGACATGAAGTCGAACATCGACATAAGAACACTTGAACCCAATGCAGACCAACAGACACAGATCACATGAGACACCAGGACAATGCAGCAGCAGCGGCGGCGGATGAGCAGGGCAGTAGCTCACTGGCCACCACGGAGGCGGAGCACCAGGTGAAGAGTGGACTCCTTCTGAATATTGTAATCGGCCAGGGTGCGACCGTCCTCTAGTTGCTTGCCAGCAAAGATAAGCCTCTGCTGGTCCGGTGGAATACCCTCCTTGTCCTGGATCTTTGCCTTGACGTTGTCGATCGTGTCAGAGCTCTCAACCTCCAGGGTGATGGTCTTTCCAGTGAGGGTCTTGACGAAGATCTGCATACCTCCCCTGAGTCTCAGCACCAGATGAAGGGTGGATTCCTTCTGAATGTTATAGTCGGCCAAGGTGCGGCCATCCTCGAGCTGCTTGCCGGCGAAGATCAGCCTCTGCTGGTCCGGAGGGATGCCCTCCTTGTCCTGGATCTTGGCCTTAACGTTGTCGATCGTATCCGAGCTCTCGACCTCGAGGGTGATGGTCTTGCCGGTGAGAGTCTTCACAAAGATCTGCATACCACCACGTAGGCGGAGCACGAGGTGGAGGGTGGACTCCTTCTGAATGTTATAGTCGGCCAAGGTGCGGCCATCCTCGAGCTGCTTGCCGGCGAAGATCAGCCTCTGCTGGTCCGGAGGGATGCCCTCCTTGTCCTGGATCTTGGCCTTAACGTTGTCGATCGTATCCGAGCTCTCGACCTCGAGGGTGATGGTCTTGCCGGTGAGAGTCTTCACAAAGATCTGCATACCACCACGTAGGCGGAGCACGAGGTGGAGGGTGGACTCCTTCTGAATGTTATAGTCGGCCAAGGTGCGGCCATCCTCGAGCTGCTTGCCGGCGAAGATCAGCCTCTGCTGGTCCGGAGGGATGCCCTCCTTGTCCTGGATCTTGGCCTTAACGTTGTCGATCGTGTCCGAGCTCTCGACCTCGAGGGTGATGGTCTTGCCGGTGAGAGTCTTCACAAAGATCTGCATACCACCACGTAGGCGGAGCACGAGGTGGAGGGTGGACTCCTTCTGAATGTTGTAGTCGGCCAAGGTGCGGCCGTCTTCGAGCTGCTTACCAGCGAAGATGAGCCTCTGCTGGTCGGGGGGGATCCCCTCCTTGTCTTGGATCTTGGCTTTGACATTGTCGATGGTGTCGGAGGATTCAACCTCTAGGGTGATGGTCTTGCCAGTGAGGGTTTTCACGAAGATCTGCATCTGAATATAACACAAAAGAGGAATCAGCATCCAACCAAATAAAATAGATTAAGACCGACATAGATCAAACAGACAACCCAACATCATGTAAGAATAACACGAAATCGAACGAAAACAAAGCGACCTCTCTAAATCAACAAGGGAGAAAACAAGTTTCATAGATCAGATGCACAGGGGGGTCGATTCAAAGACACGCCTAGAAGTTTCAAGATCGATGACCAGATCCGTAAAAGAAATTACAAGGAAACGAAAAATCTTGTAGATCAGATACACAGGGGGATCGATCCAAAGATACATCTAAAAGTTTCAAGATCGATGACCAGATCCATAAAAGAAATTACAAGGAAACGAAAAATCTTGTCGACGAGAACAGTTAAATATCAGGAAAGAAACGATCGACATATCAAAACCTGAGAATACAAGAACAATACTCAAAGAAAAAGAAGAAGAAAAAAAGAAAAAATACCCAAAATTAAAAGCGAGTAAAGAAGAAAATATACCTTGGGTGAGGAAAAAGGAGACTCGCAAAGCTTCTTCTTCGGTAGCTGAGAATAAGTGCGACCGAATTCGGGCGCCCGGGAGCCTCCTTTATAGCAATTTCCTTGTGTAAGAACAGCCCCCGGTATTGTTACCGCAGACGATTCTTCGTATCGCCACCGCACACTTGGACGGATGATATAGCAGACGTAGGCCACACGGTTCCGTCATTTTCGGCAGGCCATCTAAATTTAAGCTGACGCTTCAACAACCCATACCCACTTTTCCTAATCGAGAAGCTTCTTCTTCTTATTCGTGGGTGGGTGACCTAATTGGGCCCCACGCGTTTTATCCAACCAAGAAGAAGGTAGGCCAAGTTTAAGCCGCTGTACAAGTTCCGAAACTTCACCCCGGGATGACGGCAACATTTGAGGTGGACGCGGAGTAGGTATCGGCTAGCCGACGTTGCTTGACGATGCGGGCGTTGATTCCCAGCAGGCTTTTCGTCGGCTGCTTCGCGGAGTTTTCCCTAGGTATGAATCCTCGTCTGTCTTTACGCTTGCTTCGTTTTGATCGCTTGTTCGAGTCGCTGCGATTGGCGACGAAGGATCCATCGGTGATCTGAGCTTCTCAAGTGTGCCTGGTACGTGTTTGTCAAAATGACTTGGGTTATCAATATGGTCTTTCTCGGTTTCTTTTTCTGTGTCCACGTACATCCCCCGCAAAGGCGCGTCTACGCAAACGCGCCTGACATTGGCCCTGGACGAAGCAAGGAACAGGTCACTGTTATAAACCTTATCTGCCAACTGTTTGTCAGAATTCAAAAGTTCTTTCTTTTCCTCAAAAACTAAATGCAATCGTATCTCATGTGTATCTGTGGGCGATACCACGTTCCAACCACTGTTTATTTAATTGACTTTAATTTTGGGGCTAAAAACCATCACCACAACAGCAGGAACCATTCTGATGTCTTTATCATGGATGAGTATAAGATACAAAGAGGCCTCTTTTTATATGTCTACAAAGCCCTTTTCATTCTTAATTATAAGATGGTTTTGGCTCTTTGCTTATCGGTAAGAGTGGGAGAAAACATATGGAATATAAGGATATCTCCTTTCTCTTTGCTCGAGTCAGACACATTGAGTCATAATTGAAGATATGGGGTCTAATCTCTTGATAAAAAATATAAGCTAATTGGTCTAACAAGTCATAATCAAAGTACAGAAAAATCACTCTTTTGATAAATACAAAAGAGGGATCCCAAGAAAAAGAATAAGCCTTAAGATAACTTCATTTCTTTTGGGTTGTTCTTATTTCTACATCTCGTTTTCAATTTAATGCAATATTATTAGTTTTTTTTATCAAAATCTGGTTATATCTAATTTACTGTTTTAATATTTTATTATATTGCTTGCAACATTTTATATAGAAAAAGTATATTACATTTGTAGCTGTCGGCTTAATCAGAGCCAAACTTGTTTTACAGAATCTCAGGTTTGTTGATAGTATTCATTACAGAACAAGAAGAAGTGATTGAATTGGTTGCATCAGGGAAGATATGGAATGCATGTTGATAACCATACGTACGTAAAATGAGCAAAATTGACTTGATAGGAGGAGAGTCGACTGCTGTAGCTCCTGTATGAATTGCTTAAAGTAATGGATTTAGCAGATGTTGTAGTTTATACTTAAGATAATTTTTATTAGGTGATATCTGTGCTGATATATTGGGCCTTTAACATAGAAAGGGCAAATGCATAAGAGTAAGATAATTGCCATATTTCCTTGGCACTTTGAGGATGTTTCTATTGAAGTTGATGTGCTAATGCATCATAATCGAACACTAGTTTTGCTACTGAGTTCTGTCATGGCTGAGATTTCTGTGTTATTTAATACTTTGATGTTCTCTGTTTTGATCATCCTCGCTTTTGCAATTGGTATTTTCTTGTTAGTGTGCTCTTGTGTTGCTGTTTGAATCTTCGTTTCAATTTAATCTTGTTTTGTTCTAAGTCTTTTTTGAATGTGAGATTTTCCTTGTATTCTTATCATAAAAAAAATAAGAGATCATTCTGCAACTACAGCAAAAATATTATGAACTTGAGGTAACTCTAGTGTATTAGAATCTGTCACTAAGAGATATATCCAACTAATATATATGTAGAGGTTAGGAAACACAGAGACCCAAGGTTTGCTTCTGTCAAATTAGGAGTAAGAATAATGTTAATGCAAAACTTGTATTTATCTTGGATAATCTTGGTATTACATAAATAAAACCATAGAAGCGCCAAAAATAAATTTCAATGTTTTGTAAGTGAATTTTCTTGGTGCTTCCTTCTCTTTTGGTGCTCTTCTCTAATTTGATCATCCTCTACTGGCTTTTGCAATTGGTATTTTTTTGTTAGTGTGCTCTTGTGTTGCTGCTTGATTCTTCGTTTCAATTTAATCTTGTTTTGTTGTAAGTCTTTTTTGAATGTGAGATTTTCTTGTTCCTTGTATTGTTATCATAAAAGAAAACAAGATGGGGTTTCATCTTTTCTTTCAGAAAATAAGGGATCATTCTGTATCTCCAGCAAAGATATTGTGAAGTGTATTAGAATCTTTCATGGAGAGATATATCCAACTAATATATATGTAGAGGTTAGGAAACACAAACACCCAAGGTTTGCTTCTGTCAAATTAGGAGTAAGAATAATGTTAATACAAAACTTGTCTTTATCTTGGATAATCTTGATATTACATTAATAAAACCATAGCAACGCCAAAAATAAATTTCAAGGTTTTGTAAGTGAATTTTCTTGGTGCTTCCTTCTCTTTTGGTGCTCTGATTTGAGCATCCTCTACTGGTTTTTGCAATTGGTATTTTCTTGTTAGCGTGCTCTTGTGTTGCTGCTTGATTCTTTGTTTCAATTTAATCTTGTTTTGTTCTAAGTCTTTTTTGAATGTGAGATTTTTTTGTTCCTTGTATTATTATCATAAAAGAAAACAAGACGAGTCTCATCTTTTCTTTCAGAAAACAAGAGATCATTCTGCATCTGCAGCAAAGATATTATGAAGTATATTAAAAATATATCCAACTAATATATATGTAGAGGTTGGGAAACACATAGATCCATAGGAGTAAGAATAATGTTAATATAAAACTTATCTTTATCTTAGATAATCTTTGATATTATATTAATAAAATCATAGCAGGACCAAAAATAAATTTGTAGGTTTTGTAAGTGAATTTTCTTGGTGCTTCCTTTTTTTTTTCTTTCTGAAAATTAATAATAAAGGTTATGCAATAATAAAACTGGATATTGAAGTCCTGTATTTTTTTAAGATATTTTACGCTTATTTGAATTCTCCTTTTTCTCCTCAAGCAATTTGCTTTTAGAAATTTATAAATTTAATAATAATAATAATAATTTTAGTTGAGCAGTTAAAAATTGAGTTGATTTATATTTATATTCATATTCATATTTTTTCTCTCTATATATTTTAAATATAAATAACTTCATAGCCATAACACACACAATCACACATACGCATATCCTTGTAAAATCTAAAAACATGTGAGCATACTATATCATAATTTTTCATTAATTAAAAATATAAAGTACATTTTTGTTGAGAAAAAAATCATTTTTATCACAAAAAATCAGAGGTATTTAGATATTTATTTTTCTTAATCAAATTAGTTACTGTCATCGATAATAAACCATGATAAGGGCAAATATGTCATTTTGAACATTGTTGGAATGAATTCGTAAAAGAACATTAAGAAAGAAAAAAAAAAACACTCAAATAGAAGCCCTAATTATTTGGTTCGGCGATTTCTCTTTGCAGCCTTCCTCTAAGCGGCCAACGGCGAGCTCGGGTGGGTACCTGTAGGCGGAGCTGCAGCTCTCTGCGGCAGATCCGTGGCGGTGAGCGGCCTCTCTGAAACAGGTACGGCGGCAGGAGCTCCCCTGATTGACTCCTCTTCGTCTTCTCGTGTCTTGGATTCAATCGATTCTTTTACTAAATTTTGGATCGCAGATGTAGGGATATTAGTTTTGCAGTTTCTGATTCTTGTCGGATCGATTAAAGTTCGCTTCTTGTTTCTCCGATAACTTCATTTTAGGATTCAGATGTGGTTTCTTTCTTCTTTCTTCTCTTCATTCACCTACCATAGTTTTGCTGCAGCTCAACCGGATGTCGATGAAGGACGCCATAAAGGACAGGCTCACTGTGCCGGACAATGTGCAGTGAGTGGTTCGAAGTCTCAGGGGGCCTCTTGATCAATCATCATCCGACGCCAATACAACTTTTAGCTCACGCTTTAGCCAACTCTCCAAGATAATTAGTTTGCTATTTTTGGAGAGACAATTCACCTGCAATTTGTATACAAAAATACTAATTAATCATTTTGAATAGTATTACTAGTCATATATTGATAGTTTTGTTTTGGTGTTCATATATGTATAAATCCCTTCTTCCTCGTAAGAATGCCCGCTCTGTTTCATTGGATGGCCGAGATGGGCCCCGTCTGGACCCCATGTTATCAATGCAAAGTGTAGGCCGTAAGGTAAGAATATGTGGTGGACGTTTTCGTTGTTCGTTCCTTAGTGGGCAAGAGTTTTGGGCTTCGGATACGGCCCAAATACTTAGGGATCCGACTTATTTATCGTACGGATCACCACCCCCCGATTTCTCGCCGTTTTAACCTCATCCTTCGCCGATCCATTTTGTTGCAGGAGCTTCGACCGCCTTCTCCCATGGCGACCCTTCTCCAAGCCCTACACTTCCTCGTCGTCTAGGGTTTCGTCCTCTCCCACTCCCGCGGCTTGCAAGTGAGTCTTCTTTCTGAGATCCCCCTGTTCTTGTCCATTGCTGATGTTTTCCCTCTCTTGCTCCCATTTCGGATTGCCGCAACGTTGGTTCTCTTTCTTTGGTTTCACTCAACTGGTTGCGGGAGTAGTACAGTGAAGATGCGAGCATGACTTTCATGGCTTCATGTTTCTGAAGTTTCTCTTGCTTTTTTTTCTCGTTCGATTGTTTTCGATTAGGGTTTTGTTCGTGCGGTTTAAACAGGGATTTGTGGGCTTAAAGGATCTTGAGCTCGAACCGATATCTTGGCAGGAGTTGTGGCTTCTATGTGGCAACGATGGCTCCAGCAGTGGAACGTCGGGAACATAAACGGCGGGTCTCATCTGATAGGTCTAGTTCTCCCGTTAGAGATCGTCGTTCCCCTCGTAGGAGGACCTCTCCTCGAAGAGAAAGATCGCCTGCTCCTCGGAAGAGCTCTCCTAGAGCTAGGTCACCGGCTAGAACTAATAGGGCTCGCTCTCCGGTCAAAGAAAACGTGCACGATCGCGCTAGGTCGCCTAAACGTGAGCGGCAGCATTCACCGGTCAAGGGTAGTGCCCCACGCTCACCATCACCACGAACCAAGCGCTTAAAACGAGTTCATGCTGAACGGGAGTCTGAGAAGTTAGCAGATAGAGAGCTCAGGAGGCATTCAGGCAGGGAAGATCATGATAAGGGGAGGTACAAAGAACGAGGGGAGATCAATGATATTTCAAGGGACAGTAAATCATCGAAAGAGAAGAATGATAGTGTTCCATCAAAATATTCAAGGCGTGATCATTCAGATTCCCCAGAGGGACGAAGCCATAGGAGCAGATACGGTTCCCGCTCCCCTACCAGACCTCCCAAGGCTGGTGCACGTGATGAGGTGCCTGGTGATATCTGCTCCTTGTTCTTCATTTTTGTTTTTAACTGCCAGCCTTGTTATTTACCCTATCGAGTTGCTATATGCACTAGTTGGTTCCATTCTTATTAACTGGATACCACATACTTTTGAATCTCAAGACTGTTGACATGATGAGTTAACAATCATATACTTCTGGCTTTGATGATGTTAGTATTTAATGATGCTCAGCATGAAGGCGATATCTGCAGTAGTTCGTAGGACCAGTGCAGTGTATCTGGAATGCTAAATTTATGTTTAATTGCTTGGTTCATGCTATAAACACTGGTTGTATGCAATTGTCCATATTTTGTAGTTTTTAGATTTACAGACTGTAAATTACCCTTTCCTTTTAAGAGTTTTGGATGAAGTACAGCAAGGTTGCATTCTAATTATTTCTTCTTTTCGTATAGCACAATTTGCAGTTAATGGTGGCCTCTTGTACTTCATGCAAACCATGTTTTTAGTCTCTTGAGTTCAACTATCATTGCACTATGGACCTGACAACATATTGGACACTCACATTTAACAAGGATTCTTCAATCATATATCATTCTTATGTCTATTTGGGCCCCTGTCCTGTAATATTTTTGAGAGATTCATCACATTCGATGTATCTTTAATGGAACTGAACTAAGGCTTTCTTATGACACTTATTTTTCCCCTTTGCTAATGTCCTTGTGTTATCTATATTATAGATTTATGCTACTCATTTTTATAGATTATTTAAAAGTCAGTTCATAAATCATGCTACTTAGTTTATGTTATTTCATTTATTTATAAATCAGTATAGAAATGTCTTTCCAATACCCACACTTTATGTTCTTAGCCATTTCATTTCAGGTGGGGATAAAACCGAAGACGGCAGAATACGAATGGTCAGTGTCTAGTTCAACTGATGAAACCTCCCTCTACCTCAATGTCTTTATTGTTTGTATTTGTCGGGAGATTGATTAATTATTTTTCTTGAGTTATTGGTTATAGCTTCATACATGGATTGGCTTAATAGTGAATACCCGATATTTGTTCCACCACACAGAGCATCCACAGTTTTGGCACTTGACTCAGGGAAAAAGTTTTCTTGCAGGGGAGATGAAAATGATTCAGTTGCAAAGATGAAGGCAGCTGAGCAGGCCCTGGAAGTGAAAGAAAAGGTCATCATCTTCATATGCAGTCATATTCATGCTACTTCATATAGTGCGTTAGTCTGCGGTACTTTGGATTAACCTGTACCTTGGTGAACTCTAGAGGACATTACTTTCATCAGACAAGGCTTGTCGTGATAAGAAGATAAACTTGCTGCAATATGAACATAAACTTGTTTTATTAATTTTATCTGGTTCTGGATTTGGGGGGTCTGTGATAAGTTTAGCCCATCTTATTTTCTCATGCAAGTAGATGTTTTCTCGCTGTTGTTGACTGTTGATTTTTCTCCATGTAGTTTGATGATACCCTTATGGGAAATATTCACTGTCAATTATTTTTTATCTCGGGCCTTTTTCATCACATGTCCCCATGCCCGGTATCATAGTGGTTGCTAATCCTGTGCATTTTTCCTAGTGCTTTATCATTTACATGTTTAATTATGTTTTTTTAATGTAGCAAAAACCATCATTTGAGCTGTCCGGGAAGCTTGCTGAGGAGACTAATCGAGTTAGAGGTATTTCATTGTTAGACTGATATCTCATTTAAACTTAAATTCTCAAATTTTGATTTGGATCCCCAAAAATTATGCCTTCATCTTTTTTCTTGAAAACATAAAATGAGATGTTTGCCTGCATCAACTATTTCCTTAGTGTATTTAGGCTAATGAATGCTAACTCACATTCTATTCTACATACATATTTATCAATCTCTTTTTGAATGTTAGGTGTAACTTTGCTATTCAGTGAACCGTCGGATGCTCGCAAGCCAGATGTAAGATGGAGATTATATGTTTTCAAGGCTGGGGAAGTGCTTAATGGTAATTTCAGTTTATATCAATCTATTTATGAATCTAATGCTCACTTTGACAGGAATGTGCATGATTATCCATCTGTTTTTTTCAGTTAAATGAAATTTATCGATCTAGTTTCCAAAGCAATGATTGACTATTTTATTAGTTCAAGTCTGGAGGACATTTTAATTCTTTGAATTTTTCTGTGACGTTTCCTCTTACCCTTGGAACATTATGCTGCCTTTTAGTTTCATTCTCAATTATACTGGCTTGTCTATTCTTTGTTTTTCTGAGCAAGTTGTTTCGATGGACACTGGAACCTTGTTGAGAAAAAAAATATTGATGCAACAATTGTCGTTGAATCCCTGAATTAATTGAGGGTAGTTATTCTAACGTTTTATGATCTTACTTTATTCATTTGCCTACTTCCAAGAAAGCAGTAGTAGGAGATCTCTGTGATTTAAAAAGCACTAGGCGCTAAAAGGTGCCAAGGCCCAAAAACGCCCGAGGCGCTAGGCGCTTGCTCGAGCGAAGCGATGCGCTAAAAAATATATATATATATATATATAATTAATAAATATAATTATGTAAATAAAAAAAATATGTTATTAAATTAAGAAATCGGGTATAAAATCACAATGTCACATTAATAAAAAGTCTTAAAAATCAAAACAATTAAATTTTACATCAAATCTATTGAGTTGCTCTGTACACTTGTCATTTATTTTGAAACCTAATAATAATTTTAAATAAAAAAATAATAGTATTAAAATTAAAATAATATATTATTAATCTAATAAATAAAAAAAATATTATTATTAGTATACAGTTAGCAGTATACTGTTAATATATTGTTAACAGTGTAGTGAGAAAAGTGAGAAGAGTGAGAAGACCGAGGTTGTTGAGGCAACGACGGCGGTAGTAGGCGACAGCTGGAGCGGGAGCGGCGACAGCAGTGGTGAGCGACGACAGCAGCGACGAGCGGCGATTGAGGCAGCGAAGAGTAGCGACAGTAGCGGTGAGCAGCGATAGTGGAGGAGAAATCTCGGTGGCAAAATTGCGAGTGTTAGGGTTGGGGAAGTCGAGGAAATCACAAGAGGGAGCTTGATATCGGTGATTTAGTTAGTTCGGTTGCCTGGTTTAACCCAGGCGCTCGCCTGAAGCGCCTGGGCTCGGGCGAGCGCCTAGGCGATGCCTCTTTGAAGCACGCCGCCTGGAAATGAAGCGAGGTGCTCGCGCCTCGCCTCGCCCGAGCACCTAGACGAGCGCCCGAGCACCTATTGTAATCACTGGCAGATCTATGTGTAAAATTTGATCGTGATGGTTGAAATTGCTTGTTTGGTACGTGAAAGCATAAGATGAATTTTTCTAAGCGCTACTATTGTTACTGGATTTGAATTTGATCAGAGAAATGATTATTCTAATATAAGTATGAAACTCTAGTAGTACTCTTGAGGGGTTTCTTGAGCAGTGGTTCAAACAATTGGGAGAAGTGCATGAAGTGTCAGGACATGGTAGTGCAAGTTCCAAGTTAATCTTGAAGTGTATGTGAGATATATCTAGGATGTAAAAGCAACATATGGTATGTTTGTTTCATTATGGATAATCAGTGGATCTGAGTTATGAAACCAGATATAAGCTGCTCTGAATCAATCTTTGGCCTTTAAAGTATTTTTTCCAGAAAAATATTTGAATATCTAAAGTCACATTCTCAAAGATCCTATGTTTGTCCTTTCACACTGCTGGCAAATTCAATTACTTACCATGCTTCAAACCATTTTCAACCCTTAAGTGCACACAATCCAATCTCCAAGTAAGACCATGTGACTCATCTCATCTATTCCCCATTGTTTCTGCTATTCTTTGCTCCATTTCAATTGTGGCATCATGTTGCTGCAGCCATAACTTGTTAAAACCGTCCACTTATTGTTCTAAAAGTCAAATGAAAAGACATTTTCTTTGTTGAATGTAATTTTCATCCATGAAATCTGAGCCACAGAAGTCTCTTACGATACTCTAACAAAATGAGAATGTAATATGAAAGTCAACTGTTCTCGAGGTTGGATTGACCATTCAAAAGGTTTTAAGTCTTATGATTGTCCAGTCATGTTCCTTGTTTAATATGCTGTTGCTACTGTTTGTGCATATAAACTGCCTTTATTTTACTGTAACTTCTGTTGTTTATAATACTTATTGCCTAGTCCTGGAGGCCTTGGAAGTTTGAAAAGACTTGTTAAATTTGTTTAGTTCGTAGTGCTATTCTGTTGAACATAAATTGCTAAGGAGTTGTCTGATCAACAGAGCCTCTTTATTTGCACCGACAAAGTTGCTACCTTTTTGGTAGAGAAAGGAGAGTGTCAGACATTCCAACAGATCATCCATCTTGTAGCAAACAGCATGCTGTTATTCAGTATAGGTTAGATTTTTGCTTGATTGTATTAGTCGATGATGCCATGAGATCTCTTGAATCCACATAGTTTCTCTTTTCAGGCTTGTAGAGAAGGAGGAACCAGATGGTTTAATATCAAAAGAAGTAAGGTAATATGGTGAAAAAAATAGTTTGGTTTTTACTAGCTGCATCGTTTGACACTTGATTCATTGCTGATAATAAAATTTTTTTTATCATTGGATGTGTAAACTATTAGGCCTTATCTGATGGACCTTGGGAGTACAAATGGGACTTTTATAAATGTAAGAATTTGCCACTACTTTAGCTTTTCTCATTTGTTCAAAACTTACATAACCAAGTCCAAAACTCTCTCTCTCTCTCTCTCTCTCTCTGTTAATTTGGTGTCTTGTGCAGGATAATCGCATTGAGCCGCAACGGTATTATGAACTTTTTGAAAAGGATACGATTAAGTTTGGTAATAGCAGGTATAACTTTGGTTTTGCAAGAGTTTATTAGGACATGCATGCATTCCTTTCTCTGTGGAAGCATTGAACTCATTTAAGATCTCCAATTATTAAATGTTGATGTTAAATCTTGTTAGTTCTTTATGCACTATAAGCTCAAACAATGATCACTAGATGTACACATGTTGTCGTACTTGTGTTCCAAATTTTATTTTATTGCAAGTGTGCTTGATTGTTAGACCCAAACACCAAAAATGGATCTACTTGTGATCATTATCTAAAATGTGCTGATCTATTGATGTGTATGCAGCCGGGAATATGTATTGTTACATGAGAACTCAGCCGGGTGAGTGCTCTCTCTCGGGTTGGAAGGAAAATTCCCAAGACAAGCATGTGTTGACTGCACGCAAAGGATATTCCAAGTAGTCGAAGTTGCTGCATGTGGTCAACAACTAGTTTAGAGCACCCAAATGCTTCTGTTTTGGTCTTAGTGGTGGCTTAACCGTATTGGGTTTGCAAAATTCATAATGCTTTTAATGTGCACTATTGTGATCATTCCAAGATCTTCTTCGGATGAGCTAATTTTATACTTGAGAGGAAATGATGCTGACTATGCTTCTCCAATGCCCTCCTCTGTAAGTCGCAATGTGGTTAGAAAATTTTCACATTTTCAATCTCATTTCTTTCTTATTGCTCTTTGGCTAAAGAGAGGTTTTGTTTGTTTTTGTAAATGTCCTTAAAGCGGCATCAAAGGGCAGGGACCTACCACCGTCCAAAACAAAAAGGAGGAGTAAGAGGGGAGGGGGATGTTACTGAATGCACTCGGTCTCTAATTGGGACTCCCATTTTCTTAGGATCTCAATTCTCCGTCCATCCACTCTTTAAATCCGTGGCTAAGTACACAACAGCATCGGTCCCATATTTACCTCGGCACGGTTATGGGTCAGCAATATTCGTGAATGCACTCGACCCCAACTCATCTAGACCACTTCTTGTTTAGGCTGTCGACCCATCTTTAAGCGGACTCATATATCTGCCTTTATTTATCTCTAGGATACAATAACACGTCCATCCCCCGATCGGAAGCCCTCTCGGGAGTGCAGTGCTCCGATTTCATTCAGCGACGGTGGATGACGGCGTCCGGTAGTTGTCAACCTTTCTTGTTGGTCGCTGGTTCTCCTCGGGATACGTCCGAGTTTGCGCACCCTATCAGGCGGATACATCTTTCACCGTTGGGTGTCATATCATTTCCAGGTTTCTTCCATTTGTTCTCTCTCTAAAGCTATTATCATTCATCCTCCATGTTCAGATGAGTCTACATCGATAGAATTTATTTTCCTGACGCGTTGATGGAATTGACAAATATGACCAATTTACTCTTGATTTTGTATTCACTGCGATTCCGGAGGACGACAAGTCCTGTGATTCGGGCTGTCTGTCTGTCTGTGGGGTGAGTCAACCTCCTGCTGATGCTCTTATCGCTCCACACTTGTCCTACTCTTTTCGATAAGATTCTTCTTATTCGGAACAACACTCCCCCTCCCTTATCCTATGCGGGCAAATCCATGGTGGGGCCCTGACTTGGTCTTTCTCCTCCCTATTTATTACTCGTATGGCCGCCTTCTTCATGCGCGCGCGCGAGAGAGAGATAACGGAAAGCTATCGTGTAGGATCATTAATTTATATTTATATTAAAAATCTTGTAGGATCATTAATTTCTTGTGATAATTTATATTTATCACAGTGTTGATTTTGCCATGAAGTCCCGTCGGTCGTTCGTGGGAAACGTAGCCGCCTCCTGCTCTCTTCGCATGCTTCTTCGCATGCCCCCTGCAGGTTCCTGTGCTTCCAGTCCTCGAATCTGTACTACTTTTGTTTCTTCCACTTTTACTTCGTGGGTTTATACATACCATTCATTGATGGACAGCGACGAGACCCAATATCTTCTGTACCCATTTTGCTCATGCATGAGTTTCTTGTGGTTTTGAGTGTTTATGGATTATTTTACTTCATCTTATTTGCTCATCATCTCTTGTCATCTTCCAAAGCCTAGTCACATCCTTCCACAGAAATTTTCTTAGTACGCAGCTCAAGCTCATGAGATGCAGTAAGTATGTTTTTTTCTTTTAGGTGAAGAAACAAAATGCATGGCAGCATTAGATATACAAAAGCTGCTAATGAACAACATCGACAGACCTTTCTTGTTGCCAAAAAAAGAAGAAGAAGAAGAAGAAGAAGAAGAAGAAAAGAAACTTGAACGAGAAAGAATAATGTGTCTATACATATATTTGCATGGTGATGAAGTTTTATCTGGAACCAATGTTGTTGACCTCGGACTCGGCATCTTCCGGTATACTCCGCAGGCTCGGTCTCCATTGCCGTCCTCGGCCCTCGACATATGATCGACTTCTGCCCATGATACGGCTTAGCACTCGGTGGACATCCACTCCCTGCATGTCAGCTCGGGACATCAGTTCCTCCCACTGCTTCTTCGTGATCTTGATCTTAACCAGGGAAGATGATGCACCTCCATTCTCCCGTCTCAGTAATGACTTTTGTCTGAGCTTCTCTAATGCCGTCTTCGCCACTCGATCGTCGCGCCGAGGACTGCCGGAACCCATCGTGTCCCAACCCTCCTCGTCGACCCATGTCATTCCAGGTTGGTGGTTAAGGCAATTCCCCATCTTTCTTCTTCTTCTTCTTCTTCGTTTGCTCAGTTCGCTCGGTTCTAACTACTCTTCGGTTTCTCTCCGTGCAGTGTCCATCGCGTTGCATGTCAAGTACTATATAGGAGGGGAAGAATTGAAGCTTTCTCGGATAAGATCGATCTCAGACCGAGAAGAAGAAAGAGTCACAACTGCTCATAGCCTCCATGACGACCAACGTGGGTATATTAACCCCTTCAACTTTTGCGGTGAGTTTGGCCGCCGTTGGATATGGACCGGAGGCTGCTGGAGGTTGACGGGAAATCTCGATCGTGTTGTGAATGCATGGAATCAAAACACAAGTTACGTTGATTTCTCCTGGTGGAAGTTTGAATTCACCTTGGTAGAGAACGAACCTTGACGGTACGTATTCGATGGATGCCTAGCAATGAAACAACACATTGTTAACGTGTTTAATGCCAAGTAATTGGCCTCTTGAAATCAACTCCCTTGACCATAACTCCTCCAAGCAAACAGGATGCGGTTGACCATGCCGACGTTGGTACGAAATATCCCTCCTATTTTGGAGTTCTCCAGTACCATTGACGCGACAACCCACGCAGATAAATCACGCACGACTCACCCTGCCTTCCTATTGGGCCGACAGTGGGACCTATCTTAGGGTTCACCATGGTCCTCTCGGGCAACAACTAAATCAGGTGTGTATCGTGCGTACGTTTCTCGGCGGAACGTGGGTCCCGCGCGCATGACGTCGCGTAGCTCGGTGGCACGTGACGACGTGGCCACGCACCTGCCTCCACCTCGGATTCCTTTTCCCGCTCCCCCGACGCCATTTTAAACCCGACCCTCCACCCGCTACAGCAAACAGCTGTCCCTGCGAATTCCAGCCCGACACGTACACATGAACGGGGAGATCTATCTAATTCCATAAATATCCCTCTATCGTAGTGTGGCCTTCCACACTCGATACTCATATTTTTTGTGGTAGATGATATCGAAATCCATCAACGTATCTTTAAGCTCGAATAATGACCAAATATTTCTTAGGATACGATGTTGATGGACATGTCATATTTAATTTATGTGACATATTTACAATTAGACATTTGGGAGCAATTTTAGCATTTATAATGCAATTTTCTAATTTTATTGGCAATTTGGGCAATCGAGTAATTTCGCTCCAAGAATTCATGTGTATATTTGGATAGGCGTTTCCAACAGCGCCGTCGCATCGCCAAATCACTCTGCTCTCTCTCTCTCTCTCTCTGTCTGATGCGATCGGAGTGACGTGCTTGTGACGATGCCGACCTCCGCCGCTGCCGACGGCCTCCCGAGGAGTCTGACTAGCAAAGCCCTGCCGTCGCCACCCGATTCTGGTCTTCGCCAGGCACGGAAGCCCTACCCCGGCTGCCGCGTCCGCAACCCCGCGTTCCCCGGCGCCGCTGTCCGGACTCGCCTAAGAAAGGGCGGCACCGCAGCCGGCGGGAGGAGGAGTGGCCCCGGCACCCCATTTCTTCGGTGGAAGTTAAAGGAACCCCCCCCGCCGAAGCCCGTCAACGAGGTCGGCGATGTCCGCCCCGGAGCTGGGCCTCCGCGCATGTCGGCGAGGAAGCTCGTGGCTGGAATCTGGCACCTGCAGCCTCTGCGTGATGGCAATGGCAGCCGACGACCTCCTCCTGGTCTCGAGGTATGGCAGGATCAAGATTCCACTAGAGCTCCTTTTTCTGCAGTGGAAGGTGGCTTGATTCTTGGTAGAGGCTCACATATTGATGCCATATTACTTGTCTCAAAAGTCTACCCTTTTCTTTTTCTTGCTCATTCCGTTCAAAAACCTCCGATCTTTAGCATCTTTTCAGGATCCCCTCAGACGGAGAAGAAAAGGGTTTGCTACCATTCTTGATGCTTGAAGGGGTTGGGGGGTCTTTCGTGTACCAATTTGTTCTTGGATTCTTGCTATTTTCGTCAAATCTGCAATGATTCGATGACAAACACTTTGATCAGGTTAACATAGATCCAAAAAGCTTAAGCTTTTAGGAAATGACTCGATGCACATTAGCTTCCAAGAGTCTAGGTCGTAAAGTTGGCTTGGCCATGAATTTGATTGAAGGTTGAAAGGTGCAGGTCCATTAACAGTGTGTTTGCTTTTAATCTTCAACATGTTATACTGCACTTCGCATGCTTGAAAAATGTTTGATGTTCTCTGTTCTGCTTCTCTCTTTTTGACTGTGCAGTCTGTTCCTCAGCATCAACGAGATCGGCTGCTTTGTAATCCCCATGGCGCTGACCTGCATGCTAATAAGAATAAAAAGAATGGATCTGTCGGTCCAGTCTCAGTTCTAAGTCCCAGATATGGCAATGTTCTTAAGGTATATCTTCGTTCTTTAGACTGGTCGAATTCCTAACCCTTCTCTCGGTTTCTTGTTTTTTCCGGAGATAATGAATTTTGTTTGTGTCATCCATGTAAAACAGCTCTCTGGATTTCCCAATTCTGTAACGGAGAATGCAACTAAATGGGATCCTGAGAGCTCGATGACATCGGAGGAGGTCTTCCGGTTCTATGGTCAACTGAAGCTTCTTGAAGCTCAGGAATTGAACACAGATACACTCGTTAATTCCCTTCGGACCGAGCTCGAAAGAGCTCGTGCCCGCATCATTGAACTCGAGACCGAACGGAGGTCAGCAAAGAAAGAGCTGGATCGATTCTTGAAAAGGGTTGCCGAGGAGAAAGCGTCATGGCGAAGCAGGGAGCACGAGAAGGTCCGGGCTATGATCGAGGCGACGAAGGCTGATCTCCACAGAGAGAGGAAAAAGCGACAAAAAGCAGAGATCGTTCGTGCCAGGCTGATCGATGAGCTTGCTGAAGCCAAACTAACCGCGAAGCAGCTCCTGCGTGACCGTGAGAAAGAACGCCGAGCTCGCGAGCTTTTCGAGGAGGTCTGTGATGAGCTTGCGAAGGAGATCGGGGAAGACAAAGCTGAGATCGGAACGCTGAAGATGGAAGCATTGAAGATACGAGAAGAAGCTGAAGACGACAAGAAGATGATGCAGATGGCAGAGGTATGGCGCGAGGAAAGGGTTCAGATGAAGTTAATCGAGGCAAAGCTGATTCTCGAGGAGAAATATTCACAGCTGAGGGAACTGCGAGCGGAGTTGGAAGCATTTTTGTCTACGAGCGCAGCTGCTCACTCCGACTTTGCATCAGTGCGAGAGGCAGAGCTGCTTAAAGAACAAGTGGACCTGGCAAATACTGAAGGGATGGAAGAATTCTCTTACCAGCCGCCACCTGCTTCGGAAGACATCCATGCTGTCTTCGA
The DNA here is from genome assembly GCF_036884655.1 of Musa acuminata AAA Group. Taxonomy (NCBI): domain Eukaryota; kingdom Viridiplantae; phylum Streptophyta; class Magnoliopsida; order Zingiberales; family Musaceae; genus Musa; species Musa acuminata. Next base: position 1,395,707 of record NC_088334.1, read on the forward strand.
AGAACTCCAACCAAAACAAGAATCCCATGAGAGAGACATCGAACCTTGCTCTGGTCGTAGCCCTGAAAGCCATGACACCGCGAGTCCAGAGACAGATGCCTTTCTGGAGCATCCCCCGGAGCAGAACGCACATGAGTCGGTAGATAGCAAGGATGATGTAGAAGATGATAGTGACCGGGAGAAAGTGAGTCACGCCGAGGAGCGAGGTTCGAGCAACTCGCATGTTGGGATCGAACCATCCGTCGATGATTGCTGCAAAGAAAGCTATGCTTCGGTGAGCGAAACAGAGTCGAAGGAGAACAGACAAGACAAGGTAAACCAAGAAGAAACCATTGAAGTCTCCTCTGCAAATGCAAAATCAAGAAAGATGATGGCATCTTCGATGTGCAAGCTTTGGAGATCGTCAGCGCGCGATCTCGTTGACGACCTCTTGAGAACATCGGATGAGGTGAAACCAGGCAGGTTGTCTAATGGAAGTCTAGCCTCGTACCATGACGAGGTATGCGAGAAACTCTCGATCGAGCGCACAACCGGAAGGCTGTCAAATGGTAATAAGGTCTCCGATGACACTTTGTCTCCCGGTATCGGACCGGGAGGAGCTGGTTCGAGTCCGGCAAAAGGGTGCACCGAACGGCCACGAAGCAATCAGAGGCACAGTTTAAAGGCAAAGCTGATGGAGGCAAGGATGGGGAGCCAAAAGATTCAGCTGCGTCATGTCCTAAAGCAGAAGATGTAACATATTCGAAGAGTGTTCATGTTCTCTCCGCTGTTGATCGTTGAGTCAAACTTTGCTGCAGAGTCTTTGCCTCGGTCGCAAAGTCAAGCTTCGTTTAGAACTTGTAATAACGCATTTCTGTCTGCTACTCCCGTTGAAATTTCTCGGCTTGCGAAGCGTTGACTTCCGATGCCGATATGAAAGGGTGAGAGAAGGACCAGAAGGGCCCCACGCGACGACCATCATCGAGCTGTATCTGAAACACGTGATTCGCCACGTGGGGGTGACGCATGCACACACGTCTGAATCCCAATGGCGAAGCAACGGACCCGTCGGAGAACCGTGTACGCCATCTCGGGTCAACGATTTGACTGCCCGGTTCAAACCGGACCGCCTCTAGACCAGGCTACCAGCCATGCGGGATCGAAGCGGCCCAACTAAGCCGGCCATCAATTGAGGCGGCCTTTCGGCCACGGTTCTCGTGTCTAGGGTTTCCGCGTTCGGACCTCTCCGGTTGGGTGTGTGTGTATATATATAGAGGTAGAGAGGCCTTCATTTCGGTGCTCAAGGGTTTCTTGTGATTGCTTCCTGTCCTCCGGCGCGACAATGGGGAGACGTAAGTCCATCTTTTTCTTCCTTCTAGTCTCTATTTCGGGGTCGATTTTGTCGAACGTTGCTTCATGCTGCTTCGATCCAAGTGAATCGAAGTAGATGGAATGCGCTATTTGGGATTTGCTTAAGGGTAGTTGAATCGATTTTATTGGTTCTAACATGTTAATTTATTGTATTCCCATGTTTGTGGTTTCCATCCATTCTACTTGTAGATGCTCCTTCTTTTTATGATGATTATGATCGTTTCTTATCCTTTTTTTCGTATTAGCTTTTAATTTAGATTTGATTATGGCTGTTGTATAACATTGCGCATATTTCTTGCTAAATGTTTCGTTCGTTTCAATTTTCGTGTAGGATCGTAGTCTATTTGTTATTTTCCGCCTTAATAGATCGTGGCCTGTCAAGAAAAATCGGTGGAATGGATCATAGATTCCAAGTTTCTTATTGTCTTGATGGAATCACAAATTTTACATTTTGATGAAAGCATGTGCTTTCCTAGGGTTGACCTAAATCATTGATTTTGAACATCATATTTTACGGACCATGCTTGTTGTCATTTTATAGGTTGCAGAGATCAAAATAGCAAAAAAGGTATAATTAGTGTATTTGTTTTTTGAGTCGAGCTTCTTTTTAATTATAGAGACAAACATTTGAACTTGCAATGACAATTCTATAGATGAATGGTTTTTATCAAAGAAATCGGTTGTCATATTTACCATATGTAGACTTGTTGGTACGGAGAGCTTAAGTATCTAATTGTTATACCTATGTTCCTTCAGAAATACAACTTTTTTTTTTTTTGAGATTTTTCTTACTTGGGTTGTAATATGATTTGCTTTGATGGTTGTCCATACAGGTCCTGCACGATGTTATCGTCAGATTAAGAATAAGCCATATCCAAAGTCAAGATACTGCCGTGGTGTTCCGGACCCTAAGATCAGGATCTATGATGTTGGAATGAAGAAGAAAGGAGTTGACGAGTTTCCCTTCTGTGTTCACCTGGTTAGCTGGGAGAAGGAGAATGTATCTAGTGAGGCTCTTGAAGCTGCACGCATTGCGTGCAACAAGTATATGACAAAGTTTGCTGGGAAGGATGCTTTCCACTTGAGAGTCAGGGTGCATCCATTCCATGTTCTGCGTATTAATAAGATGCTTTCCTGTGCTGGAGCTGATAGGCTTCAGACCGGGATGAGAGGTGCCTTTGGGAAACCACAAGGAACATGTGCCAGAGTGAACATTGGTCAGGTTCTTCTGTCTGTTCGTTGCAAGGATAACAATAGCAACAATGCACAAGAAGCCTTACGGCGTGCCAAATTCAAGTTCCCTGGCCGTCAGAAGATAATTGTCAGTGGAAAGTGGTATGTTGGAAACTGCTCAGTTAAAATTACTATGCAAACTAATGCATCTATGCTCTATAACATTTTTCAGACCCAATGTCAGACTGTAGGTATTCGACAAGCAAAACTAATTTTTTCTATTGGGATCACTTGGTATTGAAATGCATAGATCTAGGTCTGAGTGTTGGAATTTTCATTATATGTGACATTTACTTTAGGACTTTGTTTCTCATTTCCTATTCTTTGAACTCCTATGCAACATATGCTTTCATGGATTCTGACATACAAGTACATATCAGGGGCTTTACTAAATTTACCCGAGCCGACTATATGAAGTTGAAGACTGAGAACAGAATCGGCTCAGATGGTGTCAATGCCAAGGTATGTTGCATTTCTCAGATTAGCTGGCAATAGCTAGACTGCATTGGCTCCTGTGACCTTTGTAACATTATCGTCATTTGTAGTTCTCTATGGTCAGACATGCCATCTGACACACCAATCACATTTTGTGTTGTTTGTCTATATAACTCATTTGCCAAACTTATTTGTCTCATGCATTTGTCGTTCCTCCACGACCATATGAAATATGAAGTATAATTGCTTAAGGTATAGTTAACTATCGAGCAGAAATCAATTTCTCCTAATGTCCTTGTGTATCTTGGACTGAGGCTTCAGGCTGGTTTTTGTTTGGTCCTTGTTGAAAGTGGGTTCAAGATTGATTCTCTAGTGAGTTGGCCTGAGTCAACAAAGGCGGTTTGCAACTTTCACAACTTTCATCTGAATCGGCAAAAGTTGGCTGGCTGGGTGGTCTGACATCTGTTGGACATCAAACCCATTTTGACAATTGATAACACTGGCTGGACATTTGTATAATTTTGTGTGTTACCTTTGAACATGCCATTCTCCTTTGGACTTGCATAATATTGGAGAAAGATTTTTGTACGTTGGGCAAAATTTATTCATGATATGTTTTATCCGAAATAATGTTTGCATTGATCTCTGGTGGTGCAGCTACTCGGATGGCATGGGCCGCTTGCTCGCCGGCAACCTGGAAGAGCTTTCTTACCTCCTGCAGCAGCTGCAGAAGCTTCTTAGATTGTCAGCGCCTCTTAGCTTATATACTGTGTGTGCTTAATATGAAGGATGCTTGCGTGAGAGAATAGGTCTATATGGAGAGTATGTTTCTTCGTTCAGCTGGTTTATTATTATGTTCTCACTGACATCGATCACTTCTTGTATCTGTTATTCAAAGACAGTTCAACTTGGGTTTCCGTGCCTATTAAGTAAATTATTGGAGTTTTGCTGTGATCGAAATCTATCTTAGATAAAGCTAAAGACGGTATTCTGTTTGTCACAATCTCAATCGTTGGTTTCTATGTTCCGTATAAATGGGGGATTCTACGTTGATCATGAAACGATTTCTGCGATGGGACAGAAGACATACATGAATTAAATTTTCCAAGGATTAAATGTAAAGCGATAAAATCTTCCACCGCCTTTTCCTAACCGATGTGTACATCCTCCTCCTCCTCATCGGCGGCGTCGGTAAATAGGACAGTGTATGTATTATTACTCAAAAGACTTAAATAATAATAAAAAGTAATAATAATAGCATTTTCAGCAAGAATTCATATGTAAAAAGTGAATGTTTATCGAGAGGGATAAAGAGAAAAAAACAAAAGGAAAGGAAAAGTAATAGGAGGAGGAGAAAGAAAAAAAAAAACTTTTGGTAAGAATTCCTATTTAGAAGGTCAATTTTTATCAAGAGCGATAAAGAGGGAAAAAAAAAAGAAGAGGAGGAGAAAAATAAGGAAAATGGAGTAGCTGTGAATTGTTTCTTGTTCCTCTATCTCTATCGATTCTATTTCTTTGAAAAAATCTTACACAAAAATTGATATCCCATAAGATCGCATAATGTATTTATGATAATATTATAAATAATAATATATATACTATCATGTTAGTTATGGACGTTATTATATCTATGTATCGATAGGATTAGTCGGGTGATTTTCTATGAGAATTAATAAACCATAGACAATCAGATATACTATTCCATCGTGTAGCATAATTCCTCTCCATTATTTATTGAGGGAGTTGAATAAAGAGATGCGTCTCCAATATCTTCCAGCAATACTAGATAAGAGATAATACTGCGTCTTGTAGCATGATTCCTCTCCCTCATCCGAAGGGAGTTGAGTTATTTCGAGAGTTTGAACTTAATCATTATTGATGATGATGTATAATTATATTAAAGAACATTGGCTCATGATGATATATGATTATATCAAAGAATATTGTCTTGTGCTAATCGACTATATTAGTCTTTGATTAGAAAAAAAATCCTAATTTAATGGTTTTCTCATAATTTCTTGGTAATATAATTATATTTAAATAAGAATAATATATATATATATATATATATATTGTAAATTAATAAACATTTTAGGTTGTAAAGATGAAGAGTTGAATTTTTTTTTTTATTGAAATCCATCATGGAATTACTTTGTTGCTTTTTAGAAAGAAGTTAGTTGATTTTGAATGACTTATAAAGAAGCAAGTTGAAATGTTAGATTGGGTATCTAAACTTTAAGATTAGAGCAAAATAATATCATTTATATATATCTTTTTTTATCACCAAAATAAATAATGAGATTGAGGTTCTTGATCTTACGAAATATTTGTTAGACCCAAATTGCTCACACGACATATTATGTCGATAAATCAATAATTTTCAACCCATAACGATAAGATTGTTTTGGACCTTTATCAATCGATTACGCTCGAGTTTTAATCGTATCAAACTATACATAGGTATGCTAGTCGATATACCTACATTTACGACGTGCGTACTATCCGAAATAGATTGGTTCATGTACTATATAGTTAATCGACGAACCAGTACATACATTCGCTCTGTACCATATCGGACAGTATTATATATTTAAAATATTATTAAATAATTCATAAATTTATAGTCCCTTTTTTAATTTTTGTTGATACTATCTATGTTCATGTATAATATACTTAAATTTTCATATTATATTTACTTATTCAACAAATTGTTATGTGCTATCATTCATTTCTTTTCCTTTTTTTTCCTCTTTTTACAGGACATTTGTGTTTATTTTATTATGTTTCGAATCACAACATGATTTAAATCATCAAGGACATCCTGGATTGAGGTTAGACAAGGCATGGGAGAGCATTGGATCAAGGAGAAAACATATTTGGACTAATTAGAGATGTAAATGTAATTACAAATATCGAAGGATTAAATGGCAAAAGGATAAAATAATAAGGAGGAAGAAAAAGAAAGAGAAACAAAAGGAAAGATAAACAAGTAGAGATGCACAACCTTCCTTTGATTTTTCATTACTTATTACTTCGTTTGGAAATAAAAATCATATTTTATCGGTGCATTACTTAATAATGCGTATGTTATGTGCGACATATTAGTGTTTGATAAGTTTATTTTGATATCATATATTCGCCATTTTCTCTATAATAATAATAATAATAATATTATTATTATTATTATTATATATATATATATATATATATATATATATGGTAATTATTTATTCAACACATTATTATTTACCATTCATTAAATTTTTCTTCCCCTTCTCGTTTGGCCATTTCATTATTTTTCGAGTTGAGCATTCATCGATCATTTTTGGATTTTATGTATATGGAAGGAAGAACGTAAATGATTTAAGAAAAATCTTTTAAGTATGAGATGTATTTATTTATTTTATGAATCATAATAAAACCAACCTCCAATTCTCATTATCGATTCATGAACTCCAAATGTGCGGTTTCAATCAATCATATCAGGACATGACATCACCGACTCCCTTCTTCTACTTCGTCGTCGTCGTCGTCGTCCTATGAAGATCTCTGTCCTCCCCCCGTCGCGCTAGATCGAGGTTAGCGTCACCCGAAATCCCGTCCGGGTTCATCGGAACCCCGATTTCTTCGAGGTCGCCGTCGCCTGTTGAGGATCTTCGGGGTCCGATTTTGGGTTCCGGGAATGCAGAGCTCCCGTGAAAGCTCTGATGGCAACGGAAGCGAGGCCTCCACCTCGAGCAGGTACCGCCTTGTCTTCCCGCCCGCCCGTTTCATCG